>NC_066587.1:13600057-14310057 GCF_905475345.1 Vespula vulgaris
GAAAGAGAGAGAGAAAGAGGAAATAAGCTGACGACACGCAAAGTCTCCGTGTGCTTCCGTGTCCGGTGATACTTTCTTCGCGGGAGTCGACATATTACAGTCGCCTGCATTTCTCGCGAAGCGAGATATGCAAAAGAAAGAAATAAAGAAAGAAAGAAGAAAGAAAGAAGAAAGAAAGAAAGAAAGAAAGAAAGGAAAGAGAGGTATAGAAAGAAAAGTAGAGTTATTCGTAGAAAGAGAGGTCGTCCCTCGCTTTGCATCGCGTTGCACGCGTTCTATGCCACTCGTGCGGTTTGTACCGTTAGCCATACTCTCTCGCAGCGAGCCTTTGAATATTCTCTTCGATATTCCTTAGAAGATAGAGTCCGCGGAAGCGAGGGTCATCGTGTTCTTCGCCGATTTCGAGGCACTCCTCTTTGCGAGATCGTGCTCGGGATTCTTCTTGCTCAAGCCGATCTACGGAACGTTCAATAAATTTCTCAGTGCTTTATCCGTCAGAATGTAGCGAACATAAAAAGATTGGAAAGAACATAAAAGCGCAATCGCATAATTACGCCCATCTGATGATATATGTACATACAAGGTGTGTAAAGTATATAGGCAGATAACTTCGATGCATGAAAACAGTACAAAAGGAACAAAAAAACAAAAAAAGGAAAACATTCGCGTCAATTAAGAAAAGTATTTTATAAACGAGTAAAAAAAAAGTTTAATGGAAACACCAGATCGCAGACGATCGTATATATGTATGTATATATATACGTATGTACATATATGTGGTCACTTCTCTGAATATGGAGAATTCTAATTCAAAAACAATGTTATAGGACGAACGTTTGTATAAAGTTTTACTTGTTATTTTTGTATGGAAAGTTCGCCCTCCGGAGTTACGCTTACGTATTATGAGTCCAGTATATGGTACATCCCGTATATACGGCCTCGGGGAGGTGAAAGTTAACGCGCAACTTGTAATACGTCGTAAAAATGAAATATAACGTGACGACGAGGAGGACTAGAAGAGAAACATCATCGCGTTCCGAGGAAGGTCGAAGCATGGAAAAGCGAGTCGATAGTACTTCGCGCTTCTTCTCTTCTTCACGGGCGAACGATGTTCAGATATGCGGTTTGCTAGCTATGGTCTATGTCCGCGCTACTACGTGAAACGGACCGACCGACCGACGGATCAACGGACAAACGAACAGACGGACAGACGAACAGACAGACAGACGGACCGACGGACCGACGGACCGACGGACGGATGGACGGACCAACCAACGGACGGACGTGCGCGGACGTTAACGACGGACACGCCACTAAACGCGCAATTCACGGCTACTTGCCCGCCGATTGTTATCATCCCGCTTGGCGTCGAGGCGCGTCGCGCCGTTACGGAACATCGTTCTCTTCTACTCGTCGTTCTTATCACACGCTAATTTTTCGCGCATGATTTTAATCTTTACGGCTATGCTTCGCGTATCGTACTTCATTAATTAAAGTCTCATCGACGCCCTATGCTTAAGATTTATCTTAAACGTTTTTAAAACACCCGTTATTAATGATATTTCTGTTATGTTAAATATTCGATAAAAATATGACAGTGAATTTTTTCTCTTCTTCCTTTTTTGTTTTGAATTTTTAATAATAATAATTCTCTTTCTCTCTTGTTTCTTTTTCTCTCGTAAATTTTCAAACACTAGTTAAACATATCGATTTATGTACAATTATTTAAATGTTCAGTGAACGCGTTAATCATAGAACACGCGTGTATGACGATCGATTTTCGGGTTCATCGCGTTTTCCGATTTTAATTTTTACCATTGCTGTATCTTCTCTGATATTTTCTCGCTGAATAACGAGAGAGAGAAAGAGAGAGAGAGAGAGAGAGAAAGAAAATGAAAGAAAGAGAGAAAAATAGAAAGAGATAGAAAGAGAGACAGAAGACCGATTCTATCCTACAATGTTCACGGGATTTAATAAGCGAATCAATTTGAATATTTACAAGATTTATAAATCTCGCAATATACGATCTAAGGAAGTCGACGACGTGTACGGCGTACACGTAGCCGCCCTCCACGGCCCTCAAGTGCTGCATTCGGAGCGTACGGCGCATCTACATATATGTAAATGTATATAGTGCATCCCCATATATACATATGTATTATATAGCTGCAAGTGCCCTTTCATTGTACGCTTACCGTACTTTCTTTTCTTACCGCCTTCTTCGTTCTTTGCCCAGCCATGGAGTACTACTCTAAGTCGATGATACTTACGCTCGTTGATACTAGAAACGCGGCCACTGATCCTCCTACTACACACACACACACATATATATATATATATATCCGTATATATACGATAACCCGATATATGCATACCTAAATACTTAGCTATGTAAGCGAGTTTCGTATTACTTCGACACTTGATTACGTTTCAAGGGATATGTCAGTGCTACCTGAACCGATTGCTCGCAACTTTCTTTCTCGATTCCATTCATCTTAATCAACGTCGTATTCGTTCGATATTAACGTATAATAGATCCTTTTATTTGATTTTATTTACTAACGTCTCATTTCACGTCTATACGTGTAAACATTTAAGAAGTATCGCGTAAACATTGACGCGAAGATATTAACAAGTCCATCCCCTATCGAACGTTATCCCCTTAATCCGTTTATAGAATTAAAAGTCCGCTAAATCTGACCAAGATTATCCATTTATCTCCTTTTCTTTTTCTACCGATCATCCCCATCTTTCACCCCAGTGATCACTTTTATCGTACGGAAGGATGAATGAAGAAAAGATCATCCTACTCTATCTCGTCTTCTTTCATCAATATTTTATCTATCCATCAGTTTTTATTAACTTATCCCGTTTGTTTACTCGTGTATTTTATTCATTCATCTCGTTTGTGATTAATTATTTGCAATTTCATCTACTTAGTCGACTATCTGTCTCGATGCATTCGAACGTCAAAATGGTTTCAACGGTACGGAATAGGCACTTATGGAGGATGTACATGCATATGAGCGGGTTTCCGAAATTTACATGGGTGTGTGCGCCCTCGTATACAATACGAACGTTTATCGAAGGTATATATAGGTGTGGAGGTGTGGTTCTTCGACCCCATATTGCGCAACTACTATCGAACGGTCTCTTGCTACTCGAGAACGTGGTGTGGCGTAGAGATAGGAGAAGAGGGTGGAAGCATGGGAAGGGAAGAAGATATATATATATATATATATATATATATATATATATATATATATATATTGGAGAAGCGGATGGCTGTGGCTGAGGAAGAGGAAGAGAGAGAGAGAGAGGGAGGAGTGGAGAAGAGAAGAGCGGAGCGGAGCGCGTCGTTTCATTTGTTTGGTGTTCCTTCGGGGTATTAGAGAACGTGCCGACGGTACGTGGTATATCCGTATAGACAGCACACCTAATAGAAGCAAAGCAATCTGATGAAACCAATAAGCGTGAAGGAATGCAGGGTACCTTCTTCTCGTCTTCCCTTGCCTTCGTTTCAGGGACCCTCCGGGTCGTGCCTTCTCTTCTCGCCTTCCTTCTCTTTTTCTTGGTGTAACTTCTCCTATTATTCGGCTGACTCCCTTCTTTTTCTTATCTCTTCGTTGCTTTCCCGTTCGAGCCACTCGCTCCAGCTTCTTTGGGATAAGAAGAACAAGAAGAAAAAAGAAAAAGGAGAAAAAAAATTGAAGATCCTACGATTTGTGTAAACTGAGAAAAAGGATAACGAGGAACATCGGAACAACCCAGAGTACCGTGTCTTGCTGCTTGAGACGTGGCGAGCCTCTCGTCTCTCGTGTCCAGCCACGAGAAGGAATTATGATTTTTCTATCGTACCGTTTTGACGTTGAGATCTATGGAATCCGAGAAGAAAGAAGATAGACGGCCACCTTTAAACGGGAAAGAAAAACATCAAAGTGGATGGAAAGGAAACGTTTCATCGTGGTTAAAGTAACAGACGGTGGAATATTTGAATATGATATTTAATCGTTCATGGACTTAAAAAGTCTTCTCTGACTACTCCATCTTTTCTCGCGATATTCGCCACCTCCATCACCCGACTTCTCTTACTTGAGAATATTCTTCCGACTAACGCCCAAGATGGTGGGGTGTCAGTAGAGAGTTTCTCTTTATATATATATATGTACGTGCGTATATAAAGGAGCAGGAAAGATCCAGGCAAAGTTCGTTTGGTCGGGCCGTAGTCCTTTTTCTTTTTCTCTTCCTCTTTCCTTTTCTTTCTTTTCTTATTTTTTCTTTTTTTTTCCTATCGCGTTCGACTCCCAGATTAATCTTCTGTCTCCTCTTAGGATTCCCTTTTGCCACTCGAAGTTTCAGGTTACACGGTAAATGCGAGAAAGATGAAGTATATAAGAAAAGTAAGAAATGAGAAAGAAGAGAGAGAGAGAGAGAGAGAGAGAGAGATGGATGGATGGATATATATATATAGAAAGAGAGAAAGAGGGAGGAAGAAGACTACCAACGACTTCCTGTCTCCAATGTCTACAAGATCCGTCTTACCTCTTTATTTCGTTTCGGTTCGACACTCGCGAATGACACGGACATTCTTTTGCGAGTCACTGACGTTTCCTTCGTACTACTTTCTCGTACGGCTCTCTATTATTCTCTTAATCTTTTCTTTTTAAACTTCTCGACGTATAATATTGAATACGATAATATATCCATACGTACGTACGTACGTACGGATATACGTATGATCAACATTCGATGGTAAGAAACGAGATATCTGCATTTTAAAGAAAGTTCATCTAGGCATGATCGAAGAAGAAGTGAAAAGAAGAGAAACGATAATACCATTCTTTCGGAATAATGTTATTCCGCATCTGAAGAGTGGATAAAAGTAGGTTCTCGGTAGGTATATATACTACTTATCGAGGAAAGAAATGGTTGGTATTGATTATGCAAGGAAGCGTCCAATAAAGAGATAGCCCAAAGGCAATGAGAGTTTGTAGCGACTACCGTTATTACTGTGGAGCCGATGGTCCACGTTCCGACTTCTTAGGAGAAACGACTGGCCATTATCGGTTGCTGCACTTTTCTAGAAACGAAATTAAAGCGAGCTTTATTTCGAGTCTTCCTCCGTTCCAATGATCGATTCTACCTCATCTTTCAATCGACGCACCTTCGACAAAAGTAACTTCCAAGAGGAGAATCTTTCTGATCTTGAAATATACGGGACGTTTCGATATTCCATTTGGAAATTCTGAAGAAGAAATTCGTCGTCGCATCAAGTCGATTAGTTGACACAGCCGACGGTATTAAATCGAGAGTATTTCTCTTGCTTTCTTCAAACGATTATAGGAACGTTCTCATTAAGTACACCGAGTAGATCCAGCAATCTAACTTGGAGGAAACGCTCGCGGTGAACTCTAATTGGCTGACGTGTACCGACCGTAGATTAGAATCGCTCCTTTATTTTCGGTGATCAAAAGCGATCCCGCGATCTATCGGCCACACACTCCTCCCCTCCCCCTTTCTCTGCCTCTCTCTTCTCTTCACACAAGATGTTCGTTCAAAGAACCGACAACTAATCCAACTAATCCAAGAACATCTCCTTCGAGAACGAAGATCGAAAAGCTACTTTTTGTCTAGATAAAAGGAAAGGAAAAAAAAAATACGATTTTTTCATTGAGAGAACGCGTAAAGTTTGAAAACGAGTACCGAGATACTTGCACGAAGGAAAACTTGGCGCACGTATGTACGTACAAGTTTTGAGGGAAGGAAACAACAGTGAGAAGGAGCAGGAACGCCGGCAGGACGATACGCAGTACGCGCAGTGGTTTTCTTGTACCGGGCAATGGGTGTAATTTCACGGTACCGCCGGTGCAATTCGCGCTTTCGATATGCCACAATTTCAACGCGTACCGTTACGCGGATTCCACGAGACGGAAGGTAAGTTGGTAGACGGAAGGAACGTAGAGAAAAGAGGAGAAGAAAGAGGAGAAGAAGAAGAATAAGAAGAAGAAGAAGATTCCAAGGTAAAGTAGAGGAGAGTTCAAGCGAGTAACAACGCGCGCGCTCTAGACAGATGTAACGTTGAAAGTGCATGTTTACTGCGCGCTGCACTGATGTAAGCTGTCGGCTAAAGGAAGAAGGGTAAAGGTAAGAGAGAAAGAGAGGGGAGAGAGAAAGAGAAGAGAGAGAGAGAGAGAGAGTGTATGTATGTGTAAGGGGGGCCGGAGGCGAATGAGTAATAGTCGACGTATAAACGCAGCATGTTACACCAACCAAAGACCAATGGTTCGGAGAAAGGAAGAGATAGAGAGAGAGAGAGAGAGAGAGAGAGAAAGAAAGCAAGTATAGTCTTCGCATATACTAACAAACACGTTCAAAAAAAGGGTGTCGCTTCCGGCGGATGCGTGCATTGTTTCAACAGAGAAAGAAATTTTTTTCACTCTCCCTCTCTTTCTCTCTCTTTCTTTCACTTCTCTATATTCGCGTAGGAACGTATCAATTGCACGTTGCGCGATTACATTACCCTCGTTTCCTGAAACAACGTCGATGTAACAACGTCGTCCGGATTCATCTTCACGAATAATACAGAACGTCGAAGTTCACGAGTTTGATGAGAAAAAACTCGAGGTAGTCACAAATAGAGTCGAAAAGTATATTCTCGGTCTCGTATCTCTCGGGTTCCAGGTTGTTCTCTCGATTGTTATAATATCTTATATTTAAATCATGTTTCTCTTTTTTCAAAAATACAAATTTCGTAGGAAAAAAGAAAAAAGGAAAATGGAATTAATGCATAATTCGTTCGTTCGTGTGCGTTTCTGTGTGCATCACCAAGCGCGCTTGACGAAGAAGGCAAACCGTAATCCATGCTCGAATAAATCCTTCGTTCCAGATCCGAGGCTCTTACTTTCTTTCCCTTCGAGAAATTCATGATACTGTTCTCCGCCGCCCTGGGAATATGCTGATTTTATGACTTAGCCGTTGCGTCGGTATGCGGCCATATTTTTCGAAAATCGTCACTACCATAAAGTACGTAATCGCGTCTCAATTTTCACTTTGAAAGGCGCACCTAGAATCTTCCTCCCGCATTCTACGAGCTCTCACCCTACTACTATTACTACTACTACTACTAGTAGTACTAGTACTAGTACTACTACTACTACTACTACTACTACCACTACTTCTCTCCACCTCGTCGTTCTCTTTCTCTCGCTGTCGGATCGTTTATCCCTCCCTACTCTTACTCCTCTCACCTTTCTTCCCTTTAATCGCATGTATTCTCCGGCCGCACCGTTATTACATACTTTGCACGTTACTTTCGCGCCCTCCGTACCTCTTTTATGTGCTTTATTAAACGACGTTTAACCGGCCATGCGGCCATCTTCCACACTTGCTCCTTAAGGATTACGGCTGTTATCCGGCAGAAATGATATCAGTGTAAACTGAAGCGAAACGAAGTGAGCTCAAAAAGTACACAGAGAAAGAGAGAGAGGGGGGGGGAGAGAGACAGGTAAAATAGTCTTTTTCGAAGAACAATTACTCCGTTCGAATTAATCCGCTTTTCTCGGTAGCAATTTTTTTTTTCTCAACGATCGACGAACGATTGTCTTCGTTCGCTCGTTAATGCAATTTCGTTTGGTGATTACAAATAAATACTAATGACCGTATTTCCAGTGTAAATAAATCGCCACCGGGCGAACTGCTATCGTAGAAATTAACAGCCACATAAATTATCAGCAGTAGCATCGGGGCAACCCGCGCGAATGAAATATGCATCGGGAATACTGATCAGTCCATTCGTTTTTGTAAATCCGAATCTATATTTCAGGCACACGAGAAGGGCTCGCTCGTATCGAAAATATGTCGCTCGTTGTGTATCCTCTTTCGGTAAATGCTCGAATAGTGTCATTCGATTTGTAGTAGAAAAATCGTATTATCAGAAGAGCTGAAGGATCGACCAGAAAAGAGCTACGAGATATCTTGCCGGTAAAAGGCAAAATAATCGTCCTAGCTAAGAACAGATAAGAGATGTCGGTCAGGAGATGAAAAAGAAGAATCTATGTTGGAAAACGTTCACGTTAGTGAAAGACACTTTTGGAACGTGTTGCCTTTCTACGTCCTTTACGACTTTTTAAGAAGTCACAACAAAGTTCGACAGGGAGTTCTAACAACACAATGGCCCCTCGAATCCTTTCCTTTCCTTTCCTTTCCTTCCGTTCCCTTCACCTTCCTAGTTTTCCATCCAGTTTCTATCTATCGACTTTCAACGCGTTTTCGTTTTCACATTATTTTACCGATCGAACGTCTTTTTGATGTTCCTCGTCGAAACAGCTCGATCCTTTTGTTCGACGATTATACTCGATAAACTTCCTCGGATAAGCCACTTCGGTATTATCCTCGCGCTAAACTCTATATTTAACTCTCAAAGTCTAAACTCATTCATAGAGAAACAAAGAACGTTGGCAAATCCGAACGAAAAGAAACTTCACGAATTTTAGATCCTTAACGAAAATTTTTCTTCGAACACGTGGACCGATACAATCAAAGATTATTGTCTGTCCGAAGAAGGTATCGACTTTTTACGAACGGTTTCTCTTTATCGGCCGATCGATCCCACGATATTTTCTCGAGCTGCAGAAATTCTCCATTTCTGAAAATTCCAAAAATTGTCGGCTCTTCGAGAGATCGACAAAATCTATACCTATTTTATATCACTCTATTAACTAGATATTCACTTTTATTCACTTGCAAAGGAGAGTTTCTATCTATAGGAAAAAGAAAGACAGAGAATATGGTATAATAAAAGAGAGATAGTTTAGTTCGTCGGACAGCGAGCAGCATGAAAACGACGTCAACGTCAACGATGTCAACGACGGCGTCGTCGCCAGAGGCGCACAACCATTATCACTAATTCTATTCGAAAATCTACACACCTACTTTGTATTATAGTCAACTAAATATTCACTTTTATTCAGTTGCAAAACAGATTTTCTATTTATAGGAGAAAGAAAGAAAGAAAATGGAGTATAATAAAAGAGGGATAGTTTAGTTTGTCGAAAACGAAGCAGCATGAAAACGACGTCAACGTCGACGATGTCAACGACGGTGTCGTTGCCAGAGGCGCATCACCACTGTCACTAATTCAACCCCAACGAGTTGATGCTGACCGATAATAATATTCCATTACGGTAGGCTAAGGCCGTATATCACCGGTCGTCACGCGGCCCTTTCCCTTCGCGTATCTTCCACGAGCCGATAGCATCTACATGAGGCGTTAATTACGTACCGTTCTACCGCGTTACACTGCCACTCGAGATATCTCGAAGTAGGGGTGGAAGAGAGAAGCTAACATAAGCAAGGAGCATGGAGATGCTTGACTCTCTTTATCTCTTTCTCTCTTCCTCGTCTCTCTCTCTCTCTCTCTCTCTCTTTCTCTTTCTCATCCCGTTCATCCTTTGTACTCCTTTCTCTTTCGATTTTCATCTTCGTTCCTGAGAGATGTGCTGACGCAAATATAAGATCAAATTCCCAAGCTTATGCAGGCCTACCGCACACACGTTGCGCTACCGTCGATCGTACTCTCTGTCTTACGAAAGGGAGATAAAGAGGGTCTACTCCGAGACCGGAGAGTATAACGAATCGTCGTGTAAGTGTCTCGAACGACACTGGCAAAGCGGTACACGACGCCTAACGTAATGGCCAAGGATCGAGTTTAGAGATGCTTGAGATTGCGATAGATACCGAAAGATGTCTGCTCTTCTATCTACTTATCTCTCCTCGCAGAGAAAGAGAGAGAAAGATAAAAAATATGTCCGGCATCCTGCATTGGTTTTCTCTCGTTGAGATATCGCCGCTGTAAGAAGAGAACTCCAGCTTGAAATTTATTTCCATCTCTAAGACGAAACTCTCAGTCTATTATGATATTCACGATCACTTTAATTGCGAATTTAAACGCAACCAAAGCTGGATGGAACGCGGAACGATTTGTTATTATTCTACCTTTTCTATATCACATGTATACGATTAATAATACATCCCGAGGTTATAAATTATTTACGCGGGATACGTACTCGTGCGAAATGATACAGCAAGTTAATCGATTAATTTCCAAGCGTTCGTGTTCCATGCTAATAAGAATTATACTTCATAAATAATTCTTATTCACATGAAATAATCGAATAATTCAATAATGCACGAAATCATTCTTTTCGATATTTAATATCTGCTACAATATCATATCTATCATATTAATATATATATATATAATATATATATAATATAATTAATATTATATATAAAAACATATATATATGATATTATATAATTATATATATAATATTAATATCATTATTAACGTCGGTTCATAATATATATACAAATAACATTAAAATATGTAACATAGAGATTATCAAAACATCGGCTGTGAGCGATTCTAAGAAACGTAACAATAGAAAAGAAAGTAAATAGTAGAGGTCGAACGAAAAATGAAAATGTTGAGGTCTCATGTATCTTGGTAGGTACGTACGGCCATAAACGACGATATAGTGTTGGTCACGAGAGAAATCAAAGTGTAGTAAACGCGAGGAAAAAGTTCGTATCGTACGTCAAGATGTTGAATCGTTCGAGACAGAGGAGAGTTTTTTTTGGTCAACGTGTTACGACCTACGTAGGAAGGTTCGTTTATTCTTTAAAAGAAAACAGTGGTAAGGAGAAGGAGAAGGATGTAAGGGTGAAGGGGAAGAGTGTAATATCTCGTCGAGACGGTAAAGTTGCGCTCATAAAGATCGTCATGGTATCAAAACGATTCGACGATCGTTCAACGATACGTAGAGCGGTTATCGGCGAACAGTGATGGCGATGTTTCTTTACGATCGACGCGGACGGTGGTCCTTATTGTTAGTCGAATTGACGATAAATTTCCAAACATCTTACTAGCGACTTTGACTAGCAAAATCCTGGCGAGTTACGTCGTAAAACTCGATCGGTTAGATTCGGACATAATTTCTAATCTACCGTCCCGAATAATTCGTCGACATTGTAACGGGGTAAAAAAGGTTGGATATAAGGAAGATCGTAAAACGTTCGATTTTCATTGACTCACTGTGAACGATGCGTGAATGGAAGTCGCTTGCTTGGATCTTTCTTCTGTTCCTCTTTTTCTTTCTTCTATGCTCCTCCTTTTCTTTCTTCTATGTTCCACTTCCTACGACGACGATTCTACAATCACAAGAGAAAAACGTGGATAGTAACGTATGTCGTCGTTCGAGGTAAAACGTAAAGGCGAATAAAAGTTTCTCTACGATCTCGATTTTATATTGTATGTCTCCTCCAATTACTTACTAAAACGTTTGCGAGTGCATGGAAAAATCGATGAAATCCTTTTATCAGTTCTATCGAGCGTATAGCTCAAGAAAGTATCGCGTACCTTGCATATCCGTTCGCGTCTGAAACTAGACTGACATGACTTTTCGATCACCTTCAACCGAGCTCCCTGTACTCGTATCCCGTGCCCGAGCTTTGTTTGTTTTTAGAAAATACACAAAAGCGCCGCACGATGTACTTTGGATATTGTTGACAATTCGAAGTCCTTCGATTACAATGTCGAATACAAAGCGGATATTTTTGCGCTCGGATATAGCGCCTTATAAATTTTAATAAAGCTTTATAGAGGCCTTTTCTCTATAACGATTTATATCGCATTATCCGAAATTCGATTTACATAGGCCGAACGAGCATGGGAATCGCTCGCACGTTTCTACGTACTGTCAAATTCTCGATGTTAGGCTGAAAGAATCGCGAGCAAGAAAAGCAGGAAAGAATCGTAAAATTTTTTCACAATGATGCATGGCTCTTCCCAGGTGCCTCTATTATTACAAGAGAACAGCATGAAAGGCTAGAATTTAAATTCTTTTCGCTGCTTCACGAAAAATCTACATTAAAGAAAGTGAAAGAAAGTGAGGATGGAAAAAGAAACATTAATTCCCAGTTCTCCATTTCTCAACGGACGCGTAAGGAGATGCACGTTCGAACGTAGTTCGGGATTCATATTCCTCGTACGTAATAGTAAAGAGGTCAGAAGGTTTCCCTGGATAGGACCAAAGAGCCAAACGAAAAGCTAAAGAGAGAAAAGAGATAGAATCAGAAAGAAAGAGAGAGAGAGAGAGAAAGGAGAGAGAAGAATCGAATAAATTTTCATCCTATGCGCAAGACGGTAATGGAAGAAATGGAAGAGCACGCGTGGCTGGATTAATAAAGTGCACGAAGATGAATCGTTTGGCAAGAGACCGGGTCTACGATCGTAATCAAGCAAAAAGTCATTTTCCCTAACAATAAGTTCTCACTAGAAAGAATTTAATTTTTTCAAGTTTCAATTCCAAGTGGCTTGAATCGAATTGAAATCTGATTGTTTTATAGAAAAACGATACCAATCCGCGAGGTATAATCCGCGAGTAGTTACTTTGGATGAATTTATAAAAAAAAAGAAGAAAGAAAGAAGAAAGGAAAACGATTTGAAATAGGTATACGATCTCGAAGCGTTGGATCTAAATCAGGTTTTCTACTTCGTTAGCATAGCGCGAACGTATCGAATAGTCGGCGCGAATCGTTCGTCGGAGAACATCGTCTCGTTCGTTTCACGAGTCAACTCGTGGAAAAAGAAAGCGTAGGAGCGCGAGTAGAAGAGGTAGAGTAGAAAGAAAAAAAGAGAAAGGAGAGTCGATGGGGGTGAAGGTGGGAGGGAGTTGGTGGGGACATGGTGTGTGCCAGAGCGCGTTCGTTGGATCGATAAGGCGTTACTTTATGAGACGGTCGAAGTCGTTCTCCTGCGGTGGCTATAACGGTAATAACCGTAACATTAATAATTAGGATCGTGGAGTATGTAACGTGCCATCGGCCGACTAATGCGCCCTGAGAGACTCGTAAAAGGAAAACGTTACGAAATCGAGAGACGTCGTTGTGCCAGCAAGGGATTTATCTCCGTCTCATCTTTTTCTTTCTCTCGTTTTCAAAGATTTTCGTCCTTCTTTCCTTCATTCCTTCCTTCCTTCCTTCCTTCCTTCCTTCCTTCCTTTCTTCCTTCCTTCCTGTTTTGCTTTCTTTCTTTCTTTCTTTCTTTTTTTCTTTCTTTCATTCTTTTTTTTTGTTTTTTCCTTTCTGTCTTTTTTCTTTTCTTTCTTCATATTTTTCTGGCGCGTTCTCTTGTCCTCTCTTCCTTTTCCTCAAACACTCTGGCAAGTTACCATCTCTAGTAGTAGTTTTCTAGTTTTTCCGGAGGACACTTCGTTCCCTCAAGAAAATCAAGTTGAACTCTTCTCGATACAAATTGCTCGGACATCTTGTATCCCCGTGATTTACCGTCCTTCTCGGCTCGTTCGTATTTTAACTCATAACGACCGTTCTATTTTACGCAAGAATTACTTTGTTCGAAAGTTAACGAAGATATACTTGTTAAGAGAATATATATATATATATCTTTCTAACATGTCGTTCGAAACGAAGCACTACTAGGTCTAGTAAGATCGAACTCGATCGGAATTGCGATTCGGAAAGCCTTTGACCAACGAATTCAAACGTATAAAGAGAACGAAAGGCAAAACGAGCTCGAATAGTGCGGGTGGACGAACAATACGATCATCTGCTACGGCTGATTCGTTCTCATTCGATTTCTACAGCAGGTGTACTAGGACTGGACGGTAGTACTTTCAGAGAGTGGGATTCGCGTGCACGTGTGTGTTATACGAACAATGCTTTTCCACGAAACGCATCTACCAGATCCAGTTTCCTTCGCTAACGGTGCGAGAAAAGACGAGATCGAGAGGGAGAGAGTGAGAGAGTGAGACAGAGAAAGAGAGAAAGAGAGACAAAGATAGAGAAAGAGAGATGCAGGACTAGCCTTCCGCACCTCGCTTGCATCGTCATTCGATGCGTAACTACGTCCAATTGCTGCCGTTGCTATAGCTCGCCCGCCGAACCTTCCTGGGAACTCACCGAGCCGTGGAGCTCTAACAGTGGTCGAACGAAGTAAGAACGAATAAGAAGAAGAAGAAACAGAAACAAAAGAGGAAGAAGAAGGAGAAGAGGAAGAGGAAGAGGAAGAAGAAGAAGAAGAAGAAGAAGAAGAAGAAGAAGAAGAAGAAGAAGATAGAAATGAGGATGGAGATGGAGAAAAAGGAGGAGCAGGATTACAGCTGGACCGTGGTTTATAGCGCAAAGTGCACCAAAGAGCTCGCGCACTACCATTTGCCAAGTGACATATGTTCCTCAAGAGAAGTCGCTTGAAAATCCGACCTTGACTTTACCAGTGTAAAATCCATCGCTTCGAGAACGAGGAGAATGACTTTGGACTCGTACGCGACCTTGCTCCTGAACACTGATTTCATTTTTTATATTTTTTCTCGTGTCTCGTCTCTCTCCTTCTCTTTTTTACGAACTTCGCGCTTTAATTCCTCGATCGTCTGTTCTCATTCGGTTTTTTTTTTCTTTTTTTTTTCTTATATGAGCCCGATTTATAATAGTCTTCTTCATAGTGTAAAGCACTCTTCATCATTAACGATTTCACCGTTGAACGCTTCCAAAGAACGTTCCAATGTTCGTTACGGTCGTTCGCTCGTCCGACAGATTTAGGAGCCAGGCGACAGCTCGTGTCATCGCGAGAGTCATTAAATCATGAAGATTAAAGTTTCACGCTCGTAAATGCGAAGTATTCGAGGTATTAATCGTAGGTATGGCACGCGCGTACCTAAGTTTTCTTTCTTTATTCTCGATAACCTTTTATACGGTGCAAAAATTTCACCGCAGAAACGTCGCCGCGGTCGAGGCGAAGATGTAGCCGCCTTTCGAAGACGGTACCGACTTGCGCTTATGGCGAGCGCATAACGTGGTTATTATAAATTCTCTAGTAGTAACCCGTCGAGTAAGTAGCTGCGTTCTCTACGTACACGGATAATAGTCTGAAACGAGTACCGGCAGCAAAAGGGCGAGGTCAGCTTGTCCGTCGCATATTAAAGACAGCTCGAGCATGTATACTCCGGCCCTAACCGCATCCGAGGCCCTGTGTCGCGCGAGAAGGGCCAAGGAATGTGCATGCAGGAGTTGCCTCTCTCTCTCTCTCTCTCTCTCTCTTTCTTTCTCTCTATCTCTTTCTTTCCTCTTTAAGTACCTCGTATATCCGGACTTATTGCCGTGGCGAACTATCGGCGATTACACGGAAGAGATTTCTTCGAGAGTTCCTCCCTTTCCAATCTCTGTTTCCCTCTATCTCTTTCGATCTTTTTCAAAATAATTAACAAAATAGAAAGATAAAATGTATGAGGAGAACGATAAAAAAAAAGACAAAGATGAAACGTTTAAAGCTCGAGTAAATGCTAAAAACGCGACCGAGCGTGATAATCGTTCTGTTTCTCGTACTCCTTGCTCCGTTGTAATTGCCTTACTCAACCCACGAAATCCCGGAGCTTTGGAACTTTCCTCGGTAGTCTTTTCGCCTAACTGCAAAAACGTCGTCCTTTGACACGTATACGTACACGTGTTTACTTGGAAACTTTACTGAAAACTCGTCACTCTATTTTCATCTCGCGAAGATCATTCGGTTTATTCTTTGGCGAGTTTCACGACACTTCGTTTACTCGCTTATATCGTTTAAACAAGGGCTTGTCTTACATTTATAGCGTTAAATAAGTCTTTCAGTTAAATACGTTTAAATTCGGGCTATTAAATTTCGAATTAATTTTGTTTGGGAACAATTTCTTAATCTAAATTCGAAAGATGCTTCTTTTCTTTTCACTCATCTTCTTATCATCGCAATGATGTGTATGCATACGTTATGAAGGATTTCGCTTCCATCCTTTCTCAGCGTTCCAAACGATCGTTATAAGGTCTTCTACCAGTATGTGTCTGTATCACCGCATATTTCTTCGCGTTAATTACACGACGACGTCGTCGACGACGACAACGACGGTACACACTCCGTTTCGTCTCCGAAACTCGTGCGTCGCGTTACCCTTACAAAAAGGCGTTAATGAACTACCCCGATACAACTTTGAGGTGATTCGGGTGTGCAAAGTAATATACGGAACGCCTGTTGTGACACCACAATTTCTAGGTACTTCCAGCGACATAATTAACGTCACGTGATCTCTAGGAAGCGCCTTAATATCGTTATCGGTCAAAGTACACCGGTAGGTGCTTTGTACCTGCCACGAGTTCAATACCGCGGCCGAAGTATACGTCGGCGGTTGACCGTAAAATTAGTGGGACGCCCTGCCAACTTGTCTCGAGCAAACTTGAATCTCCTTTGCGAGTGGGCTTCCCCAGTTACGTTACAAACTTTCAATTAGACGTCTTCTTTGAGAGAAAATAGTTTATGGAAGAAAAAGAACATTTTCTAATACCCACCGATCTCTATCTCTGCATACCGGTATCGAGTAAAAATATCGAAGGAAAATTTCTAATTCGTCTTGAGAGTTTCGTCGAGACTCTTTTTTATCTCTCCCTCTCTTTTCTTCAACTATCTTCTTGCTCGAAAGCTCGAGAAGACGAATAATGCCACTTTTGAGTTCTCTCTTTCCTCGGAGTTCCTTCCTTGCGAAATATCAGTCCTTCCTCTTTTCTATCTCCTTTTCTCTTTCTCTTTACCTACCACCAGCTGAAAACTCTTCTTGCTCTCGCCTTCTTAGACGAGGTATCCCGCTCATAAGGCGAGCACTGCCACGTGAAATTTCCATAAAGAGCGCCGACCTCCAGAAGTATCCGTACAAAGGATTGCTTTATGAATTTCGCGCGAGATCTATCCGGCCGAGACGTGAATAATATGCACCTGCTGCAACCGTAGAATGAGCTACGTGCACCGGTTCGTATTAACCTCTACAGAGGAGAAGTCACGTTTCTACCGAATATTCGTCCAACTCTTCGCCCTTTGCCTCTAACCCTACCTCTTCCTCATTTTCCTCGTCCAAATTCGCCTAAATTCTGATTT
Organism: Vespula vulgaris; assembly: GCF_905475345.1. Taxonomy (NCBI): domain Eukaryota; kingdom Metazoa; phylum Arthropoda; class Insecta; order Hymenoptera; family Vespidae; genus Vespula; species Vespula vulgaris. Next base: position 13,617,024 of record NC_066587.1, read on the forward strand.
TCCATGCGCCGAGTTAAACTACTGTCCCGTAGACAGGACTTTCGTTGCCTAAACGAACGTGTACTACTCCACGATTAAATACTGAAACGAAGAAAAAAAAAAAAAAAAGAAACTATTGCGATTCTTTTCGTTCTTGCTAATTCTCTCGTCCCTACTCTTTGCCTAAAGTCTTTTACGTTTCTCTTGCTTCTTTTTGTCTCTTTTTTTTCTTTTATTCTCTCATTTTTTTCACGAGGGAAATGCAAAATTCACTGTGCCGAAGGATATACTTTTAAGGATCGCATTTCCTGAGTGTATTTATATGAACTAAAAAATAAAAATGGAGAGAAGAATATTATCGTAACTGGTACTCTCATTAAATTAAAAATGTCTACGTTACTCCTATGGTGAAACTATTAGATCACATTTATGTTGATAGTAATTAAAATTAAAATCTCTGTCTTTGTGAGAATTATAGCAAAGCTTCAGTTTTGGAGAATTGATTCTAATTCGTCTAATTTCGAGAAAATGATATATTAAATGGTTCGAAGAACAGTGGAAAGCTAAAAATTAACGGTACATGAGATTAGAACAAGTGATTGGTTGCAAGTTACGGTCGATCTAACTGCATACATTTGGCGAACGCGGAAACGACCTTGTCTTCCCACGCGAAAGCTTTCGATCGACGCGATCGCACGTGTGACACTGGTTGTACGAGCGAGCGAGCGAGATAACGACATAAAAAAAACGATTGGAAAAGAGAAAGACAAAGAGCAACAAAACGTTATGAGAATATTTAACTATAAGCGATTCAGATAAGTAGAACGAGAGTTGTGAAAAAAAATATTGATTACTCGCGACCACTGATAAATATAGATTGCACGGTTATGCACGGCTCTTGGTGCATCTAAGTAACGGTCGTATTCACTGACTCGACCGCTAGTCGATCCAAACTCGTTGCATAATAAGTGGTCTCTGCGTAATCGTAAAGTGTCGACTAGTAGCAGGAGCGAGGGGAGAGAGAGAGACCAGTCTTTCTAGATGAAAAGAAAAATCGATAGACAAGATTCTAAGAGATAAAATTCCAACGTAGTTTTTTTCGAAACGCGTTTGACGAACATAATTCAACTATCAGCGTGTGAGCGATCATCGATGATTTTTTAATTTTTTCTTGTGAAAAGTCATTAAAAAGGAACGTAATACTTTCAATGGTACTTCGTAACGTTAATGACAATGAAGTTCTCTCGGAGGAAAATGAACGATCGCTTTCTCTGTTTATTCGCGGCTTATCTACCTCGCGACACGCGCGAGCACTTAAGCTCGATCTTCGTGCGGCTAGAATCATTTTTCCAGCTACGTTCAAATACATCCTGACGTCGAGTGTTTTCTATAGACTGAAACGATGATTTTTCTACGAGTTTCCATTCGACGAAAGGCAAACGGCATATCTATAAAATCTTACAAAAGCGAAGAAATGCTTCGTTTTGATAGATCGTCGATAGATCTATTTCTTGTTTTCTTTACGAATACGTTCGAGTTCGCTTGTTATTTCGGGGATATTTCGTAACTTTTGAGATTATTTCGTGCGGTTCATTTTCTTGTCGCGGTAACAAGAAACAGATAGAAACAAAAAGGAGAGAGAGACAGAAAAACAAAGAGAGAGAGAGAGAGAGAGAAAGAAAGAGAGAAAAAGATCGCGGAAATAAACGAACAGACAATGGCTATCCGCTTGTGTATAAGAAACAACTCACTTGTCGTTTTACTCGACCCTGGTACGCGGGCGGATTGTTCCGAACAACATTATGCCCCGGTAAATGTCGTCGTATCGTTTAACGGTACAACACCGAGGGCAACCTTTGAAGCACGTTGTCGTTGTGTCGTCCACGCCAAGAGAGTCAGACGCCTTTACGAGTTAACGCTTACGAACCGCACGCATTTCCCATGCGAGAAAACTCTCGACCTGTATGCAGATAATACGTACGTACTACTACATATATCCGTCTAGCTGGTCAGCTTGAATCGCACGCCCACGAGAACTCAGGATTAACGATCTTTTATTGTGAGCTAATCCGACAATCGATAGGGGAAACGACTAGTAAGGTCTAGTTTAGCAACTCAGACTTATTTTCACCTTGGACTCGATCTTGTTAACCCTCGCCTTTTTCCCGGGCAACGTCGATAAAACGTTATGGATCGCACCAGAGAGAAATAACGGTCGGCATGGCTTCGAGGCGAACTTTCCGCAACTTTTAACCGGCCGATATCCGCCTTCCCTGATAATTCCTATCCTCGTGGAAACTTCTCCAAGATGGAACTAGACTTCTTCCACAAGCTCTTTCACGTCTTTTCTCTCCTCTCGTGTCGTTCTCCTCATATATATATATATATATATATATATATATATATATATATATATATATTTCGACACGTTCCATTGAAAAATCATGATATACGAAGTGTCGACTTGAATTTACACTTGGTATAGAGTCGAGATTGCGAGACCATGACCACGGTCACGGGAAAGGAAGTCGTCGGTGGGCCTCTGCGCGAAGGTGTAGCGACAAACGAGGAAAACCAGACTAACTGGACAAACAGGAACGGTGTACGTCGTTTGCCAAGAGAAAGAAATGGAGAAAAAGAGAGAGAAAGAGAGAGAGGAAGAGAGAGACAGATAGATAGGAAAAGAAACAGAGAAAACAAGAAATAAAAGAGAGAGAGAGAAAGAGAGAGAGAGAACATTATCGGACAAACTTTAATTTCCTTAATACGTCTGTCTCTCGAGATGCCGAGAGAAGCAATTAAAATTCAACGAGATATCGCCTACTACTGGCCTTGCTCCTTTCTCATCCCTTCTACCTTCTCTCTTTCCTTCTCTTTCTCTCTCGAGCTCTCCCTGTTTCTTTCTATTTCTTAGCGACCTTTACCGTCTCCCTTTCCGCTCGTAATTCTCTGAAATGCCACGTGGTACTGACCCGACGCGACCGCTGTCCAGCCTCCAATTTCCTCCCGTTACCTCCTATCTGTACCGTTGTCGCCTGTAGAAACACACGAACGTGTACAGAGAGAAGGAGGGAGAGAGAAATACACACACATACATATATACATATATTCCTATCCTCGTGTTGTACCGCTCCTGTTGTCGTCGCCTGCGACCCGACCTGGATACACGCGACAGGGGCCAATGGCAATTACGATTATGGACCTTCGAGAGCAATGTGCGAGGTACTTCGATCGCTAACCGTGCTCTTAGCTACGAGATCGATTTCCCCTTCTCCTTTCTCATCTATCCTCCTCCTACGTCTCGTCCTTTCGTCCCCGGTACTAGTCTCCGATGTAACGAAACACACGAGACAGTCTCCCCGTTATTTTAAGTAATTGAAGACGTACCTTGCTACATAGACTGAGACTCGATTTCTCGGATTTCACCGAGGGTTCTTTTACGAACGGTTTCAAAGTGAACCACCAGACGCTTTCGAGTCGGTCGTTCGTTACATTTCTCGCTTTTCTTTTCCTCTTTCCGATCTTGGAGGTTACAGAAGTATACACGATCTTTCTACTTGTAATTATGATGCTAGAAAAGGGTTTGACGTCTGTATCCTTCGGGAACGCGTAATCCATTAGATAATACCTCTCTCTTGGCAGACGTTTACGATATTATGCAGCTCTTATCGACTCCGAAGGTTTCACCGGAAGAACGTACGGCGATGACGACGTTATCTAGTATTAAAGTAAAGCCGTCAGATTTAAGGTAACGGATACGGTACAGGCCGCTCGCGTTCGCTTAACGCGAACATCACGATCAACCTTAAAGGCAACGGTGAAGCTCGTGCCAAACGATAGAGACCAGCTATATATCTAGGTACACGGAGAAAATTGAATTAAAGTCACTTAAGTGTTTACCCACGTTCTCAATTATACACGATGAACCCTTGGCATCGAAATAATTATCTTTTGTAGTCCGTTATACTCCGGTACATGTAGGGGACGAAGAGAGAGAGAGAGAGAGAGAGAGAGAGAGAGAGAGAGAGAATAGAATAGAGATAGAAAGACGGATAGAACTTAGGTCGAATCGAGTCACACAAACTCACGCATACACACACACACACACACACACCACGATATGCTGTTTCTCGTCGTCCTAGTCTTCTTTCTTCTACTTCTTCATCTCTTATCCACCTTTCTCCTCGACATCCCTTGCTTCGCCCTCTACGTGAAGCGACTACTACTTACATTGGCATCGACTAGGACGACATTCAGGATGGCACACGATATTATACCTATACTCGGCTTATCTCTCGTCTATCGAACGTTACACTGACCGCCTCGGTAAATTTCTACGACGAAGGAGAGAAAGAGACAGAGAGAAAGAGAGAGAAAGAGAAGAACCAAGAGCCATCTTCGATCGATAGGAAGTGCGCAGTTAACTCTGATGTAATAATTACATGATTTTCTAAGGCTCTCGAGCACTCTCGGTGGGTCGCGATCCCTTCTCGGAAGTACGGGATCGTGCATTAGGAGGCATCCTGCCTCCTAATACCGAACGAAGAACACATTGATAGAAGCGAATACACATAGATGAAAGCATGAAAGACCCTTGTGTGCACGAGCGGTTTCGATAGAATATCGAGATTTAAAGATGGTTGGGAGATACGGGACGATATTAGTCCCTCGATTCGTTACCATCGTTTCAAGATTATGTGCTTGTTCTCCATTTTACGAATAACGGTCCACTCTTCTTCTTTCTCCTCCTTCTTCCTCCTCCTCCCCCTCCCCCTCCTCCTCCTCCTCCTCCTCCTTCTCGTTCTCTTCTTTCTTCTCCTCGTTTTCCATCGATATGGTGCCCCGATCTTCGGTCTTAACTGTAAAGTCGATTCGCGAACTATCTTCTGGATGAATACCGTTTTGCGAGAACTCGCTTCGAAACGAAATTATTATCTCTATGAAACGTGGTACTTCGGAAAAGGGTAAGAGATACGTCGAAGGATGAGAGGAGAAAATCGGGGAATATCACGAGAAGTAGAGCGGTTCAGGAGACAAATATTGACTCCGGGTGACGCGAAGAGCGAAACGCTTTCGACTTTTAAGGGAACGTGAAAATCGGTGAAATGTGGAGGGAAAAGTGAGAGAGAGAGAGAGAGAGAGAGAGAGAGAGAGAGAGACGTACAATGAGGACAAGATGGGACGTAAAGGAGTCGAAGAAGTGGAACGAGGGACGCGTGCATCGAAAATGTGGAAAATGCACGGAAAAGGAATTCTAGCTACGAAGATACTTTTGAAACACGCTTCCGCTTCGATCGTCTATCCTTCTCGATCCTCTTTTACGTTCCTTCGTTACGGATGTTTCCGTCCCATCGACTAGGAGTGCCCTTGCCTTCATCCTTCTTCATGTCTTATTTTTATGCGTTCTATCTCGTTATCGTGCTCGAGCTCGAAACTTCGGCGCGCCTAAATTGAATTTTTGCGTGAGAAAACATTTTTGCCCGAGTCAAGAAAAATACTCGAAAGAACGAATTAAAAATGTTACTTGAAAATGCAAATAATTCCAGCTGGTATTTAACGAGCATTGTCGGCGGTCGTACTAATTACATTCGACCCTCTAGTTTTCTCTTTCCTCTTCTCAACGTAGGGAAAAGCAAAGTTGAAAAAGGTTCTCTGAGAAAGAAAAAACTCGAGAAATATTATCTCGTTTTCCTTCTTATTATTCGGAGGAGAAAACGTCTAAATAATAACATTGAATTATTTATTCTGCGAGAGATGGATGGACAGAGAAGTTTAGCTCCACTGGTCTTAGATTTACTCGCACGGGTACGTTAATGTGGGAGGAGGTTGTTGGGTTCGGAAAGAAGAGGAAGATGGAAAAGGGTAAAGAGAGAAAAGAAAAGAGTTCTCCTTGGTTTCGCGTTATCTCCGAGAGTGCGCATACATTTGCTCCACGAAGCAGTTCCGTTTTCTTTTCTCTCTCTCTCTCTTTCCTCTCTCTTTTTCGTTCTTTCTCTCGCTTTTTCTTTCTTCGTTCCATCTCTTTCCCTTCTGTACTCGCATTTGCAGTACCATTGCCCGCGCGCGTACCATTCCCGACCGGTAGACGAACCTAACTGTTCCGAATCGTTGCGATAATTTCGAATCTCGCATTCAAGGCGACGAGATATCTCTCTACTTTCCTCTCTTTCTCGGATCTTCGTAGTTTCAATGCACCGACGCCTTACCGTCTCTCCTTTTTTACGCGGACGACCGCACGTTCATTCTCATCCTTTACCTTCCTCCTCCGTCCCCATTCCGGTTCTGGCCGCGAACGAATCAGACGTATAATGCTACATTGTTATAACGAGAAATTGCACCGCAGCGATATGTGACTGCTTCGAAGATGAACGAGAAAGCTCGTAAAACGGAGGGAACGATCCATGAATGGAACGAATCGACTCCTCTTAACCGCTAAATTTTTCGTACGATACTCCTCGTCCGTCTTCGTCCTATCTCATTTCTCCCATACGATCACTTTTATTTGTATCTTTTACCTTCACCTTTCGTCGTTATCTTTCCATTTCCTAGATCTTCGATCACATTGAAACGAACGGCGGAAATTCTCGTATTGTTTATTAGCGGAAACAATGTCGGACCTTTCTTTCAGTTTTACAAAAACGAACGGCATTTAAAAGCCGATGGAAAGACCGGAAAGTACCGTAAGCTTTTACGTTGAAATTGATCGCGGAGAAAGCATCGAAGTTGTGCTCGAAGGATGAAAAGTACCCTTAAGTACCTCCATCCTTTGAGTCTTTAATAATCCACCTCTCTGGCGGCGAACTTTGCGCTCGTTACGATCTTTCTCCGCTTCCTTCGACAAACAACTTCTAGCTTCTTCTTCTTCTTCTTCTACTTCTTTCTTCTCCTCCTACTCCTCTTCCTTCTCCACCCTCGGAACATATACATCCTGGTACACGGTGGAGTCGCATTAACGTAAAACATCGTAACAACGTGCGATCGGCGTTAGAATCCGATGCGTCCTCTTGCTTCGCGCGAGTACGAGCGCAACTACGAGCGAGCTTCTTCTTTCCCTAACAACCTAACGCGCCGCGGCATCTAACGCTCTTTCCTTGGGACTTACGGAGTTAATGACGCCATCCTCAAGAATTATATTCGTCGAGATCGTGCGTCGTACTCTTACACGTTTGAATCTTTCCGGTACTATTCATTACTCTTTAATAATGATCTCTGCGGCTTTCCTGCTTCTTTCTTTTTCTCTCGACTATCCTATCGTCGTCGTCGTCGTCGTCGTCGTCGTCGTCGTCTTCGCCTTCGCCTTCGTCGTCGTCGTCGTCGACGTCGTCTTCTTCTTCTTCTTCTTCGTCGTCGTCGTGAACACAACGAGCATCGCGACACTGCACGATTCCTACACGATCGTACATGGTACGGAGGAGAGAGCGGTACATGGAACGAGCCGCGAAAACGACGCGCTTGAATGCACTTTCAACGAAGGATCCTTACCCTTTTCCGTACCCTTCTCTCTCTATATATATATCTCTCTTTTTCTTTTCTTTTTCTTTACATTTTTTTACTTTCTCTTTTCGCACTCTCCAATATACTCTCTCGCTCTCTCTCTCTCTCTCTCTTCCTCTCTCAGTTTTCTCTTTTTCTACGAGCTACCACCATCCGTGGGATCGTAAATATAAATCTCTCGCATGTCGCACCGTTGTCTATGCCTTTTCTTCTCGGCTCATCGACGAGATAAGGCAGCGAGTACTCGAGCGTGTCTCGAACTCTCGAATGACGGAGACAGCAATGCCTTTTTCATTTCGTTCCTTACTCCGAAGTATAGGAGAACGAAGAGGGCGATTTACGAGCGCGAAAGAGACCTGTCTTAGGTCCTTCGACCTTACTCTCGCGGCCGTAGGAATTTCTTGGCCGATCGATACCAAGAGTCTTCTCCGCGAGCTCGTTCGACAAGGAATTGGAATCCTTCCGGCTGTCGTAAAGTCGCGGATGCTTTTTCCGTTCAATCTTTTATTGGAAAGCAGATGAGACGCGCCGGCCAACGACGTCGACGACGACGACGACGACGACGACGACGACGACGACGACGACGACAATGACACCGACAACGACGACGTATCGACAGAAGCTGCTTTTCTTACAACATCAAACTATTTGTTTCCGAGTTTCAGCCTCGAAGAAAAATGATACACCACGTTCCTCTATCGATCTTGCTCGTTCGTCATATACGTAGAACGATTCAAGCGTGTCTGCCTTTTACAAAATTCACACGGTCTATCCCCGAGTTCTACGTTTCCTACGTCGCGAATACATATTCTTACACGCGTTTTCCTCCTCTCGGCGATGAAAATCAACGACGACGACGACGACGACGACGACGACGAATGCCTCCTTCGCAACCGTCGGCCAATTTCCTTAATAAATGATCCTATTACGAGGTGCGATGCCGCGGGAAAAACTAGCCGTTAAAACGTCTTATATATCATCTTAACGTGAAATTGGATATTTATTGGTGACAGATGGGACACGGCGCTTCCACGGATCACGCCGTGCGATCAATCATATCGTAACGCCACGTGCTCTTTTCTTCTTTCACGTTTCTCTCTCTTTTCCTCTCTGTCTCCCTTACTCTTTGTGTCCCTTTCTATCTCGCTCGCTCGCTCTCTTTCTTCTTGTACGCATAATGAATCGCGCGAAGAGCACGTAATAGCGGGCTACGACCTTACGATGGTGGCACCGTCCTCATTTTGAAAAATAACATGCAATATTCCACCGTTTTTCTCTCACAACGAGCCAACTCCATTCTCCTGCTTCTCTATGTCCGTTCGCGCCTCGAGCAGACGAGAAGAGCTCTATTCTTAACGAGCGGCCACTTACTGTGGGTAATTGTCACTTTAATAACACGAGGAATCTACCGTTTTCGATTATCGTCGATCTTTCAAAAGTAATAGTAACTATCGTCGTTCATCAGACGTTTTACGACCTCTGCGATCGGATTCGTCTCGGTCTTAACATCTCTATTTTATTATTACAGCATTTAATAACTCTTTATATTGAGTTCGAAGACCCGATGAAATACGATTTATACATTTTCATGCTTTTTATCAGCATCATTCACTCTTCTCTTTCCTTATATCAAAGATCATTGTCGTATCGTTAAAATCGGATTCTATGACAAACGCGTGGAACATGCCTCGAAGCGACAGACAGACGCATCCTCGCGTGGGAATACGTATTCAGTAACGCACTCACACACGGATAGATCGAATCGCGTGTGTGTGCGTTCTCGATTTGATATGCCGGTAGGTATAGGGAGATAGAGAGAGGGTGGAGGAAGTGGAATCTTTGATCCAGAATCTCTATGGTATGCCTCAAGGACCGTTTGATACGCGTCAAAAGACAACGCGTTAAGATCGATATATCCTACTGGCCTAGAGAAGATAAAGTGAGAGAAAGAGAGGAAAGGAAATGGTAATGTGGGAGTCGTAATAATAAGATGTAAAATGAAAGAGTCAGGGGCGCGGCCGATTTCTCGAGCTTATTAGATTTAGCTTCGGCTTTAAAGATTTAAAAGAAAAGAAAGCAAAAAAAAAAAAAGAGAGAAAGGAAGAAAGAAAAATCGTGAAATGCCGCGGGAGGTAACGGGAATGTCTGACAAATGACGCTGCTTTCGAAGGCAAATAATATAATGCTAAGTGGAAGATGGACTTTCGCCGAAGGGTCTCTTTGATATTTTTTTCCTTTCCTATCGTCGATCGAGTTTGCTTCGTTCGTTCCACTCCTCTCGAAGAGGTTTATTCACTCGCGTACGTCCACTCGTTCTTGGAGAACGACTGCGGCGAGCACGTTTCCAGAAAAGAAGAAACGTTGAGGGTAGATCGACGGAACGTAAATTATCGTGGCAAATCCTCGAGCTTACCTTTGCGGCAGCGGTTTGCGCGTCGTGTACACGCGTTAAGATTTTACGGAAGATCGAAGGGAGTCTGTTCGTGTCCTTACTACTCAAAGGAGAGACATCATTAATACGTGGTAGCAATTTATTACGAGGCTGACTGACCGTCTGTCTATTCCAACGACGTATCTTTCTCTCCCTTTGTCGTAAATAAGTACAAACTCGTTTAGGCGGAGACTCTTGCGTTCGTTGCGACGCTATCTTTGAAAAGGGAGCAGAACGTACGTACGTACGAATATATTGTACGTACATAAGATACATTGTACGTACAGATACACTTTGATACTTACAGGACGTAAAATCAAGGAAAAGGGAAGAAAAAGAAACTTTTTTTGTGAAAGATGGAAGATCGAAACGAGACACGACGTACACTATTAGATACGCTAAAAGATATTTGGAAACGCACGTCCAGATATGTCTATAACGAAAGGGACGAAAGGCTTATAAAAGGGACGTTAATCCCAGCGCAGGATTATACCGTCCATTTAATGGAACGTAAACGTGGAAGAGCAAAGCTCTACGTGTCGTCGTTTGAAATTGCCTACGCGTTAAACGTGAAAAGGTACACGTAAAACGTGAACCCTTCTCTGTCGCTGCCTTATCCTCGTCGTCCTGCCCTTCATCTGGACGCGCTCCCACGATTGATTTCGCGCGCTCACGTTGCTTCTAAAACCCTACCTAACGTAGAAATAATCGACGGAATTTTCATCGTGCTTTCTGCGACAGTGTAGACTTTGAATAAACGCGAAAAGGACATCGAGTGTGGGAAGAACAACCAAGGAACAAGATAGAAGAGGAAGAGGAGGAGGAGGAGAAAGAAGAAGAAGAAGAAGAGAGATGAAGATGAAGAAGAAGCCCGTGGAAAGGCCGCCGTGCCGGAGTTGCAGCCAATTAAACGTTATTCAGCGCGAAGGTTCTCTGGCCTTCTCCTTCTCTCTCTCCCTCTGTGTTTCTCTCTTTCTCTCTTTCTCTCATCTTCTTCAACTCTTTCTCACCCCCTCTCTGCCTTCATCTCTTTCTCTCTTTCTCTCACGCTCTCCCGCGAGGAAACTCGCGGCGGATATGGTCCCGTATCTCGATAGGAAAACTTTGCTCTTCGTTAGTGTCACTGATTATCCGAAGGAGGGTTATTACGTCGTGATTTACGCCTCTCTCTCTCTCTCTCTCTCTCTCTCGCTCGCTGTCTCTCCCACTCTCTTTTTCTTTCGGCTATTTCTTTTTCTTTTTCTTTTTCCCTGTCTCTTTCTTTTTTTTTTTCTCTCTCTCTCTCGATATCAGCAATACTCGTTGTGTGTGCTCCTCGAGCGTAAACCACGTGTAAAACGCGTTCTTCACAGTCGTTCGAGCAGCAGAGAAAGATGGAAAGCAAAGAGAAAGAGAGAGAAAGAGAAAATCGAAGCCGATGCGATGTATCGTTCGGTTGGACACCAGACGCGAAACCGACGTGGCTTGGAGCTCTCTGCTGAACTGATCCGCGATAAATAGTCGTGGATCGAATTCCTTCGAGGCGCTCGTTCCGAAGACCCGTCGCGCTCTAGAAATTCTTTCCCGGTTCGATCGAGCAAGGACGAAGCAAGCTCGGCTAACTGTTTAAGTCTTTTTAGCTAGTACAAATATTGATACGTCGTCTTTTCCGAACTCGCGACTAACTGTCTATCGATCTAGTTTCGAGCCGATAAAAGTGGAACGTGCAATAAAGTCTAAATACGTTGGTAATGATAATCTTCGAGGAGCAATCCGGCTAACATAGTATCTACAACAAGCACATTCATTTAAACAAGAAATGTAATAATATAGATCCAATTGTACTACCTTTTCTAGTAGGATACTACTAGCTAAAACGGCTACTCGGAGAGTCGGCTTTTATTATTTTATGTAAGCTCGCCGACGACTTATTAGACACGGCTTTAGCTCCGTGCGGTATCGGACTTGTTATGGGGGTAAGAGCATTCACGAAGACTTTACCAAGAGAGTGCCGGTCAACGCCGTCAGGTGTAAGTCGAGCGAAGCGAGATAGGAAGACGACGAATGAGCGAGTAAGAGAAATAGAGAGAAAGAGAAGCGCACGCGCGCACGCTCGCTTAAAACGTTGCCTAGTACTCGCTTCGGGCAGGGGATGAAACTCGATACCGAATCCGCCCGTGATTAACGACGTTTCACGCTTGCTGGACGTCGAGCTCTCGGACGCTCCGCAGGATTTGCGACCCACGAGATTTTCCTGGAGCATCGACCTCTCTTTCTCTCTCTCTCTCTCTCTCTTTCTCTCTTTCTCTATCTCTATCTTCCTCTTCGTGATGCACTCTCTTCTTAGCCCTTCTCCTTCGTCCTTTTTTTTTCTTCAGAACGATCTTACTGAGTGCGATTTAAGTCAAGAATTTTTCTGTCTCTCTCTCTCTTTCTCTCTCTTTCTCTCTCCCTCTCTCGAAGCTGCTGTGTGATCGGATTAATCGACATATCGGACATCCTGATCATTTGCTTATTACTTATTCGCATCTACATTCTGTTACTCTTATCTCACATTATCCTACCGTTCTCTGCAATCATTTTATCGTTCTTCATTACGGACATTTGTAACGGGGGCCAGTTTTATACGATGGGATACATCGAAGTGCTCAGATTAAACCGGATTAATCTCTTAAAGATATGAAGTAAAACTACGTTCGTTATCGCGATTATTATTTTCAAGAAGGAAGACGTCGATGGTTACAACCGATGGGAAAGATATGTGAACAAAATATGTGAATTCGTTCTTTGTGTTAAAGGAAACGTAAAATAAATTTATGGAAAATCTCTCGTTAATATTATCGTTATTATTTTAATTATCAGCTCGATAATTAAAAAAGCGAATGTGATGGGATAATTTTTTTAAGAGACATTATATAATTCTTTAATGAAACAAGAAGAGATCGAGATTAATGTCCGTAATAATTCCAACAGAAACAGTTTATATCGTCCACCCTGTATATGTCTGAACTGGGTACCACAACGAAGATATCGCAACATTCTCACGCGGGAAGAAGAGAATTCTCCAAGACGAATGCTTGACTACAGTGGCATGGGTCGTGTCTCGGTAATTAATGACCTTCCATTAAAGCCTTTAATATCGCGCGCGAAATCCGTACGAGCTCATGGACCATTCTACCATCTCTGGTTTCTATTATAAACGGACAACGAAGAAGAAACGCTGCCGACAAGACGCATCCATGATACTAACAAAACCGGTATAGGCGTGATGTGCATCAAACCTGTTGACACAGTGTATTTTATTATTATATATATATATATATATATATATATATATATATATATACGCACGATATATGTATATATCTATATATATCTTATAATATCGAAGTAAATCCACGAAGAAAATGGGACGCGTTTGTTATGCGTGTCACGCTTTAAAGTCGAGACACCTGCCGAACGGTATATAACCGGAATACCATTTTGTATGTCGAACGGAGTGTATGCAGGCGCGTGACTATAACGAAACGACGAATGTGCCCAAATTCTTGATCAGGATTGGAAAAAGAAGGCAAATTGAAGGAGAGGAACGTAAATAAAGAGAGAAGAGGAAACAAAACATTTTATAAGATAATAAATCTCATTGCTACGCTAAACTAAAGTTTAAAAAGAGAGAAGAGAACCTCAAATTAAATTTTTACAATTAATAAGAAAAAAAAATATGAGAGATAGAAAAAAATGACGCTTGGAAAGGTGCGTCTTTCGAAGTGTTGGAAAAGTCACTGAACAAATTTTCTGCGTGTCGCCCAAAGCAAAATTTTATATTTGCGTTGTGCAGGACGAACGGGCGAAATGAAAAAAAGGTCGTGTTTCACGTAAAAAATCCAAAGGATAGAGAAAATCGAGTTCATCGTGGGTATTAACGGTAAACGTTAAGCGGCACGATTCGCACGATGTGGGACGAAGAGTCTCGGTGATATATCAGTGACGCGTGGGCATCGCCAGCCAAAGTGCTGCGACCTTATTCGTTGGTTTACTCGTTCGCTTTACTCGCTCGCGGGGACAACGTATGCAAAGCGGACACTAGCTCGTGTGATTCACGACTTCACCGATGAGTTTTACCTACTTCGGGTTATTCACCCTTTCTACCGATACGTTTCCTCATATATTTTCAGAGGAGGTGCACGCGCCAATGTACGCCTACGACGTTCGCCAATCGCTCTTCTCTTACATGACAGCGCGTGTCGTAATAACGAGAGACTATCGCGTTAAAATGAGACTGTAAAGGCTACCGGAAGAGGACTATCCGATTGCTTCTGGTTGGATCTATCTACTCGTCTGCCTTCGAGATAGCCTTCGTTAAGAACGCGTTCGATATAAATGATAAAAAACTGATAACACCTTTCTTACACGAGGAATTATCTTACAAGCGTGTAGGTACCTATGTATGTAATATATATCTTGGTGTATGTTGATTTTCTCTGTCTGTCTGTCTGTCTGTCTGTCTGTCTGTTTGTCTGTCTCTCTCTCTTTCTCTCTCTCACTTTCTCTCTCTCTCTCTCTCTCTCTCTTATTCTCTCTTATGTTAGTTATGTATGTAGGAACGTACACACGTACGTGCTCTTAAAGCCTTATCATTCGGACGGCCGCGTAATTCCGCGTCCCGCTTGACAGCTCGATGCACCGGGACTAGGATCGTCGTGGTAGAAACAGGGAGACGAAGGAGACGAAGATAGTCATCCATATTCAACGCGTCGAGGGTAGCCGTAACACGGGAAGCACGGCGCTATCGCGTCAGCACGACGTCATACAGTTTCGGATTTCCCTTGTAACGACGCTCTGTCGCGGAACACCCCTCAAATTGCCCGTACCGCGAATGCACACTCCAAATCTTCTCGTTACATTCGTTAATGATTTCACGCGTCGAAAATTTCACTCCGCAGATCCTGACGTGTACGAGAAAGCTTCTACGATGGCGACGAGCGAAAAGGTATATGGAAGTTTTTAGCGAGATAATGATCAACGAAAAAAGTTGAAGGACAACGCGATTAAAACGGATTCCGCATGGCTTTAACGGTCTTACGGTTTTAGCCCATTATGGGAAACTCGAACTCGTTATTCGGGAAGTTCGCACGGCGATTTTAACGCGCGGAATGTCGGCTCGAGAATGTTTCTCCGTGCTGACCGACTAACTGGCGAAGTTGTGTATCACCAAGTAAAGTTCCGATTTCTCGCTACCTTCCCATAAGCGAGACTATAAATCCGGATACTACTTTTAGTTTAAAAACCATTTAATGGATTAATAACAGTTTAGACGCGAATTTCGGCGGATATTCAGTTCTACGACTTAAGTAATCAAGCGCATTTACATTTGTAAGTACGTACATAAGGAATAATGTGCACGATTATCGTTCGATCGACAAAATCGTTTTCTAACCATGGATTTTAATGATTTCGTTAGCACGGAGTAGTCCGGTCGAGTGGCACGTAGATCGCAATGGTCGCTTTCGATGATAAAAAAATTCGTGTAGGACCGCGAGTCTTATCAGATCGTTGAATAAACTCGCATAAAAACTCGCACGAATTCCGAGTTTCGTGAATGAGCACGCGTCTACCTTTGAGAGTACGTGACGCAGGATGCATCGTTCGTTCTGTAAAAAAAATATCTCTCCCTTGTTATTTGTATCTCCGTGCGTCTTGGGGATGATATCAGTGTACGGCCACGGTGTAAGGCCACCGTCCACGATGGCTACGAGTACAACGACGCCGAACACGATAAGGAACCGTCCGTAGGATAAACACACCGACCGCCCTTTCCCTTCCGCTCGTTAGGAAGAGCCAGCCATGCTCGTGTCGTCTTGCGACGCTCGCATAATCCAGCCGGTAATCGGTCGCATATCTCGACGATATAAATCAGGTAGCCCGATCGTGGATTGTCCGGTTCGCGTCGCGGGCTCGTAAATTACTTCCCGCATTTCTCCGCTTATACGCGTATATCTATCCGCGGTTGGACACAAAACTTGAAAGATCACAAGGTTCTTTCTCTCTTTTTCTCCTCTCTTTCCTTTTTTTTACTTTTTTTACTTTTTACTTTCCGACTGTATCCACTAAAAGAGTTCTTCTCCGAAACAACGACGATTCTTGTTGTTTTCTCTTATTTTCTTTTTATTTCGTAGCGAGATCAATGACCGCCTCGATACTAGTAGCTTTAAATAAACCCTTCCACGGGAAAGCTCGGTTCTTCTCGCTAAAGCGACCGCCCGACTGGCTTTTACCGTCTAGTAGTCGTCTGGCACTCTCTTATACCCAGGAAACCACTACTACCCATTTTCCTCTTCGTCTCTCAAAGCGTATAATTTTCAAAATGCTTTCGTTTCACGTAAATACTGCGTTTCCAACGAGGGTTGCTGTTCGTTACCAAAAGACAAAGAGACGTTTGAGATTTCTCTTTCTCTCTCTTAATTCCTAATTTGGCCTTTCCTGTCTTTCTCTTTCTCTCTCTTTCTTTATTTCTCATCGCTTTCTTTCTCTGAGAAAATTGTGCCACCTACAGTGCGCATTAGAGAGAGATGGAAGAGAAAACGGCACATTTGGAGGGAATTAATGGCGTGTTCGCTGAGGATAAAGTGCGCTGCGTGCTATGCCAACAGAAAGGCGGTGAGAGAGAGAGAGAGAGAGAGAGAGAAGAGCGAGTTTGTCACGATACCCCCGAAAGCATTCTCTCCACCCTCTTAAACGGAGGGTAGTGCTCAAGAGACTACCAGGAGACATAACTACGTTTAGTAAACACAACGCTAAGTTACGTTGTGTTACACACGACTCTTCCCGTGACAAAACAAAGTTTGATACGCGTGCTCGTTTCCTTCTCTCTCTCTAATTCTCTCACTCCATTCTCTCTTTCTCTCTTTCTCTTTCTCTCTATTTCTCTTTTCTACTTTGCTCTTTGGATCTTTCATTTCTTCGTCTTTTCTGTATTATTCTCGTATTCCTTCTTCAGCAGCTTCTCTTTAGCAGCGAAACAACCACAAGTTGTGTACCTATGACCCGACTCAACTATCGCGGAATGTTACCGCGCCATGGGCCTGTTTATACGGAAAAGCAATTACGCATCCTCCTTCCCGTTGTTGAATGCTGTGGCGACGGCAGCCGCAAACTGAATACCTTCTCGTCGCAACCACCTACTTTACCTATACATTAGGAAATTTTGTATGATCTCCAATTGGCGTTAATTGATCGTAATTAATTGGAGAACGATCCGACATGATTACTTATTTACAAAGTATTTAAATGTTGGCGTATATACGATAATTATAAGTTTATCAGGAAATACGACGAAAGTATTTTAAAGATAGTTTATAACGTGATCCTCCTACCGGATACTATAATTTCTAATATCTTCCTTCATATCTTCTCATCAACTTGATTCTATTGAACTCGACAAGAGATATCTCAAATGTATTAAGCAGAAATTATGAGAAGAACGGAATGAAAGCCTCTGCATATCGTCATTTTGTATTCTGCGAACGCGGTAATAATCCATACATAGGGCACTGGAATTAACACTAACGGCGCGACTCGCTGTCTATCATTTTGTCAACGTACGTATAATCTGATGCAGTTCTAGCGTTAAATCATGCGGGCTAGAGCATTCCTGATAATCAACACGCGGTAGCATCGGCGGCAATAGTGGAACGTCGTATGTGGCTACATAACCGCCGTGCAGCGGACAATATAATCGGTAACCCCGATTCCGCGCTAATTTACTCAATGCAAAGAGCCGTTAAACGACATGCGTGAATCTCAATTCATCACGATCTTGCTTCTCTTTTCTTTTACTTCTTTCTCTCTCTCTCTCTCTCTCTCTCTCTTTCTGTCTGTCTCTCGATTCTACCAGAGTAACGAATAAAATTATCGGGACGAGGCTCGCGAACTCGATAAAGATGTCTCACCGTTATCATCGTCACAATTATTTTCGACATTGGTACGATTAATAAAATCAATTCGACCGTAAATAATATATTTTTGACAGTGAACGAGTCACCGATTCGTAACTACGCTAATGGATACAAAATCTTTGACAGATAGCAATAGATTTAATTTTCCAAAAGAGTGGAAAAATGAGAACAGTTAGGATGTGGCAATAAAGCATTCGCAAGTCTCTTCCTCTTTTCCCTCTCTTTCTCTTCGATTCGTTTATTATCGCATCGATTTATCCTTAATCGATTCAAAAATATTGATTTCTCATTTTTACGATCAGCTCCCGATACAGCTCGCAAAGAGGTTGCATCCCACGACATATTCGTTTAATTTATCTCGCTAAGTCGATGACCATCCTAATTTTCATGCAACCGTTCCGCACGTAAAACAATACATTGCGGATAACGATTGCATATATTCCGTGTTGTTTTCCTTCACGCTTCGGTTCTGAAGACTCGCGTATGAGTAAAATGTAGATATTTGGAATGAAAGAGAACGAAGAAAAAAGAAATAAGTATAGAGGAGAAACGTAGATAGAAAGAGAAAGAGAAAATGAAAAAAACAAAGAGAGACAGAGACAGAGACAGAGACAGGGAGAGAGAGAAAGAGAGAAAAAGAAAGAGAGAAAAAGAGAAAGAGAGAGGGAGGGACAGTCATACTGCGGAAGCATGCGTGCGTGGAGCACATTTATTGCTGGCGTAAAGTAAAATTACCAGTGTAACTGCTGTTACTACAGAGGCAATAGCTGCTCTCACTCCCTTTCTCTCTTTCTCTTTCTTTTCTATGCAGGTACTCATATTCTTTCTTCTATCGTTGTTTGTCCTTCCTCTCTACATATCCGTCTCGCTTCCTTCCGTTTAAACGTCCGCTTTTCTATCTTTCCGTTCCGCCGTACAAACTTTCCATCGTTTTAGTTCCGACCGAAGGAGAAACGTTTGCAGTATGCTTTCTCCAGTAAAAGAAAATAAGAGAATGGATGCGTAATGATATCAATTCGATATATGCGATTTTTAAATGTTTCAACGTACGTATAATTGTAAACAAAACGAATCGAAGATTATATGCTCGCGTTTACGATGAAAGATGATCGAGAGCGAAGATGATTTTAAATAAGACATACGTAACTCGAGAGGAGCTCTTTTTCTCTTTGTACTGTACAAGCGCGATATAATTATTATTCGTATACGCCGTCTCTCGTGCATATTCTCGTGGTCGTTGTCGCATCTTTGAAAAAAGATAATAACACGATTTCCATTTCATTATCAAAAAGGTATATAAGGGTATAATAATAAGAGACGGTTTGCATGCACGAAGACTCTAATAGTTTACCCTTAGAGAGTGACAAGTCTTTTCACTCGTCTTTTTTCTCAACTCGCACGAAGTTCCTTTTACTCAATTCTCGCTATTTTACTTTCTCTCGTCCTTTTCTTGATACTATTATTCTTATCGTCTTTGAGAAATCGAGAAACGCAAGATCTAGAGTTTATCTCATAGTTCTGAAAGTCATTCAAAAGCACCCACGGCCAGTTTCTTCGTTGCGAACGAACCATCTATTCTATTCGAGCATACCTACGTTTCCGCTAAATTTATCTTCTTTTCGACGTTGTAACATAGTGAAGATAATTGACCCTTTGGAAATCATTCTTCTCGGTAGACAGGCTATATTAAATGTCCTCGTATCTGCTGCGAGAAAAGCAATGAAGGTACAACAGGTTTCGCCATCGTAATTGCCTAAGACAAAGGCGTGATTAAGATGAGAATTCTCCGATTAACTGACAAGGCGAGACGTAATTAAAGTACCGCCGAATAACGCGAAATTAGCACTCAATCGTTGCATACTCGGGACGTACCAGATTGTTAGATCTGATGTGAAATGCTCCGTGGAGTCAACGACCAGACTGGAAAAACGAATGAATGAGTGAATGAGAAAGGTGGAGAGAAAAGTGAGAAGCGAAGAAGCGGAGTCGGCAAAGAAACGCTTGAGTGATAGACAACTCATACGAAGAAAAGGAAGAGAGAAAAAGAGAGAGAAAAAGAGAGAGAGAGAGAGAGAAAGAGAAAGAGAAAAAGAGAGACGAGAACGACGAGAATTTTGCGTTAGTCCATAATTTCCGAGTTCCACGTTTATATTGGTTGGGTCAGGGGAAGACGAATGTTCCTTTGGCAAGGCAGCGCTCACCCCCTGCCCGAAAGCACTTTGATACGAACAGGGTAGAAGCAACGTAGAGAAGAAAGGGAGGAGAGTCCATTAGTGGAGCCATCTGAATATTTGCAAAACGCGCAAACCGAGCGCTCGTGCAGAGGTTAAAAAGATGTGTAGGCATCACTTCCACTCAGTGACTCGTTCTTTCTTTCTCCTTCGTTCTCTCTTCTCTCTCTCTCTCTCTCTCTCTCTCTCTCTCTCTCTCTCTCTCTCTCTCTCTCTCTCTCTCTCTCTCTCTCTCTCTCTCTCTTTGAAACTGTCGTGAAGCTGTAGACTCAAGCAAGTACGACGTGGGAGTAACGGGACTGCTACCTGGTCAAGAGAGCCACTTAAAACTTTATCTCTCCCTCTTTGAAGGCATTCACTCCCGTTCCCTCTTCTCTCTCTCTCTCTCTCTCCTTCCCTCCCTTCCTCTCTCTCTCTTTTATCAGGCGCGCGCACGTTTATGCACACGCAGGATAATTCGACGTTCTCGGGATCGACGACGTCTATCTTTCTTCGTCATCGTAACGGCCGCGAGGCAAGAACTTCATCGTCCGCGTCGTACCAACGAAAAACTTGATTGCGAGGCGTTTAATAGGCCTTCAACGTTCTTGCAACGGATTGCACGCGATATCACGATGATACCGTACTCGTTCCGCTTGAAAGTATAGTTGCTGCATCTTGAACTCGTCAAATAGAAATCTTCGTTTCTTAAATCTCTTTATCAGACGGACGATGATCGATTATCTCCGATAAAAAGAAAAAAGAACTGAGGAATGAAGTTTTCAAAAAGAGGGTCACTCGTCGATTCGGGTCATTCGTAATGGAATTATGAATCATTCGTAATTGCGAGACGATAATTTGCGCTCTCGGGACATACGAGAAACAAAACTTGCAAATTATTGCTGACGTTTATGCTCGCGGAGAAAGATCGAAGAGAACTTTGCTAAACGGTTTCGTGTAGTCCCGGTGTAGTATACATATCTAGAGTTTTGTTTGTTCGCTGTTAACCTCGTGGCTCCCTTATCGCCCGGTTTCACCTCGACCGAAAGTAAATCATACGGGTGGCGTCATCGTAGGTCAAATACTTCTTGCTCCCAACTTTTTCTTGGCCGATTAGAATGGCCGTTGCCATGGAAACGTTTAAGAGCTACGTAATTTTCTCATTGATTCATTTGAAAGTGTACGAAATCAGCCGGGATGATATGATTCGACTCAAAGAAGATCTCGATGCTTCTTCGACTGTTTTATTGCTTGCGAATCCAAGATGGAACACCAACCGAATCTATGAGGTCGTTAGTCACGCTTCTTGGATTTGTTCGACTCGTCGAAGCGAGGCTTTCTCCCTTCTTCTTTGCCTTGTTATCGTCCGACGGTAATTCGAGTGTCTTTAATTACGCGTCGGAAACCTGGAAACTGGCTTGATTGGATCGAAAATTCGCGTTCAAGGAACGGCTGCCGTTGAAAAGTCAACGATTAAGACTGCCAACGAGCAAAGCTTTTCGATGCGGAAGGAACAATTTAATTTGGTGATTTCAATTTACCATCCCCTTTCTTAGACCCGACAGGAAAATCAACCTACATAAATAAAATCCTACGATTGATATGATACTTGAAGATAATCTTTCCTAAAGAACACATAGTATCTTCTCGGATTATCCAAAATGCGAGCCGTTTCTGAACTCTATCCTCTCTTGTTATCCTTCCCAAGCGACTCATGTCTCCCGGAAGCGCCGGCTTACATCTCGAGGCATTTGGATCTTGTTCGTTCTTCCTGCCGCAGTGATTTGCAATCCGCACCATCGATACGAGCTTAACGAGAAAGAGTATATACACTTCTCCTGTTCGATCATAGTATACCAAACTTTTACGGAAGCTTACTTGACCAACAGCTTATCATCGTTAATATCGGCTATTTTCTAGAAATTTATCTATACTAATTGCATGCTATTGTTCGCTTAATATGCTTCTTAACTAGTATTCGCGATAAAAGTTGCGATGGGAAGGAACCTTTGTAGCGTTGAACGAGAGGTAACTGCTTCTAACGGCCGATAATGTTACGGATAACGATCGCACATTCGAGATCAATGGGTACTTTGACGATAGTTCGGCTTCGATAATTAACGTTTGCACGTAAATTTGAGGACGGTGGCGACGGGACGCCTTTACCTGACTGCAAAGCACAAAAGCGAGCGAGCCAGAGAGAGAGAGAGAGAGGGAGAGAGAGAGAGAGAGAGAGAGAGAGAGAGAGAGAGAGAGAGAGAGAGAGCTAGACAGAGAAGACGAGAGAGAGAGAGAGAGAGAGGAAGGTATTCGAATCGCGCACATTATGAAGCATCATGTCTGATCGAGGGACGGTAGCTACAGAAGCACGCGTCCTGCACCTGCTCGTACGTGTTCTCACGCTAACGAGCCTGTAATATTTACGTCATCTCCAATACGCGAAGGTTGTTCATAATCCTTGGTGCACCGGACGTATAATCGAGGGCGAGAGTCCCGTAACGAGCCGGTGGAGTTTACGCCTGCGGCCCGCGGAAACCGCTGTCTCCGTCTACTTCTTTTTCTCGTCGTTCTTATCTGAAATTCGTTTCGATTCCCTCAGAAATTCTGTATCTAATTTTCGTTACCTTCCCCTTCGAAATTCATTCCTTCGACCCTTTCCAAAAATCTAAATGTTTCTTCTTTATTTTTCGTGAAATCAAACGGAATTATATCTATTATAATTTCGATAAGAGTCGATTAAAAACGAAACGGGCACGAGAACGTTACGTCCCGTTATACGTTCTCCCCCAATCTCGAATCTTATCAGAATCCTTCCTCTTTCTGTTCGTCTCCGACCATTAGAGTCTATGCGCCTAGATACGTACATACGTTCACTCGCAATACAGTAACGACTAAAGATATTTCTGTTCCTTCTCATAGCTTTAACCCATCGCGGAAGTCTGACGCGCGTGCTCTATCCGTTTCGCATTATTTTCGACGAATAAATTAAACGAATAAATTAAATCTCCCACGTTTCCTAATTGCTTGCTCCCACAGCCAAATATTCACCTTATCCTTCCTATTCGTTAACAAGGTGACGTCGTGTTTCCTCGATTCCGATCATCGAAGTTTCCGGTCATTGTTCCCTGGCTATTTATCACGATGAGCATGATCATCGTAGCATAAAATCCGTGTGGGAACGAGTTTTCGATGAAGAAATCTCTCTTTCTCTCTATCGTTGCTGCTATACCGATCTATTCCTATGACATAAGACGCCTTAACACATAATAAGACCTTAACAAAAACCTTCGTTTTAACGTTTCTTTGACCCGACCCAATTTATCCACTACAATCTTTTTCGGGACATGCGTCGAACCCACTCATTATCCTTCAAGTTTTCGAATGGATCCACTTTACTTTTTCATGGAAGCGATCGTTCCTAAAAACGTAATCACGACTCCGCCCTCTATACCGTTCCTCTCCTTTCATCTTCTTTTCTTTCTTTATTTCTATCAAATTTCAACGAAACTGCGTTCGTAACAAGTTCCCTTCTTGGCCCGGCCAGTCGAGTTTCAGCCTAAGGCGTATCTCTGGCGTGATCGCGAAAGAGATCCAAAAAGAAGGACTCCTTCTTCGTAGGGGTTCTGCCTTCGCCGATTATGTCTTTAGGGGAGGAGAGAAAGAAGGGAAATGATCGTACTCGACGCTCATTCATTTACCATGGCGTCCTCTTGATCGTTCGTTCTTATCGAGCAGACCATTAATTCTTCCGCGAGTCCTATCCCAGTCAGATACACGCAGACATACAGAGACGTCGCGTACATGTTTCCCTTTCCTCTTTTCTTCTATCTGTCCATCTGTCTGTCCGTCTGTCCGTCCCTATGTTCGTTCTTCCGTCTTTCTCCAAACCCACGCGCAACGCCGAGAATTGAGCGATACGCCGAGTCTTTCTCAGTACTTTGCACCGTTAACTTCGCGAAGGTGGCTACAGAAAGAGAAAGAAAGAAAAAAGAAAGAAAGAAAGAAAGAAAGAAAGAAAGGAAGAAAGACAGAAAGAAAGACAGAGAAAGAGAAAGAAAGAAAGAAAGAAAGAGAAAGAGAGATCTTGCGATCCTTTCGCAACGGCCCACACGTGTCTCTTCGCGAGATCCTCCGTTTAACCAAGGACAAAAGAGATAAAAAGAAAAGAACAAAAAAGTGAAATAACACGAGAGTCGTAAATGTGAGAAAAACAAATGCTTCAGAAATACTTTCAAGGAACGAACGAAGGACAAATGCTCTTCAAACGAATAAACAAATTGATGAGACGATAACTTTATTTGCTAAATAAGTACGTACGTACATATCGTAAGAAGAAAATTTTAACTCGCAAGATTGGCATAAAATAAATCGATACGCGTGTCTCGAATGGAATGTGATAATTTTAGAACGTCCATTTTGAACGATAAACGAGTTCGATGAGATCCTTTCTACTCGAATTCACGATGGATATACTCAAGGTTAACAATTATCGTGTTTCGTAAGGCTTTGTTACGTTTCAAGCGAAAGAAATGATCGAGCATATTTTTCTCTTTTTCTCTCTCACTCTCACTTTCTCACGAGCGTGCATTTTTGAATTAGTTCTATATTCTTTCGTTAACACGTTTACAAGAGGTATTTTCAATTTCATCTTTCGTCGGATACTAAGATACGTTGTTACGCGACGAACAATAAATCCTATAAAATCTACTACATCGGATTGGACAAAGATGCCGCAGAATCCTGTTTTACCACGTTACAGCGAAACAAAGATCCCTTGACCCTGGTTGAGAGTAGTTAATGACCGATTACACGCTACTTTCTTCTTCGTTCTTCCTTCTCGATCTTGGCAACTACAGTGACCACGAGCGTGCAATGTTTCTTTTCTCGAGGAACGGGAAACGCCTTTGGTGTTGATCGTGAAACCCTAGACACGATGATAGTTCCGTTTCTCTCGTGACATCCGCGATAAAATGTTTCAATTGGGAGACATAATTCGTTTTACTTTTCATTTGAACCATTCTTTTCCAATCGTAATGCTAATCGATCGATTAATTATTAATTGGAACGTGCACGTGGTAGAATTTTGTTCTAATCTCTGGTGTATTTGAGTCACACTGAACGTGACTATTCTCGGTCGCTCGGCTATCGTGTTAAACGGATGTTCACCTCTTGGAGAGCGCATAATTTTTCGAGGGGAACCTAGGAAGAACGGTAAGAACGAAGGAAGAGGAGGAAGTCAGCCGGAAAGAAGTGTACGAGTTGGAGCGAGAAGAAACGAACTAGATACGGTGACGAAAAAGGGAGATCGCGAGAGCACCGTTCGCGGGCTTTCATGAGAGAAAGAGATAGAGAAAGAGAGACAGAGAGACAGAGAGAGAGAGAGAGAAACCAGACAAGACTTAGGTCGAACGGGTAGGTGTACCTAGGGGGCTATTAACCGTTCGCAAACAATGATCTTGAAGCGGAAGTGCTCTCCTCTCCGCCGCAACGTCTTATCAGAATTCCAGTCTAGCCGAGGACTCCCAGTAGAGGAAGGCCGAGAAAGAGAAAGGGCGATGCGAACACTAAGAGGAAGAGGAAGAGGAAGGAACATGTTCTGCCTTCGAGGTAGAGTACAGTTTTCCAAAAAGTTTCCATAACTCTGACGGAATTATTTCTTCGATAAATTACTTCGGTTAGCTCGTTCTCCTCGCGACTGATATCACCGTGCGTTTATCACGAAAAAGAAAAAAGAAAAATGTTAAATAAAGAACGCAATAACGCAGCACGACGATATAAAATGTTGTTTCATATTTCGTTGGCTCGTGGAAGAAATTGGAGTCATAAAGTTTACGGTACATTATAATTAAATAAAAAAAGGAAAAAGTGAAAGAGAGAGAGAGAGAGAGAGAGAGAGAGAGAGAGAGAGAGAAGAATTGATGCTAGAACGCAGCCAGCGTCGTGCGTTAGCGTAAATTAATATCACCCCGTCGTAATTACCAGCCACCGCGTGCGCTTTAACGGACCACTAAACGCGATCGTGCGTTTTGGTGCGGACAAAATAGCCCGTGGTTAGAATGCGCTCGTGAAAGAGAGTGAGAAAGAGAGAGAGAGAGAAAGAGAGAAAGAGAGAAAGGATACAACTAAAAAAAAGAACGGTGTGAGAAATAACGCGGAAGCTGTAACTTCTCGTCGTAAAGCTATGCTAGACGCCTCGCGGATATCATCCTAGAGACAAAAAAAATTATTGAAGAGAGCAAATTCTGAGGCAATCGAGATGCGCACGCACGCGTCCGACAAGTGGCACGAAATTCAAATATATAGAATAATCCAGGGTAAAGAACGAGGACAAAACGTGATTCGATCTGTTACTTTCTCACGCTATAATGAGAAGCTTTCCTACACGATTACGATCGTATTGCAGGAGTAGAGCAGGTTTTACGATTTCTCGGGAAACTCGAAGGAAAATAGTCGGAATGGATGGACGAACATTCTGTTCGAAGAGAAAGAAAAAGAAGCACTTGTATTTTTTCCAACTCCATTTAGAAGTGTTCTTACGATTTGTCGTTAATCGCATGAGTTTTCAGCGACGAGCCGGTACTCGTTCGAGCACGCAACTCGTTCTTGCGTTCCCGTTATAAAACGTACACACTGACGCACACCGTTCTCTGATACCTTCCTCTCTTCCCTCCTTGAAAGAGGTAGGTATATCAAGCCGGTGCAAAGGGTGAAGCAGAAGAAACTCGTGCTTCCGTCCTATCTCAGCTTCTTTAGGTTTAATTATTTAACGGCTACGCCTCTCTCTCTACTTTGTTATTTTCTATTTCCGTTCTCTTTTTTCGTTGTATGTATTTATGAACGAGAAAAGGTAGATGCATGTGTGTGTGTGTGTGTAAAGATAAGTAAAATAAGATATCTCACGATTACTTTTCGATAATGAAAATTTCTTAATTCGTCGTCATTTTTAGTAATTTCAACGAAACAGACGAAAATGATACGTCATGAGATATATGTTGATATAGGTAAATCATAGCACCTGCAACGCTTCGGGCGTCTACCCGGAAACAATCGCGGAAACGATGGCTTCCTCGTTGCTCGCGTCGAATTAAAAAAAACGGTACACGTTTCACGCATGAAGCGACGCGCTTGTACGTCGAATGGAAAGTGGTGGTGGAAGAAGAAGAGGAGAAGGAAGAAGATGAAAAAGAAGAAGAAGAAAAAGAAGAAAAAGAAATCGATGAAGGAAAAAGGCATCGTCGTATCGTCTTCGTCGCGACATTCGCATTACGGCTCCTCCAAGTCCTTTTAAAATTGATTCGATAATTGAGTCGCATCTAACGTTCCCTCTTCAATTTCTCTCTGTGAATCTGCCTTGCCCTCTCTCTCTCTCTCTCTCTCTCTCTCTCTCTCTCTCTTTCTTTTCTCGTAGTACATACGCGATGTGCACGTTCGCGCGTTCGAAGTTCCTGGACGTTTGTAAACGCTAGCCCTCGAGGTAATGCCTTCCCTCGAATGCAGCCGCGTACCCTTTGTGTGCTAATATCGTGTAAGCACGTCTATGTCCTAGCGGACTTATGAAAATACAAACTGTTCTGTTCGCGCGGCCGGTCTTCTTACCAAGGACCGAACGATGGTGGTTCTCATACTTCGAGACTAAATCGCGAAAATAAAAGAAGATGGGGGAAGGAAGAGAAAATACGTAAAGCTTGGGAGAAGATAAATTCAAAATCAACAGGAGGGATTTCTTGAAAAAGTAGCAATTGTAAAAATCCTTCTTCCTTCATAGATGGCTCGTCTTGTTGCAAAAGCGAGATAGAGGATGAGAATAAGAAGAAGAAGCGGTAACAACGAAGCAGATATATAGGACACGCCGGAAGAATTCGTTTTATAAAGCTGACGTCCTACACCGCATCTTTTCCCGTACACTATCGATATCGAATGCCCATCGAGGTCGTCCTCTTTTATCTGCACTGGCCAGGACCGTCGACGTTCGCTCGATCGGTTTGCTAGATTACCGTCCGAGCAACGCGTTACACGAGAGCACGTCTCTTCTCCTCCTCCTCTTCTTCCTCCTCCTCCTCCTCCTCCTCCTCCTCCTCCTCTTTGGTTCCCCGTCTTTCTCCTTCCCTGTATATCGCGTCGATCGTGTATCGTCGACGATGCATAACGCAATAATTTACGAGCAGCGCGTTCGCAAGCTGGACATAACACAACGTAGTACCCACGCTGCTAGGGGCCCGCTTGACAGGCGTATATCGTTCGACTTTCTAATTGACACGTTAATTTCCCACTCGTAGATCGCGATCTTAATCGAACCACTGTGCAGGCGTCGTAGAAAAAATCTAAAATAAGGGAAGAGGTAAAAGGTAGTCCTTAATCAGGCCCATGGCGAGGAGAAGCTCGAGGGTTGTGCTCCTGCTATATTGCTTCCTCTTGCCACTCGATACGCGGCCCTGAGCAATTAATATCGTCCCTCGTAATATCTATCTTAGCGTTCTCTCTCGTACGAGGAAGTAAAAGTAGAAAAGTAGAAGAAAAAGAAAAGCTTTTCTAGGAAAGGCTATTCTTACGGTGTAAAAGATTTCCTGTGGATAAGAGAATACACGTTTCTCGTTCCTATTCTTCCTATTTCTCCTTCTTCTCCTCCTCCTCCTCTTTCACTACATCCTCTTCCTTCTCTCTTCGGAATATCGGTGATACTAGTTGACTCTCGTGCGAGTTCTATGAGAAGTCGTTCCTTGCAAGAAACTATTTCGATTATTCAAGAGCAACGAAGGAGTTGGCTATTCGCAGACTGGTAGAATATTTCGTCGCTAACTTGGACAGGCTGTTAACCATCACGTTAATATATTCTCCCATGACGGTAAAACTTTATCGGTAATCCTTCGCGAAGACGCGCATGGATGTGCACAGACGAAGAGAGGAAGAAGAAGAAGGTAGTTGGGTAGGTAGGTAGGTGCCTTCCGGAAGAACACGAACCTACTATCCGGCTCGTTGAGTTTTTAGCCGGCACTCGATTAACGTTAACGTCGAAGACTTTGCAGAGACACGTCGACAGCGAAAGGCTGCCGCCTTCGTCTCTACCCGGTCAAGGACGATAAGATTGATTTACTCACGTTCGCTTCAACTTCCTCCTAGGGTTTATCCAAGGACCTTAAGTAATCAATATCGTACGAAAACGGTAGTAAAGCTCTCGGTAGAGGGGTAAGAATCTCATTACCCTTCGCTGCTAAAGCCATTGTGCCGTCGAACTTCATTATCCGGACTAATTATTTCAAAGTTAGTCGAACAGTTCGCCACAATGTAATGGCTAAGGAAACAGTCTTAGTACCTTTGGTAAAGAGAAACGAGGAGAAGGAGTAAAGAGAAGATAGAACGAGTGAAACGGATGGAAATGGATATATCTTGGAGAAGGAGACAGACCGAGACACGAAGGAACCACGAAGGGAGAACGCCGAGCGAAGAACATAATATCGCTGAGTGCGAGGCTCTCCCTGCTTTTGTTGCCATTCATTAAGGTAATTACAGGAACCGATTTTCCCGCGAATGCCTCGATGCAAGGAAGAATTGAATACCGCGCTGCGCATACCATTCCCTGCGTTCTCGTTCGACCTTTATTACACTTTCCTCCACTCCTCTTTCTGTTATGACGATTCGGTCGAAACTTTGACACGACTATCTCGAGTAGCTGCATAAAGTCGGTAGTATCGAAGTCCCGTTATCAATCGACGGGAGAACATATACGGGAGAGAATTAGAGAAAGATGGAAAACGATCGGTGATTACAGTTAACCGAGCACGGAATTTCTCTCTCGACTGTAATTAAGAATTTAATTGAGTGGACGATCGAGAAACATGAGGATCCTACTCTACTTTGCGATAAACGAGAGCATTCATACGAGTTGGCCTCGTAAACGGTCATACCGAACGACCCTCTCGAAAGATCATAAGCGATCGATCGTAACGCGAGGGAGGATTTTCCGTAGCGTGTACGCGCGTTAAAATCGTGAAGCCACACCGATACACCTGCTTGCTTTTCACACGCGAACGTTGCATCGAGACGCAACGGATTCGTTAGCTCGGAGGTATAAAGACCGGAAAAACAACGGTTTTACAGATCTCACACATCCGTCTCTTCCTATTCTTCTTCATTACGTGTTATCTCCAACTCGTTTTCTTTGCACTATAAACCGTTCTCGACGCAACCGTTTCCACGTGCGCCTGGAGAAATGATTTACTTTTATTTTTTCTTTCAATTTCCAAGGATCGCGATTTTGATAGATCGATATTCCAACTCTCTCTGCACGCCTAAGTTTCGATCGATCGTATATGATGTCGCACGAAAGCATGCCAACAAAGATCCGTATTTGTCTGGGAAGGGTACGTGCTCTCGTTCACGGAATCGTCGAGATGGAAAATTGTTTTTCCGACGAACCGTAGTAGCTTCGCGTAACACGTACACACGTACGGCGTGCGATGGTAGGTGCGTGGTTATAAACCGTCGCGGATGGAACTTCATCGATTTAATCGGAAAATATAACGGACGTCGGACGTATAAATTCGCGGGCCAACGCGGTTCGCGCACGTCGTCCGGTATTCGGCGAAACGTGAAAACCCGAAATGGAAAAAATTTCAGAGCTGGAGATGGAACGAACCTAGAATCGACGTTATCTATCCAGGAATACGTGTGAAGGACAAAGGAGGAAGAGTTGGATGTCGGCAACGATCGGAATTTTCCATTTAATTGGGAACGAAAAAAAAAGAAACGAGAAGGAAAAGAAAAAGAACGATCTCTTCTTTCGATCGAAAAAGATTTCGAATTTTCTCTCTTGGAAAGATCTGCATGCGCGAGATCCATCTTCGAAGGATCGAGAAGAGGGCCGAGGGAACGAGAGGAGAATCTCGCGTCATTCCTAACTCCAAAAGGAGCTCTTAAAGGCGCGACCCGACGACAGGTAAGAGAAGTCGACGACTCTCCGCGAGGATCTTCGGCTCCGATCGCGATCAAAGGAACGCAAAGGGAAAGCAAAGAAGAGGAAGAAGCGAGTCTTCGCGTCTCACGATCAAAATCGATCTTCTCTTCCCATCTCACCTGTCCCACTTTGACGAAGCGTGTAACGAAATTGAAATCCCGATTGGAGGAAACCTTTCGAGCCTGGAGAAACCGATTAGAAATCGTCGAGGTAAACCGAATCAGGAAGGGACTTTTCTTCCTTCGATCGTACCACTTTTCTCCTATCTTTTCTTTTTCATTTTTTTTTTTTTGCTTCACAAATTTTCCACCTACCTCTTTTAAATCTTCTCGGCTAGCGGCTCCTGTAGAATCTCCACCAAGATACAAGAGGGTGAGCTCGCAGGGAGGGTTGACGGCGAGAGCCGAGAAGAAATAGTGGTAGTAGTCGTAGAAGAGGAAACCGTAGACGGGTCCCGCACGCAGAAGAAGGCGAAGAAGGAGAAGACGTCGAGGAAGTAGAAGAAGCAACAGCAGTGGCAACAGCAGCAACAACAGCAACGGCAGCACTCCGGGAGGCCGCCCTCTCTCTCTCTCTCTCTCTCTCTCTCTATCTCTCTTTCTCTCTTTCTCTCCGTCCTTCTCTTTCTCTCTTTCTCGCGTGCCCTTGGACTTGAGCCCCGTTCACGGCCACAACCAACACAGAAATGCTGGGATTGCAAGGCGTGCGGCCACTTTTCCTGCCGGTATCCACCAGGTGGGGGGATGTGCCCGGTTGCTGTTGGCAGGTGGAATGCTCAACATCACCGCAACGTACTCACGAATTATTAGTGCGACGGGACGTCCTATGGAAGGGGGAGGCGAATGGTGGTGATGCTGCCTGCTGCTGCTGCTGCTGGTGGTGGTGATGCCATCGCCGTTGGTGGTGGTGGTGGAGGTGGCGGTGGAGGTGGAGAAGAAGAAGAAGAAGAAGAAGAAGAAGACGAAAGAGCCAATTGGAAGGGGGAAAGAGCGCGAGGAGAAACGAAGAAAGAGCATCGCGAAAGATGTGAAAGAGAAAGAGAGAGAGAAAGAGAGAGAGAGAGTCTAGGGTGGAAGAGAAGGGGCAAGGTACGACGGACGATTCGGCCGATCTCCACTGTGCGATTTCAAGTACGTTCACCGGTTTGCTGTGCGCTTGCGAGCTACGACTCACGATACGACTTTGCTTCCGCGCTTTCGCGGGATAAGAGCCCCATGGATTTCTGACCTCCGGCCGAGGCTCTTCTCGCAAATTGAGCGCAGAATTCTCCTATATGTAATACACGAAATAAGATCGTCCGCACTCATTGTTCGACCTTTTCCGTCGGAATCGAATCTGGTCGACGTTTATGTTATATATATATATTTTTTTGTCTACATAGATACTATTTACATATTCTTATTTATCTCTAACGATGAAACGTAGCTAATGGAATCTTTTATTTTTCGATGCTTACAGAGACAAATTTCTTCCTTTGTTCCTTTATTTTTCTAACGAGATATACATATAGATCGTGAGAAATGTTTTACCGTGACACAAAAAACAAAGAACGGGCAAAGTCTTACTGAAAGTCTTAGCGAGAGAAAGAGAGAGAGAGAGAGAGATTGGAATCGATGCAACGAAATAGTTTAATAAACTGTTGTTCGTAACTACGATCCCGTTCTTCAAGTAGTAGCCGGCTCGCGGGACGTTAAAACGTATCGTAAATTTCAAGGCCGCTTTACTCAGAGTTACCGCTACTCGAAGCGACGTCGTCGTTTTCACGATCGCCGATCTTGTGAGAGTCTTCTTGCGAAGAGCGAAAAGAAAGAAAGAGAGAGAGAAAGAAAGAGAGAGAGAGAGAGAAAGAGAAAGAGAAAGAAAGAGAGAGAGAAAGAGAGAGAAAGAAAGAGAAGAAGCTTTTCCTCGCGCGCATCCACGCGCGTGAGTCACGCTTGCGAGAACGCGACGTCGTTAATCCTCTAAGTTATTGTAACCGGGAGAGGACGACTCGTGTGTACGGTCGACTCGTTTCAATGCTTGATAGTCGTCGACGGAAGAAGAAGAAGAAGAAGAAGAAGAAGAGATGAGACGAGACGAGTGGAGTTATGTGCGATGCTATAACGCCGTTTCTCTTTTTTCTCTTCTCTTTTCTTCTCTTCTCTTCTCTTCTCTTCTCTTCTCTTCTATTCTATTCTATTCTATTCTATTCTATTCTATTCTATTCCATTCTATTCTATTTTTCCTCGTTCCATCAACTACGATAGTTACTCTTCCTCGTCGTAGCAAATCTTAAGAAAATTTTCGAGACAACTCGATCGGATCCCGATAAAGACCTCGTGCTCGTTCGATCTCGTAAAAATTATGAAAATCCGCTCGCAAACCTTCCGCGCAGCCGTCCACTAACGGAACTAGTCTCGAGATCGAGCCTAACGAGAGCTTTTCCTTTTGTGATCGGACGAGAGGTTACCGTTCTCGAAGAACCAGATAGATCGATAGTTTCGCCATCGATTCGACACGTTCGAATAATTCTACGTGCGTTCCACAAATTTTGACCACCTCTCTGCTTTATGGAAGACCCAGAAAGATCGATGTCGGCGTAATAAAATCGAATGAAATATGTTTCAGATAAACCTCTTAAAATTTCTCCAAAGGAGAATCAGTGAATCAGAAAATATGATAATAATTTTATACCCGTGTAAATTGATAATAAATCATCGATCGACGAACAAGGGGTAATTGCCATCGAGGGATTAATTTTACGCGTTCGAAAATCTCTTTGATTTCTAATCGAGTGTGGGGCTTCGTTGATCGAAAGCATAATTAGTGTTGGTCGGTGAGCTAATAACGAGATACGTGACTTACGATAGTTTTATAATGAAATCGGTATGTAAGTAATTGTAAGATTAAATCAAATGAGAAGGAACGATTTAATGAGCACTTCGTAGTTCGATAAATGATACAATAATAATGTGCAGATACGTACTTCTTATTCATCGAGAGAGTCTTCTCCAACCTCGATGTCGTAGATTGTTCTAACTCTAAAAATTATAATAACGTTGAACAGATGTTACGTAATACTTTGCAAACGTTTAGTTGCTATCTTTCAACGGATAGTTCTATCAAGGGAGAGGTTTGAAAGCCACCCAAATTGCTATTTAATATTGATTACCCCACGTAGCTTCATTCGAATGAATGAGCTCGCATACGTTTGCCTTGTATATGCACGCTATATACAGAGGATGTATGTACGTCCGAAACGGGAACACGTTGGAATCACCAGTAGTGCGTTTCGCGTATAATATAATATAACGATCTGCAAGTTAATTTTGTAGCTGTGCGTGAGGTACGTTGTGCAATTTGCAACACGATGCGTCGTCAATAAACGATTTCTACCTTTCTCTCTCTCTCTCCCTCTCTCTCTTTCTCTTTCTGTTTCCTTCTTTCAATGATAACACGCATTTTGGTTTACGGCGATTAAAGTACCAGAACTGTTTACCTATTTCGAACGATCCGTATCATTAGGCACCTTCCAACGATGTCGTTATACTTGTTGTGGGTGTTGATACTGCAACGAAGAAATAAACTTTAATGATGACAAATGCAGTGTCGATCGTCAAAGTCGTAAACTTTGTCGCGTTCTTGTTGACGACTGTACGTACACTCGTAACGACAAAATGTGCGTATCTTTCGGTCAAACGATCGTACATACGTATATAAAATCGAGAAATGTAAACGAGTTCGACTTGCCGATCGAGTCTCTTCGTTTTCTATATAACGTCATAGTTGCAGCGAGAACAAACGAGAACAACAATGCATTCTGGCGATCATGATCGTCGAACGGTAGTTGAAGAGATCGAGAGAGAACAAGAGAGATATACGAAATATTACATATAACTTGTGTAAACGCTAACAACCGAATGATTCCCTTTTATAGAACCATGAACTTCAATACAAAGGTAGTGTATATATGAGTATACCTTTGTATATATGACTATTTACAAATGTTCGCTTGAGGTCAAACGAACCAAAGGACGATTGATTGTGTTCTATATAATAATATCTCATTTCTATGGAACGTAATACAATATATACGTATAACGTAGTGCAACATAATGATAATAATAAAATGATTATAAAATAATCCTGTTTGATGTAATAATAACGGATGTTAAGAAAATTGAAAGCATTGAATATGTGTACGAAAGAGGAGGAATAATACTAGAGAGTATAAGATAACAATAAAAATTCGAGTTAAGCTAGAGTTTTTACTTTATTGTTACTAGTTTACGAGTAGAATGTCAGGCGAAATACGAGGTAGCATTGGGACGATGAAGAGAGGTGCATCCGTGTCTCGTTTACTTAACCCGACATAAACGAGGGGACGCGTGTAAACATGGAGAGCCCAAGGAAAAAGATTTTCCAGCATTCCGAGCTCGTTTCCTGTTCGGTGACGCGTAAAGCATCGCTCGAAATCACTCAAAGTTAATCGACCGATCGAAAAACAAATGTTGACGCGACTACGAAATAGTGAGAAGTTTATAAAATCATTAAGTCCAAACAGCTTTCCTGTTTTCAATTAGTTCGTGCTGGACACACAAAGAGATCGTTCTATTTGTATATATATGTATGTGTGTGTGTGTGCATGTGATTCTATCGCTTTGGCATGCTGGACGGAATTCGAACGTAGTCGTTTCGAATTGTCCATTGGTTTTGTCTTCGTATTTCCCGGCATCGATTTTTTACTTTGTTAAATACACTGATCGCGAACGAACGTATACAATAACCTATGACGAACGTGGAACAGACGTCTCTCTCTCTCTCTCTCTTTCTCTCTCGTTCTCTCTCCCTCACTCTTTCTCTACGTCCCTACGGTGATGCATTGGAACGATACGTAGATCAATTTCAAATCATCAAGTTCGTTTAATTTTCTAATCACATGCCATTCCTAGGATTCCCATGTTACTCTTGAGCCAACGCTAAACTAGCGGCATGCTCGTTTACTCGATTAGCAAGTTTACCAATCTAATTATATTCAGCCCATCTCCTCGTGTGCATATGTTGCGTATATATATATGTACAATATATTCGAAACTATTTTAATCGAGGGTAACAAGGACGAGCGTTTAACTCACTTTTTGTCGAGTGATCGTAAGTAGTCTTTATCTCTCGGACGTATAATAAACGATTTAATGCTTTTGTGCAAATTCTTAATGTGCCTCAAGTTTTTCGTCCGTTCGACTAATTAAAACGTTCGAAAGTGGAAAAAAGGATATACTGTGGCGGCCGCACGCGACGCATCCTTACTACTAACCTTTGGTATATACGAGTTTATGACTAATTACAGCGTTTACTGGTACTCTCAATAAATTACTCAAATATCGTCGGTAGACTTTACGATAGTTGAAAAGCGATAAATGTTCAAGTTACGTTACGGAAATTGGTCTAGATAGACAAATGCGTGATATTCGTTTTTGAGTTAGTTACGAGAAGTAGATGTCTGATCCAGGGAAAGATTTCAGGCCGCTTGGTTAGCAACGTGTCGCAAGTAAAAAACAAGACCTTCGTCTTTTTCTTTTTTTTTTTCCCTCTATCCTTCTACTCAAGTGCTTCCTATGTCCGGAGAAGAAACGATCTTTAATGGGCTTTGACTGACTCTCTCTCTTTTTCTCTCTCTCTCTCTCTCTATCTATCTATCTTCCCTCTTTCTCTCGAGGAGACCGGTCGCTACTTGCGGCCTAATTGACTCTGTTTGTAATCCTGCTTATGGATCTTTATGAAAGGGAAGGTTTACAGGCGCGACATAAACTCGTATCCTCTTGGCATCCATCAAGCGAGAGACCGCGCCAGCTAAAGACCTCATCAGTTCCAGCGACTGCAAACACGGTGTCCTCGTGATAAGCTTGTCGAGTGAAAAGAGAGATGGAGAAGGGATAGGAGGGACAAAGGGAAGACTCAACGTCTTCGCAAAAATCCACATAACTCTTGAGAAGGGAATAAGAAAAGAGACTCTCCCCACTTCGTCGCAACATCTTCCCTTGCTTGGCACTTTTCACAAGATCTTATCTGATCGTCATTGGATTTATCTAACCATCGAGAAGTTGCAGGGAGAATACGCACGCGAGTATAACGACCGTAAAAGGTCTATTTTCGACGAAATCAAATGTGCCTATTGAGGCGGGACTCTGACTCGAAAGTTAACTGATTTTTCTCGAGAATTTTCTTCAGCGTTTCCGCCTCTTCGTTATAAAATTATGCGCGATAGTTTTATTTCTACGTTATTCGCGAGAATCCAAAACTTGCAGATATTCCTAAGGAATTTGTGCTTAATCGGATACACCTCAAAATCTTTGATAATAGATAAACAAAATGTCGGAGATAGTACGAATTCTTCCTTCTTTTTTCTTTTCTTTTACTCTTTTTTCTTTCTTTCTTTTTTCTTTTTTTGCTTGAAAATACGTCAGAGAACGCGTAAGAATCTTTAACTCGTGCACGGGGAAAATAAGAAAAAGGAAGAATATATATCTGAAAATGTGAAATTAAAAATGATACGCTTTTGAGACCTCGATAGCGAATTCTCTTTTCCTACGTCTATGAGAAGGAAATAGCGACAAGTTCTCGTTCCTTCGCGCTACATCGTATATCGCTGTTTATCATCGTCCGCTTTATTAATTAGTTTCCAGCCGTCATTAAGGAGCGCCAGGAGAAGACGAGACGTGCCAAGCAAATTCGTGTTCGTTCCTTCTCTCTCAGCGCGACACACGCACGCGATGAACGCGCGAGAATTCCACGTGGGGTGCCATCGAAGTGGTGGTGGTATTCCTGTTCTTGGTGCTAGTAGAAGACGAGGATTTATGTATAAGTTTCCTCTGGCCCCTCCCTCGCGCGTACGAGCCAAAGTAGCAGTGTATCCGGAGTATAATGAATCCGAGCGCGATAATCCGAGCGAAACTTCGCCTCACGAAGGTGCTTTTCCTTCCTTGGGAAACTTCTTCGGCGGACGCGGACAAATGCGAACAAATAATTATTGCAGCGAGACGCGAAAGCGAATGTCGCTTGAGGTGGGTAATGTCCAAAATGTCCGTAGAACATATTAATTATAACTTTTCGCGAGAGTAAAAAGGAAGCCTGTAAAGCGTGTTGGATGAGAGAGAGAGAGAGAGAAGCAGTCTTATAAATCTGAAAAGGAAGATGTCTAATGCGAATATCAGACTACCGTTTCTTGACACGATCGTTCGTTGTCACGTGCGTTGCCGTAACAACTGCCTGCTGTTACAAGCGGAATAATGACAAATCAATTTCTCGACAAAAGTTTGCCGGTCGATGATCGGCCATCCCCACTATGAACGTTCTTCTCGTCGACGATAAACCTCTGTCCACTTCCTTTTTTATTCTATTTAGATCTTTCGTATTCTCTCTCTCTCTCTCTCTCTCTCTCTCTCTCTCTCGCTCTCTAATTCTTTCTCTTTTTATGGTGCTACAACGCGTCACTCTGAGATCGCCCACGCCTTTACGCCGTCGACGTTGATATCGAAACAAATTATACTCCGCTCTCGTACAGTCCGCGATCGAATCGATGACCCAGCGGATTTTCATCATGATTTTCGCATCCGGATGACACGCGAGATCGTTCGAACGATACGATCATTGCGAATGTTCTCGCATTAAAAAGTAAAAGGGAGCTCTCGACGGGAGAGATAATATCGCGAGTTTAAAGGTTGACGAAAGAGCGATCGAGTTCTTGCCGAGTTCTAAACGTTCGATTTAGAAGCGGACTGTACGTTCGACGCAAAGACAGGCTTGATGCATGGGCCCGGTACGAACCGGGACCGAGTCTCTCCTTTTTTTCCTAGTCTCTGCGGAAAAGCTGATCTTGTAAGAAGTTAGCTTATGAGAGCGTATTAGAAATTCTAAGGCGTACCTGCTACCACGAGGTTGGTCGCAATCACTGGGAGTGTCTCAACCGTGCGCCAATTTATTAAGTGCATCTTCATTAGGATTAGTTCATTACTTCATATTCTATTTGTTCTCGAATCTCGTTCTTCTACGATACTTTTTCATTTTTCGCTCGAACCTACTATGCGAATGGAAATACACGGATAATACTAAAAATAACTCAAATCTGACTCGGACTTTGCAAGCCGACAAACGAGTTATGCATCGCGCGTTCTCCTCCTCTTCGTACGCTCCTACCGTGAACAAGAACGACTATGGATTCTACGTGTTTCTCTCGTCCCTTTGTTCTCTCTGCCTCGTGAATTTTGGATACGTTTATCTTCGCTCTCGATCGCACGCTCGCCAGCCGATCG
Source organism: Vespula vulgaris (assembly GCF_905475345.1). Classification (NCBI taxonomy): domain Eukaryota; kingdom Metazoa; phylum Arthropoda; class Insecta; order Hymenoptera; family Vespidae; genus Vespula; species Vespula vulgaris. Next base: position 13,656,311 of record NC_066587.1, read on the forward strand.
GGTGTCACGATAAACTAAATATAATAATCGTATCCCGATTATCTCGATATACCAGCCGTAACAGAGCTACGATCTCGAGTATTAGAATAAGAAGTTACGGTAGGTAGTCGGGCCGAGACTATCTATCTGCTAGAAACGTTTCTCTTAAGCACGGTACATCAATACCACTCTCTTTCTCATACTACCTTTGAATGTTTCACGAGCACTCTCGTGTTTTCATGATAACGAGACGATGGGAAATCTTGTTATTTACTTGCGTTTCGTAATAATTTAGTTATCGAGCCAGAGAAACAAATAATTTCCGCGCGAACGAGTCATCTCCATTTCCATCGTGGAATCTTTTTTAATAGAACCTCGACTATCGATGCGTATATCGCACGTGAAGTAAAAACGAAAATAATCGTCGCCCGTCGAATATGAAAAACTCGTATATGTCCATACAACCGTACGTACAACGAGATGGTTTTTTCCAATTGCCCGTCAATTTATTCCGCATGCCCTCAATTATCAATATGCCGCGTCGACGTTATACACGGAAAACCAACGAATTCGAACTAGCGAAACACGAGACTTTCAACTCTGATAATATCTCGATTAGAAGAAGAGCATTTGTCGGAATTGCGAACGAGATCGATCACTCGCAATTCGCTTTTAACGATTAAGCCGACGTCTTCTTCCTTTATTCCTTTTTTTTTCTTCCTTTTCTTCATTTTCTATTCGTCCCCGTTCGTGTTGCTTTACGATATCATCCATTATTCAAAAGGTCTGAAATACTACGTACCGATAATACGGTCAGTTGTAACAATTAGCTATTATTACGATTATTGGTACAATATCTCTCAGTTAGCGATCCGCATAGAATGATAGAACAACGACATAATACATGTTCGCGAATTAGAGTTAATTACAGTGGCTTGTGATTATACTTCGTTCATTCCAAGAGGATAGATTACTCTCAAAAGAGCTTTGTTCGGAATCTCGACAGGCACTGTTAATAACTAACAGAAGGCTACTTGTGATTGTCCCTTTAAACCAACGATATCATTGGGAAATAGAATGTCATTTGTACTTTGACATTGTACGAAAAGATTTACGTATTAATTAATAGATGTTATATTATCGTTGTAACAAATGAAGTTTCAATCTTAACAAGGATACTCATTTTACATCCTATTACCTATATATCGTCTCTTGACCGAAAGCGGAAAAAACGTTAACCATTTACGGGCTAGCCGGTTCTCGGTCCTTTACTTCGAAAAAGAAAGAGAAAAATGAGAGGCTGCTCGTACCTTCTGGCCGCCGTTTGGAATTCGAAGGAGAACCGAGCGGCTTTTAAAGAAGCGGACTGGTTTTGGTGGACAAAAGCGGTTGTGGGTGACGTAAGAAGCCCAACATAACGGCACGCGGCGAGTCACGCTAACACTATTGACCCCCATTCGGTGGACCACCGAATCGTTACACGAGCAATTTCTTTGAGGAACTCAAGGGAGCTTGCAACGGAACGCATTCCAAGCAACGTGGAAGGAGGTAGAAAGAGAGAGAGAGAGAGAGAGAGAGAAAGAGAGGAGATTCTTGCTCGTAAAGGTCGTTCCGAAATGCAGAACAGTTATACTCGCAACAACGTACGTGTGTTTGCCCACGATCGGTCTTCACCGATACTAACGTACTTTTCCTTATCTTCCTTTTCTCGAAACGTACACGTATGTATGTACATATAATACGCGTGCTCACGACTCTGCTCGTTCGTGACGCAAAATTTTTCCACCCTTTTGCTCCTTTTCTTTACCTCTTCTTTATCTCTTTTTCTTCTTCTCTCTCTCTCTCTCTCTCTCTCTCTCTCGTTTTCTACTAGTTTCTCGTCTACTTCGTCTTCTTCCAGCACGCCTTCCTTTAACGCGCCTTCGATCGGAAACGTTTTGCACCTTGCACGGTTTCAAACCTAGAGAGAGAGAGAGAGAGAGAAAGAGAGAGAGAGAAAAGGTGTTTTCTATCAAAGAGACTGCCTCGCCCGAGCGTTAGCATGTTTCTGTATAACGCGAACTCCGGCTCGCCTCGAATATCGTTTTGTGTATAAACGCTCGACGTCGAAGGAGAGAATATTGGAATATTGCCTGCTCTACCCGTTCTTACCCTCTATTCCTTCTCTTACTTTCTTTAGCAACCGTCTGATTATAGCTGATTTTAATTGGAAACTCGGAGAGCCAAGATACCAATTCGTAATCAACAAGATTGTTACCGAGTCAGGCGTTAAGAAAATAACGTTGATCAAGGGTATACGTCAGTGCAATAGAATTACTTGATAATTATCGTTGTTCCCGCGAACGAAAAATATTAACCAACGACCCTTTCTTTTAGACGACGCCGATTTAAAGTCAACGACCGTCGGATGAGCTCTCTAGTCTAATTAACGCTTCATACCTGTCATTTAAAAATACGAGATGCCTGCGTTCCTGTGGTCGGCACGAAAGCTATTTTTCGGTTACCGCAAAACTTACAGAATCGACCGAGTCCCTGGACTCCCACTCCATGAATGTAAAATTACCGTATGTATAGTCGGTGCCGTTAAAACTACTCCGAGCCAATTTTCACCAGCGCTCTGAACGCACACGCTCCTCGTACAACTAACCTCCCTTTCGTTGAATAATTTTCACCTACGTACATACATAAATATAATACATAGATGCATATGTATGTATCGCAACAAATAGAGCACTCAGGTGGCCGATATCACCGTCAAATTAATCGTTCCATTGTTCGTTCAGAATCATTCGATAACTTCATGAGACCTAATTAATCGGTGCTAATAGGAGATAAAAGTCTGTAATGAATAGTGTAAGACGCTTAACATCGTGTCTTTATTATCAATCTGCTTAATCGTGTCTTTACGATTTCTTTCGGATATAAGATGAAAAAAGGAAAGAATGATGGGTCTACGATAATGGTTGAGAATAACGGTACGGCCATATGTCCTAGGTGAAAGATAGACCTGCAAAAGAGACCTGGAACGATCACGTTTAATCGTCGACCTTTTGATCTCGATCGATTAACGCACAAACGATCAATGAAGAAATTTCGATATAAAGGTGAAAAGAACATCGAAACTGTGGTTGTTTGCTCGTTTGTGGTCTCGGTTTCTCGTTTGAAAGAAAATGGTTCGCATCTCTGTAAACTCTCTCTCTCTCTCTCTCTCTCTCTCTTTCCTTCTCTTTCAGTTTGGATAGTGTGCGAATGCGCACGATCGTGCAATCCACGAATGAATTTGCATTAAGGTCGGAGCGCGGCCCTTCTACATCGTGCCGCCGAGCTGCTGCTTTTCCGCATTACCCACGTTTTTCCTCAACGACGATCACGCCCCTGGCATGCGGTTTCCGCACTCCATCTACTTCTCAACGACCTCCGCGCGGCGATGATACGACAAGAAGGTAGATCGGGCCACGAAAGAATTCCGATTCTCTGGAATTTCAATTATGTCGACCCTATATGTGTATCGAGAGATCCAGCCACGACGAGGACAACGAACGAGAAGTCGCTAGCGAATCTCTCTTGCGACCCGTCTTTCCTGCTTTTTCACGATCCTGTTGGTATCGACGAATTTTACATTTCCCCGGAGAAAGTGAAGAGCGATCGAGCACGAATTCTCTCTCTCTCTCTCTCTCTTTCTTTCTCTTTCTCTTTTTCTTTTTTCACTCTGTCTCTCTTTTTCTTTTTTTCTCGAAACGGAACCAATTCTAAGTCGAATACGTACCGTTGCTTTTTCGAGTATATCTATGAAAAGAAAAGATAAATAAAAGAAATAAAAGAGTGAAGCTTGTCGTTGACACGTGGCTTGTTCTTTTTAAAGAACCTCAACGTAGGTGTAAAGAGGAATGTCATTGTCCTATCAATGAAGTCCAACTCTCTCGCTAAGCCATGTCAAGCAAAATTTATTATACTCGTAATCGTAGATTGCACGACAGCGATTCACGCACGCTCGACATCAGCGTTACTTGGGAATTCGTCGCAGAGAGAATAAAGCGAACGTGAAGCTTGCGTATTTCGTTGTTGTCGTTGTTGTCGTCAACTCTGAAGAAGATGAGTACCATCAGCTTTGTCTATTTATACACGCCGTTGATATAAATGATCTTCTAGGTAAAACAGGAGAGGGATGTTGTATCGACGTAAAGTTGGACGATTAAAAGAAATTTATCGATGATGATTTATGTTCCTTGATAGGATTATCTTTATACCGAAGAAAATGAGATTAAAAGAGAAAGAAGGAGAGAGAGAGAGAGAGAGAGAGAGAGAGAGAGAGAGAGAGAGAGGAAGAAAGATAAAGAAGTAACGTACATCGCGTGTATTTAGCTTAGCGAACTATTTTCACGCCATTCGCGTTTACAACAACGAAACGGAAGTTTTCCTAGTTTGGTGTTACCCGCGGTTGGAATTTCAACGTGAAAACTTTTAAGAAGTTTCCAATAGCTGCACGAGTTGGCTGATATCGACCGATTATTTCTTCTGAAACAAAATGAACAAAATAAAAAAATAAGAACAGCTCATGGAAAGAAAAAAAAAGAAAAAAGAAAAAAGGGAAGAGATAGAAAGGAGAAAAGAGAATTGAGAAAAGAAAAAACTAGTCCGATGTGGTTTTTTCTTTTGTAAGGGGAAACGTTGCTTATCGATCGAACGTTAATTGTCCTTACACTCACGCGATGTATCACCATACGTAATATTTGCTTTACCAATCTACCTCAAACACACTCATTCATTCTCTCTCTCTCTCTCTCTCTCTCTTTTTCTTTCTCTCTCTTTATTTTTTCATAGTTCTCAACGAAAAGTATAACTCATTTTCTCTTCACGAAATGAACAATGCTCGAGGGAATCGCAGGGTATCGAGAACGAGAGCGTTCGTTTCACTCTTGGAGTTCGTCGCGTGAAAAGCGGACATCGAACTCGCAAACTAGCGCGTGCACGTAATTAGAATCTCTAGTTGTTTATTCTGTATCTTACGAGGAGTTGCTAGAATCGACGAATTTTATCTAAATTTGTAGTAAAAATCCAGATAGAGAAAGAGAGAGAGAGAGAGAGAGAGAGAGAGAGGAAGAGGAAGAGAGATGGAGAGACAGACATAGATCTCGTCCAACTTACGCGTGGTACGTGTGCAGTTCCGATAAGAAGAGGATCGTTCCGGGTATCGTCGTCGTATAAGCCGGCAGGTAACGTAGCATACGAACATGCTCTCGCGAAGGTGCGCGTGCGCGTGCACGCACCGCTGCGAGCTCGATGATAAAGGAAGAGAAGAATCGGAAGGAGGAAGGAGGATGAGCGTACAACGTTACCTGTGCGCGCGCGTACACACAACACGTGTGCGTGTCGAGTCGGAAACAAACTGAAGAAGTAGGAAGATATCGCGGGAGGCAGGTACGAGAAAAAGAGAGAAAAGAAAGAAAAAGAGGGAGAGAGATAGATAGATAGAGAGAGAGGGAGAGAGAGAGAGAACGATAAAGAGAGAGGAGGAAGGACGAAGCACTCGCTGCTACTAGCAGCGACTAGTTACACGTATGAAATAATCTATTATCTGGAAGGGGAGTTATCTGGTGCGGGCATTGAATCGCCAAGGCCGTAGAAGAGTGCCTTCGAAGAAAGAGAGCGCTGTTCAGAGCGGCTCCGAGCGAGACGAAGCGAGCTCGACGGTCAACGAACTTCTCTCGCGATGTCGACGGAAAGAGAGAGAGAGAGAGAGAGAAAGAAATAGAGAAAGAGAGAAAGAGAGAACGAGGTGAAGGAGGAGGGGAGGTGGACCGTACACGTACGTATGTATGTACATTGTACATACATGTACATACGTTGCAAAGTACGTAGAGCAGTCGACCTACCGTTCGTCCGCGGCGAGTTAACCGCTCGCTCTCTCCGTGCGTTGCCGCGGAACAAACTCTAAGAAATGTATTTTATCTTTCGTCCCTTCGAAAAGGGAGATCGTTCGAAAGTCACGATACCTCGCAATTATCGTCGATTCACCTTTCGATTATTTGCAACCTCGTCCGGCATTGGTAGATCATAAACCATCGTTGCTTGATTTCTTTACTCTCGATATATGTACATCGACGATATTCTGTAATATATCGGTCATAATTAAAGAACGATATCATGGAGAAAATGATGTCATTTCTTAGCTCGTTCGTGTAACATCGCTCTATATATATATATATATATATATATATATATATATATATATATACACGCACGCACACACAAACACATACACATACAACCGCAGCGGAATTTCAAGGCGGAAGATCACAAGAAGGCGTCGGTAGATCTTGTCTCGCAGTTCCTTCCTTTTCCCTTTCTAACTTCTCCCTAGTTCGTGCCATGTCGAAAGGCTTGATAATTAAATACGAATACCGAACGATACCGAAGGACCGATTAGGTCTTTAAAGACGTTAATTGAATATCGATTCGAATTATTCTTACAGCTTTGCTCCTTCGTCGTCTTTAGAACGTTTTCTCCGTCTTTCTCTTTTCCCTCCCTCTCTCGTTCTCTCCCTCTCTCTCTCTCGTACTTTCTGCTTCTCCTTCTCTCCTTATTGCACGACCCGTACAATGCTCGCCAGACGCCACGTTGTAAAACGCAAGGCGCCAGAGAATTATCCTTCCCTTCTTCCTCTTCCTCCTTATTTATCGCCGGAATTCTTTGTTGCCTTTGATATCCTCTTTTAGTTATGACTTATTCATTATGTTAAATCAGTAAACGACACGTTCGACCTCGCTTTCACGATTCCCTTCCACATTAACAAAATGGTTACTATCGCAGTAATAATCTAAATGAAAGTTAAAAAATGTCTAGGAATAAAATTATCGATAAACTCGAATGCCATAATGAAATCATTTAAAAAGATCTGCGTTCATGGAATGAATTAAAATAAAGCTTATGAAAGCCAAGCATTATTTTCGTTATTACACAAAGGAAACAACGATGCCGACGCGTACATCGAACCCATGAGTAATTAAAATAAATTCATTAATACATACATTATATTATCTCGTTCTCATACTCACGGGAATATTTATGCACGTATACGAATGCTAAAAATAATCCTCATTTTTTTTTAGACGAATATGTAGACAAAAACTTGAAAAACACGATGGAGATGGAAAACGATAACGGAAAAAAGAACGAGAATAAATTAAAAAGGAAATTATACAGAGAATACACCTTCGATCGTTCCTCGTAACGAACTGTTTCGAGATACTCCTTGATGTTACCCCGTTCATATGAGTACTTTGGCCGTGAGCTATAATAAAACTCGCTCGCACACATATTGTACGGGATAAATATTTGTGCCGTAACAAACGTAACAAGCTTGTTTTATCGTGCTATCTTGGATGCACGCAGCACTATTATGCGCGCATAATTGCTATGCTTGCGTAATGTAGGAGTTAATCTTACGTAAGTCCAAACCGTTTTCTCGTTTCTTTTTACCACCTGCAAAATCTCGTAGAATAAATCATTCTTGCGTTGCACAGAATAATGCGATGTTGATTTAGGTTCAAACTCGACCCGTAACCCGGAGCAATTGCCGTAGGTATGCATGAATATTTAGATGTTACATTTGACCAGAAATACAAAACATGAAAATGGATTCGCTCCCGAGAATGGAAAAATGAAACACAATGTTAACGAGGCTGTCGTGTTCATCCACGCTCTCACGTCAAATTCTTCGATTTCGTGAAAATCATCAGCGTTATTTTATCCAAGTCTTTTAATAGCGCAATTCCGGTGGCGGTAGACGCGTAACAATGAACAACGTCGTGATAATGCGATTAATTATACACACCGGTGCCAGGAGGATTTTTTTTTTATCTTTCGAGCGAATTAATTCAGGAGAACACATGAGAGGAGATCCTTATGCGTGCGCATTTGTGGATGTATATGTCTGTATAAGCATGAACTAGACGGGAGAAACGAGCACGAATCTAGATCGTGTTTGTGTGTATGCGTGTGTCTATGTGTGTGCGTACATGCATGTATGTGTGTGTGCATCTACGTATGAATGTATGTATGCGCATGTAGCCACAGCCCGAAGCGTTAGCGAGAGCGAAGTGAGAATCGCAGTGCGGCGAAAAGAGAGGCCGTAAAGAGAAAGCGCCTATGGTGTGTGTGTGTGTGGTGTGTATGTGTGTGTGTACGTATGTGTATGTGTGCAGTTTCGTGCGCGCGAAAAGGGGAACTTGGAAAGAAAGGGAAAGAGAGAAAGAGGAAATGGCCTTTTCCGCCTTCTCGACGTTGCAGCCTTGAAAATATAGGTTGACTAGACTCTGGGTAAAGGAGTTGAAGGAGGCGAGTGGTTGAATACTTGGGTCGCACCCAAGTATTCTTCGATAAAAGCCTCCGAGTAGCTTTGTGTCACGGCCCCACCCCTCCATGCAAACTTTTCCTTTCGATGCAGGTACGTAGTACCTACTTTTTGCATATTTCGTACACGCGGCTTCGACGATTCGAAATTATCTTTTACTTTGGGAAAAAAGAGAGACGTTGAAACTTAATCCTCTTGTCTCTTCTTCGCCATCGTAGCTATTATAAATCGTAGAAACACAAATAACATTTTCCACGAAAGTAAATTAATAACAAGCTCGTCGTCGTCGTTGTCGTCTTCGTCTTCGTCTTCGTCTTCGTCTTCGTCTTCGTCATTGTCCTCTAGTCGGAGCCGTCGTGCACAAGATCGTCTTTCCTAGCTTAATGAATTTCTCTTTTATAAACGGGGAAAATACTGAAGAGAAGCGTACCGAGAAATCGAGACAAGCATGGGATCGTAAATGATAAATCCATCGGCTAGTAAGAAAAATGAAGAGAAACGAGCAAGCTCATTCGAGGAAGAGGTCGTCGTTTCTATCGGATACTCGAGCATCTCCGAGCATTCGCGTGGTAGGACTATGCTCGAGATCGTAGGGTGTTCGTCCAATGAAACGTATCTACTTAACGATCGTTCCGCTACCCCGAAGATCATAGATTCGCAATTAGACTGAACGCTCGGCGGACGATGTGTTGCCGCTACAACGGCGTTTATACTCGGCCAAATCAAACGGAACTAAAGCAAGCCAATGCCGATATATCGGGGTAATTGGAGTTTCAACGTGACCCTCGAGCGATTTTCGTACGCGTATTCAGTCAGTGACGAAAGCTTTTCGCAGGCACCGCGGCTCGCAATTATCCCTCGTATAAAAAGCAACAACAGTTACGCATGCATCCCGAACACAAATGCGATAATCAGCAGCTATTTTTATCGGTTCTATCGTAATATTCGTTTCTATTAGTTTCGCTTAACCGGCCAGTTGGATTATTCCACTTATCGAACGACTCGTATATTCTCGCGAAATTATTGCCACTCGTGGTACGAACGTTACGATAAATTCGATTGTTATGAGCACCGAGCGAATATTCGAATTACTCTCGCAAAATCCGTAATATCGATAAAGTTATGATACCATTCGACGGATGTTTCTCATCGTTCGTTTATCTATGGTCCAACAAGCGTTTTCAGTACGAGCTCGAGAGTCGACGACACGCATGCGTACTAAAACGCATATAATACCATTCAACTTCAGGCGTCGACGTCGGGAAATTATAAAAAAATTCTCTCTACTCCTTCTTTGTTCCTTATCGATCAATATCCTAGAGTATCGTCGTTATAATCATTACGCCGCTAGAAATAAGAAAATCATGTCCGCGGGAAAAGATCGCTAACGCTGATCGTGGATCATATACCGGTTTTGAAAGAGCGCTATTAACTTCGCGTAAAATTTACGTGTCTTGGTATTAATCACGGTAGGCGTATTAATTTCTTCTACGATCTTAAATTAGCAACGGTAGTTTACTTCACGGATAATCATAATAAATTTTATCGCGAAATGTCACGACGGTTTGGATCGACGTCTGTGTTCTCCGTTTCTTTCTCTGTTTCTCTTTCCCTCCCTCTCTCTCTTTCTCTCTCTCTCTCTCTCTCTTTCTTTCTCTCCCTCTTTCTCGATCTTGACAGTAGAAGAAACGATTGCTCCTTTCCTCGTAAAACAAGCAAACGTCTTTGTCAATCGGACGTAATTATAAATCGTCCCGAACCGCGTCCAGCAGCTGCGGGCGAGTGCACTCGATCGCTGTGTTCCGCTTCAGGGAAAACGGTTGCGATTGCGGTCTCCGCTAACGAAGTGGCAGTGAAAAACGATGAGAACGTTTATATAGGCAAACCGTCGCTTCGCGTGCAGGTACATGTACATGCGTACTGTCTGCAAACATTGCTTTGCGCAGGGCATATATGTTCCTCGTGTCCTACGATGCGAGACGCTTTCTACGAAGGTATCGGTAAACGATTGACGACGCCGAGCCAACGACACCCCATTTGCTTACGTCCTCCTACTACCTTTCGAGGTACTACTTTTCTCCGTAGACGCCATAGCTACCTTCCCCGTCACCACGAAGATCGGTCTCTACCGTAATATCGCATCGTTTTATTTATGGGAAAAAAAAAATATGAAAAGGCAAATGTGAAAGAATATATTTGAAGAAACTTTAGAAACATTAGTACCGACTATTTGAGACAACTCTAGTAACAATTTCAACAAATTTTCGTTAAGTGAGTTCGAGAAATGAAAATTTACTTCAAAGTGTTATTGATAAGATAATGAATGAAAGCTATACGAAGTGAATGCTTTCAAGAGCATTGTCTGTGTTCTCATTATAATACCGCATTCAACTTTTGTTTCTTTGAGGAGACGCAACCCAAACGTTTATTACATTTCTCTACTATGCGCATTCTAGAGTCATGATATAAACAAATAAACAAGAGTCATTTGCGAAGATTGAATTTTTCATTTCTCAACCCGTCTGAATATAGCAATGTTGAAAAGGAACAAAAAATCTTGGCAATAGAATTCTTTCTTATCTCACTTTATGTAATACGTCTCCTTTAAGAAGCAAGCTTCGGTTTTGTTTCGGTTTGTTTAGAGTAAAGTGTGGATAAACGATTTAAGTTTTTCTTCTTTCTTTTTCTTTCTCTCTCTCTTCCTTTCTCTCTTTCTCCCTTTGTCTCTCATCCGTTTTATAGTCGTAGTGCTTTTCGGTAGAGAGTCTCGCACTCGTACGCGCTCTTTAAAAACGTAGCGAAACACGGCGAGCAATAAAACGGAGGTCGCTAGTTGTTTTCCAGGAAGGTTACCGGCTCCTCTCCTTCGTGCTTTTTACCGTCTTTAATTGAACCTCCGTACAACTTGAAGGATCTCGTCCATTCTTCCTCCCGTGTCCCCACCCCATTACTCTTTCTCTCTCTCTCTCTCTCTCTCTCTCTCTCTCTTTCTCTCTCTTTCTCTCGTGAACCGCGTTCTCGCAGCAAGCGCGTCCGGAACGTACGCACGACTATTCGCTCTCTCGATGGAGCATCATAGGACCCACGAAGGAGTTTATGATTTTATTGCGAACGTAAGACGGCTCCGTAAGAGAAGAAGAGAGCTAGTGCACGCAGCCAGGTTCACTCATAAAAACGACGATATCAGCCGCGTATTCCGTATACCTCGCTCTGTATCTTCCTAGAATGATGACTCTCACTGCGCGTAGATGCGAAATAAAAGGACGCTGCATCGTCCTACGAGCATTATAATGCTCCCTATCTCTCTTTCTTTCTTCGTCAATCTCTCTTTTACCTACAAAGAGGATGAAGGAAGAAAAAAAAAAACAGGAGCAAATTTATCTCATCGAATGTCCTTCGTTGACTCACATCCTCGTTTACTCACGCTGAAACTTTTGATACCTCACCGATAAAAGCTTTCCTAAGCATATACATTTTTTAGATATTAGCTCGATAACGTCTCATTCTTACTACGATCAATTCCTTCTGATATACGTTCTGAATTCATTCATCCGACGATCTAGATTCTACTTGAATTGATTAATGGTTATTCACGACGCCCATAGAGGTACGGAAAATTTCCAGAGGAAAACTCAATGAAAAGTTCGACATCGATATAAAAATTCCAACTTTTTCCTCTTGTAGAAGAATAAAAAAAAATTGGGGGGAGAGAGAGAGAGAAGGAGAGAAAGAGGGAGAAAATGAAAAGGGAGAGAGGTTGATTGAAAAAAGCGAGTGTACTCGGCCGTTTAACGTACGCTGCTGAAGGTGGATTCACCCTCGCACTTTCCACCAACTTTTCGAGACATTAGATTATGGCACGTACCCTTCGAGTCCCTTCGAGTCCTCTCTCTCTCTCTCTCTCTCTCTTTCTCTGTCCTCCCTTCCCTTTTTTCTTTTTTTTTCTATGTAAGAAAGAGAGGAAAGTTCTTTCTCAATGATGCAAGCTAACCTTTCCACCCTCTCTTTCTCTCCTCCTGTGTTTCTTTCATGGTGAAGCCATTCCGGCCAAACTTCCGGGCCATTAATTTACATTAGGACATTTTTCAAGAGCGCGAGAGCTCGACTACGGTTGTGCACGTTAAAATTGGCGGTCTTCTTTTTAACATAGTTCCCTCTTACACGGAAGAGCCCTCGAGTCGTTCGTTTTCTACTCCCTTTCCCTTCTTCTCCCCTCCCCAAACCCTTCTTCGCTCCTCTCTTTCCACTACTTTTCTCTTGTCGATGTCGCGCTCGAACTCATCGTCCATTAAACGACGACGACGATGACGACAACGACGACGACGACGAAGAAGAAGACGACGACGAGGACGACTTTAGAAAAATGAGAATCGAAACGTTGATATATCCGATCGAATCGAAATTTCATTAGCTCTAAGTTCACGCATACGTTCTCGTCTTCTTAAATCACCGTTTATCGTCAGTGTTATCAGAAAAATTGATAGACTCATAAATATGTCTGTCGGTTATCGGTTGTACATATGATACGTCGAGCTATTTCATATCCATGATTATATGTGTATATTTATGTACCTGTGTGCATGCATTCAATGTTTTAAATTTGAAAAGTTTAAGGTCGTAAGAGAAAAAAATTCTCTTAGAAAATGTAATCACCGGCATGCCTGTATAAGCATCGTTAGATTATTGTACCGACGCGACGAGCTTCCGACGCCGATATTATTTATTAACTCGTAAAGCGGTCAGGGATATTAATATCAATGACGTCGCCAGTAACGTTGTCTCGTTATGAGCTGACGTGATTTAAAGAGAAGAAAACGAAATGAAGAAGGAGAGAAAAAGCGACATATAAAGAAAGAAACAAAGAGACAGACAAATTTCGCGCGTTAAAATGTTTACGTTCGTATGCTATGCTGCGAGCGACGTTTATTACACGCGTGTCATCGTATGTGCTATTAAAACGAGGATGAAAGAGGAGTGGGGATAATACCGCGATGCGTATATCAGCCACGACGTTGAACGCCGCTGTCCGATATCATGCATGCTCGTCGCAACGACGATTCGATATGTCATCGAGATATCGATCGGTAGCGTAAACCGTTCCTCCATGTTTATGAGATCGTTTATATATCGAGATGTATGTACGTTTGTATGTATGTATGCATGTATCTAGCTACTGATTCTTTGTCATCTGTTTGACATTAAAAATAAGAAGCTTATATCTGTGCGTGTGTGACCGGTACATACGTTAAAAACCGGTACAATAAAAAAAAAAGAGAATCAACGAAAACAGAAGAGAAAGAATGAATAAATAATACAATGGGTTACGAGTCGAGGAAAGAAAAAAATAATAAAATCCTATAATTGAATATACAATTAATCTCAGATACGTAATGTGATAAATTAAAAAGAAATAGATAAATCAAATAATTTTAATGTTTCCTTTATGAATGATAAAATCTTCAGGGGGATATCGGGGTCATTGAATTCAGACCGAAGGAAAAAAACTTGAAAAATAACGTTCTCTCGTTTGCCGCGCAAGAAGAATAACGTTCTAACGTTTCTTTATAAAAGCTGGTCTGCTTGCGAGTCGCACGGTCCACGTTCATTTCCCATTTCAAACACGTCGATACTTGCAAGCGAGTTGAAGTCGACGGTAGAAAGGGGAAAACCAACTTATGAAAGCCCGTGCACCAACTAACGAGTCGCTTTCAAAAGTTTAAAGAAAGACTTCAAATACAAAGCGTCGGCTAGCAGAGTTCTTCTACGGCGACTACTTCATATCGACCGTATAATCGGTCTCTTTCTCTTTTCTCCGTTCGTCGGTCATCGATGCCACACCTTTCTTTTAAATTATTTGAGACGATAAAGGGGATCTTTGCTCGCGAAATAGTCGAACTCTCTCTCTCTCTCTTTTTCTCTGTCTCTCTCACATTCGTCCCTTCTCGTTGGACCGATAGAAATTAATCTGATTTGATCTCGTGCCGAGAACACTGTTTTCCAATATTACTTCGCGCTAATCTCGGAGTTTCCTCTAAAAGGGCTTTTATCATTTCTGTTTCAGCACACGCTCACGGGTCATTGCGGTAAGGTGATGGCGGCCAAGTTTCTTGGCGAACCCTCAAAAGTAGTTTCGGGCAGTCACGATCGTACTCTCAAAATCTGGGACCTACGTAACAAGGCGTGTAAGTTGAAGAAATCCTATGTGTTATTTGTCTTTTCCATCGGATAATCATAACAGTCTATATTTGAATTTATGAACGCGAACATTGCACACAGTTTTTACTACAAAATCCATCGATTTAGCAAATAATCCGATTTCCGCGAGACAGTTCGATACGATACAAATAATCCGCATCAAAGAGTTGGAATAGTCTGTTCTACGGTTGGAACATTTTGATGTTCCTCGAATAATTTAATTTTCTAGAATAAAGGCGTGAACTAGATTATTTACCACGTACAAAAGCATTCATCACGAATTCGATCAATATCTTGCATGTAGAATCGTTTCGATGAATGTATATTATATCTATATACATCGATGAAAATGAAAAATTTTTGTATCTTATCGAGCGCTAAAATTCTCTCTGCACAGTTTTTGCCTTCGCATATTGGTAACAATGACATACACACGCACACAAAATAAAAAAAAATCCAAGAAAGAAAGAATATCGGAATATCTATCTTTGAAGCAAAAATAATGCACGTTGCAGCGGTATTCCATTATTTCTATTACTTGTTTTATAACGCGAGCATTACAATAGATTGAAACGTGAAATATAACGTGTATAAAATTATTCAGTATGCATACGATGTATATCATCAACGAACTTCGCTGTTTTAATGATGTGGATCGAATAAAAATCAATTCACCTTCGTATTCTTCATCCCTCGTCGACCACTTTTTCGTCCTCGTAGGTTAATTAACTCGATAAGATCCATCCGCGAGAAAACGGATTTCCTTCGAACCGACAAACTTTCTTTCTCTCTCTCTCTTTCGCTCTCGCTCTTCCTTTCTATCTATCTATCTTTTTTTTATCCCTTTTACCTTCCTTCGCTTTACACCGAGATCCTACCGTTTTCCTTCATATCCTAAAGGCGATTCTCTTTATCCGTCGACGCTTTTAACGGGTATCCCATCGCGATAAGCAGGCCTTCGCGATAAAAAATGAATTGACAATTTCCCACGGCGTTAAAGCTGTGTCTTCCCCTCTTCTCGAAAGACAATGGCCGATCCCGTGGTAAATTGAAAATCCATTCACGGATGAGATGTGCCTCGCTTATATTTTCCTTCTATATGTAAATAATTCGATAGGGTGAATATACAGAAAAGTTTTCCAATTAAAACGATATAAATTAAATAAACGCGTTAATTCGAGATATAAAAATACTTAACTATATACTTAGACATTCTTCGTTCGTTTCCTTCTTTCTCATGTGAGATTTCTTTCACACGCTCGTTTTATTGGTCGCGTAATATCAAATCGTTGTTAATGAATTCTACAATAAATAGGAACAGTAAAGTTCTCGTGTCTAATATTCCAAGATGCATCCAAAAGAATCGCACCTTATCTTTCTCCGACAACGGCACGTAATGAAAATGAAGAGAAACGGAGTTGGCACAATCCTTTCCGCGGAAATTATTCCTCTCAACAAGTGGTTTGCGATAACGAATTGCGGCAAAAAGAATACTATCGTATATATATAATATACATATACATATGTGTGTGTGTGTGTATATATATAAGAACTTATATTTTTCTTTCGGATGCGGGCCATACTAAGAGTAGATTTTATCTCGAAGAAGGAGAAAGACATTAAAGATGAAAAAAACACGAGTGGTGATGGCAAAGAGGAGGGAATGAATTATAATATTTGTCTTTTCCCAAGCAAGCCACTGTCTTCGATAAACAAACAAAAAAGTGGTAACGTTAAGGAAGGCGTAAATCAAATCAGAGAAAATGATATATTCGAGATTTTCAAGTGGACGGCAACGGAGAGTTCACTGACTAATCTCATTAAGAGGGTATCGTCTTTCGAAGAACACGTTTCGACATATCAATTTACGCGAGAGTAAACACGTTACCGCTGCAACTTCGATTAGTCGTGTCCACGATTTTATTGACAAAGGATTGGTAACTGCACGAGAACGATAGCGACGGACCATCGCCAAAACTACGCCCCGAAAGGATTGCCTCAGGGTCTCGATCCCAAATTACATCTGACTCGACTGCCATGCTCGCATCACGTTCAAAATTGCTCACATCGCGAGAAATTAATTCTGTTGACCAAGCGTTTTTGAATGATCGATTATGCGTTGAATCGATTAGACTTTCCGACGGTATTGTACATTTTATAAATGACACATTGATTTCGGTGATATTGGTATTATTAAAAACGACGTATTAAAGTATGATGAAACAAATGGAAAAGACAAAAAAGGAAAATTGTCTATGTCAGTGAAGAATATGTCCCATAAGTAATTAATGCAAAATATGACATTGTAACGATCGAATCGAAATGATTTCGCTAGAATCGAGCGTCATTAAACTTGTTTCTCGTTCAATCGTTAATTTTTCCTATTTACGCTATGATAATAACTTTTCGTTTAACCTATAATACCGAGCTTAATTGCAAACGAGGTATTGGTAGGTGCAATCATGGTTGTGAACAGTGAGCAACATAGGCGGGAATTTCGAACGTCCAAAAGTTAAAGCACCAGTCACCGAATGCTGCTAACACAAATAAACCGTTGAGAAATACAATAGACGTCAAACAGTCACGATTGATTCAAAAACTTTTCAAACTCGATACACAGGAATCGTAACGGGCTGTTGTATATAATTAGTTTGCATATTAAATCTCGAACAACAATAAAAAACAAATATATCGAGATAGTCACTAGTTCTAGTACGAATTTATGCGTATACGTGCCAACTTTATCTAGCCACTCCTCTTTCGCTAAAAAATCCTCGGTACAGACGAGAAAAACAGTGAACGTAGCACTATCGAGAGAGAGAGAGAGAGAGAACGAAAGGGCAAGAAAAAGAGAGAGGATAGACGCGAGGAGGAGAAATAGATGGGTGGTGAGCAAGGAGTGGAAGGAGAGAAAGAGACAGAAGTACAAAAGTTTCGTTCAAATAAATCTCCGAACGCAAGGAGCGGACAATGGGAGTGCTCCGCTGAAAGGGCGTTTAAGCGTGAATTATTGTTTAGCTCGCGAGCTTTAAGACAAAAAGGAAGCTTAAAGCGGATCGGCTCTTTTCTAACGCGCTATTTTCCACCCTTCGGTCTGTCCTGTGTAATTTTGAGAACGGCGTGGCACGCCTTCCGGACTGAACCGTGCCACGCAGGAACGAGAAGCTCGATTAATTACCGACGCTACGTACGTCGGGAAGTCTGTTCCGTCGACCACAAAATACACGACGTGGATTTACGCGTGCCTCTGTTAGCACATCGAGTGCGAAATTCTCGGCCTTGTGTCGTCGTTTCGCCGTTCGATATAGTCGATTTTAATAGATTTTCTGTAAATGATATCCGAACTTTTTGAAACGAGGTCAATACATTCACGAGTTTGTGTTTTCGTTCCTGTAACATCTTTGTCTTCCTTCTCTCTCTCTCTTTCTCTCTCTCTCTCTCTCTCTCTAGAACTTAATAGATTACCATGAAAACTGACGGTGACATCTACGAAAGTCTATCACAGTAAATCCGACAGCTGGTGCATTTAGGGCTCGAGTCCTTTCTCGTCCTAGTCAACATCGTACTCTCCTTTTGGAAATGGAAGAGCGTTTCTTACATGTAAAACTACGTCTTGAGATATCTTGAGATGCTTAGCTAACATAGAAATTAATTTGGTCTTGTAATCTTATCCGTTCTGTCCGCTGTTTTAGTAATCCGTTCTGCTCAACGTTCTTATTCCAAATGATGGAAGAATTATGACTCGGGCGATCATCTCAAGCCGCATGGAATGTATCTTGGATTATTCAACGTGGACCGAAAATTTTCAACTACGTTCGCCTCGAATTTTCATTAATCTTTAATCGTCCATTATCGACGATTTTGGACTACGTCCTATCATCTCTTTTCGTGTTTCATCGATAATTCTTCGGCATCGTTAACTCGATGGGTAAACTTCTGCTTTTTCTTGTAAAAAATTTCATCGGAGAGCAAACGAAACGACGGCAATTCACTTGCACATTGGCGAACACTTGGAAAGAAATGTTATTACCGGCAGGAACCTATGTGTACTGCCTCGTCGCTCGTGTTTGTTTCGACGCTTTAACGTATTTTCAACTCCAAACTCCCAACGCGGAGTGCTATTCCCAAATGTTCGTAGACACATGTTACCCTCGAAATCCGAATTAGCGTCTATTTATTTTAGAAGAGGAAAACTCGCCAGAAGAGGCATTGAAGAATGGTACTAATCGAAAAGAGATTCGTTACGAAAGGAAAAGAGCCTTTGATTATTTTCCTTTCATTGAAAATCGAGCGTAAAACACGCTAACACGAAGAAAAGTCCTCCGACTTTGCTTTTACTTAAGCAAATTACACCGAGGGCGTTTTCTCTTTTTCTCTCTCTCTCTCTCTTTCTCTCTGTTTTTTAAATATATACACATACACTTTCTTTCTTATATACATACTCGCCTATAAACGGATTTAAAACCCGGAAGATTTAATTTTTTCAAATTTCATGCATCGCACCTCGCGTGACAGAATTTATGTAAATATTCTTTGCGTGGCGCTATCCCGATCGTTAATACACACTACTCCATTACGAGCGATACTACCTTGCTTCTTTTTTTTACAATACCTAATTTTTTCGCAAAAACCGATGGCACGTCGTAAAAACAGATTAGACGGGACGATCGATCGAACGAGAAATTACATTTGATTTAGCTTGTATCCGCGCGTTGCGCGTAGGTAGGTAAATAGGTAGGTATCTGTAAAAATCGAAATGTGCACGTGTATGTTTATGTTCGTGTGTACGACGATCGCGTCGTAGTGAAACTTGTGCAGAGAAGATGCCATGAGAACGACGGAAGCGTTGCAAGAAAGTCTCTTATAAGCGGAAAAACCGTAATTTATCCGGTTTGCAGTCTTGATGTTGGCCGTTTCCGTTCACTATTCGCGATTTCCAAGGGTTTCACAGAAATGAGGCGACGCGAATGTCATTTCCCGATGTAAATTAAGTTTGAAATCTCGGTTATTTCACCGTGCGGATCGATGAAAACGACTACCGAGAGATTTGAAAACGCAAAATTGGAAGATATCATTTTCCTATTTGAAGGGTTTGCTTTTTGATAACAAAACGACGACTTAACGAGCCCGATTTACGACATCGGAAACGTTTCAATATATTTTTATTTCAATATGTCCTTGTATCCGTAATTTCCACGCTGTCTCGACTCGAAAATAATTTCTATCTGCTCACGTATAAATTGCATTGCTTTGATAGGTATAGAAACGAAATTCACTGGTTCGAGTTGCAACGATCTTGTGACGTCGGACGGCGCCGGATCGACGATAATCAGCGGTCATTTCGATCAAAGAATAAGATTTTGGGACACCAGAGCGGAATCTAGCTCAAACGACATTCTCCTCGAAGGGAAGGTTACGTCATTGGATTTATCTCGTGGTAAGTGCAATTTCCACAGTGTGATGGGTTTCTTCCCTCAAAATTGCGTTTTCGAATGACCTACCAGTATCTACCTATTTGCTAGAGGATTTAAACGTTAGCGATATTCAATGAGAATCAATATTTCCCGAAACAAAATGGTATTTCACGAAGGATCAGATTTTTTGATAGTGTGTAGCTCGCGCGCACGCGTTACAACGGAACGAGCACACAGAAATATTACCTTGCTTTTCGACGGTATCCCAAAGCACCGATTTTAACTGCGAATTCACTGCGTTGATTGAAGAGCTCTTTCGAGAGACATATATTGTCCTCCCGCATTTCATTAATCTCAGTAATACGAGGATAGAAGCCGAATGAAACGGTATTGCAGCGACTCTAAAATTCTGCTCGATTACATCGTATCGCTCTAATGCTTTTCCTTTATCATTCGTCGTAATACATTATGTATACTCCCATTAAAGTACAATATTCCGCCCGTAGAGGAATGTACTCGACGAAACGTTTCCAAACGCAACCGCCAAAGATTTATACATCATAAAATGGGATTACACGGAATGTCCTTCTTCGACTCGCCGGCAAAGTGTTTGGTCTTAGAATGTGTTTGAACGAGGCTCTTAGTTCGTCGGATTTATAATTAATAAATCGCGACTTCCCGTAGATTCGATTATGTCTGCGATGCAACGGTATAAACTAAGTTTACGTTCCTTTTTCCTTTTAGATACGAACTATCTCCTTAGCTGTGTGCGAGACGACACCGTCAAGCTTATCGATCTGCGAATGAAGAAAATTATTGGTTCGTTTAGGTGAGTCCAATCGAGAAGACGATTAAATAATTTTGCTAATTACGTACATGTGAAACATTGTAATCGTACTCTCGCATCAAATGAAAGTTTATTGAGAAAATCGATGTCTTCGATTGTTTTTACCGTAGCGCTGACGGCTTCAAAGTTGCTTTCGATTGGACGCGAGCGGCTTTTAGTCCCGACGGCCAATACATCGCTGCTGGTTCTTCCGATGGATCTGTTTTTATTTGGTCCGTAGCAACGCATATGGTCGAGAATGTACTAAAAAATCACGCGTAAGTATGCTTTTTTTATCGACTCCTATGGATTATCGATTTCACATCCTAACCACGCAGCCTCGAACGGATAAAAGCACGGAACCCTTTTTGGTATCGATCGGAACGTGCGTTTCCGATATTAAGCTCCGAACCGTTATAAAACTCACGTACGAAAGAGATTGTTAAACTTTATAGGCTCTTTTACAGCCTATTTCGCTCCGGTAATGGAAAGGCTTATTAAAATCTAAAATTTCGGTTTCACGACATTGTATCAAACCAATGTTATACTATTCTGTAATATGGATTATTGGAAAGGTTTTGCACTCAGTTTATAGCTAAACTTTCATAAACCATTACATATCCATTCATCCTACTTTGTTATCGTGAATCATACCAATTTACGCTAGGTATTTTATCAGATTCTTCAAATCGAAGTAGCGGGCTTTCGGGTGAAAAGCAATCGATGTTTTGTGATATTCCGTGACCGACAAATCGTACGCGACAAATCTCGGAATTCGTTGAAAGCAAAATCGGAAATGGGGATCGGGATTCTAATAACTCCGTACTGATTTATGACTCAAGTAAAAAGTACATAAAACTGAGGAAAATAATATTCTACGAAAGACGAATCGCATGAATCACTGCCGTACGTTACATCGGGTAGAAGATAGATCCGACGTTTCTTAGGACGTGGACCATCTGTCAGAGACATTTCTCGCAAGGAAGTACGACACACACGTATGTACGTACGTATGTATGTAATGCATGTAAACTCGCATACATCCTGATGTATATGCTTTGAAGTATCACCGAAATAGGTACTTGGATGCTCTGCTTCGGCATGGATTTTCAAAAATACACGTGACTTTCAAAGTACGTCGTTCCATAGGCCAATAATAATTTATGAAAAATTAGGGCTTATCTCTTGGAGACACAAGTTTACCGAGCGAAGTCTGTACCAAGACAGAAGGAGAAAGAGAATAAAATAGAGGAAGAAGATCAACGAAATAGAACGTCCTCGTAGTATCCATCTTTGGGCTATTCGACAAAAGCAGCGCACGCGCTAGCTTTTCTTTCAAAAATGTTCGAGTAATGACATAATAAGTCATTTCACTTTTACGGTCCATCCCGACGCAGCGTTTTCGTCATGCTTTTTCTTCTTCTTTTTCATCCTGAATCTCTCTCTCTGTCTCTCTCTCTCTCTCTTAATATTTTTTCCTTTTGCTTTCTCATCCTCCTACGACGCGCTTTGATCATCTAACCTGATGCGAATTCTACGCTAGCCGCCCTTACGAAGGGACTAAAACGCTCGTAATTCTAGCAGGCACCTTCGAGTGCTGTGCATACCCACCTGACACGAAAAGTTTCGAAGTACTTCGAGGCTTCGTCGTTTCGCTACACGTACTAGGTACATACATACACACGTGTGGACATATATGAGGATGAGAAGGAACAGCATGCGGGATGGACCGGCTAAGAAAATATTTCGACGTTGTGCGTTTTCCACTCCAACTTTCGCACAACGTATTCTCGGTATATTTCTCTACGTACATTGATGCGCGCGCGCACGGCTGAGTACACCCGTCTATATCCTGGAATGACTTTGCTGTACCACAAATTTATGCGTTAGTCGAGATACCCTAAACTCAGTGGCGAGGTAAAGTCGATTCCTCGCTATTGAAAATGTCATTCTGAATGAACGAGCAGTGTCCGTTTTGACGGTATACTTGGATGATAAAAAGAAAGACGAAGAAGGATTGGAAAAATAGGAGGAAGCTTTCTAAAAAACGTACTCGAACCTGTCGTTCATCGAACCGAGAATAAAAGGATCTCGTATGCGTGTATGTGTAAGGGAGTGAAAGAAAAAGTGTAAAAAATTGCAATCTTTAGAAAATTCTCGCTAATCTTACCGAATTTATCTTCGCGTGTAAAGTTGGTAGGAAAGAAAGTTTTTCTAACAGTTCTCGCTCATAATTCCGAGAGTCCTTCTCATAAAGCGGTCCTTCTTTGAAATTAGAAGAAGAAGAAGAAAGGAAGAGAGCGAGAGAGAGAGGAGAAAGATTCTTTGCACGATTACCCCCTTTCGGTGGAACGTTCTCTTTCAGTTTTCTCTTCGCTCGTCGATCTCTTAGCGGCTCGTCGTCCGTTCCTCGTCATCGACCTCCTCGACTTTTCCCAAGGACGAAGGAGAAGCACATCTCTCAAAGATAGTTTCTCTGGTAGAGAGCAAGCTAGAGGCCGGCGTGCGGCTAAGTACCGGTCGTATCGAAAAATGGCTTAAGTACTAGTCACGTATACGCGCTCTCGTCGTTGTCCGCGCGAGCGCGTTTCACTGTTATTACTTTCACCCCGAGCGGCTTGGCTCCGCTCGGCGCAACTTCGCGTCCTCGAGTCCACGTCGTCCTCTTGAATCTTTCGCGCGATGTGGATCGTATAATTCGCATGTTGCTCGGACCGCGTACGCGCGCGTTCAGGAATCCTCGCGACTAACTTAATAAGCGGCTCGTCCTCTCCTTTTCTCCTTCTATCTTCGACTTCGCTCTTTATTCTCTTCGTTCCTACTCCTTCGTTCTAACGAACCCTGCGCTTAATACGTGATCGTATCGAGCGATCTTAAACGCGACGGAAATTCGTCTTACCTACTCGAAATTATCCCCCGCAGAAGAATGTCACTTCCCTTTCTTCTAAACTTTCTCTTTCGTTCGCTATCTAGAGCATCAGAATCCTTTAACCAAGAGAAAACGGACGAGTCAGTTTTCTGCTGACGTTTTAAATCCCCCAACCAGATCAAATGGCTATCGATCCTTCTATCGATACGTCGGCGATCGCTTTAATTTATAGGAAGCGCATTTCGCACCGTTCTATAATTCATTTTGAGTTGTGACGCTGTTATTTTCTAACCCCCATCCACCCTCTCACCACCTCCCCCCGACCCTTGCTATATCTGTCGCGGTTTAAAATGCGAATTCCAGACGTTCCATTTGAATTTTGCAGTCGGGCCAACGAAGCGCCCTGCTATCTACTATCCCCTCTATTCTCGATAGATTTATCGAACGCGCGTCCATACACAGTCTTTCGTCTCTCATACCTCGCTCTGAGCGATTACCTCCCGCGGAAATTATTGCGGAAATAACGCCTTCCGATTTCCCGTGCCCGCGGGAAAATCGTCCGTCGATTTACGCTCGCCTTCTTGAAATATAAGTTTACGCTTTGAGCTCGCGGATTTAAATCGCATTAAGCGGTCGATCGACTTAACGGAATTAACTCATCGACATCGCTCGGCCCAAGAAAAATCTCAGAAACCGGTCGAAGCTCGCCAAGCAGATCGTAGATACGCGATCGGAGTTCGATACCATTCGATGAATAATCCCTGGAATTACGGAGCACGCGCACGTTAAATGTAAATAGTATCATTAAGTGATTTGCTTCAGCTTTTATTATAGCACTATCAAAGTGCCTTACGGTGTACATACGACACGTAGGGAACGTTTCTCTATGACTTCCGATCTTTGGAAATTTTCTCGTACATTCCTCGACGATTCCTCGGTACTTTGATTATTTTTCAATGTTTATAAGAGTATCGTTTGAAAAAAACTTGAAAGCTAAGGAAAGTAAAAAAAAAAAACATCGTGCAACGCGAACGTGCAATATCTTGCCTCTCTCGCGAGGAAAGATTAAAATCGATTTTACGTCGATCAAAAGTCGTTCGTTTGTTCCGCAAACGTTCGTACGAAACGCTTGTTTCGAACCGTTCGGTATTTAATAAAATAACGTCTCTCGCTACGCTAGAAATGTTTAACGATTTTACGCGGCCAGTAAAACAAAATGGATTTGTATCGGATTTAAAGGTACTCGTTGTTAGAGAATTTCCACGTCGCAACGATGAGCGTAGCACGTACGCTCGATATTCGTTTTAATGAATCGTACGGCATTTTGGCACGATTTCCCTTCTCTGACCTTACTTGAACTCCGAAATCCGTAATTGTATTGGTCGATAAGCTAGCGCGAACGTTTGCGCTCTAATTTGCAATCAAGCGGCAGGATACGGCCGGTACGCGTGTCGGAAGGCGCGGGATTTACTGCGCGATCCTGACAAAGATCACGGCGCCTCGAATAAATAGCGTCGCGCGATTAAAGCGGCACGTAATTAGTGAAACGAAAGGTGCCCTGAGTTCGTCTCGAAAGCTCGACAGATCCTTCTCTTCTTTCGACAGCGATTACCTCGTCTTTCGAAATGGAATTAATCGAATTCAATGAATTGAACGATCTCGGCTCGTTGGGAGACGATCGAACAGAAGACAACTCTGAGGATAGCTCGAAATAGGTAGAAAAATTATTGGCGTCTCGCGAGACGTGGCTAGACGACGTTGATTTGTGTACGGACGCCATAAATAAATAAACGCATAAGAAGTCGTTAAGAGGACGCAAATTGCACCATCCCTTCGTTACCAACGGACAAGTAAGAGCCCCTCATAAAGATTACTATGCTATATTTCAGTCGCGAACGCATTTACGATTTTTCCTGATATTTTACGAGGGGTATACCTTCCTTAGCGCCACCTCTCACGCTTTTCTACGAAGTTACTTCAATTAATATATTTCATGTACCATCTTGCGGGCTTTCACTTCCTCGTATTAAATTTTGCAACATCACGGAAAAAGTTGCGGCCGAAGTTTGAGAAAGCTACGAAACGCTTATTATTCTTAAGAATCGTGGAAAAGGGAAAGACATCTCAAAGCTCGTTGAGGCTACGCTAAACGGTTTTCGTTCTCTCCCAAAGTGACAGTAGCGGATCGTTCTGGTGGAATCGAGACACTAGTTTGTTTTCGCGTATATGGCATCCTTGGGAGTTTTCCTTTCTCTCTTTCTCCCTTTCAAGCATTAACTTTCTTTCTCTCTCTCTCTCTCTCTCTGCTTCTCTTTCTTTTTCTCTCTCTTTCTATCGCTCTTTCTCTTCAGAGGTTCGACATTTAAATGTAACTCACCTTCTGCTCTCGTGAAGTAATGAAAATTCAACGTCGTCGTCCCAAGAGGAAAACAAGTGGCACCGGAGACGGAAGTAAACACCGTCGAGCAAAAGGAATTAGATTATTCCCCTTCTCTCCCAGTATATACAGGATCTTTCAGGAAGCTTCGACGAAGTCAAGCTTTTACGTAACCGCCCGTAGCGAAGACCGACGCTAACTTTTACGACGAACGCCTATCTCGAACGGTTATCTCGATCCACCGTCGAACTAATTACGAAGAAATTAGTAGACGCTGGAGATGGATTCTAATTTATTTTATGTTTCTTGCGAGTCCGTTGATGCACAAGTCGCCTCTCAGGACGCGAAGAAATTTCCTGTCTTCCTCTCTTTTTATTTCGAGTTAACTGAACCAACGATCGAAAGATGGCTTGTAATCGGAGCTACGTTTTCGAGGAAACTTCATCCATCTTGGAGCTTCTAGTTTTTGTAGCAGCCTGTACAAGAATAAGTACGAGCCTACTCAAGGCACACGAAACCAATCTCCTTGTCATCCCTCTCTTTCTCTTCTTTGGCTTCGCGATGAGGATCAAGCCGATTTCATTGTCGCTTCGCGTAACGAAGCATCCAAAGAGAAGAACTAGAATTAGAGATAGATAGATAGAGAGAAAGAGAAGAAGACAGAGAGAGAGAGAGAGAGAGAGAGAGAGAGAGAGAAAGACAGGACGAAAAGGAGATCAATTGCCTCGTGACACTGCTCCAACTTAACTCGATTTCGTTCCACGACAATGATCGGCCGGTCCTGCACGATATTATGTCATTTATCTTCGTCGTGTCTTCGAAGGGTCGCACCGTGCCGAGCTCTTTATCTGTTTTCCCATTCTCCTTCTGTTGGCCCAACTCTACCTTGCCATCAGTTCCTCTCGTGCCAGGAGTCACGGCTTGGTACGGATATATAAGCGTTGACTTCGTTGTCCTCGATCCGTACCACCGCCGTTACCACCCACCCAATCACCTTCCACCCTTTATCCCTAACCATCCGTTGCCTCTTCTCCGTTGCATTTCACAACCAATGGGCACTCACTGATAAAAGCTTTCGATCAAATCGGACGTATGGATTTTTCCTTCGCTTCGAGTCCCTCCTCCCTCTACCTCCTTCCTCCTTCTCTATCCTCCCCTTTTCCTCTTCTACGAAAGTCGCGATTTCACAGAAGCACTGCATCTTATTGCTTAATCGAAACGATTGAATCGACGACATTCCGTTCTAAACTGTCGAAAAAAAGATATTTAAAGTTTTCGAATCTCCGATCGTCCGATTTTCGCTTAACGCGAGATCGTACTTTATTTATTTAACTAAATGTCACGTCGAAGATTTCATTGCTTGCCGCTTTTCACGTCACGCTTGTACATCGGCTAACGACGTTAAGACGGTATTTCACCTTCCTCGAGAGTTGCCAGAAAATCTAATATAATCGCAAGATCAAAGTTAGGAGAACGAGAGTCGAGGAGACTGAAAAGGTAAAGAAGCCACGACTATCGAATCGCGCCTTAATTAATCAATTTCCTGCGCCTGCTTTCGTTAATAGTCGCGTAATTGCAAGACGAACTATATCCGGACGAGACATGGATACGTTGATACGCAAGAAATTCCAATAGGGTTGCTAAGATAAGAAACAGACAGGTGTCATCGTCTCCTTCCTACTACAATCAACGACCATCCTCGGTAACGACAACGCTTCTCGTATCTTCCAGGAAATTTACTTACATTAATCCTTAATAGTATCAACGTGTCCACCCCGACATGTCCATCGCTTGTACGAGACCGATGTGTCTACACGAGCGTACACTCTCTTTGAAGGTACAGGCTTCTTTGAAGAAGCAGAAGCCATTAAAATGACAACGCTTTCAACGTCGGGAAACTTTCGACGGAAGGAGCGAGGAAGAATCATTTCAACCCTCTCCCTCTTATAACCCGATCGATTCTCCGTCGTCATGGAGACTGATTCAAGATAGAAAATAAATTTTTCAAACGTGGACACGATGATCGGTAGAATCTTACATTTTTTACAAGATAAAGCGCAGCTCGTGCCGCGAACTCGACGTGTAGCTACCCTCAAGCCGCTATTCTTAATGGGAAAATGATAAAGACGGACGAGCCATCGATCCCCTCTCCTCCTCCTCCTCCTCCTCATCCTCCTCCTCCTCCTCCTCCTCCTCCTCCCTGTTCGGCTCTTTTGCTATTCATTCGTTACTCGGGGCGAATTGGATTAGCTGCAGTGATCGTGCGCGCACGACTTTGATGATTTATCACGATAAAAGTCGAGAAAACGTCGCGCGTTGCATCGACCATGTAAATAATATACGAGCTTCGGCCTCGAAGTGGCCCGAAGTTGAAAGCATCGAGATACGAGCTCAGCGACGAATTCGACAGGCCGACGGTTCTAGAACGATATCTCGCGAACTGTCGGTCAAAGGGAAGTTTCGTACGTTTGTGAGTGAAAGTGAAGTTGGATGCAAGATGCGAGTAACTCACCGCGTCCGTCGAAGCACTAACTTTGACGTGGCGCGAAGAGATAGCTCGCAAAGTGAGAGTGAGAGTGAGACTGAGACCGAAAGAGAATGAGAAGGAGAAAGAGACAGAATACCTACGTATGTCATGTTGAAACCTGTACAGAGTGATTCCGCGTACACGTTTCTTACTTTTTGCTAGTGCACAACGCGTTTCTGATAGAAATACGTGTGCGGAGATTATAACAAAAAAAAGTATTACCTTGATGTAACTTACGTTACCTCCTCCATTAAAAACAATCGCGTTCGATCGTGAAGATCAAGGTGTAGCAATCCTTCGCCGTAATATCGATGGAAGAACGCAAACAATGATCTTGCTAAAACTACGCGATATCATCCAGAGAGATCGTACACGATGTAACTTTTTTACGCGTAAAGCCATTAGACAAGAAACTTTTTCGATAGTCCACCGGCACGTTCTAGCGATCATTTGTGCCACGCAACCTCGCGATTCCGAGGACTTCTTGCTTACTTTAACGAAGACTTCGTAGCTATTTTCTCTTCTTACTGGGCGATTTGATTATCACGAAGATTTTCTCAAAGTGATTTTCGTGATTTTGTAATAATCGATCGTGATTCTGAACGAACCGTGAAGGACTTCTTATTCCTATAAAAAGAAATATACAAAAAATGTCTAAGAGTAAATCACGGTTCTCAGATATCGATAAATCGATATTATTATAGAAAGAAAATGATCAGGAGAAACATCTTCTTCATCCAGGATGGCCGAGCCAATTCTCTCCTTGGGCTCTGACGTCCCGCATCATTTGCCGCGTGAATGACGTCGATCTAATCATCGTTCGTATTGTCGTTCCATCTCTCTCTCTCTCTCTCCCTATTTTTCTCTCTCTCTCTCGATGCATCGTGCACGAAGCTTTATCCTTCTCCAGCACCGTCCTCCTGTCGCGTTATAGAACCGACGCGATATACGTCAATGAGCGCCCCATTAGGCGCCACTGTTCGTCGTACGACATGCATTCGAATGCACTTCGCTCGCGGCTACGAGAGAAGATAGAAAGAGAGAGGAAGAGGAAGAGGAATGGAGATCGATAAGCAGAAATCCACGATTGTCAACGCTAGGAGGATATTCGCGTGATCGCTCGTCGTCTTTCGTAAGAAAGATCGCTTCGACGTCTCGTTTCCGTGACGTCCATGGACGCGTTGAAACGATCGTCGTCGTCGACGACTTGCTGACCGGTTACTTCTCTCTTATCTCTGTCTCTCTTTCTCTCTCTCTTTCTTGCGATAGTGCATAGAACGATAGGCTTTACGGTAACAGACGGTGACGAATAGACATACGCGATTGGATATGGGAATATTTGAATCTGAACAGACAAGTGGTGGTAGGATACTTACTTGTTCTACCGTATGAACGATTAATTGGTTTCCGGTTTGAAAATGTTGGAAAGTAGTTAGCAGGTATGATCGATGGTTTCCGCTAAGGGAGAGATAGTATAACTAAACGTTCGTGATCCAATTCTGATTTAGAGATCCTCGAACATAATCGGAGCAGGCGATGGAGAATTTAAAAATTCATTTGTTTTAACTCTTAGAAAGACGAACGATCTATTTCAGAGAACGGATTCCGTGCTTGACGATTCGTAGTATTGATAGTTCTTCTCAACGAAACGACAAAGCTTTCTCCCACAAAATGTTCACGTAGTGTCTTGTACGTTACGAACGATTATGTTCCGCATTACTTATGTACCTTAAGAGTTCCCGTACCTCCTTCTCGTTTCTCGAATTCGCCGATTTATCGTCTAGACGCGACAACCGTGTCGAACATGTCAACAGGTGGCACTCATCATTTCTCCTGACGTATCGCGTAGGATATACGGACCATGATAAAGAATACATTAGTCGGAAATGTATCATCGTATAGTCTCCAGTCACTCCGGTCAGCTCCCTCCTTCGTTCAAATTTTTCAATTCAAATGTCCTTGACATTTATCTCGATAAAATGTTCGATAAGAAAAATCAAACTAGCTCGTAGAATGTTAAACGATTGCTCCTACCTAGATAGACACTCGCACGCGTACCATCAAATTTAATAACAATATCTTGGAAGTAGATCGATATGATTTTTAATTTATTCGAATACTTATATCTAAGGTTAATAACAAAAGAATCCACGAACAAAGTTCCTTGTCTTATCGAAAGAATATTAGGAAAAGAGGTCATGCCTTGGTACTCGGCAACCGTGAAGAATAATCGTTTTAATTATCCTCGGTAGGTTGGCGAGTAAATGCGAGACTCGCTTCTTCTTCTTCGTCTTCTTCTTCTTCTTCTTCTTCTTCTTCTTCTTCTTCTTCTCTCGACGAAAGAGAGAAGCGTAACAGTACTTATCCCGTCTTTTCCATCCTTTAAGTGGTCTATCCGCAAGCTCTCGGTATCCTTCCTCTTCTCTTCCGCTCTCATCCACCCTCTTCGTCCTTCGCAATACTCACGCTCCGCATAATCCATAGCTCCTGGCTAAGATCTAAAATCCCGCGTCGTTCTTTTCCACTCTCTTTCTCTCTCTCTCTCTCTCTCTCTCTCTCTCTCTATCTGTCCTTTTCTCTATCTATCTCTATCTCTTTCTATCTCTTTTCCTCTTCGCTTACGACGACGAGGTTCCGCTCTTTCGTATCCTTTTCCCCTTTTCCCTTTTTCCCTTCTACCTGCTTGACAAGGTTTCAACCTCCGCGTTGCCGTTTATACGTTAACTCCGTCATTTGCAAGAACGACAGACGACGAAAATGCTTTCACGTAGCGCATTTCAAAGGCATGCGTACTCTATCCTCTTCTTTTTCCTCTTTCTCCCTCTCTCCCTATCTCTATCTATCTTTCTCTTTTTCCATATCTCTCTCTCTCTCTCTCTCTCTCTCTCTCTCTCTCTTTACTTCTTGCCTTTCTCTTCTCTGTTACTTCTCATGTGGTAGTTTTGGTAAAAGTCAAAAGGAAAAACTTGAAAAGTCGACCGAGAGAGAGAGAAAGAGAGAGAGAGAAAGTAAAATAAAGAGAAATAGAAAGAAAAGAAACTAGAAAGAAAGAAAGCACAGAAGTGGGAGGGAAAACGTCGTTCGGGAAAGCTTATTTCCACGCTACTTCGGTAAGAACGGATAGGTCTCCTTTATCACGCTGGCAATATACATCACATAGGTAGCTACTACTCGCAAAAGGTATCCCTTCCTAAGAGAAACAGGCTCCCGTCGCTTCTAGAAATATCGTCGACGACGAGGATGCCGACGACTGAGGTCGCCGTACTCACGACGGGTGGTGCTCGTCGCGACGTCGACGACGACGAGCTTTCATAGGGCTTTTTCTTTCGGTTTTCCGTCTTTCTTTCTCCCTCTTTCTTCTTCTCTCTCTCTCTCTCTCTCTCTCTCTCTCTCTCTCTCTCTCTCTCTTTCATACACCTTACACAGTCGCTATTTTTTTTTCTCTTTATAACAACATATATATATATACGTGGGTACATACGTTCGCACTCGTAAAACACATCTACGGACGAGTACTTTCATTCGATCATTCGAATCGTATATCTTCTTATTATCTCAACATAGTTTTTATTCGAAATACGCCGAATATAGTTGGATGCATATACTGCTTTCTTTTTCAATAGAGATATTATTGAGGCTCAAATACTTTTTGTTCGTCCATCTGATCGTTCGAAAAACTCCGGTTAAAAGTGTTCTAGTTTTTCTTCTTTCTCTCTCTCTCTCTCTCTCTCTCTCTCTTTCTGTCTGTCTCTCTATCTCTTTCTCTTTCACATAAACACATATATGCACACACACAGAGGCTTTTTACGCTTGTTCCACTCGCGGTCTCGGCGTGGTTTCGAAAATTTTCGAAATGCCCGTCCATGACCCTTTTACGATTCTGTGCGCCCTACAAATCACCTACGGGAATTCCCGCTTTATAGGCGTTTTGCACCGTACGAACTGCAATGCTGGCTGCGCGAAATTGCGCTGCAATGTGTTTTTTTTTTTCCCCAATCGCGCGTTGATTCTTCGACGAAACGGTTCCACCCCTCTGCCTCTGTATCTCTCTCTCTCTTTCTCTTTCTCTCTCTCTCTCTCTCTCTCTCTGTCCCCCCTCTCTATCTCTCTCTCACTCTCTCTCTCTCGGGTAAACACCAATACATCCGATAATGACCGTTTCAAATTTGCATTTAATTTTCCATCGTCCGCTCGTTTCATCTCCAAGTTCCGCTCTCGTTACATCGTATCAGAGATGTAAAACCACCAAAATTGGAGTTATTTCGATTTGTCGGTGCTAAATTTTCTAACGTAATATGTAATTATAAGTTCACTCTGATATTTGAAAATATATGACAGATTAATGATTTTCATAAAACGATAAAGTTTCCGATGTAAAAACAATGAAAATAAGTTTCTTAATTGAACTGAAATCCTAATTGGAAAAATATATTATTTGTACGTTAATAAAACATCTGGGACGATGTTATCGTGGAAAAAAATATTTGTTACCGTATGTATATAAATTGAATGAGAATGTATGTTATTCTGAAAATTTTTAGACGAATTTGTTTAAAATATAAGCGCATTAGGAAATATAGAATCATATGTATACGCGTATAGTTACGTCGAATAATCCACTTAAGCGGATCGGACTATTAGCTTAATCCTCTTGTCGAGATTAAGTCTCTTGAACGAGTTAAAGTAGAGAGGAGGAAGGAACGAAGATGTATAATGAAGCCAAAGGAAATAATTTGTGAAGGGTATCGCAATGCGGTATTCTGTCAATCGATAATTATTTGAAAAGCGACAGATAGAAATAAATCGATGCGTTAGAATGTTCGTTAGAGAAACCGAGAAAGAGAAATAGAAAGAGGAAAAGAGGGAGAGAGAGAGAGAGAGAAAGAGAAGAGAGAGAGAGAGAGAGACCATCTTTTGTAACAGTTAGTCGGTGCCACGGCAATTCGTCCGATCCATTATGGCCTGAAAACACAATCTCCGTTCATAATTACCCTCGAATTACATTCGCCTCGGCGAAATCGGTTAATGTCACCCTTGGTGGATGACGTTGCACGTAGGCTAATTCCTTACGCTCCATTCGCACACGTAATAACGTTTCTAACGGTACTACCGCGAGTTTTAGTTTATTTTCTAAAACATTGCCGGCGTCCTTTCATTCCAAATTTACTTTCCACGTCGGAGCGTAAACCTTTCTCGAAGAGATTCCCTTTGTGGTAAACAAGCGGGACAAAAGAGATCTTTCTTTATCGAATTGTCCCTGCGATGCTCGATCTATAGTAATATATTAAATGAAACGCTTTTGCAGGAAAAATAACTTCTTTTTTTTCTTTCTGGTCTCTCTCTCTCTCTCTTTCTTTCTTTCTTTCTCTCTCTTTTCTTTCCTTGTCTTTCTCATTCTCTTTCTCTCTCGACCACGATTTCTAACTGAACATACAACGAGTTCATATTTTCGAGTCTGTTCTCTACAACCTATTTTATAATTGCCATTTTAAGTACATACGTGAGTGTCGTTGTTTCGTGAAACGATAAAAATATTGCGACATCGTTGATCCTAACAGAGAAGTACACTTTGTGCGAAACGTTTTTGAACACTTGATGCCAAAACATTGGCCACTTGTATAGGTATATATAAATGGAACACAGTTACATACACGGGAATAGTATATTTAACCATTTTTGAACGTTATCCCGTAATAAAAATCGAGTCGAGAATAAAACTTTATCGTTTTAATGGCGAGAGAAACGGGAAAATCCAGGTATACGTTAAAACTATTTCCCAATGTCGCATGTGTTTTTATCCGGTAGTCTTCCTCGTCGTCGTCGTCGTTGTCCCTCTATGCGACCGGATATGCGGAAGCTCCGTTCCGCGTTGGCTGCGCTTCGTTAACCCTTTGATCTCCAATGTCGAAGCACGTTTCCCATCTAATTTTTCACTTTATCCTCTGTCAGACGTAACGCGACGTTGACTCTACTTCGTTCGTCGTTTATTTAATCGTTTCGTCGAAATCGTTTATAAAGGGTTTCCGTGAAACTTTGAGTTTATTCGATACTCTCAAAAATTAGCGTTAACGACCTGTAACGTGCTTGCAAAAAAGTATGGGAATGTTTCAAAGGTACTGAAAACGATCTACTTCTCTCATTGCTTTTTTTTCTTTTGTCTGTGAACATTAAAAACAGGACAACTGTGACAGCTGTCTCTTGGCATCCACATGGAACTTTCCTCGCGTCGGTCGACCGCACGAAGACCGTCACGATTTGGGGCGACTACGTTTGATAGGACGAGTGATCCCGCGACAAACGATTGTTGTTTCACGCTCGACGATTCGCGTGTTTTCTCCTGTTGTACCTTCGGCTCATTCAACATGGAACATCAGAAGCAAAAGGGATGAACTTTACGTCGCGCTGCACCATCGGCCGCTACTACCATCACCATCAACAACAATGACGACGATGATAACAAATCGTAGAGGATTCTTGCGAGAAGAGAATAATCAAAATTATTCGACGGTTTGACCGTACACATGGTTGTAAAGCCTTCTATGGATAACGTTTCGGTGAGCTGTAAAGCGCCGCGGCTAATGGCCGAACGAATCGAGAAAAGAGCTGTAGGAACTATTGTACATAAAGCTGCACTTATTGTTACTCCGAGGTTGTAAAGATATCCTTTTTTAGAGATAGCGTAAGCAAGAACCGCGCATTGTGCCCGCCTCATCTCCTGAGAAATCCGTGAGATTATCGTGTAGTTACTTATTTCGAGATTCGCTAGGCGTCGTTGCTTTTGACAGATTAAAAAAGAAAAAAAAATTAAACTTTGTAAAATCAATCGTTTGTCGCTGACAGACATGACGACAATGACGATCCACGTTGGATGTTCATAAAAAAAAAAAGAAAGAAGAACAAATAGAAAAAATTATATACGAACGCAAGCTATTTTTTCGTTTCTTGAAACGCGAACGTTCGTCATATAAGATGATCCAACGTCGACTGTCATTTTTGTATTGTTCAACGCAAGTTTTACGTAAGAGATGGGAAGTGAATGTATTTTTTAAATAAAAAAGCACAATAATATAAACGATATCGATGCTGATCGCGTTTGAGGAGCGATTTGTATGTTAACTATGGGGTAAGTATCGGTTCACAAAATATAGCATGAATTATTTAATCTAACAATAGGTCTAACGAACTAAAAAATTTAATGATAACATCCATATATATTGAGTGATGATTATTGTTTCGTTATAAGCTGTACAAGATTATAAATTTATACGTTATATATTTGAATAGTTTCTTTTTTGTTTTATATTTTTACATTACGAAAGTTTAACATTACTTATATACTTTTACAAAGAAACTTGATATAATAGTACAAGCAATGACTTTCGTTTACTACAAAACAAAAAGTATGTAGCGCCGAGGTGTAACTTGTATGATTTCTGATATTGCATTATACGTATAAAGTGGCAGTGTGTTTATAACACAGTCTAATATTATCTGCGACTAGTCCACTGTTAATTTCTTTTTTTTTCGTTCTTATTTTTTTTTCTCTTTATTATATAACAAATATGCCATCTACGAACAAACGCGGTCTAATTTGTATATCGAACTTTTAATACGTTTTTGGTGCATCGATTTCGTCCTTCGATCACGATAATTCGTAGGAAGGTTGATTTAAACGAGCGGTATCGAACTATCGCCCGATAACTTGTATGCACGTGACGAGTAGTGCAAACCGCCGATTACGCATGCAAATAGAGTATAATGCTGCAAACTTATTACGAAAATTTATCGGTCCAACATTCTCGCATCGTCAATAATGAAACCACAAGTGATTTTCAAAAACTCGTTTCGACCAGCCAGTCCATCATAGCCCGTTTATCTCTATTTTCTTAGCTTTTTTTTTTTAATCCTCTCTTGTTCACATTTTTTCTTTTTCGGCCTAAAAGCAAAAAGATTTTCAATCTGCATTATTTTTCGTACTCGATCGAGAAAAGTTTCGGTCCGATAAATTTTCGTATCAAGCTTGCGATAGTCTCTAGGCAGCGCGTATCGGACCAAACCGATTGCGTCCAAACCTGTTATTTCTTTTACTATATTTACTATATACATTGTATTTTGTCTTAATAGAAACACATACACCTACACGGAGAAACGATCGTTTGTCTTGTTATCCTATCTCTTTCTTTCTTTCTCTCTCTCTCTCTCTCTATTTTTTTTCTCTCACTCTATCTATCTTTTTCTATACCTTGTCTTGTTTATTTAAATACGTATACACACATACATAAAATACTGACACGCGCAATAAACTTTGACTTCGAAAGAAGAATATTGTATACATCGTGTCGGTGCGACATGTAAATATATACAAAATGTTTTCTTCTTGTATTTTCTAAAAAAATAGTATTTAATTTTTTCCCGTATCGTAATGACCATAATTTATCCTCATTTGCAAAAGAAGAAACTTTAGATTAATGAAACTCGATAGGATCGCAGAGGGATACGAATTATGCGTTTTATTTCAGTCCGATCGATCCCAAAGGATCGAATTTGTTTTTACAACGAAGCGGACAGTGGAACATGACGGTGGGATAACATCGAAGCAGTACGTAAGAGTATATAATGATTACATGCTTTAAATAACTATCAAGATAGGATCTCTGTAGAAATTTCCACAATATTTCATTAAGATAGACATTATCGAGCTTACGAGATATCCTTGTTAGTACCCTTTGACCCTCGTAGCGAACTTGTCCCTTCTAATCTTCTCTTTCTCTCTTATCCTCTTCCAAAGCACGTATCTACGTAGCTACATACGTACATGGAATATATCGAGAAACGGTTTACAGAAACGGTACTTAACAGAGAGAAGGTGTATCTGACAGTACCTAGCCAACATGGTTTCGAAAGCACTCATTAGTCAGTGAAATGCGGTCACGAAGTGACAACTCGCACGTAGAATATTATACGGTCCAAGAACTTCCATCTGTACTCATATCGCGAAGCCCGCTAGTGAGACAGCGCGTCTGTACGCTCGCGACTGTTTGTAACTTTCGCATTATACACCCTTTGTCCGTGATTCGACAGTTTCGACAGTTTCGCAATGGAACGTTAGAATGTGCCAGACCGACCAAGCGAAAACGCTTGCAAACGACGTTAAAGTTCAATCGGACCGCCGCATCTGGGTCCACCGAAATTTTTCTCCTCTCTATTCATCCCTTATTCCAACCCTCGTTCGATATATCTCTACGAGAATATTTTTCTTTCTTTATTTCGCCCAATCCTCCTGTCTACTTTTCTTCGCGTCTAGTTTCTTCGCAAGCCACAAGAAAACTGTGCGACTATTCGCGAAAAACGAGCCAAAATGAGCTGTCCTGTGTGCGCAAATACGTAGATACATTGTATATAGGTACACTGTATACACAGGATCACATATTGTTGAAACAGAAAATAAATAAATAGAAGCGTAATAATTTTCCAACTCTTATCGGCTTATATAACGGAGTATTCGAATCAATACTTGTATCTACGAATCTCTCATTTTTGAATAGTACAATTACGTGAGTACTGCCACCGATTGAATGACAGTACTCACGTATCGATTGTTGAGAGAAATTCTTCTCTCTTGAAAGCACGTAGTCATCGTTCTTTTCGCTCCTCTTTTTCTTCTTTTTTGTCTCGTAAATTCTCTTAGCGTACGTACGTGCTTTCTTCGCTACTTTTTAAAATACTTCTACGCTCGCTCATTATATTTCGAAAAAACTCAATATCTTCAGCAAGTATCGGTTAAAAATACTCGGGTTCGTTATAATTCAAGTGTTTGTGTAAAAACTATCTCGAAGACAGCCAGGAAATGACGATTCTTAAATCGGACTCTTATAACTTTCTAGTTAAAAATAAAAAGGAAAACTAAGTACTTACCTCTTTCGACTTAGGAGACGTAACAATCGTGATAAATATAGATTCCAGCTATTGACTGACGAACGATAATGGATTATCGAATTTAGAAGTGAAATTTTCGTAGACCATTACCAAGGCTTGTTGCGTCTTCTCTCCCGAAAAGTGTAATGATATCTGAGGATTCTAAATGTGCTCCTGACCTAGTCACGTCCTTGTGTATTTGTTTACGTTCTCCTGCTGACTCATCTCGTTGAACGTGCTATAACGCGTTATTTAATGGGAGAAAAACATTGACAACATTGAGTAATAATAAAACGATAGTTACAAGCGGTTTTGTTTTCTATTTTTGTTTCCTTCTTTGTCAATCGCACGATTCCTATTGGCCGAACCAAATCTCTTATCACGTATACGCGACAAACTGATACAGATAAACAGAGTAATCTATCTCTGGTTTCCTATCGTGAATTTTACCACGAAGGTCGGATTGTTGATTTTCGTAGAAATGTACTATGTATACATATGTGTGTATACCGTAAGCACGTATACGAGGATAAATACAAGATACGATAGATACGTTCAGAAGGAAACGTATCGCACGAAGAAAATCAATTTAAACGTTCAAGAATTTGATAGAATTAACGTAGCGTATCTCGATCAACGTAAAAGCCAAATCCAGCTTCGCAAGCGTCAACAGGAAGCCCACGATGTCTGTGTCACTGAAAGTGGAAAATCTTTGGGAAAACAGAAACTCCGTTGAACAGGTAAGAAGCTTGGAATCGAAGTTCGAGTCTACGATGTGTTTGTCCGCAGCGGGATC
Source organism: Vespula vulgaris (assembly GCF_905475345.1). Lineage (NCBI taxonomy): Eukaryota > Metazoa > Arthropoda > Insecta > Hymenoptera > Vespidae > Vespula > Vespula vulgaris. The sequence goes on from NC_066587.1 coordinate 13,695,563, forward strand.
GCGACCGCTTTCACGGTTTCTCATGCAGAAAAATCGACTCGGTCCAATCGTCTTGCTGGTGAATCACGGAGTCGAGACTTTTCCTTTAATCGCATTTCTCCTCTCTTGCGTTCACTGCATAACAGCTTTGAAGCTTCGTCTGCAAACGTAAGCGTTATAACTCGTTTAACGAAAATCTCCGTTCGTTGTCACGCTTCTACGCACAGACGTGTATAATCTCTGTCTCTCTCTGTCTCTCTCTCTCTCTCTTTCTTTCTCTTCCTAGCAAATTTTGCCGACGGAAATCGTCTCCCTTCCTTACGAAGGAATTAAGGTCGATTCGATATCGACTCTTCCTCCTTTCTGCTTATTTGTCGTAAACCGATCAAGTTATTCGGAGGCTTCATAAAGCGAGCATACTTTGCATCGTTGGTGAATCTTCCACCTTCAAGCTTTCCAAAGATCAATGAAATTTCGCGCGAAACTGGAACGCTAGCGTTCACCGAGTCTCGGAACATGGACGAGACGGGAAATAGGAGGCCTATCGATGATTTCCTAAGCGGCGTTTTCCATCGATCGTTTCACCGATGTTCGGTTCGTGTGTAAGTAGGTGTATTGTAGGTACCGTACCATCGAGTTGATATTCAAACTCAATTCATCCATCCGGTCTTAATTAACTTAACTGTCTCTGATGTACAGGTATTTCCATGATCGACAGATTTCTTGTGCATTGCGACGAGGCCATTTGCATTTATTTGTCTATTCACCATAGATAATGAAAGCGAAGTAAAGAGGATGATGTGCCAAGAAGATCGTCGATCCAAGATAGACGTTTCCATGATGATCTTTTTGAACTCTCGAGAAAGTTTAAGCAAAGTCAATAAACTCTCTTATGCATTTTCGTCGTTGTAGATCTTAAGAAAAAAAATTAGGAAAAAAGAGGAAGCTTCATATATGAACACACTCTAAACCTCCTTCGTTATTCCCTATATTGAGAAGCGAAAAACATTTGATCTGCCCCAACTTCTTGATTAATGTATCTCTAACAACTAGGTGAGGCTCGACCTTAATTACCGTAATTCTCCTTGATACCCATACGTCTTCGATGGACGAGAACAGTGATTAGCGCGCTTCTTCGTGAATCACGCGTCACTTGCATCGTACCGGTCGAGCTTTCGAGAGGACGAACGTGCGACCTTCGCTAAAGTGATTCTTAATCGTAGACTCGAGCTACCTTATTTATCTTGTCATTTACTTTCTCGTCTTCCGATCGAACTAAATGTACGCGTATCGAGAAAGTAGTTTAACACGTGCAACATTTAATAAAATAAAATAAAGTTTGAAGGGTGCATAGAGGAACACGACATACTTTCGATTTTTATTCTCTTTGCTATTAAACGAGATCAGAACTTACATAGATATATAGAAATGGATGAAAATCGTCAAATGACCAGCTTTCATCGTACATTCAACATACTCCCCTCCAGTAATCTTTTCTCCGCGTGCCATACATCCCATGTGGGGATATCGATATTGAAACGTAAAAAAGATTCAATCAGTCGCGAAGTTTCAGCGCCAATCAATCACTCCCTCCTGTCTAGCCACCCATCCGTAGCCGCCACCTCTCTCCTTCTTCTCCTCTTACTCCTCCTCAGCATTTCGCTTTAGGACGCGAAAGCTCTCTCGCGCGCGCAGCCCGCACTGGCGCGCCTGATCGCAACGACGGCGCTAAAATGGCCGAGAGGGTTCCAAGAGGAAGAGTGAGATAGGGTATGAAGAGAGAGAGAGAGAGGGTGTGTGTGTGGAAGAGAGAGAAGCGAAGCTTTTGGGTTGCACGACGGAGTCGACGCACTGGAAGCTCGCTGTGCTTGCGGCGGGAGCCTTCAGTAGCCGTTCGGACGTCGACCGGAAAAGCTCCGACGCGTTACGTCGCTTTTCTCGACGGTGTCCGTCGTAAAAAAGATCGTCGACGTTTCCTTCGTCGGTGAGGAAACCATCGATCGAGACCAGACCATCTTGACTTTTTTCCGTTTTCTTTTTTCTCTTCTCCCCCTTTTTTCCTCTCTTCGTCGCGTAAATTTTCAATATCTTTTCGATCTCATTAATTTCAGTTAAGATATATTTACGAGCTCGTATAAGTTTTTACGAGAAGGGGAAAGAAATTGCGGAGGAGGGAAAATCGATTTACGAAGAAGTTGTAAGCAATTGAAACAAATAAAAAGATAAAGAAAACCGAAAGAAAGAGAACAAAAATTGTGATAGTGAAAAGTGCCATTTGAAAAAACCGATGGATCGTTACGCGTTTGTGATGAACGTGATTACGCGGAAGTGTTGATATGAACGATCGACAGTGATCCATCCGCCTGTCTCGGAAAAGCGCTCGCGCGCTTCTATGTGTATGTGCTTCGTGGGGTGTGGATAATTGCAATCGAGAGCGAGACACACGATGAGAAGTGTCGCGAAATACCGAGCCGCGCGTCCTTCCCTTTTCGTTTCGCTGCTTTTCGTCGTGTTCGCCGGCGTAACCGGTAAGAAAAATCAGTCTCGCGCGTTAAACCGAAACGCACGCTTCCTTGACGTACGTTCGATCGCGTACTTCTTCTCTAGAACGAAGATGATGATTTTGGAATTGACGGAAAGTCGAAAAAGGATCTAAGGATTATTTTGTCTTACGTGAGAGTAATCATCCTTTCAGTTACTTTTGGTGACACTTGGACTCGTTCGATGAAGCAGTAAGATCGATAAGAGCTTCGATCATTATTTTCAACCGATCGTTCCAGCCGACGGAACCTAATCGATTACGTCAACCTTTAGGAAAATAAGAAATTTTTTTTATTCTTCGATCAATCTTACGATCGATCCCTTATCTCGGATACGAAGAATCGAAAGACGGTAACGTTGACCTCGTCGTTGGTCGATCTCTCACGAATTCGTGAGTGACTCTGCCTTTCGGTCAATCTTGAAAAAGAAAGAAGGCTTGATCGAAACGGTCGGGTATCGTCGTTCGCTAACCTCTGCTCCGTAAATTCCTTCCGTTAACTACTCCTCTCGTAGGACTCTGTATACGCCGATAAGAAAAACGAGCGGCGCGAACGTATCGTTCGTCTCGGGATGGAAAGAACGTAGTATATCGGATATGGTGAGACGAAAGATCCGATTTCGTTCTCTTTAAGCGAGACAAAACTTTCGATGGATGGGATTAAAGCGTCTTTTGTATATCGATATACCGAGGCGAAGTTAGCGAGGAGGTTAACAAGAAAAAAGAGTAATGTAGCTATAAAATAAGAGAGAGCGAAAGAGAGAGAGAGAGAAAATGAGAATATTGGGCCCAATCGAGTCACGTACGTACTTTGTTACGTCGTGTGTCTCTAACAGATAAATCCGGGTACTAAGAAGTAGAGACGAAGTAATCTCGATCGTATTGTACGCGAATATATCGAAGAGGATCTAGCGAAACGGATGTTATCGGTGAAAGGCTGCTTTCCGTCCGTCGGGAGCTTCCTTTTCGCCGTATCGCGTGTCCGAGAATAGAAGAAAAAAGAAAGATAGGCAAAAAGAGCAGTAAAGTTCCGAATCGTATCGGAGGTCGATCGCGTTTAACGAATTCAATTAATTGATATACGTTTTTGTCGAGAAAAGAAGAGAAAAAGGGGGAACAAGAGAAAAAGAGAGAGAGAGAGAAAGAGAGAGAGAGTAGGAACGAAGAAAAACTACATAAAAATCGGTGCTTACCTTCATGCGTTTTTCCGCATGCCGTAAGAGAGGGGGATCTTAATTAAATCGATTTCGCGGGACGTTCATCGAAACTCATTCACGCGAACGTGAATATTCGTGGCTCGAGTACGTCGAAACCGGTAGTAGTTTAATTATCGGATTCTAATATAAATCCCAGATACGATTAATAAATATAAATTCGCTACTGCAAATATATATATATATGTAATTAACGGCGGCAAATATTCGTACTTGCTAGTGGTCGTTTTAATAAAATTGATCGGATAAATTTTACGAGGAACAATCGGACGAACGAGTATTGCCTATCGACCCCTCCTAACCGATTTGATAAAAATTTAATTAAACGTCCTCTTGCGAAATGATATTTGCACGAGAAAATTACGTAACAGAGTGCTTCTTTCGCGAAGAGCACTCGTTTGCGAGATCACACCGGGCGATCCGTGAACTTTCAACGATTGAGAAGCTCCGTAGTCTTTTCTCCTTCGTACTATTAAACGATGCGAAAGAAATGATTCGTTGGAACGTAACCGAGTCCGATTTCTTTCGACTTTTACGATCTTAACCGGAAATCTCTCTCTCTCTCTCTCTCTCTCACTCCTTTTCTTCCACCCTTTCAAACAATTGAAATCGATAAGCATTGCTACTCGATAGAACCATGAAGAGAACTAAATGAACGATTACGAGGAATTCGATATTCCCTTCTTCAAGCATTGAAAATGATTCCGAACGAACTTGGCAAATACTAGCGAACTCCTCGCGTCGTCTGATAAGCCAATCACCCAAATGATATTTCAACAAATTAAAATTTCATGGTTGATTTTTTCAATAACCTTTATCTCATATCATACGAAGGAAAACAAAGTATAAAACATTTTCATGAAAACAATAGCCTTGCGGACGGTAGGATCGATTACGATGCGATCGTTGACTAGACCGCGCGTTTCATTGTTGGCACGCAGTTAAATATTGATTGGTGGATTGTTGTTTTTCTCTCTATCCGCCTTTTTTTCTTTTTTTTTTCTTTTTTTTTTTTGCTGTTTTAATAAATCGACAAACCGCAGTTCCGTGCCACGTAAAAGCTATGAATCTTTTAAATTCTTCGTGAAATAGACGCGTGTAAAATAGCTTTCTCCGTTAGTTCTCTCTCGCGCGTAGAGAGAACAGAACGGAAAGATTTGAGGCGAGGAAGATGGAGAAAGAAAAAGAGAAAGAAAGAAAGAGAGAGATAGATGGAGAAAGAGAGAGAGAGAGAGAGAGAGATAGAGATCGATAGATCGCACTTCTTCTCCAGGCTATACTGGGATAAGCGAGAAGGAAAAGGAGTTGGCTATTTAATGGGCAGCCCATTCGATGGGAGATACGTTCGGAATATCGCAAGTGTGTACTCGCTTCGGCGGTTGGATTTACGCGGCGGCATAATTAAAGTGTCACGCGAGGAGTAATGTTGATAACGCATAAAAGTAAGAAAAGGAATAATAAGAAAAAGGAGAAGAAAAAGGAGGAGGAGGAGGAGGAGGAGGAGAAGAAGAAGAAAGAGACGAAGATGAAGACCGGGGTAACGGTGCTATGCACATGCTTTTGTTCTTAGAGAGGTAGGGGGGTTTCGCCGTGTGAGAAATTAAGCAATTAAGCCGTCTATTTTACTACCGGAGATCCGAGTTTCAGACGCTAAGGCGCTCTTCCGATCTGGCTTCACCTCCTCTTACTTCTCTTCTTCGTCCGTTCGCTCTCTTAGGCTTTGAGCGTGAGTAAGGAACGTGGCGCGTAGAAACGTTATTAAGATATCGTCGTGATGCTGAGGGAAGCAATTCTAGACATCGAGAGAGAGAGAGAGAGAGAGAGAGAGAGAGAGAGAGAGAGAGAGAGAGAGAGAGAGGGAGAGAGAACGAGAGATAGAGAGAAAAAGAGAGAGGTTTGATGTAAGAAGAACGACGATAGAAAAAGAGGATAGAGACGTTGAGGATGAAGGAGTGAAAAAAAAGAAGAACCATTGGTGGAAGGTGAAGAAAGGCAAAGTTCAAGCCGAGACTCCTTCCAAGTGCCTCTGCTCCTAATTAGATCTCATTTGTACGACTGTAGCCAACCCTTGAAACGATTATTAATAACTTTCCCGAACGGCATTTAACGTCTCTTTTCATTACTGCACCGAAAGAACTAGACGTGCTAATTATGAGCTCGCAAAGCCGCCAGACTTGTCTTTGATTTTCGTGGTTTACCGAGTCCGCAAAGTTACTGCGGTTTTCGTTCGCCGGATACCCCTCTCGGACATACCAATAACTTTCCTTACTTTTCCAGTAAAACGAGAAAATGGCATCGAAGAATCTTACTTACCTACATGCGAACCTTTCAAACTTCCTTTTCGCTCGCTCCTGTTTTCTACCGAAAAGTATAAGGTACAGTCTTTCGTGTTACGTAAGAAAGACTTCGACCTTGTTACTTACGTTCTTATTTGATACGAATTTATCCTTTCTCCTCTTTCTTTTTGTTTTTCTCTTTTTTCTATTTTTTCTTTCTTTCTTTTTTTTTTTTATTATACGAACGAATACGATTAATGCATTTTATAGGTACTATATCGCATGCATTTAATCAAAGATCAACAGGTGGCCATTAGCGAGGACTTGTCACGTTAAGTGTTTATACTCTTTGTTCTCTTTCGATATGAACCGAGGAATTCGCTAGACAAGACTTCGCGATTCACCAAGATGATATAATAATATTCCAAAGAATTTCGCTATAAGATAGGATCGTCGATCACCCAACGATTCGTTAATGTCCGGTTAACGGGATAATCGAAATGATCGAGGGGGAAGTTCGCTCTCGCGTTCGTCACGATTTATCGCGAGCACGCTCTCGAAACCGTAAGAGAGCGTGCCTCGCTGTAGAATTATATTCTCGCGGTGCTCATTATACGAGAATAATGTTGACGGAAGGCGGGGAATAGCGAAGAAAGTTACGGTTTACATTAAACTTTTGATAAGATGTCCGCGCTCGTCGGTAGAAAGGATATAAAATATATCTACTACGTTACGTTACGAAAGAGAGAAGAACAGAGATCGAGATAGAGAGATAAAGAAAACGAGAACTATCCGTTGGCCCGCGAGGCAAAAGGATTCTTCGATAAGCGTGAACGACGACGTCGAGTCGAAGAAAAGTATACGCGAAAGAGATAGAAAAAAAAGAAAGAGAGAGAAAGAGAGAATCTCATGTGTAATAAATTCTTACGATATCCGTACAACGAAAAGTATAATCCGATGAACTAGTACGATATTTTCCGACGATAACCACTGACATCGTCCTCTGTCAGTCCTTCGGACACCTTAGAAATCTCCAATTTATAAAATTCAACGAACGATGGCTGTTTTAAAGCAATAAATGACGCTTGCTCGTCGGTAGATATCGTGTTATTGGATAAGGACTGTTTCGAAGATGAGATAGAAAAAAGGAGGGAGAATGAGAAACGAAGAAAGATAGGAAAAAAAGTAAGAGTTATGTGAAAGAGAGAGAGAGAGAGAGAGAGAGAGAGAGAGGAAAAGAGAAAAGGAAATGGAGAAGAGTAAGATAGAAAGAGGGAGAAGATGGAAAGTGAGAAGCAGCGAGGGAGGGACTCTCGAAGAGTGTCATAACCCCGATAAGCTGTTGCTGATTCCTACGGAACTTGAGCCGCATTTGAAAGGGAATCGTTGGGATTACCATTTACCTACTTCCAACTGAAATCCTTTTCCCAAACACCGATATTTCCTCTCGTAGGTACGAACGCGAAAAGGGTGTAAAAGGGAAAGAGAGAGAATGAGAATGAAAATCGACTATTCGAATAATCCTAAGCCACACCTTCTCTTGATTTCTAGACGAAGAAGAACTTTATTATTCGAGCGTCTAAACGCTGGTCGTACCTACATTAAATAAACTACATTCGTTTTCTTTCCGACGTTTGTCTGGCTTTCGGCCTAACTGATGAAACGAATGCTCCGCGAGTGTACTGCTCCGATAATAGTTTTTCCCTACCCTATCTTTCTAAAAGCCTGGTGAACGTCATCTGACATTTGCAGACCCTTGAAATATATGATGGGACGTTGTCTGAAAATTCGAGGAAATAAAAACGTACCGCCTTATCGTCGTACGTCGCGATAACGTCAGTGCCGAAGGGGCAGGTTCGAAGAACCTTTCGAATTATATGTGTGTACGTGTATGTGTGTGTGTGTGTGTGTGTGTGTGTGTACGCATGCCTATATCGTTTGACGCATTATGTTTTATGAGCGTTTCCTAAGGTTCTCCTGAACGCGAATTTAAAAAATTCACGATCGACGCATCGATGATCGAACGAAACAACGATACTTTCCATCGGATGTGAGTTAGGTTTGAATTATTATCTAGCGTTTAGGATCCGGTCAATGATGTATTTGCGGTCGTCGAAAGCGCTGTGGGCGACTGCTCGCAACATGAGAATCATAAGTGCATATCTCTGGTAAGTTCTCGAAAGAACGAGAGAGGCTGGTCTAATGTAATCTTTCGAGAATTTTTCGTGAAGTCATTCCTGGCGTCTCATCGGTCTCTCCCTTCTTTATTCTTTATCATCTCTCTGTTTCTTTCAACCCTCCTCCTTCTTTCTCATCCGCTCGCATCTGTCCCAGCAGTCCATTTAAAATTAATAGGACGCGTAAGCGCCCACACACGTGAGGAACCCCGCCAGCACTCACTCGCTTTTATTCGCGTTGACGTTCATAAAAAGATTCTCGCGTATGCCTACAGCAGCACGCGGTACCTTCATTTTCTCTCGTAATTACAAGAACAGATACATAGGCATAGGCAGTCACATAGGCATTATACACTCGTAAAGTAAGCAACGAGAATCGTACGATGACGTAGCTTTCTTTCTTTTTTTTTTCTCGAACGAAACTTTCTACGTCGTTCCGTGAACCGACTAAACGAGAACGAAATCAACGATGCTACGAATGCGCTTTAACTGCACCGGTATAATACAATTTTTTTAATTGGAAAGAACTAAAGATCGGAAATGATAAAAGTTAGAAGGAGCCTTGGCACGCTATCGAAGGCCGAAAGAAGGGTTAAACTGTCATCCCGTTGATGATACTCGTTTCGGTGTAGTATCATTTTCTTTTTCTTCTTTTTTATATATGTTCGTTCGTTTGTTTTGTTTTGTTTTCGAATGATGCATCGAAGTGCATTCGGATTACTCGTTGAAGCATCGCTCGACCTAGATCGTTCGTTACCGAGTTGATTTAAAGCGATACGAGTTTTCCATTTTGTCGATCCGAAGGAAAAGCGACCTGTCGTTCGAGTATCTCCGGAAAATCGAATCTTTCCGTGGAGCACCCTTATATCGATTCGACGGAGTATCCCATCCATGGGGGTTATCAATTTAGCAAATTACTAATCGATGCACGGACTCAAGCCTCGAGCATCACCGGACGTGGGACGGATGTATGACGATCCTCGAGCGTCTCCAACGTGGCGTCCTATACGCTTGACGATGATCATTCCAACAACGACAGAGAGTCACTCTGGAGGGTGGCCGCTGGATTCCCATCGCGCGGTCATTCGTATCTATCAAACGTCACGCGAACGTGACGTTTACTAAATCGCTCGTATTTCGAACTCTACCGTCGCTTTTGCGGGATACTTTTACGGGGAGGAGAGACCGACTCGATTTATGGTCCGCCGTTGACGCGACCACTTTAAAGATATTATTGCTAGGACGGGCTATTCAAAAGACGAATGGCGGTCGAATCAAAAAGGCAAGATAAAGAGAGGAACTAAGTGAGTGAATCTGTGAATAAAAGAAAGGGAAAGAGAATATATATATATGTGTGTGTGTGTGTGTGTGTTGTATATAGAAAATGTTAAAAAACGAGAGAAATCTTCGGGACACTTGTCGTATTATCTGCATCTTACTATCCAGAATAATACTATTATTGTCGAGTGATATCGTCGAACGAGTCCATTCGGAAACTGCCTTTATCTTACGTGGATTCTCTCTCTCTCTCTCTCTCTCTCTCTCTCTCTCTCTCTCTCTCTCTTTTCTCTTTCTTTGTATATATATATACACGAAGTATTAAGGTCATACGGCTTACAATTCCGTGAGTCGAGATATTCAAGTTTGTACACAGTAGGTTCGTAACACACCACGACATGTCCAGATTGTGGAGAGACAGGGAAAGCTCATAGAGTGTGAGTTTGCAAGCCAGACACACGTTCCGATATTTCGTTGCTCCGATGATTCTAGCCGTCACTCTACCCCTCTACCTACTTGTATTATCGAAAATGTCACGGAATGGTGGAACGCGGTACGTACGTTATATTGAAAAATAGCCGGATCGAGTGCAACGCGAGCAGGATCATCGTTGAAATTTCAACGAAGCGTAACCCTCCCTGAAATATTAAGTGTCGCCGTGATACTATACGGATGTAATGTGGTGTGCGTGCGACGATCGAAAATATCAAAACTATCGATCACATAAATCATACGTTAGTACGGTAACTCATGACGTATGCGTTATACGACCGCGCCTCGTTATTAAACGAACCGCGCTGGACGAACCAAACGTGACCACAACGATCACCATGTACGAGTAACGCGATGCCAAAACGCAAACGTGAATATTCCAAACTAAAGGACAAAGCGAGAACCATCGATAAGAAAGTTATGCGTTTTCGAACAGCTTATTTAGTTCTTACTCGTTAAAATACGATACTCCCGTAATAGGACACGTTCGTATAAAATAGTTTCCAAACTTGACAATATTCCCTAAGAAATACCGTTCATTTATAACGAAAGCGAAAGAGAGGAGAACTCAATTACGAGATCAAACGAGACGACCTTCGTCTTCTGTAAATCACAATAGACTATCCTTTTCTCTTTCTTATCCCTTCTCTTTCTTTCTCGTTCGCCCTCGCTCGATGGATATATGTACTACAACAAGCAGAGTTAGAGGCGAGGCTGTTATGGGTTCGACTAGTTGAAGTTAAGCCATTTTTCGTTAAAGCAGTTTAAGGTGTCAAACTTGGAACCGAGTCGCGCCGTGCTGCGTCGTCGTCGTCGTCGTCGTGTTGAGTTGAATTTTAGGGATCGATACTAGGCACTTTGGTAAAAGTCGTTTGGTATACCGATCGACGACGAAAGCTGAAGGACGGTTTATCCATTAATTAAGTTGTTTCTTCGTAGTAGAATCATGAAAACGATAGAAAAGAGGAAAGAGGAAAAGGGAAAAAGAATTGGGTAGAAGGGTAGGAAGGAACGAAGTTTGCCAAAGCAAGCAATACGCTATAAGAATTTTCATCGGGACGAACGCGTCGCAACGTAAATCCTCGTTTCCGCGAGAAATGTTCGACGATAAGAAGAGAATAATGAGCCATGGATCTCCCTATATACTAATCCATAGAGACGAGTTTGGAAGACTTTGAGTTTGGTTGTCTTCTTTCTCGTCATGACAGTCCTCGATAACACTCAAACGAATGAAATCGATGTTTCTTCGAATCTGAAACGTAATACGTAATGCATATTCTTCAAATAGCTATAACGAATATTGAATGATGGAAGTTGTCTGTGTTGGGGAAAAGAAAAATAAAGTGAAATCATGATAGTTCGAAAGTCGAAGTGAGAATGGTGGATATCGTCGTAGACGAAGTTTCTTCGGGTAAATAACAATTTACGAGCTCTTTTACGATTTCCTTGCGTGTGAAGTGATATACTACTTTCCCGTGATCAAAAAAGTAGATTTAATTACTCGTTAAAGGAAAAGAATTATATATGTATGTCCTTTTTTCTCAACAGCTTCGATTGAGCTTTATAAACGTTCTTAAAAAGTTTATACGACTCGAGATTATATATTAACGTATACACTTATACCTTCAGGCGTGAGTTTCAACAAAGTAGCACTTCTTAGTATAAAGATCGCAGTTCGTTCGAATGAAAGCTTTTGGACAAGAAGTCGCAGGCAAACACAAGGAATACAAGGTGGCTAGCATTTCGTTCTTCGACACGACTTTCATTCGGGCAACCATCGTTGCTGAACGCGTAGCTTCCGCATCGATGCACTCTCCGAACTTACTTGAAATCGTTGTACCGAGAAGTGACGCGCTCGACTTTGTCGTTTCCAAGATTCAAGAAGCGAACTTGACGCAAAAGATGTCCCAAAGGTCATTCACCCCTTCACACGAATCCTCACAACTTGCTACTTTTCTCGATCCTGTCTTGCGTAATGGAATTTTCTGTTTATTTTATTATTTTTTTCCAACCGAGAAAAGTTATCTTCAATAGAAAGGTATCGATTTATTTGTATGATCAAAATATTCCCTTCTATTTCTTCAGATTATTTGATACGTGCATATATTGTCGAAATTGTGTACTAATTATCGATCGTTCAACAAATAATATTGTATCAACAAGGATAACTGTTAATATTTTTTCTATTTATCAGAATATAGTAACGGATAAAGTGATATAAAACAGAAGACAATGTAATAGTGATCGATTACGTTCAACGAGTTATTCCTCATCGCCCACATATCTTTTCCTTTTTCTCCTCCTACTCCTCTTTAGACACCTTCCGTTAGTCGATGTTTCTTCGTTCGTTCATTCTTTCGTCCGTGGCTCATTATTTCTCTTACCTTTTTCCGCTCTCATGTATTCGTGCAAATCGTTCGGAAATTCACGATTCGAGATAGATAGGAAATCGAGTGAAATCGTGATAGCAAAATAAGAGGAAAGAGAAAAAGAGCGAGAGTGAGAGAGAGAGAGAGAGAGAGAGAGAGAGAGAGAGAAAATTATACGAGATATCTCTTGGAAATCCGGACTTTTTTCGGAATAAAGTGACTTTTCGTGTAATCCCAGTCACTCGACGATGAATTACGATCAGATTCCGAGACTTCGACCGGTAAAGAATCGTAAAATTATCGAGAAACGTCTTCTAAATAGCCTTTCCTTCCTTCCTTCCTTCCTTCCTACTATTTTCTTTTAACAAAAAAAAATAAAAAAATAAAGAAACACATAACTCGCTTCGAAGTTTCGCCGTGGAATTCCATTACCGAATTCACGCTTGAACGAGTTCCTATTTTGAATTCCCAAATTTTGTAGAATTTCCATATGTTTCTAACATTGAAGCACGTTTTCTCGGCGTTTCCGCGTACACACGCATAATATACATACCTATAATGTTAATTAACTGAAAATAATATTTTTTAAACGAGAATGCGGAACGTGTCATCGACGAATGCCTTCTTGCAATTCGTTCGACTTAAGCAGGAGGCAAGGACGTCTGTAAATCGTGTTACTCCGTTATACGAATGTGCTTCAATCCTTTGCTCTTGAATCCTTTAGATCTTTCGTTTGAAAAAGGTAGAAAAAGAGAGAGAGAGAGAGAGAGAGAGAGAGAGAGCCTACTTCCACAGTAGGGAAATGAATGTTTTCTGTTGGTAATTCTCTGACCTGTTTTCCGTATACTCTCGTAGCTTTGTAGCCTTGTCCTCATCGCGACTTACTCCGACAGAAGGAGAAAGAGAGAAGAGTACCAAGAAAAGGGTTTCCATTTCATGAAAGGTCGCAGGGCTAGACTAAACGAAGAAGAAGAACTCTTCTCCCCTGGCAAGCGTTGAAAAGCTGCAACAGGAGTTATCATCGCCTGGCGCGGTTGCCCATAATTTTCTGCTATTTACCGGATGTGCATAAGATGAGGCAATGAATACACGCGCGTATACCTACTTGTCGGCACGGAGTAATAAAGTACTTCGCCTCTTGTGAAAGAGGTCATTTTTCTCACTAACTGTTTACACTTCATTATTTCGCTATAGTTTTCTCTCTCTCTTTCTCTTTCTCTCTCGATCCCTCTTTCTTTCTCTGTCCGTTTTTTCTGCTTCTCGCTATTTTCAAGTCAAAAAAATAATGAAGAAAAAGTAATGATAATATAGGATTCATCGAATGAAGCGTATTACTATTATTTTCGAATGATCGTCCATCGTTGGGATTCGTTTTATAAGAAAAACATTAATCGCCTGGTCCAATGTTTAAATTTTCCAATATATCATTTCGTCCTGTCGTCGTATAAATATTTCGTCGTATAAATAGTCGCATATACTCGCAATGCGCGTATATGGAACAACAAATATCGTCTCTCTCGGACTTGGTCGGTTGGATTTTCAGCTGTGGTAGTAATTTAATATCTACGACATAGCAGACGCATTAACGATCCACCATATTTCTTTCGATCTATTTTTTCTCCTTTTTTCTTTGACTGGATGCGTTACGGTCGGCTGGAAATATGCATCTTCCGTTTTAATCAAGGCACGTTGGAGTTAACGAGACGGTTTAAAATATTCGGAAGGAAACGGGATGTATGTAGATACCTTCGTACAAACCGAAATTAGTAACGCGTGCGCGAAAACGTCGAGGAGAAATATTCTCATATAATTACAAGCGCAGACGTACGTTGGTAGATCGGTGTACAGGCGCTTAGGGAACTCTCATGGAAATGCTAAAGCAGGATGGATGTGTATATACACACATACACACACATATATATACACACGCACACACACACATATATGTATGTATGTACGTACATTCCTATAAAGTTGCCACGATCAACGAAAGGATATTTCATCTAACAACGGATTTCGTTGTAGGATTCGTTCACTTGCCGTACACGTACGACCGACATGTATCGAGAGGAAGACGGATATCGTTTTCGAATTTTCGCAAACGTACACGTACACACGAAAGACCGTCGTTGTTGTTATGTAATCACGTTCGAGAAAACGTTCGAAAAGATTCCTTCGAAAGTACGATAGTCTGCTCGTACGGCTTCGTTCGGTAGTAGCTAACGAAATAACCAGAATAAAGATGGATCTAAATCGAAATAAGCAAAAGCTCAAATCCCATTGAGAAGAAAAGTAAAAGCAATAAGGGTTTTCCGTACTATAACGATATCGTTCGCGTACGCAGCTCGATTAACCTTGTGTCAGAAAAGACGAGAAAGCAGGTACGTCGATTTCGCAATCTATCCGATACAATATATAAATCGAAAGAAAAAGAAGATATATGCAATCCGTTCGATGTTTAAACGCTTTATTGAATTTTCATCTCGTCGTAACGCGAATATGTTACGTGATCGCACCGAGACATGTTAAAAATAGGGAAAAGATAGGTATAGAACGATGGTATTACACATCGTGTAAGTATATAAGTATGTATGTATGAAAGAGAGAAAGAGAGAGAGAGAATTTTGCTAGATATCACATCGTTTTGCTATTGAAATTGAATGCTTCTGAAGTTGAAAATCATATTCGCAATCTAGGAATTTAGCTGAGACGTTCTTTCAAAAGAAAAACTTTTAAGTCCTACATGTTTTAAACAAGGTGGTAAGAGAGTCGAAAGAATGATAGTGTACGATGAAAAGGGATTCTTATAAAACGATATTATATGATATCTCTAGGAGAATTCAGCACATTCCGTGTATTTCCACGGGAGATTACCTCCCTGTAGGCGTTGAACAAGATACGTTTAATTAAAAAACACGCTTTCGTGCGGAAAGCTCGAAGGATGTGGGTGTAAGTGTGCGGTCGAGCGAAACGAAAAAGTAGGGTGACGAGATAGAGAAAGAGAGAGAGGATCTGATGGTGGGGACGATTCGAATGGGCAGCTCGAGAGGGAGGCAAGGTGACCAAGCTCGGTACGAAAGCAATCGCGTTAGAAGCGGCTAGCGCACCAGCCACACCATCGTCCCAATTTCGCGCGTGGCAATTAAACGTTATTCGTCGGGCACGCGGTCGGAGAGGAAATTGCTCAGTCAGGACTAGCACGATGCATTGTTGTTCTTTCCAATCCTCTCTCTCTCTCTCTCTCTCTCTCTCTCTCTCTTTCTCTCTGTGTTTTTCTCTTTCTCTCTCATTCTCGTTTTTTTGCTATTCGCTCGTCGCGGATTTCAGTAGAGCAACGAAATCGAATATCACGCGTTTCAATTAAGCTTACAGTTTCGTGTACCTCTGCCGCAGCCACTGCTGTTGGATGAGCGACGGCTAATTTCTTTCTCCCAACACGATTATCGGATCTCGGAGGATCAAGCGTTCGTTCTCTGTTTCGACGTTTCTCCCGGAGAATGAGATTTGTCGAGATTTCGGAAGTACAACGATAACTCGTGGTATACGACGATGATGGACGCTGCTCTAGTGTCGGTTTGTACCGTATTTCACGCTATTTTAAAGCGTCACCTTTTAATTCGACTTTTTACATCTTGTTTACCAATCTCGACAATTTCTCATCTCATTTTTTTTTTTTCTTTTTTTGAGCAGATCTCGCGATATATCTCGCGTACTGTGAAATAAATTGATCTTTTTGTTTATGCGCCCCGGCAGAATAACGTTTAATCTTTATGCTAATATCTTATTTCGAGTATAAGATTTAAAATCTTCCTCGCACCTTTCTTTTTCTTAACATCAAAATGTCAAGGGTTACGCGACCGTCGAAGAAGTCGCGACATGCAAATCGGACGCGAGTTATTCGAAGACCATTTCGAATTCTATCTAGTAATGCAAGCAGTTCGAAAGCAATTTAAATTCTCTCCTTCGTCGTTGGCAAATTCAAATTGCTTTTGCAGAATTCGCGAGATGCTCTTCGTCTCCCCACCTAAATCGCGCATCCGACATCTACCTTCTCCATCGGAAATCTCATTTCCTATGCGGGCGACATACGTATTACCCAATTAAAATAATAAGCGTCGTAAGGAGCGACTTAATCGCGAGGGAAAACTCCTCCCTTGTGTAACATTACAGTCCTTATATTCCACTTAACGTCGGGGCAGCATTCATCGTCCCGTTCCTCGGTCGAAAAGTCACTCCCTCCTTTCGTGCGCGGCTAACGAAGCTGAAAATGCGAGTGTCGGGAAAAGACGCGATCCAACGGAAGGAAAGGGAAAGACCGAACGAGGGCAAAGGTGGTTTGCTGATTTCTTGTGATTTCGAAAGATGAAAGAAAAAGGACGAAGTAGTAGAAGAAAAGGGAGATGAGGCGGGAGAAAACTAGACGAAGTTACGCGAGTTGGTATCTAGCTGTGTACGAAGAAGTAGAGAAAGAGAGAGAGAGAGAGAGAGAGAGAGAGAGAGAGAGAGAGAAAGAGAAAAAGAAAAAAAAGGAAGATAGAAAAAAGGCGAGCGATGGTGCGGTCTAATCACGATTCGCGGCAACGCGAAACAATGGAGGTGCACTTTCTATGCAGACAAGTAGAGGCAGTCAACGCGTCACGAAGCGTGGGTACCGGAATTGGAAAGAATGCGGCTCACGGGGATGGAGGGTAACGATTATCGCCCCGGCTCATTACGCCTTCTACTACCGGAAAGTGTCGGCTAAAACCGTAAGGACTCGAATCGCGTGAAGCGATAAATAAAAGGCGCAAAGAGGCGTAGGTAGTACTTGGTAGAGGCAGAAGAGCGGATTCTCGAAGGCGGAACTCGCGAAAGGGAGCGAGAGGCAAGAAGCCGCGCGATCTATCGGTACTCGCCTCCCAAGATATCAGACAGTGATGGCAAAAACGCAAACGACTCCGCGTGGAACGTGGAACGAAGTCATTACGCTCCAACGAGAATCGAAAGAAATTGCGCACGGCCGTCTCTCTTCGTTAATCCTCCGCGCGCGGAATATTACGTACGTACGAATATCCGTACACCGAAAGTATTCAGAAAATACTTACGAACGTTCCTAGAAAAGAAAGTTTTCCAATAAAAGCTCTCTGTATGTTTATACGTGCTCGAATATTCGCCACATCACGGTTCATTGATACCCGAATGAACCGCAAAATTTACCTATTCGGCCAAACGAAATGGCTGTGATTCTTTCGCCTTTGAACTTATTAAAACTTTCATGTCTTACGGAAAATCTATATCTATCGGATAAAGTTCGTCTCTCTCTTGATTTTTACGCTTTCTCGAATGTATCTCTGGTAAGTAATAATATTGCTGTTATTATTGCTCGAATGCGTCTGTGAAAATTGAAGGAACCTCCGTGACAATATCTCGCGGATTATCGCATCGTATGGAAATATCGTGTAGCTCGCTATATGGTTTTATTCTTTTTCTCTCTTTCTCTCTCTCTCTCTCTCTCTTTTTCCTTTTCCTTTTCTTTTTCTTTTTATTCAAGGAAGAAGACTACGTCGTCTTTTATCCTTTTATGCTCTTGTTTTTCCAATTCGTGAGGACGCGTTCCATATTCGGTAGATTCTCTTCCCCTTTCTTCTCGCTCGTTGGTCCATCTCGTTCGACTTTATTCGGCGTCTTTTCTTCTTTGCTTCTCTCCTTCCACCCCGTCGTATATTTCGTAACTCGTAGTCATCCCGTCGCTATTTTTTTGCTCTCTTTCTCTCGGAAACAGCTTTCGTACAGAACGGAAAACGCAAACGTGGCGATGGGCTTTTCCACAGCCGAATCTCTTTTCCACAACCTCGCATCCGTAATCAGATTTCCGATAATGAATTGATCCGTCGTTGCTGGTCAGCCAAGGATTTCGTTCAAAGCCCGGCGCTAGAAAGAATTACGGCTAACCGTTACGAAATCGGATAACGTCGAATTATCTTTTGCTTTTATTGCTCGCTACCCGTTACGTTGTTCTGCCGAACGAAATAAAGAGATTAAGTTCCTGATTGAACGACCATTTTGATTCGGTTCGCGTGCACGCTCGCTGCCAAACAAGAAACGACGATTTTCTTTTCACCGTTTTCAGGTGAAGATTTATTTATTTATTTATTTATTTATTTATTTGTTTGTTTATTTGTTTACTTGATCTTATTGAAAAAAGGAACAATTTCTTCTCGTTCATTTTCTCGAAATTGAAAAAAATGAAAATAAAATCATCTTATTCATATGCTTCTCGTTGTAACTTCTCCACGTGGAAATAAAATGTTCTTGGAACTTTTTAGGACGATCGCGTTCCATCTTCGAAAAAGATTTCATCTTTCGTAGCTGGAGTCGGTGGATGAATCAATCGGAAAAGGACTAGCGTTTTTGCTAAGTACACTCGAAGGATCGTGTATGTAGGAAGAGAGTCGCTTGAAATCATGAGAATATAAGTTCATTGTTGGATAGAAACTCTCTCGACGAACGTGTAAGGGGATTGCACCTTGTCCCCACTCTTAGTCGCGAACTCGGCATAACGTATGTCTATTGTTGTTGCGCTCTCTTCCTCATAACATCGTGCGCGCATCAACGAGGATATGCATCGTTCTTTTTATTACATTCCGTTCTCCCTCTATATCTATCCTCTTCCGTAATATCTACCTTACGAAGTTGTATTACATACGTAGACGTAATAGCTTAGTAAAAAGAGAAGTAACTAAAGAATAAGATAGAGAGATTCGATATTAATCGATTCGTTTAACGAGCAAACGAGAATCATCGAGACACGATTCTTATCGTACTCAGAATTATTTCTATCTATCTATCTATCGTGCGATACTTTGGCGCCGTTAGACGTCGTATACAGGGATAGACTTTACCACCGAGTTAGAAAGATTCAGTGATATAGAGATATGTAATCTTGGAATTACATCGGATCCGACCAATACCGGTCTTCCCCCTATTGTCACGAGTATCGTGACTTTCGAAATAAAGATAAATAAATTTATATAAATACTTACTTTTAATAAGTATCAATCGGAATTATAATTAACTGATAATAAAAGACGCCGAAGCTTTTACATTTCTTTTACGTTTTTCTAATAACTTTTTAAAAATCGATTAATCTTACTCGAAGTCAAGCTGTGTTGATTCTGTAATATTAAATCAAAATGGAATAATAGAAAGTTCACGTGGCACGTCTCTACGTCTTATCTCGTAGTAGTTGTATCCGTTCCGTACCGATTGGAACGAAGTTTGTTGAAGATTACGCTTGGCCCGAGGGTAGCCGTATTACATAGAAGCTTCTAAGACGATTCGCGATATATTGGGATTTCTCGGAGGTATTATATCGATGAACACGACTCAACCTTCTCAGTCTTGGAAACCGACAAAATTTAACCCCTTCTCTATCTTTCGGAGTATATCACCGACACTAGCGGATCCTTTGCCACCACTACCACCATCGCCATTACCTCTAGCAACGTCGACATTGCAGCCACTATCATCCCCACAGATGGCTAAAGGCGAATATCGAGCTATGCCCTCGAGAAGCGAGTAAATCACAGCCGTACGCAAACATGCCGAACATACTTCCAAAGTTAAGCTTCATTCATAGCTTCTTCGGGGGATGATTTCGCTCGCACGCGTTCCTGCTGAGAATAGCAAAACAGAAAGGATCACGAGCATCTCAATCTCAAACAAATTATACAATAGTTTTTCTATAAATTGACACTACAATCGTTTTCCTCTTACATTTTTTTAATCTTTCAAGGATGTGCCTTGTTTATTCTTACATATCGAAAAAACCAATCAACTCTGTATTTTCTCTGGCTACGATGTGATAAGAGTAAAAAAGGTAGAAGTAATAAGGACAACGACGAACTATAGCAAATTACTTTTTTCTGCTGTTTTTTATTATTATCTGGAAAGGAAGACCACCATGAAAGCGATTACTTGCTTCGACTTATACAAAAAAAGACGAAAAAAGATTGAGAGATAACGGGAGAGAAAGAGAGAGAGAGAGAGAGAAAGAGAGAGAGAGAGAGATACTTCATCACTGATTGCATACCTTAACCGTAAGCTTACGCAAAATTCAAGAGAATCTCTCATCGTAAGCTGTAAGCTTTCAGAAATGCGATGACAAAGCCGAATTCGTGGGCTTGGATACGCAAAACTATTTCCACGAGAGTAGCTTAAATCTCTGTGAGAGGGTTCTTGGAATGCTTGACTGGATAAGTTTATCGTAGTGCGTTGTAGTAATGGAGGTAATATACCATTTTTCTTTGGGAATATCTCGGTAAGACGAGCGGCTAAAGCCATTGCGTCCGAGCACGCAAACTCTTTCCATCCCTCATCCTCCCCCGCTGCGATACTTTAACTTCTTGCATTCTCTCCCGTTGAGTTACTCTTTCTTTCTTTCTCTCTCTCTCTCTCTCTCTCTCTCTCTCTCTTTCTCTTTCTTTCTTTCTCTCTCTCTCTCTCTCTCTCACTCTCGCGGAAGTATACCGTGGAAAAGGAGTCGGTTCAAGCGGTGGAAAGACGAGTGGAGAGTCTCGAGCGACCCCGAGAGAAACGAATTCCTCGAGCGTCCACATAGTCGAGAGAAAAGAGAAAGAAGGAGAGAGAGACAGAGAGAGAGAGAGAGAGAGAGAGAGAGAGAGAGAGAGAAAGAGAAAGAGAAGAGGACAAGACAGACACAGAGGCCGCAAAGCTCGAATCTAGATTTCATCATCCGAAGAATTCTCCTCGTAATTCTTCTTTCCTTGGTCCATGATTTCGCCGTTGAGGTTTCTCAAAAGCATCGTCGATCATCTTGCGAATTCTCAGAAACTCCTGTTTTCGTGTAAATATCTACGTGCCGATATATGCTCCAAGTTCGTTCATACGACGATTTTTACGCATCGATCGAATATCTTCAGAAAATATTTGCGATTAGTTTGCTTGGTTCGATGTCGCGAAGGGGGACGTTAATACCTTTTTTGTTTTTTTTCTTTTCTTATTTTTTGTTTGTTTCTTCATTTATTTTTTATTCCAAATTCGTAACTTTGGAAACGATACTCTAAGATATATTTTGAATGCGGTAGACGTATTACAAAGAGCTAATTATTTACAGAGGAGTTTCTCCGTTAAAGGGTTTATGAGCCGAAACGGGCGGAAGCATAGCATGGATATCGCAACGCAAAGGAAAGCGACACGTTCCGGAATTCTTCGAACGGTAGCAGAAAAAAAACGAAGAAAAGGATTTCTCGGTGGATCTATTGTAAAAGATTTCAATGGAGGAGGAGGAACGAACGGGCTACCGGCAACGTGGACTCGATTATATGACGTTAAGGAAGTATCATTCGACCGAATCGATCGGCGACCTCTCTATGATCCAAAAAGGATCCTTTTCACTCTCCTTACGTACTACTTATATGCAGTTGATACAGAATCTCACTGGCTATACGTTTTGTTATCAAGTTTCACAGATACCTGCCTTACCGTATGAAAGAAGTTGGAGAACGTTTCCAAAGTATTTTCCTACTTCTCATTCTTTCGATTTCTTTTCTTCTCTATTTCACTGAACACGCTGACTGATCGCTCTTTCGAACCACGACGAAATTCCAACGATGAAGCTTCATTTTGATAAAAATAAAAAGGAAAAAAAAAGAAGAAAGAGTAAACGAAACCGAGATAGCTTTTGAAGAGATAGGAATATTAATCAGCTACCTTTGTGATACCGCGATTTCCATTCGAAATTAAATGCGAACGAGTATTCGGCACAACGTGACTGGTTCGTCGACGCGTCGACGCTAACATTTCCATCCGTGAGATTAAAAAATCGTATTGTACGCCTCGGGCGAATTTCGTTGCAAGCGACTGAATGTACCTCTAACTCACATTTGTTTACTTATCTACATATAGCTAGGGGAGAATAAAAAATGTGATAGACATCAACGAATACTACGAATTTTTTTTTCTCGATGATTAATGCACGAGTAAAATCAGAAATGAAAATTATTAATAAATTCCCGAGGTCGATTTTTAACAAATGGATATAAGACGAAATCGAGAGAAAAAAGGAAAAGAATAAAAGTCGATGACGATACTCGAATGAATCAAGTAAAACGTTGCCTCTATCGAATGCCAGGTGGAAGCTTTGTAAAAAGAATATTCAATGTCTTTATTTTCTCTCTCTCTCTCTCTCTCTCTCTCTCTCCCCCTTTCTCTCCCCTCTCATTTCTTTCATTCCCTCCTTTTTCATGAAAACAATAAAAGCTTCTAGGGATCGGAGCTGTAGTAGAGTTTTTCATTTAGTTGAGTTTCGAAGGAAGAAAGGGATCTCATTTCAGAGTACGGGCTCTTTACGCCTTTGGCTTTTCCGGGTTCGCGGCCGTAGGGGATTTTGCTAAGGATATGCATAATAGTCGAAAGGTATTTTAGAACACTCCATCCACTTTGAATTTTCCTTCTGCAAATATATAAGCGATTAAGCCATGATTAAGGCTCCACGGGATATCTTGTAAGTTCGAATACAAAAAACAAAAGAATTTTTTCGCCGCTCGATAGTATTGTAATTACAGCGCAGTCAACGAGAGACTATATCGAATACCAACAAACCTTTCCTACTTCATTTTCAATCTACCTCTATTACCGATCGTCTTCCGCTTCAAGACAAGTGAAACGAACCCTTAGTCGAGTGTGTTTTCCTTGAGATATTTATCGCTCTCACAGCGAATTCCAAGCAATGGATATGCCTGCGGTGTTTATACGGGGTGGAAGTACTATTCAAATATTCCTCTAGACTACTGGAGAATCCGTCGCGCAGACAAGATGTAAACCTGGAGATGAAACATGATTTACCGTTTCCCGAGGATTATTGTACAGAAAACAGAACGCTTCCTTCCATTAACTCCTTCTCTCTGCATTCGTCTTCTCTTAGACCTGTGTGGCACAGAACCTCTAAGAGGTATTGTCCTCGTTTAAGTATTTAACGAATATAACGTTATTTTAAACATAAATACCTACAAAGGAAATAATTCAATTTCGTGTACAATGGAATACTATTAAAACCATAATTAGGACACAGTATTATTTTTCAGTCGATTTTTTATTCGTAATAATATCGTTTAATAATATCGTTAAAGTTGATTAAACGAGAAAGTCATAGAGAAGAGTATCAATGGGATGAAAGATCGTAAGAAAATGAAGTTGAAAGAACGATATATGTATTACATTGAGTTATAAATAAATGTTGTTTCATTCGAATAAACCTCTTGCTTATAATGACGCTTATTTATGAATCAACCGAATGCATACTTACAATCGAAAAGCTTTTTGCAATTAGAAAGCCTCCGCTCTCGTGCGCAACAACGTCGTCTCGCGAGAAGATAAAGGAACGCTCGCGATCTCTATTTAACGTCTACATTTATATCTGTAAGAGATGGTAGAAGTAGGGTGCGAGTATGGCGGAGGGGAGACAGGTGGAACCATTTCGTATCTAACATCTCGCGGCCTATTATTCTCGCGATAATTTAAGGGCGAGTAGTTGTAACGCACGCGTGAGCGCACGAGCGAGCGCACGTAGAATGTACCCAGGTAGTTTATGCGCTGGCATTGTCTGGCCCCTGGTGTTATTTATGGCAAGGTTTCGCCTTCCAAAAACGGAAGGTGTGCTTCGCTAAGCCACGATGCGAATAACAATCGCACGATCCTCGACTATGCTCGCGCTTCTGCAAGCGGCCAAGCAAACGCGGTAATTAAGGATTAGCGCGGTGATTAGCGAAGGCGAAGGTATTTAAATCTCGATGGTACGATCTGCGAAGCGAGCTATCCGGCAGCCGGCCTACGTCCTCGCTTCGAAACGACCGATTATACTTACGCGTAGAGGCGATGTTGAAACTCACCGACGTCGGACGTCCCAATTAACGAGAAGTATCTTCTAATTAGGCACTCACCATTATTCTAATTTTCTTCGGCCTCGAACTTCGTCAACCTCCGCCTCTACCGCCTACCCTTCACCGTGGAAACGACTATCAGCATCGATTCTATCGATTTCGTTCTTTCGCCTTCGCCGCAAGCTTTAAAAAAAGAAAAAAAAAAGGAAAAGAATAGAAAGAAACGAATCGGATAGTAACGTGAATGTACGCATGTCATTGGCTTGAATTATATTTCCTATAAAAATTAATTAAACAAAAAGATTTATCGGTGAATCGAGTCCGACATCGACCCAAAGTCAGGCTATCGATGCTAATAAATCCACCGCGTTATCGCTGGAAATACGGTAATAGTATTAAGTTGATGGGCGAAGATCGAAAGCTTCTCTCATACCTGTCGATATTCGAGCATGCTGACGGCTCCGCCCGTAGATTTACGGCATTCCGTTTGCTGGATTATTCAATAAATTATTCGACGACATTAATTATCCGGCTGTCGTTTGATCGCCATCGAAAACCGTCGAGTCGTTAATGCCCTGAATAACCGAACGTTCGAAAATATAGGTATCTCAGAATGAGTGAGTGAGAGACAAAAAAAGGAAAATGTGGCTTCATTAACGATTAAATCCACGCGTTATCCTGTCCCCGTAGATCCAGCTCTCGTATATCGATCCTGCGAGATCGACGATCCATGAACAGGAGGAGCCCATACGTTGAAGAGATTTTTCCACGCTCTGTTCGTGAGGAGAACGCCGAGAGACGCGAATTTTCACATCGTAGCAGTCGATAAGAGAGTGTTTGGTATTCGACGGCGTTCTCATATCTTTCTTGCACGCGTTCTATCTCATTGGCGTGGCTACCAATGAAAACTTGTACGATCTGACAATCAAACCCTCCCCAATTATCCCTTTCCTTTGCAAAAGAATAAGAAAGTAAAATTTCGTATTTCTTGGGATCTCGCTTGAAACAGATTTGTTATATTTTTTCTTTCTTGTTCTTCTTTTTTATTTCTTTTTAATACAAAATCTTGCCGAAACTAATCAAAGCTCTAGATTCGATGAAAAATACGTGAAATGCGTTGACGCTTATGTCGCTGCAAGTACCATCTCTTTTACTTTGCTCCACGCGACTTGCATTACTCTCGTGAGAAAAAGTAATCCTTAGAACGCCTACGCGCAGATGCTGACATTGTCAGGATTATGCGTGAAGTTGTTTAAACACCTGTCCGTCCATTTAACTTATCGTCGGCTAAATACGTCAGGGCAAGTTGGTTTCTCTCGCACGAGTCAGACTTTAGTCGACATTAACTTTTACGTTACGGTTCTTCTCGCTGAGAGAACTTTGTCTTCGAGTTTTCTCACAACAAAGGCACGCATTGTGCGATACGTACATTTTTTTATTGGGATCCCGTCGGTTTTCATTTTCAGGTGTTCGTGGATTGACAAATGTGTCGATCGATGTACCGTTAGCAGTCGCAGCTGGCACGACGGTCAACATGAGCTGCAGGTACGATTTGGAAACGGACATCCTTTACGCGGTGAAATGGTACAAGGGACAGGAATTTTTTCGATACGTTCCGAAAGAGGATCCACCGATCGAAGTTTTTGGAGATCTCGGTGCTAAAGTTGTGGTAAGAATTTTGTAACATCGAAACGTTCTTGAGAGCGAGAGAGATTAGATTATATCGATCGTATGCTTGTGGTTAGGTGTATCTCTAATAATCAATATTTAGCTAGTAACAGAACTAGATTCGACGGTAATTAGTGTAATTAGTACGCAAGGCAAACTACGAGACGTATATAAGTACGATAGAAATTATTTTTTCAGACGGACGTTCTTGTTATTAAAACAAAATAATAAGCTTGGTCGGAACTCGCGTTGACGAATCACGTCTTATATTATATTTGAACCCGGTGAACAATAATTGCGAGTCGAGGAAAACTCAGATTATATTCCAGCGAGTTTCATCAAACATCGAACTTTCTTTTGTCTCGCGTTCTCGTATACAGACTCGCTCAACTCCGGTATACGTTTAATCGATTGTTCCGGTATAACGTCACGACGAGGATGACGAGGACAACGATGACGACATACGAGCAACGTATTAACGAGAGTCTTTTCAACAAAACAAAAAGCTAAATAATTATTTCGAAACATTCCTCTCTGTGTTCTTTCCACGTTCGATTTTCATTTATAAAGAGATTTAAAATCGATCACATCCAAAATTAAATAATAATAAGACCACAAACTATTACGTGTGTCACGCGTGTGTTGAACGAGATCGATCTTTTACACGGAATCGAGGTAAACATACGACCGAATGAAAAAACAACGCCAAATTAAAAACAGTTTAAAACCTTTGCAGGGAACACGGCCTGCCGTGTGTTGCTATTTACTTACTTTTTCCCTCTCGCTCATGCAATGCTTTTCCAATTAGATTTCACCAGTGGAAAGAACCTACCAAACGAGCGACCACCCTCGACTCGATAAATCGCGGTACGCATTGGAAGAGCCGTCGTACATACAATCGTATAGATAGTATAGGGAGAGAGAAACTAAAGAGACAAATATTCCCCATGAATTCGTGCTATTTTGTTAAACGAATATATCACTGTGAGTGTTTCGCTCGATGCTGGCACGAAACTTTATCCTACAGTTTTACGAGCGTAAAACGAAAATAACGCGAACGTCGAAAGTTCGTAAAACGTAGTAAGCGTATTCGAACGGAATCAGGTGGAACTCTCGTCGCTATGGCGTATCAATAGATGTAGCGAAAGCTTTTCAACTTTAAATCGTCTCTATGGAATACATACTTTTGGTTCTACTCGATGGGAAAGAAGCAAAAGGAAGGACATAAGCATGCGAGAGGAAGAGAGAGAGAGAGAGAAAGAGAAGGGATGAACGAGGATCGGTCCTCTCAAATGGCTTACGATTGGTGTATGTGCCAAGACCAAGCCGCGAGAACGGGAGGAAAATTGATTGTGTGATTTATATCGCGCTCTGCCACCGGCAACATATAATTAATCGTTGTTGCGAGCTATTGTTTGTCGCGGACGAGCGAACGCCGCGAGGATGTCAAAGCGGACGAGTAAGTGCGATCGATTTGCAATAAATGGCACTTGCCGGCTGTGCTCGCTCGGTCAATCCCGTGGTCTCTCCTGTTAAATTAACTGAAAATTTCAACCGACGTTACTTTCTCTTTTTACTCTCTTTCTCTCTCTCTCGTTCTTCCTCTCTCTCTCTCTCTCTTTCTCTCATTTGCGTTATTATTTGGTTCGTTATTTCCTCTCTTTGATAAAAAATTGTCCTCGAGTACCAGTAGATACATGTGTTTTCAATTTTGTACTGATCGATGTTTCAGACGAATCGGAGCAACGCCAACTACGTGATTCTGAAGGACGTCCAGCCGAGTAATTCCGGAAAATATCGTTGCGAAGTTTCCGAGGACTTTCCGTCCTTTAATACCCTAATGGTTTTTGATTACATGCACGTGGCCAGTGAGTATCGCCAGAAACGTATCTTGCATCTGATGAGAGGTAACCGCGAACCGTATACCAAATTTCTAGAGTGTCCAATACATAGGAAGGAAAAAAGGAAAGAGGAAATACGAATGAAAACGAGCAACCACCGAGTGCATTTGACGTTTCGTTCGTTTGTAACGATACTCACCTGTCGTTCTTCGATTTTTTATTTTCAACACTGAATTATTCAATCGAATTCAACTCCTTTGATGATCACTCTTTAATCGAATAATAGAAAAACTCGAAACTTTTTCGTTGGAAACTTCGGAGATTGGAGGCTCGAAAACAGTTCTTTTTCTTTCTCACTTATTTTCTCTTTCTTCAACGCATTCATCTTTCCTTCAACGAACGACAACGTAAAAATTCAATTAAAACTCTTTCGCGAGCCGTTAACATTCTCCTACGTGGTGGTCTATGAGAATAATCGAAAGGAAGACTTGCTAGCCGTTATTTTGATTTTTCTCTCCTTCTTTTCTTCTTCGTACAGACCCGTCTTTCGACGGTTTCACGAGCGGCTTTCATTACCGCCATTAATTATACTACATGGCGAGCGGCATTGTCACCGTAATCGCGATCAATTAAAACGCAGTTAGGCGAGAAAAGGTTGACAAACAGGAGGAGAAAGAGATGGAGTTTAGCAAAGGAGAGAAGGACAGAGAAGGAAGGGAAGAATCGGTAAGCTCGTTCCCATAGCTCTTCCCTTGTATTCTCGGCGAGCGTCGACCTAACGACGGGCAAGTACAAGTAGCGATCCTTCTTTGAAGGGCCGAGGTGATTGCCTCTTCTTTCCGATCACGGATCGCTCGTAAAAGCTCGATCCTGAAGATCGAGCTATCCTCGAGGATCCCTTCCCCTTTACACTTTTCTTCAATTTTTTTTATTCCTCAGTATGAAAGCTTTTATATCTCCTTTGGCGTGTTCTCACGAAGCAATGTTGAGATCTGCGACACGTTGAAAATGGTAATATCCTTCGTGGCCGTGTCCTTGAAAGTTGGAAGGATCGCGAGGAAGGACCGGTCGGTCGAGGCGGAAGTCGTGCACGAGAAGCGAAACAATTCTCGGACAGTTTACTGGATCGCCGTGCGCTCGATGCATTTCGCTTTGAGAGAATAAGAAGGAAAGAGAAAGAGCGAGAGAGAGAAAGGTAAAGATAAAAGAGAAAGAAAGAAGGGAAGAGAATTTACTGCCTTCCACGGTGCTTACTATAACGATTCTTTTGCCTGTTCGCATATAATTTATTAGTCACGTGTGCGTTGCTCCGACCAAGAAGAAGAGCTTGTAACGTCAAACGATATATCGCGGAATCGATTTTCATTTTCAATCTTCGCTGCCCTGACATTTCGATGAGTTTCATACGATGCGACGATGTAAAGGTAATCCAGGTTCTATCCTTTCCTCTCTCCCTCTCTCTTTCTCTTTCTCTCTTCCTCAAATTCCGTCGAACCTCCTTCAACATCGGTGACGAACAAAGTCAAAGAATTGCGTCAAGGAAACCGTGAAAGTTCTCGTTACGTTTCTCCGTTGACCGCGCTCGAAGTCATTAAGTGCCGTAAAAAGCATCGTTCGAATTTTTCTATAAGGATTGCTTTTCAACGTGGCGAACAATGATCCTGACCCAGCGACTTCGTCGCGACACCTTATTAGTACCGACTCGCTTTTTGTCGCTACTGGCAACGAACGAAAGAGAAAGAAAAATAAAGGAGAGAAAAAAACGGAGAAGAATAGAAACGTAACAATGGTCAAAGATGTAGAAGGTCGTTACACCCAAGAAAAAGTTTCTTCTTCTATCGGCAATGCTCGATACCCGTTATGATGAACGCTCTTTGAATTTTAGGTCTCCCAAAAGGTGATCCGGAAGTGAACGTAGAGAAACAAAGATACGCGGTCGGTGACACGGTAAGAGGCAATTGTACCGTGCCTTCAGGAAATCCTCCAGCCAATATAACGTGGACCGTCAATGGAAATCAGGTTGGTAACGACGACGATCGGTTTCGATCACGTCAACTTTTTTAACGATATTTTACAACGAGCATAAATAAGCAATCTCTCGCACTCTTTTAAAACTTCCTATCCGATCGATTTAGCCGCACCCCCTTACGAGCCGCGTTAATTATTCATTGATACGCTTTATCACTCTATTATGTTCAGCCGGCGCTAAATATATGAAGCTTTTAATTTAATGGCTAGATAAAAGTGGATCGAGGTTGAAGCACGTTGAATTTTAATGCGGATTTATACAGGCACGAATTTGAAAATTACAAAAGTGAACGGGAAATAAATTCGTGTCACGTTGTCGAGTTATTCGTGTAAACATAAATCTGTTAGGTCTTTGTCGGCTTCTGATAAAACTACTTGACAATACTATATTCATCGAATCTCGATTAAACGCTAATTAATGGGAAATAAAAATGAATGCGTTCGGATCATACCACATTCAATTTTTCCGCTCTCGATTCAATATTGTATAATATTCGATTTTTTATTGAAGTGATGATACCCACTACGTGTTCGTTTCAAAAAATCGTTTTTAATTTTTATCGGAAAAGTGCTTTTTTTCGAATATTTGATATCGTAAAACACGCCTTGATAACAATGACAAGACAAACGCAAATACGTGAGTTATTTACATTTATATCAAGAATTCGACTTAAGTGTTAACTCTAAAACTAATTTTAGAGATTTGCTTTAAAATCAACGTTCGCGCATCGGCCAAATCTTACGCGCTGAACGTACCGTTATACGTTATGTAAGCATATTACTTTTACGGAGTCGATCGTCTCATAATTTTAAATATCACATATATTTTATAGCAAGAAATTTCTTTAAAAATGTTGGTCGAAGATTTCGCTAAATTAAAATTCATACTGTATTATCATAGTCACATAGAAAATCAAAGAAAAAATGGGCTTACGATCATATTCAGACGCTATTATGAGGCTTCTGTATGTGAGTCTCTTTTCCACGAGCGTTGCACTTCTAGAGTGGAAGTTTTATAGCCGCTCGTGAATTTTACGTCGAATCGAATGTTTCGGAAGTCTCGTATAAAGTGCGTTTCAATGTGAAGTATGCCTATATAAAGGCGATGTCGGTAGAGTATCGTACGTATTCAAGAGAATAAAAAAGAATTTTACGATAGAGAATGCCATCCTGAAAATCGTATCCGATTCGATTTTACTTTTCAAGCGTGTACGCGTCTTCCATTTTTTTTTATCGAGATATATACGAGAACGAAAGTCAAATATCAAAAATATAAAAAGTATAATTATAAGTATTAATTAAAAAGTTTTTAGTCGATCCACTTGTTCAAAGATAATCGCCGAGGCATAAACGTTCACGGATATTAAATTACGAAGTTGCAAATTACAACGAGTATTTCGCGTGTATATATATACTGTAGAACTTCGATTGAAAACATCAATGAAGGGTATTGTGATATTCGAATGCGTTAAAAGAAAAGAACCGTTATACGGGTAGCAAAGCAAAGCCGTGCAATGCCGTTCAGGAAATTATAAACTGCCCGTACGTGATGCACCATATCGATGGATTCTGACAGACTTCATTTAATCCGGAACTCTCACTTCGATGCAACCGAGTAATCTGAAACGTTTTATGGCCGCTTTAAGAATCCGATAAATATTATAGTTATAACCGAATGCATTGCAAATTATTTATGACTCTCGAAGGAGGCGTTACCGCGTAAACGAGTGGCAGGAAATAGTAAGGATAATTTTCCATCCTTCTTGCGTATCCTTCATTATCCTCATTTCTCCATCATAAGACTTACAATGATAATACAAAGGTCGTATCTCTGAATTTTCAACCAATTAGTTTCTTGCTATCCCATAAGTTAATCTTCATATTTGAACTGATATCTATACTCATTTCTTTCGAAGGTAAACTCGTCCTTCATAATGAACATCACGGACAAATTCATCGACAATCATCACATGGCTATAGCAGGCTTGGACTTTGAAATTGCTTCGAATACCTTCAGCAACGGCAAACTGCAGGTCGTTTGTAACGCCAACGTCTTTCATCTCTATCAAAAGAAGGCCGAAGTCCTTTTAAAGGAGGAACGACCGATATTGGCTTCCGTACTGGGAACTCGTGAATCTTCTTACATCGGTACGGTAATGTTAATCGCCATAACATTAGTGGATCGCTCCTAATACGATTATGTTCCATACATACCACTTGCTACTTGATTATAAATCAATCGATGCTATGTAACCTTAGAGATAGAAAAAAATAAATGAGGTCTTGTAGCAACGATTCGTTATTGCAGCAGGCTTTGTCGTGTATATCTACTCGCATTTACATTTGATATCTTTTTGTTTTAGGTAATGCAGCGAGACGCGTCGAGGAGTGGTTTTGCACAGGTGTACTGGCTACCTTGCTGCTGTGCAATCTGAGATAACATCTGTGAACATCGACTGGATCTATGCATACTACTGTGTCGGAGAGGAAGAGAATAAAATTGTTTGTAAAATTTCGAGAATATTAATACGAAAAGAAGGAGAAAAGAAAAAAGGAGAGAGAGAGAGAGAGAGAGAGAGAGAGAGAGAGAGAGAGAGAGAGAGAAGGGGAGAGAGAGTTTTTCGTTAAAATAAGTATCGAACGTATGTTATTCGTGTAAATAGGATAAAAAAAATTTAGTAAAATATCTACATGTATGCGACATGCGTCATCTCGTCGTCACATGAAACGACTTTGTAATCCGAATAATGTCGTATTATAATATATTAGGATCAACGATACGTCGCGCTAAAATATCGAAAACTTTTTTCGAACACATTATATGATGTTTTTTATCCTCCGACAATGATTTTGATACCTTCTCTGTACCGTTGTAGCCAATACAATGTGACCCATCACGTTTGTAGGGCAAAAACTGTTATCGTTCATAAACGAGGTTTTATTTCAATGAAAAATGAATAAATGATTCACCTTCGTTACTTCGCTGTTTCATCTTTCCTATGTTATACCCGATTTTTCTATATGTATATCTTCTATATCTGTCCTGTATAAATTATGATGTATCTACCATGAATAATATCAAGGAATAGAAAAGGAAAATAATTTATTTATTTGGAAAAGTACAGTTATTTTTATTATTACCACGTTTCTTTGTGTGGATCACAGAAAGGTAAAGTATAAAATAATTATCTTGTAAAAGATAGAGAAAATTAGTTTCTGCACGAGTGACATAAAATATTTAAGACAAGAAGTATATCTACATAGAAATAATAATTACAATTACGATCAAGTGAATGAGAATATATTTGAATTGGCAAAGTCAGTGACATGAAGCTTACAAAGAGACTTAATATTACAGGAGCTCAAAATGTTCTTGTCTCCCTTAGTGTGTAATAAAATATAAATTAATATAAATTTTGAAAATTGAAAAAATTTTGTAACAGCATACCCAGAAACAAAACTTTTCTTTGTTATCATTCAGCCTATTTATGCTCTGTGATTTCTTTTTACATTGGATTCTGAATTTTCATTTCAATTATGCTTACTGTTGCATCTCTAATTTTACTTTTCTCTAAACCAACTTGCTGAATCTTTTCCATTTGTTCAGTAACATATTCTACTCTTCCTTTGAAATATTCCTTTGCATCTTGTATGCTCTTTTGCGCGTAATAGCCAGTCCCTATATCAACTAATACATTACTTGTGTTTGCAAGTTTTCCAGTAACATACATCGATCCGGTAAGTGGTACAAGTATTTCCTTTCCTATAAAATACATAATAAATATTTAGTAATTTAATGAGGAATATGTCCATAATAAATGATATTTATACAATTTCTCTAACTTTCCTTTATAACATGATCTTCAAAATAGAAAAAAAGCTATAAGAAATTAACTGGAATGAAAAGATATCCTTTGAATAAAAATTTTCCTAACCTATAAAAGTACATTCTACAAAAATGAATTATATATGATTAATTAATCATTATTAAAGGATAAAATTGTAGGCTGACCTTCGACCTTAGGTGTAATTTTTTCCAAACACGATCCAGACTCTAGGAATCTACTTTGTGCGAGTTTCAATTTGTGCAAAGAATCTTGAAAGACGTTAAGTTCTTGATCCATTTGCTGCTTCAAATGCACTAATTGTTGGAAATTTAAATTGGAAATATCAATTTGTTGCATTTGAGACCCTTCAGATAACGATATTTCTGACATGTTTAAATTTTAATTTAATAATAACACTCGTGTATCTCAAAAAACCGATCAGTTAACACCAAATGTACTTTTTTTAGAATATCCAAACATGGACAAAACGAAACTGACGACAACGTTGTCCCACGTAAGACTTTACAATTCTACCAACTGGCAGCACTTACTATGTAAAACGTGACTGCCATCTAACCAACGGATATGTATTTTGTATATCAATAAATAATATTACAAATAATATTATAAAATTAATTTTTCTCATATATCAACGTATCGTATTAATTAAACTAAATACTAGTTTGTAATTATTTAAAGAAATATTATATATTGTTATGCAACATCAATACCATGAGTCATACATGTACTATTGTCGGTAATATTGATTACACATATGATTCATCGATAAGGAATTGTTCTAAGGTTCCGAAATAAATAACATAATAAAAACATTATTTAAGAGAATATTATATATTGTTATGAAACATCACTGTGTACTTTTGTCGGTAATGTCGGTTTCACGCATGACTCATCGATAAGCGACTCTTTAAGGTTACGAAATAAATAATACAATAAAAACAACTCAGTATATAATAACAAAAGAGCTGAACGTTGGCTGGCTTTGAGATATACGTAACAGTACGAGTTCGAACGCGCTCGTACAAACAACTCTCTTACCAGCTCTTCAAGATCGTCCTGTATCTTTATACTTATTTAGTCTCAAAAATTATAATTTTAATTAATTGCTTGTACAATTAATATTATAATTTCGTTTAGTATTATAAGATTAGTTATATTCTTAAGAACATCGTATATATATATATATATATATATAGTTAAGATTTTCTTGCGTTATAATATTTGGCGTTACATTATCTCTTCTTTACCGACGTTAGCAGAAATCTACATAAAGGCGATACATTATTTCTTCTCTATCGACGTTAGCAGAAATCTACATAATCGATGGAACGCTTGTAGCTTTTTACAAGATAGTTTGAAGCAGCGCTTTCTTCGAAAGAACGTGCAGGATAGGGACGAATGAGAAAATATATTTGCGTAATTATATCACATTATTAGTTTATTTTATTTTATACGCATCTTTGCTTACATACTCCAATGTCTAAACATATCAATTAAGTCTAAATTTGCATATAATTGCGTACCGAGTTAGAAATAAAAAAAAATTCTTTCTACTTTAACCATCTATCTACGCCATGGTGGTAATTATCGAGTTTTTTCGTTTATATTCACATTAATTTTTATAAGACTTGCCTACGTGAAATGAAGCATTCGTAATTGCGTACGACAAACATTTCTCTTCTTTTTTTTTTCTTTTTTCTTTTTCTTTAGATAAACATTGGCTTGAAGATATTCCAAGGACATCCAAATGTAGACATGCTTGCGGACAGTAATAGTAAAGAAGGATATCCAACGACGGAAACAAGTAAGTTTTGTGCGCAGTTATTTTAAAAGGTATGTCGATATTTGTAGACAGATGTTCAATCGGCGAATATAATTAATATCGTTAACAATTTTTTTTACAAGACAATCGTTCGATTCTTAGAGCGCAAAGTTGTTTTATTGTACTTTCACGTCGTCCGTAATTACGTGCATATTTTAAGCAAACAATATAGCTCCCTCGGACAATAGGTTTCTTTATTGAATTTCACAGGTTCTCATCGATAACTACATCGCATCGGATACTAAATATTTATTTTCACAATTAAGCAACAGATCTTATATTTATATGACATTTTGTCATTAATACATATACATTTCATTCTAATTTTCTCATATATATTTATATATTATATCGGAGGACATTACGTTTGCCATAGACATAAATGTTCTGATTTTTACACACGTGACCCTTCAAGATCATTTTATACACGTGCACAGCTCTATATGTGTATTAACGATAGAATTTTATTATTTATAGTCGAAGAAATTAAGCGCGAAATAAACACAAAAATACGAAGTAGTGCTCTAAGTAAAAAACATGTTGATTATATTAATAACCTTCAAGGGTCAGTGAAATAGAGATTGTCAAGCGAGAGCACGCGCAAACGGTATTGTCTAGAATTTAATGATAATGTGTTTCCTTTGTTGATCCCATGTATTAATTAGGAGAATTTAGAAAATTACAACGTAATTATTATAATCATATTTTTTCCTGTATTTTTCTTTTTTCTTTTTTTTTTTCTTTAACAAACTGATAACTTGTAAATGTTCCTAAATTCACGAACAATTTTCAAATTTATAATAGCATCGACTGTCTCTCTCAATCATTAAATCTCAAATAAAATACAATTGAAATGATTTTCTATACACTTTATACCGTACAATTTCGTTTTTTTGAATGTATCATAAAAGGTATTTTTCGAGCAGCTAACTCATTAATTACGTTATACTTTAGTTCATTAGCGTGGAAACAAGTTTCCGTATCGTTAGGCCAAATTGGAAAATGAATTAACGATGTTTATCGCCACTTAGATATGCGCCGTGGAACGATCAATGTTCTTGCTCTCGATTTTTTTATTAATTCTTCATTCTCTTTATTTAAAAAAAAAAGAGTCATTCATAAAGAAATAATAGTTTTTGCCGTACGAATATTTAACCGTTCTTTGATATGCGATCAGAGTTGCTTTAGCGTCGAAACCGACTTATAGCTCTTTGTCTTCCTTATTATGTATCTTGTCTTGAGGTAGAGAACATTTGTTTCGAGATGAATGAGAAGTGTGAACGCGAAATGGAGGCTTTCTTAAGCGAAGAATGGAAACATGTTGAATCTTCTAAGATATCCCAGTCATAATTTCTAATATCGAGTATATGCCACTTTTCCTTGGTTAACAGCGCATCCTCTTTTCTTTTCTATTATTTTCTTTTTGTTTCATTTTCTCATTTACAATAAATATCTAATTTATCTGCTTTATATGTAAAAAAAGCATCATCGTAATTAATAATACGAAGTACGTAAACTCGGGTTTTTCGATCGTCGGAATTGAAATATTATACATAGGCTTTATGCGGCTTATTATTTCGTGTGAATCGTCCTTAGGACAATCTTAAAATCATACTGTATATAGCTATTATTTATTCTCTACATATTGCCCCGTTATCGATAACACTACGTAGTACATACATATTTCTTTCTATACACATACTAATTACATCGCATAACGTCGAGACGACGTTATATTCCCTGTGTGATTTATCTTTGTACAAGAAACGATAATTTTATTATTCGACATTTTGTAAAGTAGAATTGTTTTTAGGTGTCGAGTGGGAAACGGAATACGAAGAAGCGATTTTTTTATGAGATATTTTTGATACAGCGATCTAAATCACGTTATAGTATTCCCTTCAGCTTAGAGTGACGTCCATCGAAAATATGCGTGTTAAATTTTTTCAAGAGTAATCGCAAAGAAGAAATGACTCTTAGCATTGGCAGTGAATTTTGGAAATTGTCCAAAGTGCCAAAAATTTGTTATTGCATTCCACTCCGTAAGAATATAATAACTTAACGATAATTATTTGTTTCTCCAATACTTAATATGGAGTATGGAATGGAATGATATTGACGGAAATCACAATAAAGTGTGAATCATACATACGTATATAGATATACATACATACACATATCATTCATACGTACATCCATTCATTCATTCATTCGTGAATTCACGAATCCACGTATCCATGTATCTATCGATCTACGCTTACTTTGAGCTTACTTTGCGCTAACTTTGCGCTTATTGTGCTTATAGCGCATACCGCGCATCCATGCATCCACACATTTGTGTTCGCGTTAGTGCTCGTATTATTGTTTAATTAAATTTCGATGCGTAGCAGCAAATAAGCTTCATCATATACATACCGTATTATAAGTATCTCTCGAATTTTACAGAACCTTGGAAGTATCTATACAAGCAGTTACACATATAACAACGTAGTTTATCTTAGGTTTTACTTTTCGGAAGGAGATCACTTTAGTTGCTAGCATTTGAATTTAAAAATTAAAGAAAGCAAAAGGAAGAAAAGAATATAATCATGACACTTTTCAATTTTTCTCCTATTCAATAAATCAATCTTACATATTTTGTAAAAATAAAAATGATCGATCGGCTTGAAGCTCGTAGCATAAGAAAGAAAAAGAAGAAAAGAAATTTAAAGAAGCAACAAAAAATTTCTCGAAGCGGTATTAACGATCGAATAAGTAGCATAATCATCGCTCGCATCGAAGTACGAACGATCGCTCGTCCCGAGTGAAATATTATATTCGAGAAAGGTCAGAGAAAAAGGCCTGCGCATCGATAGGCCACCCCAGGGCAGTGTGTATCTGGATCCAATATGGCTCCACGATGAAATCCTCGAACATCCGATATTTTCTCGAAACGAGCTGCTCTAACCCATTTCGTTGCTCGTAAAAAATAGCCGCGTGTCATCGAAAGTTTTTAATAGCTTCTTTTTTTTTTTACTTCTTTCGCTAGTAAATACATGCAGCCATTGAATGACATTTTTCGTCTTTGCATTTTGGACTCGAAGTCTGATCGATCAAGATAGATCGTATGTATAGAACGTCACTAAGGTTCGTACAATATTCTATGTTAATTATTTCAAGCATTTTTTCACTTTTTGTCTTTCATGTGGCGAACGAAACAACGTTCGATATATTTTCTTGTTAATCAAGCTTATTAAATGTACATTTAAGAGACTCGTTAAATATAATCTATCATTCTAACGTGAAGCATTCTACGCCTCGAGGCTTTCCACCGTTCTAATTAGGATATCGATCTTATTTTCAGAAGTGGACAGGTCGCTTTAAAAAATGTATTTAAGAATGAAAAAGTCAATTGATTTGCTTCGCGGAATAGGTTCGCGTTTAAAGTACTTTCTCTTCTCAAGACATTTAATCGCACGACGAAGGGAACATTGCAAATATATTGACGCTTTTCTGTACAGTCTTCATTGAGAAATAATAGTAATTATGTACCTATATCTTCCGTTCCTTTCGGTTGTGCTTTCAAAGCACATCGTCGTTCTTTTACCACAAAGTCGATGTTTTCGAGCTTACATTGAGTGTCCATCGACGGTATAATTAATTATTATCTTTAATCGATACGAGATACGATAGTTGCTTCTCTAAAAACTACGTTACTTGATACGATTTCAGCATGTTTCTCTATTTTTTTGTAACACAAATTTCAACAATTATTCACACATATACAATATGTACACCTGAATATAGATGTCGAACGATGTCAACAAAAAATGTTTTCTTCTATATACACAAAGCTCGTAATACATAGATTTATTTTTACGAGACGCCGCTTGACTAGATTATTGTCCGTTTTCACCGCAATTACGATGGGAATATTTCGATACGCGTTATGGAAGGCCTTAGAGTCGAATTTTTATTTAATTTTTCTTTTTTATAGCATTTACCATATTTTCAAACAGAAGTAGGTAAGACATACTACTTTACCTATTCGACGCGATGCCTTATTTACGTCATGTGTAGATCACCCTTAAGTATTCTCGTAAAGGTTTTCTTAAATTGTTGATTGGCCAGAGCATAGCAGAAGGGATTCATTGGACTGTTTGCATAGCACAAGAAATAGGAGAACATGAAGAGATGTTCATTCGTACACGGAGGATTCGTACAAAAGCCTTCGACGAGAGCCAGAATGTGATAAGGTGTCCAACAGGCAACAAAAGCTCCAAGAATAAAAGATATCGTTCTGAAGGCTTTGCGTGCTCTGTTTTCAGTCCTTGACTTTTGTCGTCCCATTGTCGGATTTCTCTGAGTTTTGGCTTTTAATCGTTTGCCAATAGTCTTGACGAAGTCTCTTCTAGAGCCGCTTTCTTCCTCATTTTCAGTTCCTCTCTTTTTTGATTGTTTTTTAGTCTCTTGTCCGTCTGTACCAGAAATCGTTGGTACCATACTACTTGACGATGAATTCTGCGGTGGATTATTGTTGATCTTGGTGCCTTGATCGGAGAATCTCTCAGTCGCTTGATCAGAAAATCTCTCGGTAGTACTATTGGATGACTCAACGATCTTCGCGATACCGATCACAGACGTAACTGGTTGACGTTTAGTGTCTTCAGCCTTGACAGTTACTTCGGTATGCACTTTGCTCACCGTAGGAGACGTTTGAGATGCGGCGTTTGTTTGTTGGGTGATGAAGACACGTGGTGGATGCGTTTGACTCGAGGCATTCGACATCGCAGGTTGCTGTTGTTGAGCCTGTTTGTTCAATGGAGCCATTTGATTCGCGCCAGCTTGCTGAGTTGCTCTGAGGAGCGCGGCTTGTAACAAGCTAGTCGTAGTCGCCGTAGAAACCGCATTACAGAGAATAGGTGATGATGGTGCCGTCGAAAGAGGGTTCGCTAAACTGCACGAGAAAGAAGATGGTGGGCTTTCGTATGAAGGACTCGGGAGAATGACCGAACTTTCATCCATGTACCTCAAGTCGGCTCCGTCGAGGCCAGTTAGAATGTCGAAGGTACCTTGACCATGACTGGAAACGACCAAAGACTTCGGTCTGTCACCGGACGACGAGGTCGAGGGACTTCCCGTTATTGGTGGACTGCTTTGAAACTGCGTGGGTGGTGGTATGATATTTTGTTGAGAACTATTCAGCGAAAGTTGTCGGCTTTGAACGAGCGGTGTTGCTTCTTCGTTCGACGTGGTCACTTGTTTACTACTGTAAACATCGATAGATTTTAGTGATTGTTCTGGGGTTAACGTTTGACTACTCGATTTGTCTGGCTCGATGGGATTATCGGTATCTAGAAGACTGAGCTCCTGTATCTTCGGCAGTGTTTGGCCTTTCTGAGTCATCGTGCTAGATTCGCAGACCGGGCTCGTCGTCGGTAAGATTTTCTTCGTGGTTGGTATGCTTGTTTCGATCTTAACAGGTACGATGCCGTTCAATCGACCGTTGGTGGCGAACATTTGAAGCGCCCCGGATTGGACAACCATGCCGGCAAGAGACGAACGTTTCTTGATATTACTCAGCTGTTGAGACGGCCCGACGGTACTTTCTTCGTCGGAGTCGAAGGCCGGGCTACTAGAGCGTTCAGACTTTTCTGTTTCCGTAGGCATTGTACTGGCACAGGTGACCTTGTCCGCAGCATCTTCTGTTCCACCAGATCCCGAAACTTTAGACGACTTTTGTCCGCTATCGGCACCAATCGTATTATCTTCTTGACCACCCGACAAGCTCACTCTTGGCTTATCTTGACTCAACAAGGTACTTTGAGTCTTTGACATACCTATACCGGCTGCTCGACCAGCCATCCCGGACATGGCACCAGCACTCAACGCCACCATCGATTGCATTTTCCTCTGCTTCATTTCGCTTTTCTTTTGCATGTCGTAGGCGGTTTTATAAATTCCTCCGTAGAGAATGAAGAGAACGATCAGCGTCGTCCAATAATAACCGATTATAAGCGCGGTATTGAACACTGGATCTTTAAGGAACTGCACCGCGCACTGTCCCGGATTAAGGTCCCTGTAGCCGATAAAGTGTTCCCAACCGAATATACTGATGAAGAAGAGAAGTGCCGGTATGATCCAAGTAATAGTCACCATCCAGATGACACGATTCTTTGTACGCCAGCTGCGATATTGCGCAGCGATTTTCACCGAGCAAAAACGATCGATCGTAATCAAGAGGACCGTGTACTGTGACACCAGACAAACTGTGTAGTCTACGGATAGCCATAGGTCGCAGAGTAGAGGTCCAAGATTCCAATAGCCCATTAGAACATATACCGTATAGAATGGCATTGAGACTGTACCTGTGTAACAACGAAGACATAGTAGGTTCGATCAGTTCTATTGTGACTGTGTATGATGAAACAATCGTTCTTCGGAACATATAACGCCCGACCCACATCGTTTACTACTACTATTTCTACTACCACTATGACTAACATGTCATACCAACGTAGGTATGTACGATATTAAACGAGAAAAAAAAGCAAAATAAAAACAGACAGTGTGCTCCTCGAGATATCATTTTTACTTCCATCCAGTTTTATGAGTTTTAAGAATGCCAAGAAATTATTTTACGAAAAATTAGATTCCATATACTAGGGTCTTACCAATGAGCATGTCAGTGGCAGCTAACGACGCAATGAAATAGTTGCTCGGCTGTCTGATGGCTCTGTCGACGATAAATGCCAATAATACAAGAATATTACCACCCACTGTCAGTAGTATACATATCGCAAGACATATAGCTATCAGGACCGTTTGCCAGAGCTCGAAGGGTGGTAAAACCGGTGCTATATCTGTTTGATAAAGAAATGATATATTGTTTTGTTAATTGATAATATCATTAATGAAAACATTTCTATGGGTCAACAAATGTATTTGCTTTCGGAAAAGTAAAAAGATGAAATACAAAGAGAGATTTATTTCACGCTAAATTAATTTAAACGCACGATCCAACGAATTGTTTAATCTCAGTTACATTACCCAGTGACATTGGGGTTGTTATATTTCCTGGAATCGAAATATTGGTTGCATTCGTTGGGAACCATTCGGGCAAAAGTTCCCCGTATTCACCGCTACTCCAGCGTGGATCATCGGGATCAGGCCAAGTTCCATTCAACTGAGTACATTCCGCTGTCAAAATCTGATTGTACACGTATCTGCAGAGACGCTCTCGTTGCCTTTTCAGCTTCCTGGAAGAAGAGAAACAAAGAAAAAAAAAAAGAAAAGGAGAAAAAACGAAACGAAATCGCGTAAGCGTTCATTCGGAAAGGAAAATAAAGAATGAGATCGGATCGAAATTTTGTTGTTGAATATCGATACGATGAACATGATACGATGAAAATTGTGAAGAAATATTTTAAGTTAAAATATTCGTAAAACAGAATCGTCGAAGATCTCTCAGGAATGTATCGAAAATATCGTTACTTTCTTTCTTTCTTGCTTTCTTAGAGGTATGTACATGCTTGCTAACATCGAAGAAAATGTGACACCGGTATTTCCTGACTCCTGGCCGAACACCTCCATCTTCTTCTACTCCTTTTCCCTACCTCCTTTTCTCCACCTCCTTTTCTCCACCTCCTTCTTTTCTACCGTCTTCCCTTGTGCTCTATGAAGCGTCGTTGCAGTGGCAACACGAGAGGCAAGTCAAAGGCTGAATACACTGGGCACACAATGAGCTTGAAATAAGCATGAATGGAACCACATCTATCCCTCCCGTCACATACCGGTTCCGTCGCTGCCAGGCAAGAAACGACGACGCGCGCCTTAAAGAGGGTGAATCTTTTTGTGAGCGACGATATGAGTCGACGATCCCAATTCCAGTGCCTCAAAAGATTTCGCTCGGACCTCGTTTCAATCTTTTCCACCATTGAATCATTTATTATAACATTAGAGCTGCTCAAATATTACTTGTGTTATACTTATTCCATCATGTTTTAGCTAATCATGTTCGTAATAACTCCAACGATGGAGTAACATTTTTGATGAATTTTTTTTTCAAGCATCTACCTGTACAAGAATCGAGATAAATTTTTTTACTAATCAATTTACTTTTCGATTATCTGTTAGCTTGGAGTTTGATGAATAATTTATGTCGATGTATATACGTTATTTTCGACGATTTTTACTTTTTCATGGTTTGTCTTTGACTTTCATATTTATGCTTTTGGAAATTAGTGAACGTCATTGTAACGCTATTACAATAATGGAAAAGAGGCTATTATCGTAGCGAGCTACCGGGGCAGATAAGGAAGCCGAGCGTATAAAAAGCCGGGAAAGTAGAAAGTATCCATTGTTTCAATCTTCTAGACTCCGGAGACTAAACCCGGGGAATTCGTATAAAAATAGTTGAAGAGACACAACAGTTCCTTTATTTTCTTCTTTTCTACTCGTTAGATTTGAGTTGAAAATAAGTCTGATAACGTATTAAACTTTCTTTTGATATCATTATCAGCCAGGTAAAGTCTGCTATATGTGTTGTTATATATTTTCTCGTCATTTTTTCAACATCAAAAATAGAACGATGATTCATAGATGATTCGAGAAAAAGAAAATATATTTTTGTTTTAATGAAAGAATTTTTTCGAGAAATTCTAGCGTGATATAATTCGCGATTATCCGTTCCACGTTATTGATAGGGGTTCTGTTTTACCAGCTTTAACATAAAAGGATCCCAAAGAGAGAGCTGGATTTACCATCTATAATTGTCTCGATAAGCAACGTCTTTAATTACCCTTCGTTTATGAGGAGGCATTGAGGCATAGGACTTTTCTCGTAATATTTCATTTCACTTTCAATAATGTTCTCAAGGACTGAAGGATGAATCGAACGGTCGAAGGAGCGG
The DNA here is from genome assembly GCF_905475345.1 of Vespula vulgaris. Classification (NCBI taxonomy): domain Eukaryota; kingdom Metazoa; phylum Arthropoda; class Insecta; order Hymenoptera; family Vespidae; genus Vespula; species Vespula vulgaris. The sequence continues at coordinate 13,739,863 of NC_066587.1, forward strand.
CTAGTCGTTCAGTGATGAAGAGAAATGAGTATATCCACTTTTCGAATTACTATTTACCTCGTCGTGAGAGGCGAACCGTAGATTAGACTGGCTTTCGAACGAAAAAGTTCAAATGGCCGCACGTCTGAGCGCGTAATCGAGTAGAATCGCAAAACGAAAACTCATAGAAAGCTAACGTTAAAGGAGATGATGAGGAGTTGAAAAAGAGGGTCCTCGATGAGTTTCCATGATTCTAAACCCTTAACCGAGGGAATAGGAAAAGCGTTTTGTCTAATGTGTTGTAATATGCGTACTGTCAAAATCGTTCGTTCGTAATACGATTTCGTGGACTTTGTGTTCGAGGAGAATCAATGAAAAGAGATTTGTGAATATGTGTGTGAAAGCATTGAGTTATTTTTCAAAATAAAAGATAAAAGTCGGGTCGAGATAATATAATGAGATAATTAAAACGGACTATTGTTTGTATTTTCGTTATAGAAGTTTAAAAGATTTCTATCAAGTACGTTAATGCCGATGATAAATATCTTATCCTTATAATGAGATTTGTTTGAAGCATTTTTATATTCTGCATATATATATATATATATATATATATATATATATATATGCGTATAGAATAAAAGAGAATGAAAAAGAGAAAACGAGCGTCCTCTCCAAACGAATGAATTTCACGAATGTACTCAGTTTTAGTTGAATACCGTGCGATGTAAAGAGATTAGAATTCAACGAGGAGTAGCCTGAAAGAGTAGAAATAGAAAAGAGAAAGACAAGGAGAGATGAACGTGAAGGCAACGCTGAGTGGCGAATATGAAAAAATGAAGCTCTACTAAAGGAGTACCTGTACAATACGGCTATGTGTAAGCTTTCATGAATTTGCTTGGAAAGAACGAGTGTATATACAGTGCATTTGCAACATGGATTGTATATAAAAATATATACGTACAAATGTACATACCATATGTACATATATATAAATATAAATATAAATATATATATATATATGTGTGTATCTGTGTGGGTATCTATATTCATTAATTTTGAGAATTGTTATTTCTTGCATTAGTGTATTATTTATCGACGTATTAGTTCCATGATTACATACATATCGTTCTGTTTGTATCACGGATAAATTTAATTGGTATAACGAATGTATCAGTTTATTGAGTACGTCGTTCGATAAACGTGGCGGATACATGAATCAGAGTTTATCGACGAACATGGAAATCTTGCTCGATTTATTTCGGTGAGATTTCGAGATTTAGACTTTAAACGGAGCGGTATTAAAACTTAATCTTTTATGCTGTCATAGTCGTGGAAATATTCTACTAGGAGAAAAGCAATCGTAATGTGGCTCCTTTCTACCAACACCGAAGAGGTACATCATCGTTATAATGAGGCTCACCGGTGGTAACCTGTGGGTAGAACATCCATCTTCTTGGTGTATGTGTGCCAAGAGGGTGGCAAAAGGGAGCGGCTATATAAGTCCGCCGAGCAGAGGATCATCGCCGTGGAATGGCATGATCATACGGACGGATGAAGAGGGAGTGAAAAAGGGGTAGTGGTCGGAAGAGAAAAAGAGAGAGAGAGAGAAAGAGATGAGCGAGAGAACTGAAACGAACCGGTGAGGTAAAATTACAAGAAAGAGAGAGAGAGAGAGAGAGAGAGAGGAGTAACGACGACATAGCAAAAAGAGAGCGAGAGAGAGAGAGAGAGCGAGCGAGAGAGAGAGAGAGAGAGAGAGAGAGAGAGAGAGAGAGAGAAGAGGCAACAAGTACCTATCTAACCAGCATCGTTTCGACGCACGGTGAATACTGGATAGTCGTGGTTTCAACTCGTTTCTTTCCATCTTCTTTTCAGTATCATTGTGTTAGATCCCACAGAGACAATTTTCGTGTCTTCCAATGTAAATCTTTGTCTTCTTAGATCGTCGATCTATCATCGATTTATCGTTTGTAATTGATATTCGAATTCTAACGATTTTTTATCTTCATCAATCCATACCGAAAAAGCAGATGTTTGACTAATGACAAGAAAGAGAGAAGGAGGATTTGGATTGTTCGGTTGAAAAAACTTTACATGAGTATGAGTACGTCGAACGTATAGAACGTATAGAAAGGTACTTTTGATAGGAACGTCCGAGAGTATGATTGATGTCCCTATGAAATCTCTCATCGCATCATTGACGAAAATGAAGAAAAGAGCTGATAAATCTTTTCTCCTAGAGATCATTAATTCTGTATTGTTTATTTGTCGAGTTTTTTTCCATCTATCAATGTTTCCAATTGGAAATTGATATTTCTCGAGTAAATCGAGCCAACACGATTATTAGTTTATCATTTAGTTTTTTATTTTCATTTTGAATATCGTACATGTAATAAATAGTAAGTGGAAGAATAGGGTAAGCGTTGATAGTACGAAGGAGTATTCCATTTTCAAAGTCTTTTTGAGAGCCCTCGAGGGTAATCTTATTTTTATTTTCTGGTTGCCTCTTGCTCGATAGAACCTTTCAGGAGACTTCTATGCACGTGAAATACATAACCCATAGCTTCGGGCCGGTATCGGAACCACCTGCTTCTTCTTCACGTTGCATCTTTCCGTGACATCGTTTCCTTAAATTCCCAAATATATTCCTTCAACGAAATAGGCCGTTGTCGGTGGAAAGAGTTTTATCAAGAAGTTCAAGATTATGTATATACATACACATACATATAGATGTATATACGTATATATATATATATATATATATATATATATATAATCTGATATATATCTGTCCAGATATATAGAACGTGAAACTAACAGCAGGTAGAATTATTTTTTACATTGACCTCTCTTTACTTTTATTGTCGACTGGTATTTGTGAAGAGTCAAACGATCGCAAAGTCGATAATTTCGATGGGATTGTAGTATCTATTTCATCTAACCGAACTCTCCATCTCGTACACAGTAATGCAGTTACATTCGATGAAACTTTCCCGAACTACAAGAGTTTGTGTTTCATAACGCTTTATTGTAACTCAATAATCCTTCGCGTATTTTTCTATTCTCGGTGCAGAGAGAAACGTAGAAAAAAACGTAAAGAAAAACGTAGAGTACGTTTTCTCGTTGCAGCTATGAATGTTGTACTAATTCGCTCGGTTTACGATATCACCGAGTTATATTTAAATGAAACTTTCGCCCGTGCTTTTCAATGGCGTTTGTTTTCGAATGTGCAAAGTATCGATTTGATTTAACGTTTTATATTTCATCTCCTTTTGCAGCAGGCAAACTCAAACGAGCATATCTTCTTTTTTTTTTTATAACAAATACCGTATTCATTTAATTCTTAACAATGCATTCGTCACTAGGTAGGAAGCTTTTTGTATTAAAAAAAGGAAGAAAAGAATCAAGAAATCGTATTCGTACATACGTATCTTTCGAGCGAGGATTCAATTTGATAAATGAAGACTTCTCACCATCGTCGCACTGTTGGAAATGCAAGAGAAAATGCACGAAAGAAAGAAGAAGTAAAAAAAAAAGAAAAAATAAGGAAAAAAATGAAAAAGAAGCTGCGAATATAAAAGGCAGGACTTTTGCGTGAAATGGTAGATTCCCTTGTCGGTTGCGGTTCGCACTCGCATTTACCATTCTTCTCAGCGTGTATCTTCATCTTTCTCCGGTTTCTTCGTTTCTCTTTTCCATCCCTTCTGGCGGAACGGGCCTCTGCATTCACATCTCAAGAATCTTGAGATGAAAGTAAAAGAGGCTGGCAAAAGTATTCTTCGAGATTGAACACCGCTGCGGTCAGAGAGCTTGGCAATGAGCCGCCAAAATTTGCAAGAAATTCGGTAAGCGAAACAAACGCAAAAGGAGTCCGTGTGGAAGTTTCATTGCCTTTGCACAGAGAACTTTTGATCTTCCCCCACAAAATTACTGCAGACTCTGTCAAACTTAAAATCTTCAACTTGACGTTTTTAATACTTCAATGTGAACGATATAACAATCGTCTTTCATCTTTCACTTTTCATTCACAGTTTATGGTATAATCTGCGACGATAAAAAGTATTATTGATTACAAATTTATAATAAAAACATAAAATGAATGAGTTATTATATATATGATCTGTACAATCGTTTTACTATTTAAAATAGATAGATGAGTGAATATTTGACAATTGTATAAATGAAAAATAAGTGAACATATATATATACACATGTGTGTGTGTATATATATATATATATATATATATATATATATATATATATATATATATACTACTAGTATATTTTCCTGTCAAATATGACGGACAGCTAAGGTTTAAAAAATATTTTTGTGCTTCTTTTCTCGGTATAATATATCAAGCATTCAGATCATATGTTTCTTTAGAGCATATGTCATGTTTTATGATTCGAAGTGTAAAATAAAAATTTTTCTGCTAGGTAGGTTCTATTGTCGATTATTTGGGAAAATGCAACAATGTGCTTAAGATACCATTCGTGCATTGGAAGATCGAAAATCGTTGGAATTTACGAAATAAAACTTTTTCCATACCCAGATTGCTAGTTCGGGATACGGAAAACGGAACGCTGAATACAACAGAGATTACTCAATCAATACATTGCTATCAACCAACTTCGCAATTTACTCCTCTCTCTCGCTTCGTACTTCACGTCGATCGTACACTGACCTTCCCTTTCTCTTTCACTCATTTAAAGCCTTATAGTCTGTTTTATAAATAATATTTCTGCAAGTTAAGCAGTCTAAACTTTCTATCGGGCTATAAAGAGTCATTATATAAAATTTTATCTGGATTAAAAAAAAAATATAATAGTAAAAACTTCTCAGAAATTACAAACAAATTAAAGTTTTTATATTAATACTAATTGATATAAAGTTTTAATCGAGAATTGACATTAAACAGATGATCCGAAAGAATTTGATCTAAATGAACTTGAATCATAGAAGATAGCAACGATGGTATTTCGTGAATAAACATAGAAGCGAATGAAAAGGAGGAGTTTAGTATTGAGCGAATCAAGTAAATTTAATGAACGATGAATCAAGAAAAGAGATATTTCTTTAACTCTCGATTTAAATTAGTTTCAAGTCTATGACGTCAAGCAATAAAGGAAAGATTTTTGAAAAGAATGCAGAAAAATTGTTCCATTTCACGAAAGCAATTCATTCGAGTTCCATTCAGAGTGAAAAAAAAGACAAGCTCGCTAGGTCGTCACGCTTCGTGCCTATCCTCGCTTGATCATCAAGCTGAAGCTTAATACAGGTGGAGATCAAATCGGATTTACACCTCTGTGGAGAGCAGGGAGCGTTCCATAAATATCAGCAGGCGTTACAGGGGCGAATGTGTTGCCGGCACGTTGATGGTAAAGCTGTGGTGATGTAGTAGACTGCCAGAGGAGAATCTCGATAGCTCGAGGGAATTGAACGAACCCGTTTAATAACTCTGCTAGCGTACGAACGCTTCGGGCGTGACACTGAAACCATCCTGGATGCGTCGAGACCCCTGTTCGATATTCGAGCCAATGACATTGGCTGACAGCTCGAGCGAGTCTACTCAAATTGCATAATCACCATTCGGTGTTATTTCAGAAAGTCTATCGTTCCTTTCTTCATGGTGAAGTGGACGAACGCTTGATTAAAATCCAACTCATCTACCTCTTTTTTCTTTTTTTCCTTCTATCTATTCGTTTTCTTTTTCTTTTTATTTTCGAACTTTCAACAAAACTTACATCATCAATCGTAAATCCGCAAAGAGCTCGAGAGAGTTCGATCGATCGCTTCGCCGGCAACGTTTTCGTGTTCCATTACGTTGAGGACATTTCGGATTTCGTGTTATCTCGAGCACGACACTAAAGATTCGCCATCAAATTGTATGTGGGTTTTGCTGTTTCATACTCGACCGATCGAAACGGAGATCGCAAGATACACTTTAGCGGCTGTGGCACTACACTATCCTGAATTTCGTAACTGGTTCAAGGTCGGACGTTACGTTTGATATATTCAATATCTCCAGGTGTTCACAATAGACTTTCTTTATTATTCTTATCTTGGAGCAAATAGATCCATCCGTATTTTTATTTTCGGTACTCGACGCGTTTCCTTTTTGCTTTAATATCAATAATGAATAAGTAGATATTGCCTATGACCGATCAGTGCAAACAACGTGCCACTCTTACGCAAAGCACTTTTATAGACATTGATAGACGACTCTATGACAAAGTATATGCTGTCGAAACTTCGATGAGTGATAAAGTCTATTTAAAATGATGATAATATTTATCGAAACTTTAAAATCGATTACATCACGACGAAACATCATTTTTTTATTCGAGATCGCAATAAGATAAGTTCTGGATATACATATATTTAATTGTCTGGTATTGACACAATTTATTTGCTGATGGGTATGAAAGGAGAAAACAATTAGATAACGCCGGAAGTGGGCACACTTGCAATTGACGATCCTCCCTTAATGTACAGGTGTACAATAACGATTCTACGTTTTATGCAAAAGCTTTCACTCTTCCTCGCTACCGCTCACCCTCTTTATTGTCACACAAAGACTTGGTGGTAATTAACGCAGCAAGGACGTTTCTCTTAACCAGCCTGCTACTACTACTCCTACAAGATGAAAAGGTCTGGCACACTCATCTACTAGCTTTCGAAAATGAGAGAAAGAGAGACAGAGAGAGACAGAAGGGGAGAGAGAGAGAGAGAGAGAGAGAGAGAGAGAAGTAATAGTAGTAGTATGAGTCTACTACTATTATTACTCAAATTTTAACCACTTACATTCCATCTAATAGGTCATTCCTTTCATGAACATATTAGTACGTAGCTTGAATATGCATCTTCTTGATCGTAGTGGTTACCCAAAATTTCCCAAGGTTCGTTATAAACTCCTGCTCATGATCGATTGCGTTGCTTAATTGGATGAAATCATGTGGAATATTGAATATGAAAGTTGCTTTATTCGATGATTAAACGAGTAGTCTCGTTATTTCTTTCATAAATTTGTCTCACTAGTATACACACTTTTAGAAAGAATCTTTCAATAGGTCTCGTATCTTAATAAAAGTTTATCTCTTTTTTTTTTTCTCCTTGAAAGTGCATATATGTTTCAAAAGACTTCCTTTTGCCTCGAGACACAGTTCATTGCAGCTATCGATTCCCAAAGTATCTTAACATTTTTGATATCCTGCTCGTTGTATGTTATTAAGCCGAAAGTCAAGGAGATTTCAGACAAAGCGTTCAGGGAACTTTTGTAGACCGAAAATGGGTCGAAACGTGCAAATCAGAAAAGTAAACGATGTAAAGATCGGCCATGATAAAAAAGAAAAAAAAGGAAGAAGTGGAATTTCATCTTTTTGATTATTCACACGAATTCTCTTAGCTTTTCGCTTTTACTTTAACTGCAAACGAAGGCTTTTGGACTTCGTTACGACCGAAACGTGGGTCGCTTCGATGGAGATTTATCATTCTCGATCCGACGTCGAAGGCGAAGGTTTTCGAAACACGATCAAGGTAAGATTGACCGAGGGGAAGAAAAGAAATGAGGGAGCTTCAAGGAGGGATGAAAAAAGAGGGTACAAGTGTTCAGGAAATGATACAGTGATCTTAAGTATGATCGATAAGAGAAAGCTATTTGAAGGAGAAAGAATTTACTGGAAGATGGAGATGAATGTCGAACTTTCGTATTTCGGTAATTTCATATATCGGTAAGTTCATAGACACTTGTCACTTTTCGGGCATAATTATATAGCAGATATATTGATTTTATCTTGGTAATTAATCACAGTTGATTTTGTGAATCATTCTCAAAGTTAATTCAAGAAAGTCACGGTGTTATGTTCACGCTAACGACACATTCAGAAAGTCGTCGAGTACGAGCACGGGCTAATTGAGTTAATGAAAAATGAGTGTGCCTTGCTCGGTCGATTTTGCTATTTTGGAGAACTTCAAAGTGCTCTTTGCTTACGTACACTTTTTACACACAGTCTGAATTTTCGTGCACAAACATGCACCGTAGGTACATACGCCATATCTTGTCCTATATTCGGTGATTTCCACACCGGTGACTTTTGATATATAAATGTCGACTGCACTGGGTCAAAAGTTCTGGTAAAAAGAAAAAAAAAACGTTAGCGTACAAGTCGAAATATTATTCTTTCGTCTCTCGTGCTCACACCAAATTCCGTCTTTTACTTTACAGTGAAATAATGGATTGATCTTTAAAGAATAAATAGATTTATGTATTTAGTACGATTAAAATTTCATTATACCGTACCATTACTTCATGAACTTTACGGGTTCTATTATTTAATATTGCCAAGATTTTTATTCTTTCGTAAATTTCAATGAAAATTCTCATCTGAAATACTTTTAGCAAAGCTGTAATATTAAATATTACGAGACCAAGAGTAATTGGCAAGTCGAATGTTCAGCGCAAGCAATAATCCCCGTTGTCAGTTCTTTTATTATTTCATCAAGTTTGCGAGAATCCCATTTTCTTGAAATATTTATACGTAGATATACTATTCCACTCATCTCGTTTCTCCGAATCCCTCCTCTCGGTCTATTCTCATTACTTTTTACAGTTTCTTATGAAGCGTAGTAATCAGAAAATTCGGCTCCCTTCGTAAGAAAGAAGTAGAAGATTTCACTTGTGAATATCTTAAATTCTTAGGATGTTAGTTTCACCACATCAGCGTATTTACCTGCTCGACCAAGTAGATTCGTATACTATCGTAGGATATGTACCTACGTCTAAGCATACATAACAGCGCATAGTAAAATTCGTCCTACTCAGCAGACTCTATTTTCTTTGGAAACTCGTTGACCTAAAGGCGATGTATAATTTCGCAGGTTCTTGGAAAGGAAAGGTAACTCTTAAGAGAAAATTCTTCTTGAGAGGAAGAAAATCGTAGGATACGAGGATATACTTCTTGACGTTCGAGAAAACGCGTCTGCCTAATTTTATAAATGTTAAATCATTTATTCGAATTCACGACAAAACGTCGGTCACGATTAAATCATATTATTATTAAATCATTCTTTATGTACAAATATCCCGCAGTTGATTAAATTTCACTTTGTGAAATTACAGTTTCTCAGTGTGTTTATATCGCTGAAAATTGTGGATTAATTAACACTGCTTCTCTCTGCAGGTAATTGCGCATAGTTACGATACCCCTCGATATCTCGAAAGTTTAGCCCATCTGTGCCAATATTTAGATCAGAACACGAAAAGCAACGTATCGTTACTAATACTTGTTAGTGATGCAGTTAATTACAAGCGGATATATCTATATATGGATAAGTCATTAATAAAATCTATAAAATAATCGAATTGTTTCATGAAATTGTAATTTATATAGTAACATAAAACACGATACATTAAGCATATTCAAAAGTAGATTGAATTTGGAAAATATTCTGGATACTGGGATACTATATTATATATCTTGTTCTACATTGAAGACATTCTATAACTGCATATATATATATATATATATATATATATATATATATATATACATTATATTGTGAAAACCATTCGTTCCTTTGCATTTTTAAAATACTCGAATTTTTCTCCATATACCCGAGGTAAATTAAATATTCCCAGAAATTCTATGCGCATCGACGAGAGTAGCATGCCGAATGCGGGCGAACCTAGTGTATGCATTTCCGTTTCGAAGCATGGGAACGCGCGATTTGAATGCGATGCGCTCCACTTTGGCACATAGATAACACACTTTTCCTCCTCGATTCCTCTTCACGGAAACTGAAAATTCGAAAATCAATATGTACCGTGTCATACCAATATACATGCTTAATAATACAATTTGTAGCGTTTTTTCCTCTTATTTGTCCACATTACGTTTTGTTTCTCTCCCTTTCCTTTTTGAAACGATTTTAAATTTCTTTTACCGCGCTTGTGCGCTTCGTGACGCATACTAAACGATAATAAAACACGAAGAGCGTATAAAGAATGGACGGCGATGGAAAGGATCGTAGAGTATTGTTATCACGAAGTTAAGCACACTCTGAAACATGTACTACAGATACTGGTACATTAGTTGACATTAATAAAATTTAGAGGCCATTGTTTCGGAGTTTAAAGTTGTTCATCACTTCTGGTTTTATAATGGTTTACGCCAACAATGAGAACAGGTGTAATCCTTGACTTGATTTTGATGAACATGGTTTCATTTTAAAGAGGAAGGTTTAATCTAGAACCTTGCTTTTTCGAATTTTTGAAAAAGCTTTATTTTCTTCGCAAAAATCATTTAAAAAAATGGTATTTTTACGAGAATATTTTATGTATAAATAATATTATAATATTGATTTCATATTATAACGTTAAATTTTTCTTTTTCAAAAGGGCGTTACAATCGAACTGGCGACATATTATCGAATGTTTCGATATACGACATAATCGAAACGATATAATCGAATGTTTATATTGCTAAAATAAAAAAACGGCAAAGTAAAAGCAACGTTCGTATTTCGTGATTTAAACAACAAGTGTGTTTTCATCGATTGCGTGCAATGCAGTTGTTAAAGTTAGTGTTTGTTCATAAAATTTTTTATTTTTTTAATAGATTGTAAATGAAAGTACCACAATATCTAGTATGAATATTTTGGATAGACCGAATCGTCGATTTATTTATTCGTCTTTAAAAGCCAATGATTTTTTGTGATTGAAGGTGAAGAAAAAATGAAATCAATCGAACATGCAAAAACTCAATCAATTTGTTTAATATACTCGTCATCCATATTAATTTTTAACATCACGAAACAATGAATGCCGTTGCTTCGTCTCCTTTGCAGAATGCCTTTTCAACGAGTAAGCTTTTCATACGCTTCGTCTTGCTTTTCATATGGAAAACGGAGAAAACAAGACACCGTGAAAAAGGAACGGAAGAGAAGGAAAATATGATCATGTGCAGAGTAGTAATGCAGTGGTAACAATCGCATCACTAACAGTAGTAACAGTGATGCTTCGTAGGAGTAATATATGCGAGATTCACATATACGTATAAGAGCTGAGAAAGATAAAGTGGAAAAAAGGAATAGACAGATTAAATCGATAAACGACACGGATGTGTCGTAGAAATACGCAAAAGTTCGAAATGTTCGTCTCGATCGCGTGCTCGAACATCATCCGGCAACGACTTAGCTATGATCGCGTGATTCCGTTCGCTCACACGAAATTCGTTTTCTATTTTGTTAAATGACATCGGCCCGTATACCTAATCGTGCTCGTACCTAAGCCACTAAAACGAGTAACACGCCGAGCGAAACTTACATACTCATCGGCATAGCGAGCTTTGCAAAATTCCAGGCTGATAGTAGCTACTACTGGTATTGCTAGCGGTAGGTCAAGGATTCTGTTTCGCCGAGATTAGTCTATACGAGTTTCGTTCTGTTGCAGTGATGTTCTTCCTTGATATATACGGATTAATTGCACCCACAGTAAATCAATAAAAAGGAAGTTCTCTATTCGGAGGTAAGGGAATTTGCATTCCCATGTACACTGGGAATACAACAAATCAACGACCGTACCACGTGATAATAGTTGCGGTCGGCCCGATTGAAAAAGATCGATGTAAACCATAAATCACGATGGTCGGCCCTTTGAAAAGCGTACCACTGTTTTTAGGACGACGAGATCGACTTTTGCTTCTCTCTCTCTCTCTCTCTCTCTCTTTCTCTCCCTCTTTCTCTTTCTCTCTCTCCCAATCTTTTAGAAATGTATTGATCTCTCGTTTACAGTTTACACTCCACATTTTCGACCCATATATCAATTTAAACTACATTCCTTTAAATAGTAATTACCGTAACTAAATACGAGCGTGCATTATCGGAAAACTTTGTGCAACAGCTGTCCGAGTTAGTAGCAACTGTTCATTACTTGAAAATTATACGGGTTTAACGTGCTCATAATATAGGAATAATATGAGTTCTTTCGAATATAGTATTAGATAATTTATTATCAAACATTCCTTATTCGTTTCCAACCCATCGGATGAGACGCGTCGAAAGATCGTCCGAGATATCAATGACTTATACCACTCGTTCTTCATTAAAGAGAAACTTCGAAATCACGATAGTGGTAGCGCTGTTAGTTCAAATCTCTCGATAATCGGGCGAATTTCATTCGGAGCCACAAATGAATTTTCGCTTATCGAGACAGCTCCTGTTCGATCGATTCTTATTAATAGCTTTCGAAGGACAATACTACCGGTCGAAAGGAAACAACAACGCGAGGGAAAGAGAGAGAGAGAGAGAGAGAGAGAGAGAGAGAGAGAGAGAGAGAGAGAGAGAGAGGGAGAGAGAGAGAGAGACTTTTCTTTTTTCTCTTCCGTTTATGAAAGTTCATTTCCTCCAACTTTGGTGTACATATATGTATACATACTTCCTACAAATACCAAATGCATAGATGTACGATAATGGTGCGTTAATAGAACGAATCGTGGCGATGTTATTGCTCCACGATAATGAGTATTCCTCGTGTCGGCGTTTGCCCGCGAAATGCTAAAAGGCATAAAATCCAAAAACGAAAAATCGATCGAACCAAACGATCGTCGTTAGCTCGACGAAGTCGTGTTCGCTTCGTTTCTCTGGTTTTATCGGCCGAAGTCTAACATTATGAACTTGGAAAAATATTTTCCCAGAGCGTTTTAAACTCTACTGTGAGTTGGCACAATATTTATGACGATGATTTGTGATCAGTCATTTGCTTGAACGATTACGAGATATAAATGTGTCTACCTTTATCATTGATCTTCATAACAACCTGAAGGATACATATGTACGTATCGGACGAAATATCTGAGTTCTTCAGTCCTTGAATTTCGTGAGTCGGAAAGGGTAGTCCTAACGGGCCATCGATGAGACAGCAAAGAAGGTGTGTGGGACAATTCGTGATATGGAGACGCGTTAGTCCAAGGACACGGAACTTTCTACATCGATATATAATTGACACTTTCATTTGACGTCTTTCATGGTATTGAAAAAACTTTTGGATATGTTTTATGATATAAAAAAGTCGTCCGAAGGTATTATATTACAAAAGAGAGATTTCTCTTTCTTTCTTTCTCTCTTTCTTCTTCTGGTTCTTTCGAATTTCTTCGATTTCAAGGAGCAAAGAGATTACGACCGAATTTACACGATAATAATTATAAATTTCTTCGTCATTTTTCCCTGCAAAAATTTATCCATGATTTGACTTCTATACGTTCTATCCCCTTTTATGTTTGAAGTAAAAACAAACAATGATGAATATTGGGTTGAGAGTCACTGTTCTCGGTGACACGATTTCCCGGCTTGTCCTTCGACGAAAAACCATTGGATCGCAATGTAGGTGAGATACGTACTCTGCATCGTGAGAGAAAGTGTTGCATGGAGAATGGAAAATAATATGCATGAGAACGTACGTTCCGTTCACGATATAAACTGTTATAAATTTTGCTTGTATCGTTTTTAACACGTTGTTTTCGAATGTATAATTTATAATCTTTAGGGTAATATTAAGAGGTGAAATAAAAAATGCAAAGTATGTCGTGGTAAAGAGTAGTAATTTGTAAATGCAGGTAAAGGAAAAGAATTACTATTGGCTGAGATCGGCTTGGTAACTCACCATCGCGTAATGAAGTCAGTGCCAATGGTAAAGATTGGTGCTGTCGTACGATTGGCCTCGGTGCCGTTCAGGCTACTTTGAGTCCCGTTTACCTCCATTCCGTCGAAAAGAAGCCACGGTGACAGCAAGCTCAAGAGCCACCGCACCTTCTCTCACTGTCCAGTCATCTCTTGGACATTCTGTAAAGCAAAAGAGCCCAAATCGAAAGTTTAATAGTTATTACTTTGACGAGATAAAATCATGTAATATATCGAAGAAAAAAGAAAATTTATGCAGTTAGCTGAACGACCTTTAGCCTTGCACACATTGTTTGCTCGTCAAAACTTATCGCCGGTAGTATATCGATCGATATTTAACTTTAAGTTGCAAAGGCGACTTAATATCTGTAATAAATTTTTTCACGAGGAAAGCAAAGTCAAGGTCGAACGAGGAGAACTTTTGCAAGAGCAAAAGCTCTGGAGTATTGTTCGAGCAAGTTTTCTTATTTAATGATCGTACCGTAAGAAAAACAGTCGCATGAAGAGACACTAGAATTGACGATTTACGTACGTACATACATATATAGATGCTTTTAAGAGAAGCATTCTATTTTCGATCCATTTTATCCAGGATCAGGTTGACGTTTCAGAGAACTATCGGTAAACATATTACGTATATATCAATATAAGAAGATCTCAAGCTTTAAAATATTTATCACTTCATTACCTTACTATCCCGGCTTTGTCGTTATTATCGCGAAAAATATCTTGCCCGTGTTCTTTCGTAATAAAGAAATTACTTGCTAACAGAGAAATGAGCTTCCTAGGTTGCATCAAGTAGAAATCTTATCGTATTTGCATGGATATTGCTGAAAGACGAAGCGACTTTCTACAAAGGCATTTCCTAGAACGAACAACTAGCCTTAGGAGTTTTCAAATAAACTTTGTTTGCGGTCAAACGATGGAAGGACTTGTTATTTGCGTTAACAAACAGCAAATAACATGGGAAGAATTAAAAAACTATTAATCATAATTTGGAACTCTTCTGGTTTGAAAATCTAGTTACATCTAATACGTCAACTTCGCTAACGAGTTTTCTTCCCAATTGATACGAAGACCTTTCAGTTTGTTGAAACTAATGAAACAAAGATAAATGAAAGACGATGGAAGAATTGATCCCTTTTTTTTCGCTTTGTACCAAGCATTTATAACAGTCGAAACGTACCGAGATACAATGCGTCCGTGTAAAACATTCGGATCGATCGGTACATTTCCAGCGAGTCTCTCTCTCTCTTTTTTTCTCTCCACGAGTTTCGAAGAATTCCCATCGAGAGAATGTGTGTATGTACTCGCATACTTGCATGCAGATAGACGAGCACGTGAAATAGTATAAAACACGCGACTCTTATCGTATCGGCGATATCTTTTTCGAACGTTTTTGCGATTCCTTTTTTCTTCAGTTTTTTTCTCTCTCGTTTTATGCACTACTCTAGGTACATGTATATGAATGTTATACAATGTCAAGTATAGAGAATCGTTCGTAGTGAGGATATTTCTTCTTCACGACCATTTCTCCAATAGCTCGTCGTAAATTGCCGTCTTTCAGGCGTTGAGCTTTTCTCATCGCGAGATTCACAGAGAACGTCTTCATAGAATTACGTCTACGAACGCTCGGGTCTCTGTTATTGACAGAAGTCTTCAAAACAAGAGATATATAATCGATACTTCCATAAAATATTTGAGAATTTGAAAATCGTAGATCTGAAGAGTTTCTAAAATAATTTCTTTTCTTTTCTTTCTCAAATCGTGGCAACGCGTCTTAAGAAAACGTCATTCAGAAAAGAGATTGTATTTAACACAAGATATCACTTTAATTTTCACTAGACTAGTTGTTACTAACTTCTGTTTGTACTCATCATCCTTGGAAATTCTAGTATGAATTCATGTGTAAAACAAAAGGACAGAAGTAGCCAATTAGTGCACACCATTGCTTGAGAACTTAAATCTGTCGCTTAGCTTTTAAAACTGTTCATGGTTGGTGAACCATAAGCTCTCTCTATCTCTCTTTCTCTCAAAATCATTGGAGTGTATTTTTTAAATGAGCATTCCTGTAGAGATCATTATTTTAGTTAACATTTTGATCTATTCCATGTTCTAGATACTTCAGCTAGTTAGATTTAAAACAGAATAAAATTTATTTATATACATACGTGCTTTTGAAAGCGATCTGACGTTATAATTATCATTGACGTCTATGTACTTTATTTCCACTTATCGCATTTGTTTCGTGCATTCATTCATTCGAACGCGAAACGTACGGTATATACATATTTTTTTTCTCTTCACCCGGAGATACTGTACAGGCAGTCCCCCGATATACAGCTTATACGGAACATAAACGTGACTTTACTATACGTGTGTGCGTGAATGTTCATGTACCCTGTACTCGTACGACCAATATAGAACATGTAAAGCGACAGATAGTGAAAATGAAACGAAGGGAACTCTCATCGTAGTATAAAGTAAAAAGAGTACTGTACGTTTAGAGAATGTAGTGAGAGCGAGGGACTGAAAAGCGAACGCGCTATCGAATTTTCACGTTTTCACGTTCGCTCGGAAAATCATCGAACTTCGTTTTCACGATGATTATTGACACAGGAAACGAACGATTAGACATCGAGGATTTGGTGGTATCTCTTCAGCCTAGAACCGACCATCGATTTGTCTGCGATTCCAACAAAACATCCCTGTAAATCGATATATATATATATATATATATATATATATATATATATACCAATCGATATATATATATATGTATATGTATTTATATGTATACGACACTTCATCGTTCGATGTTTGAAAAAAAGAAAATGAGATAGCATGCCAACAGATGCAGATTCGACGGGCGATAAAACCTGCGCATTGTATTGTCCTTTATAAACATTGTGCCAGAGGATATTAATTAAACCAACATTATGATTCATCAGTGTTATTAAGAAATAAAAACTTTCATTCTTACATCGCGAAGAATCATTGCGAATTGATCGTCTATCCATCGAATGGATCATCCAATCGGACGATTACACGTTGTTCAGTTTCGTACAGTTAACGCATCTATCGTACTTGAAAAGAAGACAAGATAATGATTGAATCATCAATGCGGAAGGCAATAATCAGGAATTGGTGTTCGATCGATGTAGATTTCCGATGACAAGTTGGTTTGTTTCGATTTTTCTCGAGGTGGTCGTCCTCTCGAAGGAAAAATCTTGGAAAAGGAAGAACAGGAAGAGGAGGATGGTTACTAAAGGTAGACCAACGAACCAATGGGACCGATTTGTGAATAATTTACTCGTGCGACGAACGAAAGCATCTTTCTATTTAGTTTTAGCGAAGGAAACTACCGCTTCCATTCGGTTGACTCAATATTCTTCGTTGAGGAAATGGAAGAAACTGTTTGAAATTAGGTCGATATATAGTACATAAATAAATTCCGTGGAGATGAAAAAATTCCGATAAGCCTATCGGCTCGAAAAAGAACGTTTTTACCCGTCGAGACTTTAATGAGGTTCTATCTCTCGTTTGCCGTTGGCATGAGCAAGCGTACGTTAATCACGATCCTTTCTCCAATTCGTCTTTCGTTCTTCGAGAATAACCGTGGACCGTTTATAATCGTACGAATACATACCTCACCCTTTTGAAATTTCAATCGATCAAACCGCTCTCGTTCATTTTAGTAATTGGTTCGTTCGTCCATTTCGCGTTCCGATATGAAAATTAATTAATTGCGAATTACACTTGATTTCCCATAAGCCCGCGACGTTTGACATCGCTTTGTATCGTCGAAAGAGAGAGAAAAAGAGAAAAAGAGAAAGAGAGCGAGAGAGAGAGAGAGAGAGAGAGAGAGAGAGAGAGAGAAAGGATATCATTCTTTCCCGACATTAAACCAAAACGAATCTTTTTCTCTTCAAGGAAAACTTTCAGAATCGTTAATATAAAGGCGGAAGCATCCTCTTTAGCGAGGATTTATCTTGACGTAGATTTCTTTTTATCTCAAAACAAACGAGCACTTACTTCGGAAAGCTTATCAATTCGAATAAGCGACCTTAAAGATCGTTTTAATCTTTATGGGACATGGAATAATGCTGTATCTCATCGCTATAAAAAAAAAACATCTTAATTTCCTGTATATATCAGAGTCTTATGTTACTTTTATTTTTATAGATCTTCCACTTGATATCGATTTACGCATTTCGTTAAAGCTTTTCTGCTTGGACAACACCGGAAACATAAGAAATAAGAAGAAAAGTGGGACGACGAAGTAAAACCAAAGGCAAGAGAACTTTCTTCGTTCTTTCTTTTCATGAGTTTTAACGATCATATGCACGCTTAGACTTGAAATTACAAGATTTCAGAAGAGATCGTTAATGCTCGTTCCTTCCTCCAGTCATTGTTTGTAGTTAAAATTATTCGCTTTCAGTTTTTAAAAACGTATACTCGGTTGTTCGTTTGATCCCCCCTATAAAAGGAACTATACGGAATGCTTTATAATTGCATCTGTTTGCGTGCATACGCACATGTATTTTGACGTTATAGTCGATATTGAATTTCTATAGATGTTACATGGACCGGTGGGAACATTGTAAATACGATAGCCGTCCTGCTCGACAGGTGGAGGATGTACGCACATTGTTAATCCGATGCTTCTCATCTCTCTCCCCGAACCTCCTTGTCACGGATGATGAACAGAAATTTGTTCGGTAATCATGATAGAATCGTCTTTATGCTTGCGTGCACTCATTATATTCCTATCTCGACCGAAAGAAAAAAGATATCAGTGTGCTTTTTTTTTTTATTAATTTAATTATCGCGTAAAAGTAGTAACAGAAATTCGTAAAAAAATAGAGATAAAAATAGAGTGAAAGAGAAAACAGATGATATTAAACAATTTCGTGGTTTTCTCTGATCCAACATCAATCCTTCTACACGTATACAGTTTTTTAAGTTCTCGGATTAAATCCTTTCTACTATTCGAATGACATTTCATTTCTTTTCCTTTCTATACTATAATTAGGAAGAATTATCGTAGTAGAATGAAACGTTGGTGAACATGACGCGATTGCGTATCGGTTGGCCGACACGTGACTACTTTTTGATCGTGATCTCGACGTGACGTGATGCACGAAACGAACCTTCAAATCTTTCCAATTTGATCGACGTTCGTTCAATCGGAGTTTCTATTCAGAATATTTTTATTTCTTTTGAAATCAACGGTGTAAATCACATTCGGTTTGACGTAACGAAGTAGGAGTCAATCCTAAACGCGTAACGAAATAAGAGTTAGAATCATGTGACAATCAAAGGGTGTTTTAATGTTATCGACTTATAAATTGTAAGAATCTTAGAACGTTGTAAACGCTTATCGAAAGGTATTCGTGACGGTTTTCTTATATTGGATTAAATGTGTTTCACGAACGATAGCGTGTACCTTTCTTTCGTGTTCCTTATCGAGCTGTCTCGCGAAAAGTGCTTAGCTACTCGTGATATATTATAGTAATCGTGATTATTTCCTTCGGACTTCTTAACGAAGCGCGTCCGCGAAGTCTCGTTTGAACTTAACGATCGATCGCGATTTTACGAGACTTTTAAAAATCGATCATTGATTGAAAATGGAAAAAGAAAATTCTTATTAGAATTTTATAACGATGTGTTTGTTGATCTTCATCAATTCATGTATTTCACAATTTTGTTAAAACGTTGTTCTAAGTAAAGCCATTTGATTTTTTTTTTTTATTTTATTGTTACATCAGTCAGACTTACAGATGTTCTATTTACTTAGCATAAATAATTGAACAATAGATGTCCATTACTATGCTCTCATTTAAATAACACATCAATCCTTATGGTCCGAAAAAATGTTCGTTCAATCTATCATTTGATCCAATCTATAAAGTACTCGTTATATATTCTTGTGACGTAACGAGCACGTAGGTACGTACAATCGACGCTACAGAAAAAAAATGTTTCAATATGTGACGAGCACATAGCATCAGGATTTTTATTTAAAATAAAATTCAACGATGGAACGATATTGCACCACTTCATTTGACGTTTTAATATCAGGATATCAAGACGCGTCTCTATATGACCGTAGAACGTGTGAAATTCATTATATGAGTTTTAGTGATAGTTGCAAGAATGCTGTTTTGTGATGACAATTTTGCACTTTAATGAAGAATCATGCGTAACGAGAATATTTGCAGGCTGCAATTTTTGCTTGTATTTCGAGATAAATTACAAAGATAGTCTATACAATAATTTTCATATTTACGATATATTATCGTTATTATTATATCGTAATAGCGATCGATCCATTTTTGTAGTGCAAAATGCTTCTCTATATTGTGTCCTTTAGAGTCTTCGACCCTCGTAGCACAAAGTGGCCATGACGTAGTGTACAAGTGCATGTTTGTGTATCCACAAAGTATGAACTAATCGATATTTATTGATCTCACGTTCAGAGCCACGGGAAGGACGCATAAAGGAGAATCCTTCGACGCTTGTGTTCGACCTAAAATTATTATTATGCGTAGCTTCGGAGTGCTCGGCCAACATGAGCCTCCAATTCCTGTCGTTCTATTTGCATACGCCTCTTCGTCTTTTAGCCTTGAAATCGAAATCTTGTTAAGGGGTGGTATTTCTCTTTGTAACTTTGTAATTAAAGAACATTCATTAATTGGATACCTACAAGAGTTCAGGGTATAATATTAGAACTTTTATTTCGATTAAAATTCGTAGAGGACATCAATATTATCGTTTATCGTTTAAATATTCACAGAGGAGTATACATTCTCGAGGAATTAAATAGAATTAAAATAGTCAAAGTAATCTAATGCGATACGATAGAATCAGTCGTCATTAACAAACGTTGATCAGATTCCGAGAATCATATTTGTATGAGAATAGACGGCTAATTATAGTATTGTACGTTATTCGCGATTCGTCTTTTATACTTGAATAATGAAACGTCATAATTGCTGAACGGCTCGACTACTATAGCAAGTACTTTCTTCACTTAAGATCAACAACTTATCGTCAAGAAGTTCTTCTAACATAATTTGAGAGAGATTCGCCGTGGTAAACTTTTTGATTGCATAGTCGCATTCATAGTCATTTAGAGTTTTGAAACTCGCTTCTATTAAGAACGATGTTTCTTCGTTTAATAATTGACTTTTCTGTCTTTAATCATACTACTTTATTTGGTTATGGAACATCTAGTGATTATTATGGAAATATTGTTCGGCGCGCTATATTCAAGGTTAGAAAGTGAAAGAAACGAAGTTATTGAATAACCGAAAAGCTAATAAATCGTTAACACAGACTGGAATAATAATGCGAAGAACTTCACGCAAAGTGTCGAGGTTCGTAAAGAATCGAAAATAGGGGGAATATTCGGAGAATATATTGCGAAAGATCGTGAGGGTTTAAGGGGATTCACGAACTGCTATTGATTTTCAAAAATAAGCTCGCATCTAACAGCAAAGTATAATTTCCTGTAGTTGGACTCGGAATAATGTCTTTTTCGATTTCTAATTTCGGTGACACTAATGACATTTCCTGTTCGATAAAATACTTAGGCCCTTCGAGATTCCTCGATGATCGTCGAGAAGCGACACAATAAATTTAGAATTAGACGATGACTTAGAAAAAACGTGCGATTGAAATAATTTATTTATGGAGCTTTGACATAAGTATTGATTATCGTAATGTATTCTATTGAGTCGATTATTGGGAAGAAATTTATGGTAGAATTATAATACAGTAAAAGATTCTCTTCGGTTGATAAATTTTACTAAAAATGAAATGTTTTTTTCTTCGGTATCTTCGCAAAAAAATTTGTGATTCATTTCTTTCGTCGTTATCGACGTTACGGAAGCGAGTTTGACGGATTTATCGTCAACTTTATCGTCACTGTACTACTTCCTTCGATATAGCAAGTAACTTTGAGGGTGTAGATTTGTTATAAAGTATACGTCGATTTGATTGAAAGAAACGACCGATAAGGCTCGACAAGAAATCGTATATTTTGTCGCGATCTAACAAAGCGATCGGCCTTCTACTATATTCTGTTAGAAATCATCCCCTTTTTCTCGCGCTAGACTCACTCGAGCGGTCACGGCCGGTTCGATATATCGCCGCCTGGTCGAGCGGAATAAACGGATCTAGAGTTCGTTTACACCGAGTTTAGCACGATGGCAGGGCGAAACTTGTTCGCTTCGTCAGTATCGGTCGGCTTTCGATTGTTCGACGGAATTTTCGTCGCGCATTCCGCCGCTCGACGAAGAGGATCGAATAATCTTCCTCGAATTTTGCATTCCTTGAATTCCTCCCTTTTGACGTAACGCGAATATCGCACGGACAGCTTATTGCCGTCGATCAGAAGGACGATCTGTATTCGTATCTACTGATATACGTGATTTCACGATGCATGAAAATTTTCACGAGATTTCGTCGAGTTCGGCACGAACGATGGTGTTGGCACGTTTTCGAAAATATATACTAGGTACTTAGATAACTGCTATTAGCTTGTGCTACTTGCGGCTGGGTTATATCGAGTAAAACGTTCGGTGGCAGGTAATCGGCGCGTCAAAAGGGGCCGCAAAGGCGAGGGTAACGGCAACAAGTAACGAAGTATGACGCTCACCTTGCGTGCCCTCCAGTCACGAAGGACTTTACCGAAGTAGGCCACGTGAAAGTTCAGCTCTTAAAGTTCCATTCGGTCTTACGACGGACGTTCGGCAGGCATTGTCCGTGCACGTGCTGGACGTCCTAAGTTCCTCGATCTGTCCTCACTGTCACTTAAAAATGCGACTTTCAACGAGCGAGTCATTCGAATTTCGAAGAGGACAGAATATAAAAGAAAAAGAGAGAGAGAGAGAGAGAGAGAAGAAAGAAAGAGAAAAATCGTCTTAAAAAGAATGTCCGAAGGATTTCGGAGATTGGGATAGAGTCCGCGCAAAATTCAAGAGATCACGCTGTCCGACATCGTCGTCTTCTTCTCCTTCTTCTTCGTTCTCCCGTTGGCGCGTTATCTCGCCAGTATCACCGCTCTCTTTATCGCGTGGTAGGAAGAATAAATCACATCGATCCTCGTCCGAGACGATCGAACGTCGTCGTCGTCGTCGTTGTTGGCGAACTTCGTCATAGAGTCCTTTTGTTATCGTCCGAAGTCGTTGATCCTCCTTGTATTCGCCGAGGGTATGTGCCCGTGAACTATTATAGACGATCGGACTTTCGAGACGAGATCGGTGCCACAAGACACACACGAATGAACATTACACGGCTCTTAATCGAGTCGCTTATCGTCCGATATTTCTCGTCTTTATGAAAAACGCGCGAATCGTATTCGGCGACGAATAGGATGATGATGATAATGACGACGAGGACAAAGAAACGAAGAAAGAAGAGAAAAAAAGAGAAGGAAAAGATCGAGATTGTCGTCCGGGTCGACGGACACGCGGCGAGGATTGAAGTGAGCGCCGTCAGCGTCGTCCAGCCTTCGCCACCGTCGCCACCGTCGTCGTCGACGTCGACGTCGTCGTCGTAGTCGTAGTCGTAGTCGTAGTCGTAGCCGTCGCCAACCTCGTTCCGAACCGGACGCTTGCGCAGGAGCGCCAGCCGCCCTTCGACGTGCGTCCATCCAAAGGGGGATGAATCGTTTCCCTTCCTTGCCGTTATTATCAATTCACCTAGTTTTCGTCATAATCGTTGGAAGCCTGCAGTCTTCCAGTCGTCCGAGTACGTGAATTAACAATGAGCTCTCCTCACGAGCGAGTGAGTGTACGCGCGCGCACTCACTACGCCATACGATAATGAGCCCGTTGTAAATAAAGGATTCCGATCGACACAGGGATTCCTTCATTCCTTTTCCTAACTTCTCTTTTCTTAACATATATTTGTATAGACAGATATCGGTATAGTTACGTGTTTGATGTATTTTATTTCTTCTTTTCTTTTCTCTATTTTTCTTTTTGTCTTTTTTATTTTTCTTTTCTTTCTTTCGTTTGGAAAAAGAATATGGACCAATGTTATGACGCCTCTTTATTCTCGACTCTCTTACATCCTACGATGTTGACTCGCTCGAATACTCGACACTGTTCCTCTCGATCATCTTCACTTTTTGAAACTTTTCCAAATTCGTTTTCTAGGAAAAATTCGATTTCGTATTTAGCTACTTATACCGCGATGAAAAGCACTTGTGAAAACGCTAGTCTGCGTACGTCAAAGAGAGTTAGCGATAAGCAGTTAACGTTAGTTATCGCGAAAACTTCTTCGCTATGGATAGGCCTATAGAATTTCAATGGATGTAGAGAGAACGTCGGGGAGAATGGGAAACACAAGTTGCTAATTAGATAGGGTAGTTGAGACAATCCCTAAGCTCAATGAACCACGGATTAAAGTTTTAACGTCTCCGTTTTCTCGTTTCAAGCGACATTTATATACTTAGAGCGAATACGAGAGAGTGTCAACGTACTTAGCAGCTTTAAACTAAAGTATGAAACTATACGGTTAATTACTCTCTCACGAATTAAAGAATAGATTCATGAATAAAAAATATTTACTATTATTCATAAATCTCTTACGTTTTTATTCCACTCATAAAATTCTTTCGATCGAACGCCTATTCAAAATTAACTCCGCAAAGGATTTACTGAACGAATCACTATGACGTAACGACTGACGTAAAGATCGAAAGCAACTCCCCCACGCGTTTTAGTTAGGTCAGGCCGATATTTAGTTCGATCTATTGTAAAACGAAATTATTTATAACCGAGCGTATATCGTTAAAATATGCGAGAGATAGCTATGTTCCGGACGAGCGATTGACGTCCATCATAAAAATGAGTAAAAATAAGTAGCAGATAGGTACCTCTTCGCAGGATTAATTTTATTATCCACTCGCTCTATTATTTTTATTATCTCGTTATTGGCGTTACTCTCGTTTCGACGACGAGCAAGTAAGAGAATCAGAGTCGGTTTGTAGTCACTTATGCGAACATTCATTCGTTCGTTCATTCGCGAGAGAGCTATTGAATCCGTGGCAGCGATATTTCCTTCGGCACAGAAATTCCTTCCCGCGTTTTCCTCGTATAGATGACTTTCATACACATACATACATATATACGTACCTATACATATATTATGTCGAATTGCATATTCCGAACGACATGTCTCGCGCTAATAGAATCTGCGGAACTCGTAAGTGCATACGCTTAAAGAAGTCAAGCTTTTGAAGAGCTCGCGAAAATTCTTAGGCTTCGATTTTATTGGCTTCTCGTATGTGCGAAAGCGATGCGCTAGAAAATAGGTCCTCGATCGAAATCGACGAAGAAGAGACGCGTGAAATCTAATAGAAGATTTTGAAGTTTTCTTTACCTCTTTATTTCTGAAATATAAAATGTTCCTATCTAAAAAAATCACATAAGTAGGTAGTAACGAGACTGAAAAACGACCATCAAGAATATGCTGACCAGTAGTTGAACATCCGTCGGAGAGAATGATATTATGTAAATCTTCATAAATTTACAAATTTTTATCTAACCGTAGAAACATTTCACGTTCGTAGATATTATTCTCCGGATTTCCTCATACTTCACGTGTATCCATTCTTAATGAAACAGAAGTGGTCCTAATTAACTCGTTGTCTGCTCTTACCTCGGTGTTTCAGCTTCTTTTATAACTCTCCGAGATTTCACTGGCTACGTGTCGAAAAGAAAACCAAACGAAGCGGTCGTCTTACTAAGACTATTATGTGATTAGCTATATCAAAGAATATGAAACTTTTTTCATATAGAAGCTTTCATTTTTATCGTACGGGGAATGATAGCTGAAGAGAGAATGGGAGAGAACGAGAATGATGAAACTTGACAAATGCCAGGTAATTATCCAAGAGTGCTGATTTTTAAAAGTCCTCAAGTCCCTCCGATAAAAGGAACGTCATCGTGATGGCGAGTACACGCTTGAATGGAGCTAATATCAGACTGGCTTTTCGGTTAGATCCGAGGGAGTTTTCGTGAGGAGGACAAGTGGAAGCCCGGTGGTCTTGGGAATGACGTCGCGACGGAAGGTGAATGAAAAAAAAAAGAAAAACGGACAGAAGCAGAGATGTTACCGAGCTCGACAACGACGACGACGACGACGACGACATCGATAGAGATGTGCGATGGTGGTCATCGTGTCGGTGGGATGAGAAGAGGGAGGAGAAAGAAAAGAGGAAGTGGTCGGAGGGCCCTCATCATCCTCCGCTAATATTTACTCATGCGAACACAAAAACCACTCCCTTCAAAAGTACGTACACTCCTTCCCTTGCAGTACTCTCTCTCTCTCTCTTTCTCTCTCCTCTTCTCTTTCTCTTTCTCTCTCTCTCTCTTTCTCTCCTCTTTTACTCATTTTTCTTTGGTTGATAAAGATACGAGGAAGTCGTCGAGAAAGTGTGTTTAACTCCGTCTATGGCACCAACGGAATTTCGTTTTGTGATCGCGTCGATGAATCTGGGGGATCCTTCTCGAAAGGGATTGGTTAATAATAATAACGTAAAAACGATTCGTATATAATCAAGAGGAATGGCGACGTTCGACTCGCCTCGAAACAAAACACCATTTCTAAGAGAATAGGTATCAAGTTTTCTAACAGCATGGCTTCTTCGTATTTTCCGAGAGTGGCTCGAGCTAATTGCATTCTCTCGCAATATTTCCACGCTCCTATAGTAAATTAAATAAGAAACGGGTCGCAAATGAAAATGAATTTTATCGAACGAATGGCTACTGCGACAATCGGTGAAAACTTTTTAATAATATCATTCTAAACTTGAATGTCCCAGCCTGAGTTTGTTACGATATGATTTTATTTCTTTTTCCTATGTTTATATATATATATATATATATATATATATATAAATTAATTAAATACGAAACCATAGTGATGTATCCACAATGGATATGAATGAGCAAAAAGTAAAAAAAAGAATTGCATCTATTTATACAATTTTCATTGAATTTCCTCAATATTATTGTATAAAGCAAAAGGCTTTGCGAACCTAGAGACTATGACTACCACTACTGAGTCCATAAATGAGAAACGAGGCTTTCAAACGAACCAATAATCAAATTATCGTGGTACCGAAGTCGATGTGCAAGCAAGCCAAGCAGTTTGCGCAAAGGCAATGTTTCGCTCACTGTCTTTGCTTCCCAGACTGAATTAGATTTCGGTTCTGGCTAAACGTTTGACTTCCTTTTTCCTTTTATTTCTTTTAGCCTCGACCATGCCGGCAGTCATTACTACCACTTGTCACACTCTTCGTTTTTCTCTTCAAATCTGTCTGTCCGTGATTTCTATCGAATTTCATTCTTTTTTTCGTCTTCGAATCAAACTTTGTAGAGACTGATCGAATCCTCTCCTTTCCGTCCTTCTCGTTTTTTTTTTTTTTTTGTTAGCTACATCGTCCAGAAGGTCTTCAGCACGTCCCTGATATTACCGGTCGAAGTCAATGCAAAATGTTCGAAATATCTATCGAGCATAGAATCGTAAAGAGAAATGGATGGAAAAAAAGATGAACTAAACATTGCGGACCATGTACATGGAGCAAGAAAAAGAAAAAGCGAGTATTTAGAGAGTGTACATTGCAACGTGCATTCCTCTAGGGAGATTGCCGAGTTTCCTTGTCAACATGGTGCATCTTCCGCATGATAAATAAAGACCGGTAATATAGTCGTATAAAAGTACCTACCTTGTGTATACTATGCATAGGATTTTAGACTACAGTAGATGGCTTTCAAGAAGGAAGATTTCGAGAATTGCGAAGGGC
Source organism: Vespula vulgaris (assembly GCF_905475345.1). Taxonomy (NCBI): domain Eukaryota; kingdom Metazoa; phylum Arthropoda; class Insecta; order Hymenoptera; family Vespidae; genus Vespula; species Vespula vulgaris. Next base: position 13,767,345 of record NC_066587.1, read on the forward strand.
AGCCGCTGTAAAAATATGTGCAAGTCATGGCACAACGAAGCTTTCACATAGGTATGTACGTATAACTCTGTGTACGCGTGTACGTGTGTACACGTACACTCTTCGTTCAAAACAATGCCCTACCGTGAAATAAAAAGAGCCGTGGGGTAAAAAATATTCTGATACTGTACCGTGCAAATGGACGACGAATAAATCATGAGAGAAACGTGAAGAGACATAGAAAATACGGGAAATCGTTGCAGGAAACATCACTGATAAGAACGATATTATCAAAGGACAGATTCTTTCTTTCTTTCTCTCTCTTTTCTTTCTTTTGATTGTCCGAACAATAGATTTTTTGTTTTGGCAATTAATGTCATACTATTCTATCAATATCTATGGAGGGGATATGTCTATCACGTAGTTATTATTTTGCATAAGATAGATAATAGATAGATAATAAATATTATTTAGTTTTAAATGTTCTTTCTTTTTTTTTCTTTTTATAGATTAAAAACGTGTTCGAATTTGAAAAGTCATTTTTATTATTACGTTTCTATTACGAAAGAAAAGAAGAAAATTAGAAAACTTCCAATATCTATGTGATCTTTCTATTTGTTATATTTCAAATAAAATGAAATTCCATGTTATTAGCTGAGAAATTATCGGTCTTCTATTGAATCGTATCGAGACGCAAGGTTTTACTACAAGCTTGAAATGTATTGATTTTTAAAATACTTTGCGATATGATAAAGAACAATGTGACGCTAAGTAAAAGACTCTGTTATCTGATTTGTATTTATGTTACTGTAATTCTTAGTAATCGAGTTTTTATTTCAAGCATATCATGTGATCGAAAGTCTTCGTTCGGTGATACGAAATTAATGAAATTTTTTGCTACAAAATCTCTTGATCGATGGATGCATGATTTCAAGATAATAGATAAGGTTAGATATTTCGTTATATTTTGAAAACGAATTCGTCTTTCTATTTTTACGAAAGAGTTTTACATAAAAATACAATGACCGTCATGATATTTTCAATATTCAAGAATGTTATTTCTTGAGGAACTTCGATATTGTTCCTTAATAAATTTGTTCATTGTAGATGTTCATTGATAAATCAAGATTGTAAAATTCAAAATGAATTCCGAGAATAATACGAGTTACAGATAAACAAGGGAGAAATGAAACGAAGAAGAAATAAAAATTTAACTTTGTTAACGGGAAAGAAAGAGAAGTGAAATAACTCGTTTTCTTTATTAAATATTTTACGTAGAAAAGTCCATTCTTTGAAAAAAACTCAGTTCTTTGCAGTATACATACATTAACTCGTGTTTAATGAACGTATATTTACGTTTTGAATATTACATTAAAGTAGAACTCCCGTTAATTTATTATTTATCTAATCTTAATATTTTAACATATATATTACTATTCGATCATGTGCTTGTATTCTTCTTAGTTCTATAACGTCTTATAAGTTAATTATGTGGTTAACTGAAAATTCGCTTAAAGAGTTAAAAGCGGTTACGCTAAAGTCAAATTTCTCGAAGGAGTATTCGTGCAGGCACTGAACTCACTTTCTTTTATTCTCCGTGCAAAGACTACGTAAGATAGAGTAAACTTCGAAAGTTTTCGATGTGGGATTGCTCCGTCATGGATTATAGATATCGCTATGAAACTACAGTAGCATATAATGGAGCGATAGGACTTCTTCATTATGCAGAGCAATCATCGTTGCAATTTCCTTGGAGTTCTTTGTTCGTCTCATTATCGTCTCGATTGATTGAATCTACTCGAGAAATAAACGTTCTTTCGAGCAAGTTCTTAAACAAATCATTCGTTGACACCTGCAAAGATATCAATGGTTCGACTATGTTTTATTCAAACGGTTAAGTACTAGCAACGGACTAAAAAATACGAGCTCATTTAGCATTTGATTCGAGGTAGGTCCATACACATGGATCAGCTCATTAAGTCAACCAAACTCATTAAATAGTCGTAGCGCTAGCTCGTTAAATCCATGTAATTATTCATCTTGAAGTCTGGCAGCATTGTCTCAATCCATAGAGGATTCTATTGTCTCATACGATACTAAAAGACAGAGAGTGAAAGAGAGAGAGGGGGAGAGAGAGAAAGAGAAAGAGAAGAAAGGAACGAAAAAAGAGAGAATCATTTGCCGTGAAGATCTTCGTCTACAGAATTTCGATACACGGTGTATTCTTAAAAATATTGTCAGAACGTGTCTATTTCATAAAAAGACAAAAATCTTAGAAGGATTAAAATTCATTGCGAAATTTAATATTCTACATTTCATTTATTATATACCTTTATAAATTCTGTATAATCAATTTATGCGAGATAATTGTTTTTTATCCGTCGGTTGTCATCGGTCGATTATCTCCGTCGTATTCATATAATGAATTTGCTCAAAATTGTATAATATATATGAAATTGCGATAAGTAACGATGAAAAATATCGATGTTTAGCTCGGATCCATTTTCGTCTCATTTATTATACAATTAAAGATGTTTCCAGTCGAACATAGAGGTTAAACAAATTTTAGTCGTCCTTATCTAGAATTTCAATTATTCGTATAAATGATAAACGATCAAAAATAATGATCGATGTTCATGTAAAAAGGCCAATGACGATGACGCGACGCCTTAGGTAAGGCACATTGTTGTATAAGAACACGTGAGCAAAGGTAGCACGTCCGCCAGAGAGCTTCCAATATCGAGCTATGTGGAATGTAAGTAAACTCGGTTGTGAAGGCTAAAGCTACGACACGCTCGTCTCTGTCTCCATTATATGCAAATTTCTGCGAGTTGCATCGAAAACCTCAACATCGTTAACCTCCGAAAGCCATCGATTAGGTTCGGTAAGATACTTCGAAAGAAACGATGTGAGAACAAGTTAAGATCTTTCGCAAGAGTCATCGAAGATGACTCGTTAACAGATAAAAGACGGGCATAGAAATCTTTCTTTAAAATATTTTTTCGTTCCAGCGACAAACTTTACTTTAGTTTTTTTGATAAAAACAAATTACCGATACGACGAAAGAAACTTTGTACTTTGCTCGATAACAAAACCGAAAAGCAATGACTTAATTGAATGCTCGTATAATCGGATTTTATCATTTTATCTGATTTGCCAAAAATAATAGATTAATACGAAATAAATGAATGTATTACATTTTTGTAGAACTGGAAGAATGATCGAATAAAATAAATATAATTAAACTATTCATAAATTCATCAGTTTCCAATTGTTAATAATAACGTATTGTAATCCATTGAAATCACTTAATGGTATATACATATGTACGAGAACTTTGTTACATTTTTTTCGAGAAACGTAATCGAACTTTTGCATAAGCGTTAATTTCCTCGAGAAGTTGTCTGTATCTCAATTCGCATAGATCTCGTTTTAAACAATTGGTTTATCTTTTTATCAGAAATGAACGTTTCCATTCGTAGTCGTCCTGAATTCCTTCAATCAATAACTTACGATAAACTACTTTTTACGAAACTTTATTAATGACAGAGTAGATATCCGAATCTCGGATATCGCGATAGAGGGATCGCGATAAAGAAACGTTGCACAATAAATAAATTTCATTTCTAATTGAGCCACGACGAAGTAGATTAATCTTCTCGAATCATCGGTAAGTCGATCTTTCTATGATTTCTTGATTCATGCTTGATCGACTTGCTTCAAATAAATACGATGAGTTTACATTTTAAAAAAATTTTACATTTTCTTCTTTATATCATTTTAATTGATTTCAATTTCGCGAATAACACAACAAAGCATGAAATCGATGATGCGTCGGTATACAGATTACCAAAAAATATAGTTCCGATTTCCTATGATCTACGAATATTAACAAAATTGGCTGCAAACGACTTTCTCTATGAAGCCGAAGTTCGGATAACGTTCGACGCATTGGAAAAGACAAATACGATAGTACTACATGCTCATAAGCTAAGAATAGATAAGGATAAATCTTTTCTATACAGAGGAACCGATAAAATTTTGATTCACGATCAATATATCGATACAAATAGACAATTTTATATCGTCAAATGCATGAAATATTTCGAAGTTGGACGGTATACTTTGGTTCTTTCTTTTGTGGGAGAAATCCAGGATGACGTGTTTGGATTTTATAGAAGTTCCTACGAGGTGGATGGACAAAAGAAGTGAGTTCATTATATGCTATTTATCATTAGCTTTTATTTATTTGCATCAATTGTTTCCAGATGGATTGGTATAACTCAATTCTCACCTACATACGCTCGGCAAGCGTTTCCGTGCATGGACGAACCACATTTAAAAGCGACATTTACAATAAGCATTGGTCATTATTCTAATCAAACGGCCACTAGTAATACCGATATAAAAAAGATTGAGGAGGTGTTAGTATAATTTCATGCAATGGGTACAACATTTTTTTATGTTTTAAATCATGGTCTTTAATTTGAACATTTGCAGCGATACATTTTATCGTCTGACAACGTTCCTGACTACTCCACGGATGTCGACGTATCTCGTCGGATGGTCGGTACATGATTACGTAGTCGAAATTTCAGAATCCTCAAAAGATTTTAAGATCTGGACGAGAGACAGCATGCTATCGCACGGTAGCCTCGCTTTGAATCAAGGCTGGTTAATTTATACAGCTTTACAAAACTGGATGGAAGTAGAAAATCCTATTAAAAAAATGGATCAATTTGCCATAGCTGATTTCAATTTTCACGCTATGGAAAATTGGGGTATGATAACGTATCGTGAGTCGGTAGTTCTATTTCAGAATGGAACAATTCCAATGAGAAAAATGGTTGATGGCTTGGTTACTATGGCACATGAATATTCGCACACGTGGTTCGGGAATTTGGTAACGCCAGAATTTTGGAATGTCGCTTGGTTAAAAGAGGGCTTTGCCTCGTATTTCCAATATTTAGGACTCTCTTTGGTACAACCAACATGGAAAATGATGGATATGTTTGTCGTTGATTACGTTCAACCTACTCTTCTCTTGGATTCTGTGAATCACAATAGATCCATGAATGGTAAAAACGTCGGAAGTCCTAGCAGTATCATGGCTACGCTAGATTTTGTTACTTATAGAAAAGGTTTATATTATAACTCTAAGCTTTATTTCAAAAGTATCTCAATGAAACAAAATGCTTATTCTTCTCTATAGGAGCGTCCATAATTCGAATGATAAAACATGCGATTGGTGAGAATGTCTTTCAGAAAGGATTGCGACATTATTTAAGTGAAATGTACGTGATTGAGGTGCAAACGTTTTGGTAATCGATCGAACGAAATTAATCATGATAATATTTAACGAACATTTTAGGTCGTATCGAGTTGCCAGACCATACGACTTGTATAATTATTTGCAAAGAGCTATTGATTCGTCATCAAATAGCACGAAGAACTGTAAATTTGTCAAGGACGTTGTCGAATCTTGGGCAAATCAAGTGGGATATCCTTTGATAACGATAACGCGAAATTATACAAAACATTGGGCATTGGTATCTCAAGAACGATTTTATCTTAATCGAGACACGAGAAAAATGAACGACAATGACGAAGAACACACATGGTGGATACCTCTGACCTTCGCTACGAGCTCGTCTATTATCGATTTTCGAAGGACTCGGCCGAAGCTCTGGCTATGTCCTTGGGATAAGAGGACGATGATTTCGAACTTTCGCGACACCGATTGGGTGCTCTTCAACGTCCAGCAAATCGGATTCTACCGAGTCAATTACGATGAGACCAATTGGAAGATGCTTATTGATCACCTCAGATCAAAGGAGTTTATCTCCATTCCCTCGGTGAACCGTGCGGCTCTCCTCGACGATGCTTTTAATCTGGCAAGAGCAGGATATATAGATTATTCGATTCCATTCGACTTGTCCAAGTATCTTAAGAGAGAGACGGACTACGAGCCTTGGCTCGCCGCCGTTAATAATTTCATGTTTCTCAATCGAATCTTGAATAAAGTATCGAAGGTTCATACAGCGTTCCAGGTAAAAAAAAGGGTTAAGAGGCGTCGATATTTTTTTCGATATTCATAAGAGATTCAACAAAAAATCGGTTTATCGTAAATTTTGTTTTTTAGAAATACGCGGAAAATCTGATTTTACCTATTTACGAGTTATTGGGATTCATGGAGGATTCGTCCGATAACGTCCGGACGAAACTTCAACGGGAGATAATATTATCGGCCTCGTGCGCGCTCAATAACGCTCACTGCCTCGAGACATCGAAAATGTTATTTAATTCGTGGATATCGTCATCGAATGAAACGTAAGAAAGAAAAAACATTTATAAATCCATTTTAAACGTAACGCATGTTTTCATTTATTTAATTGATATTTTTTCATCGATTTATTTAGAATATTACCTGATTTGAAAAGTTTCGTCTATTGCATTGGCATACGTACAGGGAATGATAAGGATTGGCTTACAGTGTGGAAAAGATTATTCGACACAGATTTACATATCGAACAAGAACTTTTACTGTCTGCACTCGGATGTAGTCGAAATCCTATTTTATTGAATAAGTATGTTTCATAGCGACAAGTAAGTATGTACGAATGAAAACTCACAAATGGTAATTTGTCGACAGATACCTGAACGTATCGATTACTCGAAATTCGAGAATTCGTAAGCAGTACAGATTTTCGATAGTTACTGCTGTTACGAAGGGTAATCCAGAAAACGTCGATCATACTTTAGAATTCGTTGAAAACAATCTCGGAAGCATTATTGATTCGTACGTATCGAACGTGTATACGCATTAAAATGTATGTTGATATATTTTTGATCGATAAAAATAACTATTATTATTTTTCGAACAGACAAGGATACGATTTTTTAGGTAAGATGTTTATTTCTATAGGAGAGCATATGACAACTACGGAACAGACAAACAAGGTAATGAAATATTTACTTAATATCACGAATACGATGAATATCTGTGAAGAATGAATGAATGCAAATTAAATTGTATACATTTAATTTTTATAGCTTCGTCGTTTCATCGATCAAAATATAAAACGTCTAGGATCAGCCTCGAAAGCAGCAAAGAAAGCAATTGATTCTGCTATTGAAAATGCTAAGTGGGTTGGAAAGTATGCGCCTCTCATTGCTATAAATGTCTGATTTAATTTGTGAATGTAAACTGTATATACATATTTTGTAAAAAGTTTTCACTTTTATACGATAATCTTATTAGAGTTCAATGATTGTGGAATTTATTCACAAGGAATAGAAAAGGTTTTAATAAAATATATTTGGAAAGTATTTTTTCCTCGTGAATTTTTTCCTTTTAATTTATACGTACATCCTTGAGTGTAACGATTTGAACGTTCTCTACTCCTTCATCTTAACTAGATACTCGAAGTCTCTACTGGAACGCTACTTGTTGATATCGATTGACTTAGTAAAGCGGATAAAGCTATTGTAACAAATGGAATTTCTATTATATGTACACAGAATGGATCGTTCGTAATAAATAAGTCGAATTTTTGTCTGGCATTATATCTTTGACAATGCATTATCTATTTATATTTACAGAGAAAATATTTAAGACTTACGCGCACACATATACAGATATTAATGATCGTCATTGTTGCAATGACATCGATATTCGTTGAATCATGTCTAAAATGAGACCTGATAAATGAATTTTCGATGCTGAGTAACATACGCGAACACCAGCCTTTAATCTGGTTTAGATAAAAAAGTATATGATTGTTATCAGAGAATACAATTTAATACTATAGCATGGAATATCGTGTGTCGACAACGTATACAACGATAATTTATATAGATATTTGTAACCATTGTATTTTTAATTTTTTTTTTTATTAACTCTTTCTAAACATTTATTATTTGTTATGCAAAAACAATTCTCTCACGGATGTCCGTAATTAGACGTGAAATAGGCGAAGCAGAAGTAACGGTAAATTTATTATTTGGGAAGGTAAAAAATTACGTCCTTTTTAACATTTTGTACATATACATTTTAATGATTATTTCAACGACGTCGTCGATAAGGTAACGAATCTTACCGGGCTTCGCGCTTATCTATACGTCCGCTCTTCATTGGTCGGATTTTTTTTGTATCTGAATTATCGCTTAATCGTTATCTCACTGATGAAACCTTTTGGGAACTTTTTTGCGAGTTTCCTAAAAAATAGACCACTTACTGATCATCTCTCAACGAATATAATATCTTTTACTGCGAAGGACCAGAGCGATAAGATTAGAAGAGGGATCGACATAATTTACACGACAGAGACGTCGATACTGGTTTATAAAGCACGAAGATTTTTGCCATTAGGCTTTCAATAAGCAATCATCGATACGAGGGTCATAACGACAACTCTCTTCATTTCCAGTCTATCTTAAAGGTGAGTCCCTTCTTATATCACTTATATGCATTATATATTTATCTTAAGCTTTTATATTTTATTTTTCAAAAGTTTTTCGTAAATCCGCTATTTTTTTCGCATTATTTATCATTAATTATTAATTAATTAAATCATAGAAATTAGAAGACTGGATCATTATAGAAGAAAGAACCGTTACTTTTTGCCAAAATGGCTTCCTTGAGAGTGTTAGTCCCGTTGGCATTATTCGTGGTAATAACTTTGGCTGAATATCCATCACCGAATACATTCTTGGATAACGAAGTTATCCAGTATGAGGAAAGTAAATCAAGTTCTGAAGAAAGCAAAAAATCTAAGGATTTCAAGCCTTTTATTGATATAGAAAATTCTAATTATGCAGAAAACAAAATTTACAGATTGAATAATAAGTTTTACCCAGATCATTATGACATTCGATTAAAAATAAACTTAACGAATTTAAGTGAAAAGAATTACAGATACCAGGGAGAGGTTAATATAACTATGAGTGGAAAAGACACTACGCGAGAGATCCAATTACATTTTGATAAATCATTCCTCAAGTTGGACAATAAAGAGGCAGTAATATTTAATGAAAAGGGAAAGAAAATAAATGTTAAAATAAGTGAAATAAATAATACGAATATTTTGACATTAAAAGCGGATGAGGACCTCGTACAGTCACAAAAATACGTTTTAAAATTAGTATATGAAGGAAGAGTAAGCGATAAGAATCATGGATTTTATAAGGGCTCTTACTTAAATTCTGAAGGCAAAATGAGGTGAGAAACAAAAAAAGAGACATTATTAGACTGATTAAATTCATGTTTGCAATATTGCCGTTTTTTAATTGCTTCTATTTTGTATTCCATTATTTTTTCAATTCAATATAGATGGTATGTTGCAACACATTTTGAACCAATCGGTGCACGAACTGCATTCCCGTGCTTCGATGAACCAGCTTTAAAAGCAACCTTCAATATTTCGATAACATATAATAAGGGATACAAAGCGATTTCGAATATGAATGGAGAAACGGTCCCAGTGGAAGATGATCAACAAATGACAAGTTTCGAAAGAACTCCAAAAATGTCTACCTATCTCGTAGCATACGCAATAACTGATTTTGAATCGACTCCGAAAGATAAGGTAATGGTTTATTCAAGACCTGAAGCAATAAATATGACCAAATACGCTGTAGAAGTTGGTAAGGAAGTGTTGGTAAAATTGGAAAAATATACTGGTATCGATTATCCATCTACAATTGGAAAGATAGACCAAATTGCTCTACCTTTATTATCAGCGGGTGCAATGGAAAACTGGGGTCTCGTGACGTACAGGCAAGTAAAAACAAAATTTTGTCGATATTTTGTAAGATCTTTTTTGTAATATTAATTCATGAGTTTTATTAACAGAGAAACCACCATTCTCTATGACAAGAATGTAAATACAACTATCGAGAGGCAACGAGTACCGGATATAATCGCTCATGAGTTTGCACATCAATGGTTTGGAAATTTAGTCACTCCTGCATGGTGGGAAGATATTTGGCTTAACGAAGGTTTTGCCACTTATTTCCAATACTTCATCGTCGATCAAGTAAAGAATTGACAGGATTAAAAAGATAAAAAAACAATTTTCATTACATCGATAAACGTTGAAGATAATATATTACGATGCTTTACAGATCAATCCTGACTGGCGTTATATGGATCAATTTAACGTACTATCTCTTCAAAGTAGAGCATTTGTTTATGATGCCAATGGAAAAAAGACACGAGCTATGAATAGCAAAGAAAAGAACGAAAATGAAATTGACAATTTATTTGACAATATTGCTTACGACAAAGGTAGTTATTTATCTATCGAAAAATATATTTTATATCAATTAATTATTACATGAAACTGACTTATTACAGCCGCTGCTGTCATCCGCATGTTCTCTCATGTTCTTGGAAAGACAAAGTTTCAGGAGGGTTTACAAAACTATTTAAAGTAAGTATATTAAGTCTATTTAGTCATTAATGTTTATCATTGTCGTAAAAAGAAATGTAGAATTCGCGATTTAGAAATTTCTATTTTTTACTTTAGAAAGAACAGTGTTGTGACTTCGGAAAACCTTTACAAATCTCTCGAGCTTGTCGTAGACAAGAAGACTCTTCCAGATAAAGTTACCTTGCAGCAGATTCTTGAAAGTTGGGTCACCCAACCCGGATATCCAGTAATTTCGGTGACTAAGGATAAACAAGAAAAGAAGGTCACCATAGAACAAAAACAGTTTTATTTGGTAGAACCTATAAAAAAAGAGACGAAGTGGTATATTCCTCTGAACTATGTACAACAGGAAAAAGGAAATTTCGATGATACTTCCGTTATGTTATGGTTAACACCTGACAAGAAGTCGATAGAAATTACAAATAATATCGAAAAAGAAAGTTGGATTATCTTCAATGTGCAACAAACCGGTGAGTATAATACAAAAAGCAATTGTGTAAATATTTCTTTTCTTTTTGATATTATAATTTTGCTTTATGTCTATTTTTTTATGTCCTCATATTTATTAAGGATATTATCGCGTCAATTACGATGAGGAAACATGGAACGATATCATTGATTACATGAAACGTAATTTCACGCGTATACATCCCTTAAACCGTGCTCAATTGATCGACGACGCTTTTAATTTGGCACAAGCTGATCTTTTGAATATCAAAATCACTTTCAATTTAATCAAGTACTTAGAACAAGAAACTGATTACATCGTATGGAAGGCAGCATTCAACGGGTTGTCGAAGTTGAACAACCTATTGGGGGGAACAAAATTAAACAACGAATTTTTGGTACACTTTTATATTACATAATATTTTGGTTTGTACTACTCATTGGAGTAAAATTTAACGCCGTGTCATTTAATATTCTAGAAATTTGTTAAGCCTATTACTAAGAAATTATTGGACACTGTGAAGTTTCTTGAAAATAAAAATGATACACATCTAACAAAGCTTCTTAGGGTGGATGCCGTAAAATGGGCTTGTGACACTGAATATGAACCTTTCAAAACATATGCTACGGAAAAATTTAATCTGTGGTTAAAAGAAGCTAAAAATGTTAATACGTATGTATATTTTATTTCCTACAGTAAAATTAAATTTGTAGATTCCGAATATTCAACGATCTAATTCATAATTACTAATTGTTTTCAGTATTTCTCGAGATTTGAAAAAAATAATTATCTGTGGGGCCTTAAAGAAAGCCAACGTAAGTAGTTGGTCATCTATATTGAACAAATATATACTATCTACGGATTCTGAAGAGAAGGCAGTATATCTTTCATCCTTGGGATGTTCCTCATCACCAGAGATTTTGAAGAAATTTCTCCATATAGCTGTTCAGAAAGATTCTAATTTCAAGGGACACCTCTCGGAAGTTTTCCGAACAGTATACTCCAACAGTGCCATTGGCGCAAAAATTGTTCTTAATTTCATTAACACGAATCTTAATAAGTTGCAACTCTAGTAAGTCGTTCAAAAAGATCAATAGGGAATTATATAAAAGATAAATAGAAGAAAATGATACTAACGTAAATATATATTAATCGAATGTTTCATTTTCTAGTGACAATAAGGAGAATATAATGAAGTACCTTACCGATCTTGCAAAGAAAATTGCTATTGAAGAAGATGTCAAGATGGTTAGAAAATTATATTTTTTCTTCTTTTTAAAGTCTTTAGAGTATTTAACATTTATTTATTTATTTATTAATACTATATCTCTTTTTCAGCTAAAAGATATTATCTCTCAACTAAAGGACGCAACATCAGAGGCCGAATTAAACGAAATTTTGGATATTGCAAATAGGAACTACTTTTGGTACAAATACAATGATAAAAACCTTCAGACGTTGTTCGAAGAAAAAAATCCTTCAAAACCAACTTCAAAACCAAATGGTGCTAATTCTCTTAGCTTTAGCATTGCTCTAATAGCTGTATCTTTATTAATCGTAAGACTTCGTTAACAATCTTTTTAATTTTTGCATTATTTCCGCGAAATATAAGAGATAATAAAAACACCACTTCATCGTGTGCTCGCCGTTCGATTCTACATACAAAACGTATTGTCGTTTTAGCTACTTTTCATTTCTTAATTCCTTTTTTGTATATACATACGTAAAGAAAGAAAATGTTACTAGTTATTAATGTTGAAAGTTATTTTGAAAAAGATAAACTGAAGAGACCTGCACAAAGTTATCTAGTTAATTAAATTAATAACAAATGGTATATAAAATTATATCTATTATATAAAGCATTGACATAATATATGTATGTACACATATAGGTATGTGTATATATGTACATATAAATGTGTGTACGTTGTATACGAAGTTCCATAATATGATTGTAAATACTGCTTGTTAAGCATTTATATTTATATTATTTAACTTAATAAATGACTATTATTTTACTTACAGGGATATATTAATTTTATTCAGATTTAATTAATTCTCAACTTTATTCTTTAGATATTTTTATAAATATGTGTTGATTGATATATGTGTGTATATGAGCTTCGTAAGAAAATGATGGGTATAAATAAATTTTATGATTAACAATCCCGTAACTATTCTATAACCATACGTAAAAACGTTATAGATCACATTATAGAGCAAGGTTTAAGATTCATGAAAGTATGAATATGATTTTAATAGACAATTGTGTTTAGTTACTTATCTATAAGCGCAGGCAAGATTATATAAAAAAGGGCAGGGTTCAAACTTGTGAATTATTCAATCGGTTAGTGTATGCGGAACAACATCATTTATTTCCTATTTTTCGCGTTGAAGGTTACATCGAGAATTGTAAATAAGGAAACTATAGCTATCACGAGTTACTACGAGACCACCACTAACGACAGCTTTGTTTTCTTATTGAGTTCCGACTGCATAGAAGATAATATTTATTCGATAAGAACCACAGATAGTGCATTGAAAGGTGATATTTCCAGGAATATTTTTAAATCAATTTACTTTTAGAAATGTTATCAATGTTTCTCAATAAATTTTTAGTACAATACGTGTAGTAGACAAAAATTGTCAATTCAATTATAAAAATTATTATTTACTTTGTATTCTTTTAATTACAAAGATGACAAAACTTAAAGCATTACTTGCTTTGCTTTTACTACTGGCCAGAAATTCAAGGACTCTTCCTCTCGAAGATGAAAGTTCGAAGGAGAATGAAAATATGGAAGAGGAACTACCCGAAGCTTCATATCGTTTAAGTAGCAACGTGGTGCCCATACATTATGATATCAAATTAATACCGTATTTGGAGGAGGATAACTTCACCTTTGATGGAGAGACAAACATCCATCTTAATCTACGAAAAGTGACCCAGACTTTGGATTTCCACACTAAAGAATTAACGTTCGATGAAACTGAGACGTATGTAGAAAGGGAAGATGGTCAGAAATACAAACCGATCGATTTCACGTATGTCAACGCAACGGAAATCATGACGATGAGTTTCGAGAAAGTTATGCAAGAAGGCCTGTACACGTTCCATATCAAGTTCACGGGTATTCTCAACGATGAATTATCGGGATTTTACAGAAGCTCTTACACGAACGATAATGGCGAAAGAATGTGAGTTAAAAAGATTTCTGAAATTCTTATTAATTATTATCGAATCTTATTTTATGTAATATTTTTATAGATGGCTAGCAACAACACAATTTCAAGCGACGTCCGCTCGACGAGCTTTTCCATGTTGGGACGAGCCCTCTTTGAAAGCGACGTTCAACGTTTCCATAAAACATCAAGCGAACTACACAGCCCTCTCGAATATGCCGGCTTACGAGCGATCGATGATAGACGAAAACGATGGAAAGGTCTGGACACATTTTCAAAGGACTCCCGTGATGTCCACTTACATCCTAGCTTTTGTCGTATCAGATTTTGTTAAAATTTCGAATGCTGATGGTACGATTAATGTTTGGTCAAGAAAAGACGTCATTTCTTTGATCAACTTCGGTTATGAATTCGTTCAAAAAGCTGTTGTCCTTCTCGAAGAATATACGAACAGTTCGGTGCGCGTACCAAAAATGGATCATGTCCTTATTCCTGATTTTCTTCATGGAGCCATGGAGAACTGGGGCCTCATAACTTACTCGTAACCACTCTCAATATGTATTAATAAGAGCTATATCTTTTGTGATTCATTAAATGTTCTTTCTTACGATCATTTCAGCGAGGAAAGGTTCCTATATGATCCGAATGAAAATTCTCTGATAGAAAAAACTTGGACGGCAATGATCATTAGTCACGAATTGACGCATCAGTGGTTCGGTAATGTTGTCAGTCCTACTTGGTGGGATCACATTTGGTTAAATGAGGGCTTCGCATCGTTCTTTCAATATTATATCACCGACAAGGTGCGCAGGGAAAATTTCATTAGTCGTAGAAGATATAGTGATTATGACGTACTTGTTTTCCAGATCTTTCCAAGTTGGAAATTGATGCAATCGTTCGCGTCAAGTATGCAACAAAATAGCTTTAGAATCGACGTGCATCCCTACGACGACCCCATCGGTCGGAACGTGAGTAAACCTGAGGATATCGAGAATCGTTTCTCCAGTGTACAATACACGAAGAGTAAGTAATCGAAATAACGAGATGTCTGTTGTCCAATGATCAAAAGAAATTGCTTATTTTTTCGTTCATAGCACCATCATTATTGCGTATGTTGTTGCACATTGTCACTGACGAAGTTTTTCATACCAGTCTCATTAATTATCTTCAAAAATAGTAAGTGGAAAAATTATGACAATATAAAAATTATGACAAATAAAAATCTAAATATGCTAATCGTTTACGTTTAACGGATTTTTCAATAAGATTTTTCTTAACTATTTCCAGCCAATATAGCAACGCTCAACCCGACGACTTATGGTATCAAATTCAAAATGGTATAGATGAGACACCAGAAATACCACGCGGTAAATTTCGTGTGAAAGAAATGATGGATACTTGGATATATCAAAGCAGTTATCCTCTCGTAACAGCAAAAAGAAATTATATCACTGGCGAGGTTACGATCACTCAAGAAATTGTTAAACATCACGTTAGTACCGACAATGTGACTTCGACTGACGAAAGTGATATAAGTAAGCGCAACAGATGGTGGATACCTATAAATTATGCAACGAGGACGAATAATAACTTTTCGTCTACGCTACCTGTTTACTGGTTGGATCCAAAGAATGATAGCATTACTATCAACGGTATCGATGCCGATGATTGGATAATATTAAACGTACAACAAACCGGTATCCAAATTAAAGTCTATTAAGAATTAAATAATTTTCTATGGTATATATGTATTTTAATATAAATGTATTTTTAGGACACTATCGTGTTAATTATGATGACACAAATTGGATAAAGTTGGCTGAGTATCTAAATTCACCTGACTACGAAAAGATACACGTTATTAACCGAGCACAGATCATTCAAGATTCTTATAACATGTTCATTGAGAAGAAGATGAATTTAACGACATTCTTAGAGTTGTCCAATTATTTATCACGCGAAGTGGATTATATTGTATGGTGTCCAATATTCGACATATTTATTGAATCTATAGAATTTTTATTAGAAACCACCGAGGGTAGCAAACTTATTAAGGTACAAATTTTTAATAATTTCAATATTATTCGTTTTCCATTTGTTTTCATTCCTTACCTTCAATTGTTATTTTTGCAGCCATATATTTTGAATTTAATGAATAACATCATCGAAAGTGTGGGTTTTGATTTTGATGATGATGATGATTATATAACTCGATTGACAAAAACAAGCGTTAGAAAGTGGGCTTGTCATTTTGATCATATCGGATGTGTGATGAAAGCCAATACCGAATTAATAGCACTTTTGGAGTCTTCTGAGGAAAGCGAGTAAGTTTTTGAAAAGATTGAAGAATATCGATGATATTATCGAAAAAACATTTTTCAGTTATCCGTTTGATCTGAAACAATCGGTTTATTGTTACGGAATGAATAATGCAAACGAATCTACATGGAATAAGTTTTTAGAAATACATAGGGGCGACACTATGTTGATTGGACGTTCTTTAGCTTGTATCAAAAATATGTCTATCATTGAAAATTATTTGAATACGATTATAGCGGAAAATTCGTCCTTCACCACGGAAGATTACTGCGATATTTTTGAATCATTATTTTACAAAGGATCATATACGACAGATTTAATGACTGATTTCGTTATGAAAAATTGGAACGTATTTAATTCTCGGTAAAGTTTGTGAAATAATTTGTTTTGATGAAACAATTTTCTTTTTTATTTTTAAAAACCTCTGTTATGATTTTCAGTTCAAATTTACAAACTGCTCTGTCTAAGTTTATGATATTATCAGCTACGAACAAGAATAAGTTACAAGAGGTCTGTAAATCTCGAGATGTAGGATCAACGTTTATATTGATATGTTAACTTATTCTATTTCAGATAAAATCGTTTCTGGAAAATAAAGAAAAGGATATGACGAAATCTATAAAGGAAAGAGAAAAAATTCTTACGAGGTACGAGCGAATATTTAATGAGTTTCGTGCATGGCGTAAGAGTAAAGAAAATATAAATTAAAAGAATGCATAGTTCAATTGTAAATTAATATAAATTCTGCCTAAGTATTAAAGAATTAAATGATAGTTTTATTATAAATTATTTCTATTTAAAATGAATTATCTTATACATAAATCTTTTCGAATTATCACAATCCTTAATTTTTGAAATAAGATTTAAATATTATCATCGCAATGGAGAATTTTTAATTAGAACATTTCTGAAATGTATTATTTCCAGTTTTCTTTTAGTGTAATTTTAAAGAATATCATACCGATTCCTTTTCGCTTTTCACGATGCATTTACATGTCTACACAATGCGTGTATAATGGTCACGTACGTCATACGGGCTATAGGTCATATGCGTAAATAATGCATTTAATTATAAATGCTTTCTTCGACATAAAAACGAGCATCCCTACCCTTATATAGCATTTCATGGTAATACCGATACTTACCATATAAGCGTCTTTCATGTTCTGCACTATTCTCCAACTGATTAGACAGTGTTTTGTTAGAAGGCTAAATAATCGAACAGTCTTTCGTTAATTCCGTAATTAATTCTATCCCAAATTTATTAAGAAAACGATCGAATAAAATGTTAAGAAAGTTAATAAAGTTACTCTTCGTACTTATTACCATCGAAGCATTTTCTTTCCCATCAGCAAACCATAAAAATGATGCGATTGAAAATGATACGATCGTTTATCGATTACCAGCGCACGTTATACCGATACATTACGATTTGAAATTGGAATCGGATATCATGCTGGGTGATTTTAATTTTACCGGTGAGACGGACATTAAAATCGAGGTTCGAGAGCCTACGAAGTTAATAGTGCTAAATTGGAAAAATCTTATGATAAACGAAACGCAGAGTCATTTGGAAAAGGACAATGGCGAATTACTTTCACCGAGGGAGCATCGTTACGAACCGTATAGGGAAATGTTAACATTCGTTTTTGACAAAATCATCGATCCCGCGGTGTACACTTTACATTTGGAATTCTCTGACGTCCTTTCGACAGACTTATACGGCTTTTACCGATCCTCTTACATCAACGAGAACGGCGATACAACGTAAGTTTAATTTATCGCGAAATAAATGAAAGAACTGACGATGTATAATGTCGATTAGGTGGCTAGCGGTAACTCACTTTCAACCTATCAGTGCACGTCGTGCTTTTCCCTGCTGGGACGAGCCAGCATTTAAAACAACTTTTAACATTTCCCTGAAACATCATGCCAATTATACGGCCCTTTCAAATATGCCAGTATTCGAACGATCGTTTACTGACGAGAATAATGATAGAGTATGGACTCGTTTCGAGAGAACTCCGATCATGGCAACCAATATCTTGGCCTTTGTAATCTCCGACTTCGAACATATTTCTATACCCGAGAGGAATATTACGATCTGGGCGAGGAAATCGATCATTCCATCGATACATTTTTTACTCGAACTTATTCAGAAAATAGATGATGAACTGAACAAATACATGCCTAACATTGTAGCGGTACCCAAAATCGATCATGTTGCTATTCCTGATTATAACAGTCACGCCACAGAAAATTGGGGTCTTATCACGTATAGGTAAGAAATATTTAAAAAATCTTTAATATAAAATAAATCTAAACATACAGGAACACGTTCGAAAAAATTAAATGAGGTGTCTTGTTTCTCATAGAGAAGAATTACTCGTGTATAAAGAAAACGAAACTACCATGGATCAGATGGATAAGATTCTGATGTTAATTGCTCATGAATTGGCACATCAGTGGTTTGGTAATCTGGTTGGTCCACGCTGGTGGAAATACATGTGGCTGAGCGAGGGTTTTGCTGCGTATTTTCAATATTATATAACGGATAAGGTGATGTAATATATTGCGATTATGTTATTGATTTCTCTCTCTTTCTCTCTCTTACAATTTATTATTAAAGTATATTGTTCTATGAACAGGCCTTCAATGACACACGAATGATGGATAAATTTCTCTTAGAAGCTATGCAAGAGATTGCCTTCCAGGTAGATAAGTGTCCAAATCAATTTCCGATGAATAACAATGTTAGCAGCCCTTCTGATATTCCTTACATCTATTCTATTATTACTTATCGTAAAGGTAAGTCCATTTTGTTGATTGATCAAATATTTTTAAGAATAACATAAATTTTGGCCTCTTCTTTCAGCACCGATTGTTTTACGAATGTTGTCGCATTGTATTTCTGATGAAATCTTCAGAGCCGGTCTTCTCAAATATATTTATGAAAAGTACGTAACACAATGGTGAAAATGTCATTGAAACGGGAACAAAATCGTTTATCTTGTATTTTCATGTCAGTATGTACAAGACTACCGTACCAGACGATTTGTGGCGATCCTTGCAAATTGTTTTGGACCAATCAAATGTGCCACACGAGGATTTCGAAATAAAAACGATGATGGCTACTTGGACAGAACAGGAAGGATATCCTACGATCGTCGTGGATCGAGATTACGATACCGGTACGGTACAAGTGCGACAATTTAGTAGTAAATCATGGAATGTATCTAATGAAGAGTGTTATAACAAATGGTGGGTCCCTTTGAATTTTGCGACCCAAACTAATCCTAATTTTTCATCCACCTTGCCGACACACTGGTTGAATCCATCGGAGGACACGAAAACGATCAAAAGTTTGCCTAAGGATGGTTGGATTATTGTTAATATTCAACAAACTGGTAAATTTGAAACTAATATTAATTCAAAGAAAATGTGCCTCGTAATATTACTATTTATATTTTCAATAGGTTATTATCGCGTGCAATACGATCAAGAGAACTGGAAGAGAATAGCACGCTATTTAAATTCCGATGATTACAAAAATATACATGTTTTAAATCGCATTCAAATAATCGACGATGCATATAACAGCGTAATGGCAAAGGATATGCCTATCTCTATCTTTAGAATGATAATAAATTATCTGTCGCAAGAAACCGATCCAATAGTATGGAGAGTTGCGTTTCGATTATTTTCAAAGATTGATTATTTCATTCAGACTCCTAGGACTGCTGCTATTCTCAAGGCAAGTTCGAAAATATGTAACTAATGAAAATGTTTAACTAATGAAATGTTTCTTTAATTACAGCCGTATTTACAGCATCTTCTTAATGATAAATTAAAAGATATGGATTACAATGATAATCCAGAAGAAGATTCTTGGACGAAAAGAATGAAACAGATTATTAAATACATCGCTTGTAAAGTCGACATTCCTGAATGTTACGGAAATGCCACAGCTCAATTAGTTGAATATCTTGAAAAGCCAAAATCGATAATGTGAGAATTCATTTTCAGTGATCCGATAAAAGTCTACTAGAAAGATGAAAAATTTCATACATTTCGTAGTATACCACCAGATTCACAACACTGGGTCTTCTGTTATGGATTACGAAATGCGAACGAGTCTATATGGAATGGAGTTTTAAATAATTACGTCAAAGATCGAAAAACACAATTGTTAATATATCTCACGTGCTCGGAGAATCGGACTATTCTAGAAAACTACTTAGTTATGATCTTTTCTGAAGATTCTCCGATTTCTAAGTATGATATCGAAGTTGTATTACACCAAATGATGGTAACATCGGAGATCAGCCTCGATACACTGGTGGATTTCATTAGCAAGAATTCAAATGAAATATCTTCTAAGTAATGGCAAACGTTCTTTAGAGTTTCGTTTACAAAAGATAAATTAACACGGTTTATTACTTCTATTTTTTTTTATTATTTTTCAGAACGGATAGAATAGATGATATTCTTGATTCTATTTCATATAGAATTACTACGAGAGAACAACTGAAAAAGGTCGGACACTTATTAATTTCAATTCTGTTCCTTCTGTTTTCGTTGTTATTATTCGAAATTGAGATCAGAACGCATATAACAGGTATAATATTTTGTTATAGATGATAGCTATATTTGCATCTAAAGGGAAGCCACTGAACGAAATGATATATTATCTTGAAACGAAGTTGACCCACATTGACGACATTATACCAATTTTGCAAGAGTTCGCTCAAACTGCAGCCGATTAATGTAAAATGGTCTTACGACAAATAAATCCATCGAAATATCTATCTACCTCAATTTTACATCGTTATATTTTGATTACGTATCATTCAATATTTTCTACATTGATCAAGGAGCATCTTGATAGGAAGAAATCGTCGAAAAAAGAAGAGTATATAGAATATTGTAGTAGATATGATGCATCGATGAGTCAGCCATGCGTCCTTACTGAGTGAAAGAAAGAGAAAGAGGGAAGAGAGAGAGAGAGAGAGAGAGAGAGAAAGAGAAAGAGAGAGAGAGAGAGAGAGAATATGTGATAAAAAGAGGGAAGTGTAGAAAAAGTGAATGGTAGGCTACGTGTAGAAATGAATGAAAGAAGCATTCGTGATCGTGAATAGTCGGCAATGCTCGGAAAGCTTCGTAATACACGTGATAATGTCGTCACAGCGATCGAACGAGATTTCTACGAACTTTATGGTGACGCGTGTTACGTGTGCTTCTTAACCTTCTGGTTCTCTTATTTCTTCATCATCTATCTACCTACTACAAACTTTTCTTTTTCTTTCTAGTCAAAAGCTATAATATCAAAGTAATTATTCGGGAGGTGTATAGTGCGTGGTATAAAAGCGAGAACGCCCAAGAAAGGTAGGTAGGTGACGCATGATGACAAGTGTTTTATCTCATTCAAAAGAGATAACCACGCTGCATTCATTATCGATTTTTTGGAAACAGTCATATCCTTCTTTATCTTAATTTAATTAGATATTACAGATATCATGTGATAATTATATGATAATGAGACGTCTTACGTGTTTAATATTTGAATTATTTAACAGACATTTGTTTGATATACGATCCGAGCAATTTTTTATGGTAGATCGAAATCGCAAGAAAGTTTCTTACGAGATCAGTCAATTTTCTAACAGCAGATTTCTTTTTTTAATTTGATCTTGCAACGTTGGTACTTCTTTCAACACAAAGTTTATAGTTTTCATTCGTATATGTATTTTCTAGGTAGAGGTAAAGATTAAAAGCTATACGTCATAAGTGGGCAACTGACGGCCCACGCCCCTACTTGCCTACTCTGGTAAGGTAGGAGAAAACAATCGTTTACACTATTTGATATCGGCGCGCCTCATGAGCTGCATGGCTTTTATTTTTAAGCTTGAAACGAGGGCTTGTAAACTTAAATAGCGGGGGAACTGTTTGGATTCGCTTGGCGAAGTTTCTCTATCTATTGTACATGTTATTTTAATTATTCCTTTTTGATCTTTTCTTTTAGTGAAAGATCACATTGATGATATATTTGTATTCTAAAAAAACTCATATGTTATCGATAAAATAAATTTTTTCTGATAATCATTTGTCACGATTCGCAGAATCGGATAAAAATCAAATCGTACAATACTGCAATAAAAAATAAATGACGAATGTGAAATGAAAGTCAATCATTCTTTTTGTAATAAAATTCGCCAATTCAATGAAAATCTTCGCAAATTTTATTATCTTATTTACAGCTACCACGATGTTTGCAGTTGATAATAATAACCAGAAAGCTGATCGATACAAGCCGGAGAAAATTAATTATCGTCTGCCGGATGTTGTACGACCGACACATTACAATATCAAATTGACATCAAGCTTTTCAATCATCGACGGTGAAATATGCATTGATCTCGAAGTTCGGAAATCAACGTTCGACATAACATTGCATTGTAAACAAATCGTCATAGACGAAACTATGACGATGTTGACGAATTCTCAAAATGAACGTTTATTTCCGATAGAGCAAAATTACATCTATGAGAAAGAATTTTTCGTAGTTCGTTTTACAAATGCTTTACAGCCAGATTGTTACAAGCTTCACTTCAAGTTTACCGGCTTTATCCACGATGATACACACGGTTTTAATAGGAGATTTTGTACAGATGAAAGACAAGGTAGCTGCACGTACGTAACAAATTTCGTAATTTTCAAAATGATCTTTATCTCTTATCTCGTTACCTTGATATTTTATCGAGAAAACTATGAAAAAAAAGAAACAGAAATTGATTAGAGAGAATGGGATACTTTTTAAAAATAAAATTTTTCAGGAGGTACGCCGTGACGAATTTTAAAACGACATTTGCACGTTACATTTTTCCCTGTTTCGATGAACCCGATATGAAAGCAACGTTTTCAATTTCCATAAAGCATCAAGCATTATACATAGTTCTTTCGAATATGCCGATCGAAAAACAATCGTTGATCGACGAAAAGGGAAACGTATGGACACATTTTCAAAAAACGCCGATTATGTCCACGTACTTGTTAGGCATCGTTTTATTACCACACGATAGTATACGGATTTCTAATCATGATGGTACCGTCAACGTTTGGTGTAGAAAAAATTGGTCTAAAGTCGCCAAATTGATTCATGAAGTAACGGAAAAGATAAAAATTCAGCTTGAAAATTATACCGGTATCATTAAACCAATACCAAAGATAGATCATGTATTGATTTCTAATCATTCAAGTAAATCTTCAGAAAATTGGGGTCTCATCGTTTACAAGTAATAATTTTTACTAGACATTATTTTCGTTAATTACTTTATCTTAGCTTCATTCTAATAATAATATATACTATATACTATGTTTTTGATATATATCAGCGAAGACGATATAATGTATGTGGAGGATCCTTCGGATACGTATAATGTAGATACCGTAACTAGACTTGTAACACACGATTTAGTTCATCAATGGTTTGGAAATCTAGTCGGTCCTTCCTGGTGGGATCATTTATGGTTAAATGAAGCTTTTGCTCACTATTTTCAGTATTACTTTGTTGATAAGGTACACATGTACGGAATAACTTTAGTTTTTTATCTTTCCCCATGAATTAAACTAATATTGGAACACGTATTCGCTATTAGATATACCAAGAATCGAGAGTGTTAGAGATATTTGTAGTGGCTGTTCAACAGGCATGTGCACTTTTCGGAGATTTTTATTCATTTGTACAACATAAAAGATCATTCAAAGGTATTTACCAAGAGCCTTATTTAGGCGTTCATGCTATTGCCTGTCGTAAAGGTAATGAATACGATTTTAAAATAATAATTGAATAATTTTCCTTTTAAAATGCATTCTGTTTTACAATAAAATATTTTATAGGATCGTGTATTTTACGTATGCTCTCTCATTGTATTTCCGAGGAAATATTTCACAAAGGAATCGTAACGTATCTCAATACATTGTCAGTATCACGTATTTTAAATGCAAATACATTTTTTAACGACATTATTTCAAGATTTCCTTCTCTCTAGAAGTTAAAATTCCTTTTTTTTAGCCAGTATGACACATCTACACCTGATCGACTGTGGAAAATATTCGAGGAAACGATGAATCCTGAAAAAATTGATATCAAAGAAATGATGGATACATGGGTAAAACAAAAAGGATACCCTCTCGTAACGGCAAAACGAGATTGTAATACCGGTATCATAATTGTAACGCAAGAAAGTTTTAAACAATTTAATAGCGATGACGAAGAAGATAATGAAATTGATGATAACAATGATGATAATAATGATGACGCAAAATGGTGGATACCCATCAATTATATAAGCAGAAGCGAAGCAAATTATTCTTCAACTTTACCAATGCATTGGTTGAAGCCACAAGACGAGAATTTGACGATCAATAACGTCAATGCGAACGATTGGTTCATTCTTAATGTGCAACAAACTGGTATGAATAAATACGATAAAATTCGAAAAACTTATAGGTTTAATTGTAGATAACGACATTTATCGAGATCACAATTTTTAACAATAGGCTATTATCGAGTCAATTACGATGAGGATAATTGGAAAAAAATCGCTGAGTATTTGGATTCGGAAAATTATTTAAAGATTCATCCTTTGAATCGCGCACAGATTATCGATGACTCATGTTATATGGTTCGAACAAAACGTTTAAAACCAACCATTTTCTTGGAAATTATAAAATATTTGTCGCGTGAAACGGATTATATACCATGGTATTCGGCATTTAGAGCTTTTCGAACGTTTCAAGATTATTTCACATTTCCGGACAGTGCTGTCTTCCTGAAGGTACAGCGATATAAACGCAGAGTCATGATCCTTCGCAAATACATAATGATGGTTAATTATCTATACAATGATATAAATAGCAGTAAATTATTTGTATTCGTAGCCTTACGCTCTAAAATTGATCGATGGTCTTTTACAAAACGTGGGTTACGACGAA
The DNA here is from genome assembly GCF_905475345.1 of Vespula vulgaris. Classification (NCBI taxonomy): domain Eukaryota; kingdom Metazoa; phylum Arthropoda; class Insecta; order Hymenoptera; family Vespidae; genus Vespula; species Vespula vulgaris. The sequence goes on from NC_066587.1 coordinate 13,792,701, forward strand.
CATCCGGACGATGATCACTTAACGAAATTGAAAAGAGTCGAAGTTCTTGAATTGGCTAGCGATCTTGGACATTTGGAATGTAGGAAGGTTGCGAATGCCAAATTGATCGCATATATAGAGGATCCTGATTATAATCCGTATGTATAGTTTATAACGTAAGTAGTTAACACGAAGGAATATCAATTATTAATTCTTTCAGTATACCTTCTAATTTAAATACATGGGTATTTACTACTGGGATGAGAGAAGCTGACGAAGTACTATTTAATAAATTTCTCAAGAGGTATAAGAGTAATCCAAGCTTTCGAACGTTACGCTACTTAAGTGGTATCGAAGATCCCGTGTTAGTCGAGAAATTACTAAAATTAACGTTAACCGATGATTCGCCGATTTTGAAGGATGATCGAGTAGAGGTTTATCGTTCTCTCATGTACACCAGTATTAACAACGTAAACATTACTATAGATTTTATTGCAGATAATTGGGAAAAAATAAGTGCGAGGTAATTAACTTTCTTTCGCAAATTGATAACATCATTTCTACATTTATGTTTTTTATTTGATATTTTATAGAATTGAAGATGTAGATGAGATACTTGATGATGTCGTGGGTGAAATTACTTCCTGGGATCAATTTCATAAGGTTCGGTATTCTAGAAATATTGAATTTATCATTATAAGAAAAGAATTAATTTAATAATATTATTATATATATATTCGTAACATAGGTAAAATTGTTTATAAAAGCGAACGAACTGAATGGAAAGCGAAGTATAGATGATGTGGAAATGGTTTTGAAAAAAGCAGAGAAACATGTATCTGAAATTTTTAGGTGGATGAAAATGCAAAATTCGTTACAAAATATTGATGAAAAATTAGAAAATTTGCATTTTACGGATGTGCAAAATAAATGAAATTATAAAAGTTTCAATTATATTACACAGTTTATGTTATAAGTAAAACTTTCCTACTTTGTCGTTATCTTTAATTTTTTAAACGATAAACGTTTTTCATTGTTATTAACTAGATACACAGAGAACGTGAAAAAATGTTGAAAGTATCTGAAATGCCTCGGTAACGAAAGTAGATAATATTAACAGAAGGGAATTTTCGATAAGATATAATGCAAAACTTAAAATATAAAAATACAAAACATATCGTTTCTAAAAAAAATCGCATAATTGTATCTGATTTATATGTTAAATGCGTGACAACATAAATCAGATTATTTACAAAAATATTGTATAATGTCGATGAAATTTATGACATGCAAATTGTTGCGTCGTGATTTTTGCGAATGATAATTAATCAATTGATTAATATTTTTTCTTTAAAAGGACAATGCACAATTTTATACGGAACAAAATTTTGCACAAAAATTATACGCAAGATTTGTAACAATGAATTATCTCAAGAGATATTTTGTGCAAAGTATTTATTAACACAAGAGAATCATTTTAGATTATCTCGCAAATATAAGAAGTCGTTCAATAGAAACGGAAGTTAAATGCCTTGGAAAAGTCGATCATATTTGATAGCTGAACGTCCTAGATAGATTGGAAGAAATTTTATTTGATTTACCTGAGAAAAAATTGAATTTGTTATACGAACAAATGTTTGTGGTCATTCTTCGCTCTAAATAAAGAATAATAAAAAAATGTATATATATTTTTAGTCACTTACTCTTGCATGATAATAATATATTGAAAAAGTGATAACGGTATTGTTAGAGTACCCGATAAGATAACGAAGATATAATAATTCAGTCATTTACTTGTGGATAAGTATAAAATATATTATCTTACTTGGCAGGTTCGAACTCGAAACAGGAGCCATAAAAGAACTACGTTTTATTCTTTAGATACATTCACGTATTGAATACTTATTCGTTTTAACAATGAATCAGTGATACGGATGATTATGTGTACGAACGAATTCAGTAAAGTAGTACCAGTGTAAACAGGAATATTGTAGCTTAAAGATAAATCTAATGCCAATTAGGAACTTTATCCAACAGGGTATGTAATTAATGAAGATACTCTTGGAATTTTTAATGAAAATTAAATCCATCATATTAATGATAAGAAGAAACGGCATTATCTCACAGTATTTACATAGACTTTTATTGTTCATTTCGTATAGCTTTTTTGTAGACTGAAACTGTAATACAATGGACTGCCGTCGAATATTATTTTTATTTATAAGTCTAGAGATTTTTCTAATAAGTGGACACACGAAGGATATTTTAGAAGGTAACACATCTTTAAGTGATATAAAATTTTAATATATAAGATTCGTAAAGCACAAAACCTTTTAAGTTATATAATTCGGTTTTAATACGTTTAGATGAATTTAACATTCAAGATGACTTTACTTCGGAAAATTACCGATTACCGACAACGATGCATCCAACTTCATACGAAATTATTCTGTTTCCTAATCTAACGGGAAATTTTTCATTCTACGGTGAAGTAAAAATCAACATTACAGTTGATGCACCTACCAAATTCATTGTTTTTCATCAAGGAAATCTATTTAATATAAATACGTCGATTAGTGCTGAGAATAAATGGTTAGAAATCGCGGAACAACGTTATGATGTAAAAACTGAAAAATATAATATTGAGTTGAAAGAAAATCTCAAAGTAGGAAATGAAATACTATTGCATTTCATTTACTATGGTTTTCTTCGAGACGATATGATTGGATTTTACAAAAGCTCCTATATGACTAACGACAATAAGCTTCGGTGAGTAATTCGTTGTTTGTCGCATTACGAGAGGGATTTTTTTAAAGAATGGACATTTTTTAGGTGGTTAGCAATAACTCAATTCCAAACGACACACGCGAGGCATGCTTTTCCATGCTTCGACGAGCCGAGTTTCAAAGCGACATTCAAGATAAGTTTAATACGATCAAAAGAATTTAACAGCATCAGTAACATGCCTTTGGAAAATACCAAACAAATGTATAAAATAAATTTTCATTTCATGCAAAATAGATATTTTACATTTAACCTTTTGTAACGAAAATTGTTAATACTATTGCAGTTCGTCAAATTTGTACCTGGATACTTTCAAGACAACCGTTCCTATGTCCACGTATCTTGTAGCCTTCGCCATATTCGATTTCCATTCCCTTGAAGTAGGAAGGCTGGCAGTTTGGACAAGACCAGATATGATCCATCAAGCTCATTACGCTTCGAAGATCGGTTCTAACACATTGACCTATATGACAAATTTGTTTCAACAACAATATGAACTACCGAAGATGGATATGGTTGCAGTACCTGATTTTTCGGCAGGAGCTATGGAAAATTGGGGATTAATTACGTATCGAGAATCACGATTGCTCTATAATGAGAATGAATCTTCTATAGTCTCTCAACAAAATGTAGCTTCTGTTATTATTCACGAGATTACGCACATGTGGTTCGGTAATTTGCTTACTCCATCTTGGTGGAGTTACTTATGGTTGAGCGAAGGTTTCGCCAGATACTTTCAATATTTCGGTACAGCACAGGTAAGATTTTAAATTGTTTTTGCTCCTTTCTCTGTTTTTATAAAAATAATTGTAGATAGAGAAGACTTGGAGTATGGAGGATCAATTCCTAGTGGAACAATATCAAGCTGCCTTGGGTTTTGATGGAATAGAAACATCACTACCATTGACAAGAGAAATTATTAACCAATCGCAAGTGAGTGGAAGTGGAGATTCCATCACTTATTCCAAAGGGGCCAGCATCATTCGTATGATGAGTTACATCGTTGGTATTGACAAATTCTATGAGGCTTTACGCTTATACATTCGTCAAAAGTAAGGATAAAACGATAATGACAGTGTCAAAGTAATTATTATAAATTCGGTCATATTACTTAGATATACACGATCGATCAATTTTCTTTTAGCAAAAACGTGGGTATCGTCGAACCTAAAAACTTGTGGATAGCGTTGCAAAAAGTCATCGACTCTTCGCATATTGATATAGAAACTATTATGAATAGTTGGACGAAGAAGTCAGGATTTCCTGTATTAACAGTTACCATCGAAAAGGGTAAAGCAAAGCTACATCAAAAACGTTTTCTTTTAAGAAATCTCAAATCCACATTTGTAAATGAAACATGGTCGATACCGATTACTTATACTACACAAAAGCAAACAGATTTCAAATCGATCGAAATAAAACACTGGATGAAAGATGAAGAAAAAACGATCAATATCGATGTTTCTGATTCGGATTGGATAGTGTTCAACATACAACAAGCTGGTTAGTAAAATACAGATATGTTAGTTGTCGAATAAAGCAAGTTTAATCGATTCATTGATTGCAGGCTTCTATCGAGTAAATTACGATAATGCTTCGTGGTATCGAATTATCGATGCGTTGAAAAGCGATAGTTTTACAAAAATACACGTATACAATCGAGCAGGCATCATCGATGATCTGTTAAATCTCGCGAGAACTGGATCATTAGATTATCGAACCGCTCTCGACGGTCTTCAATATCTTCAACAAGAGAAAAGTTACTTACCTTTCAAAGCTGCATTCAGAGCGCTTGATTATCTCACTCAACGATTTTCCGGTGATGAAGTTAATTACGTTTTGTACAAGGTTCGTTGACTAATAGTACAAGATAATTTATAAATACGAACGTGAAACTAATATCTCTTTTTCAATTGATTTGTATAGAAACATGTTTTATCGCTCATCGAAGGTGTTTATCAGACCCTCGGATATGTAGATCGAAAAAAAGATGATCGATTAACGGTACAGCTACGACAAGAATTGAACGACCTCGCTTGCAAATTCGGCCACGAAGAATGCGTTTTTAGTTCTTTGGAATATTTCCGTGGTTGGATAAACGCAGCTTCCCGGTAAGATGGTCGTCGATATCGGCTCGTTGACGATTATTATAGGTTTTATTATTCGTAATAATCGTTCGAATCTTTTTGTTCGAAGGATTGAACCGAATCAAAGATCGGCAGCATATTGTATGGGTGTACTTTATGGTAATGTCGACGATTGGAACTACTTGTGGAATCATTACAAAACTTCGAAAGTGGTATCCGAACAATTGGTTGTTCTAAGTGCTCTTGGATGCAGCAACAATACCGATATTTTGAAACAGTGAGATAGATCCAAGATACCTTTTTTATTGTTAAGCGATAAACGATCATTTTCTTAAAAGTTTCTTTACTCTTTAGGTATCTCGAATATGCCATTTCACCTTACGAAAAACACAGAATTCACAAACAGGACAGCACGAGTGTTTTTTCGACCGTTTATAGTTCGAGTTTAATCGGAGTGAACTGCGTTCTCGAATTCGTCGATAAAAATCACAATAAAATGGCAGAGTAGTAAGTAATTAAGCTTTTCGTCGTAACTCGAATACTTATTTTTATGAAAAAAAACATCCAACGTGATGTTAACGTTATTATCTTACAATTCTCAGTTATGGTGGTTACAATACGATCGCCAGCATATTGTCAGGTGCATCCCGATATCTCTCGACGCAAGAACTCATAAACAAGTTCGAGCGCTTGATCAAAAACCACTCGGAATTTACGGAGATTTATAAATCTTTGGTGAATTCTCTGGAACTCGCTAAATACGAATTAATTTGGTATAAAAAAAATGTTGATCACATTGTTTCATGGATAAAAGATAATAATAAAGTGCCTGGTAAGACATTATTATATATATATATATATATAATTAATGTAATATTTAATTAAAAACAAAACTTATTTCTAAATAATTTACAGACGATCAAGATAGAAATGAATATCGTCTACCGGGAGATGTAGTTCCGAAGAAATATATTCTTTCTTTGGAACCTTTCCTCGACCCAAGCAATTTCACGTTTAGTGGTAAAGTGCAAATTCTGGCGGTGACCACTAAGAAAACGAATCAAATTGTTCTTCACACTTCCAACATTACTGTATACAATGTTTACGTCTTGGTTAGTAACAAGAAAGTCAATGTTAAATACTATACAGACAAAAATGATTTCTTCGTGATTAAGCTCGAACAAACGTTCGACGATAAAACGGAAATGAACATCGTTATACAATTTACGGGCGAGCTGAATAAAGATATGAGAGGATTTTACAGGAGTTATTACATCGACAAAAATGGAAAAAAGAGGTTGAACGCGCTTTAAATCATTTAATGTTGATAACTCATTAATTTTTATCATTGTTTAAATCATTTTTACTGTATATTAATTTTTTATTTGGGATAGATGGCTAGCTGCCACTCAATTGGCACCGATCGGAGCTAGAAGAATGTTTCCATGTTTTGATGAACCCGCGATGAAAGCTATCTTTTCTGTGGATGTTCTCGTACCGTATGATTATCACGCTATTAGTAATACCAAGATCATAGGAATCAAAGATTATCCGTAAGTATTTCATACAATTTTATGTAAGACATTTTTAACAATTAATGACCAATTTTATTGACACTGTGATTTTAGCGATACTCAAAAATACTGGTATACTTTTGAAGAAACAAAGTTGATGTCAACATATCTTTTGGCATTAGCCGTTACCGATTTCAATTACATGAATGATACTATAAACAAAAAAAATTATATCGCATGGACCCGTCCAAATGCACTTAATGAAATTTCTTATGCTTTCTCTCTCATGGAACCTTTTGTAAAAACTTACGAACAACATTTGAAGCATAATTATACATTGAACAAACTCGATATAATAGCTTTATCAGATCTAGCCTACGGTGCTATGGAAAACTGGGGCCTTATTACGTTTAGAGAAGACAAACTGCTTTTTCATTCGAATGTATCGAATGTCCGTGTTAAGCAAACTGTAACTACTGTGCTATCTCATGAAATTGCCCATCAGTGGTTCGGAAATTTAGTGAGTCCTCTTTGGTGGAACTACATTTGGCTAAATGAGGGCTTCGCTACATATTTTGAATACTTCGGTATATCTTATGTAAGTAAATTCGAAATACGAAAAGAAACAGTCATTATAGTTACGTTCTCAAAACGCATAATCTTCCCTTCCATACCATAGCAAAAACCTGAATGGGAATTAGAATGGCAATTCGTCGTCGACAAGCTTCACTCTGCCTTTAAAAGCGACGCTTTAGCATCCAGTCATCCTATGACTTACAATGTTCAAAGCCCTACAGAAATAAAAAATATTTACGATAGCATTTCTTACGCCAAGGCTGCAAGTGTGATAAGAATGATCGAAAAGACTTATGGCAGTGATGTCTTTTACGCTGCTCTGCGCCAATATCTCGAAGCACGGTACATATATTTGATTTGTTAAAATTTCTAAGATAATTATAATTTTAATATCACTTTCCAACTATTTAGCAAATTCAATGTAGCAACACCAGATGATCTCTACGCGGCTATCTCCAGCCAATTACCCGACCAAACGTCAGCAAAAAGAATAAATAAATTTCTGGATTCATGGACAACTCAAGTTGGATATCCGGTCGTTAATGTTACGATCGATTCATCAGGTTGGGCGACTCTCTCTCAAGAGCGCTTTTTCTTAAGAAATGAAAAAGGTGAATCCGTCGACAAAATTTGGCAAATACCGATCACGTGGACGTCCGAAAAAAATCCGAATTTTGAGAATACGAAACCACAATTTTGGCTAAATTATGCTGAAATGCGCGTAATGACGGACAACAATGTTGGTTGGAAAATTTTTAATGTCCAACAAGCTGGTAAGTATAGTCAATGCTCCAATTAAAAATTTTAATCTATCGGCTAAGTAAAAGATTTACATTTTAGGTTACTATCGTGTAAATTATGATAGGTCTAATTGGAAGCGTATCATCGACGTTTTGAATACAGGAAAATTCGAGAAGATACACAAGGTGAATCGCGCCGCGTTAATAGACGATCTCATGAATCTTGCTAGGGCTGGATACGTCGATTATGATCTCGTTTTCTCAGCAACAGAATATTTGCAATACGAAGACGATTATTTACCGTTGCGAGCATTTTTCAATGGGTTCACGTACTTGCATAACAAATTCGAGGGACAAGAAGTCTTCGCGCTTTTGAAAGTAAATTTCTTGTCATGCATTTGTTAACTTTCTTTTTATTGTCTACGTACTTTATAATCACATTTCGTTGTTTTCAGAAACATGTCAGCAAAATAACTCAGATGGATACAGACTTAACTGCTAAAATATCATCGAAAACTTTCTCGTCCGATATGTATTATCTTTCAAAAATGGAAAGATATAAGTGGGCCTGTAAATATAAAATTAATTATTGCTTCGAAATAGCTTTAATTTATTTGAAGAACCCAAAACATAAGTAAGTAGAGATTCAACAATCATAGGAAATAATATCGCAATGACCATAATTAATAATCATCATGTTAATAATTATACAGGGTACCAGTAAATGATCGACCTGCTGTATATTGTGTATGGGCTACAAAATCAGTTGGCTGGGATATTCTTTGGCAATCATATTTAAATTCCACGATCACGTCGGAAAAGCTTGTAATTCTTAATGCATTGGGTTGTTCCGAAAATACTGATAACTTAAACAAGTACAATAATTATAATAATCTTACTTGCTTCTTTTGGTATTTTTAAGATTAATACAAACGACGTATCTTTTTATTCGAAGGTTATTATCTAAAGCAACAACGAAGAATTCTGAAATACAATATAAAGACAGTACTGCGGTATTCGCTTCCATTTATGAAAACTCCTTAACCGGTGTTGAAACTGTTATGAAGTTTATGGAAATGAAGTTTGATGATATTTATCAATAGTATGTTATTTTAACATTATTTCTCTTTCATATAACTTTTCATGAATACCTTATTAATTACTGATTAATTAACTAATATAAATTTTGTAAAAAATAAATTTCATTGTAGTTATAACGATGAGTCGGCAATCAAAAGTATTATGAGTGGACTCGCGGAAAGAATATCAACAAAACAGCTTTATGAACAGGTACAAATGTTATCATCATTTATGATAGAATTTAAAATGAATTAAACCAACATATTGTTATTCCAGTATACAAATTTGATGGATTTGATCGCAATGAAACAACCAACGTTAAAAAATTCTTTGAAATCATATCACGATCTCGTGCTTTATGAATTGGATTGGTATAAAAGAAATAAACTACAGATATCATATTATTTGGAGAAACTTTATCCAAACAATAGTAATCGTTTACCAACAATACTTTATCCGCTGAATTACAATCTCTCGATTGCCATAAAAGAAAGTAGAAACTTTACGGGATCGGTTAAAATAAATATTCGAGTCGATAAACCAACCTTCCAAATAGTTCTCAATGCTCATAAGCTCCAGATTTCTAACGTTAACGTTTATGAAACTCCTAATGATGCCTCTGACAAAAATGTGAAACGCTTTGAGATCCTCGATGTCGTACAACTCGATAAAAGTCAAAAGCTAATCATTTACTTGAAAACCTATATCGAGGTAACAAAAGTAACCGTAGAAATGGATTTTACTGGAGAAATTAATACACAAATGAAAGGCTTGTATCAGTACAACGATCTGTATAGCAAATCCTAGTACGTATAAAAAAGATTATCAATTTTTACACTTGAAATTTTGATTACCGGATTTTATGAATATTGTAGAAAATATCTGAATTGCAATTTTAATCTTTTTTTTTCTAGCAATTACTTAGCCACTTACTTCAAACCAAATTATGCCAGAATGGTATTTCCTTGCTTTGACGAGCCAGCTTTCAAAGCAAAGTTCAAAATTCACATTTTACGACATAATTCATATAAAAGTTTAAGTAATACGGCTCTTGAGAGATCCTTGAATTTTACTGAGTAAGTGTTAAAAATGGAACTTACCTGTAATTGTCGATAAACAGATCAATTTAAAAGAAAATATTACTTTTAGCTTGGACTATACGTGGGATATTTACAAAGAAAGTCGAATCATGTCTACGTATTTATTGGCTTTCGTTATTTCTGATTTTGGACCAGTTAGAAACGGGCAAGAAAGACTTAATGTTTGGGCGAGAAAAGATATCATTATATATGGTGATGAAGCACAGTATACCATTTATAAGTTATATAGAAATATTGACAATCTTATAACACCGTTGCGAAAATCAGAAAAAGTAGAAATAGTAGGACTGCTAAACTTCCCTGTAAGGGCAATGGAAAATTGGGGTCTTTTTATGTTCAGGTAAATATTGATTAATTGAATGTTAAAAGATATTTATTTAAAGCATACGCAATAATTGATTTCTTTTATAAGGGAATCTCAACTCTTCTACGACCCCCATATCGTACCTTTGTCGCAATATTATTCTATATTAACTACGATGTCACACGTAATTTCTCATGAATATTTTGGAAATTTAGTTACTTGCGAATGGTGGTCTTATAGTTGGTTGAACGAAGGTTTAGCCCAATATTTCCAATGGTTAATCGCAGAGGTATCATCTATTTTTCAATTATACAATATTAAAATAAATATTTGATTTTATTTAATATTATTATATTTATATTAAAGCCGGAAATATATAGAAACGATATTAAAAGTATGTTTGTCGTTAATGATATGCACGATGTCTTAGACTTCGAAGATTTATTATTTATGAGTCACCCTGTTTCGGCTCCTAGAAATCTAAGAGAATCATTCGATAAAATTTCGTACAAAAAAGGTAAGCTTCAATATAAATTTACCTATTTTTAATACTTTTATTTAATTAGTTGTATCTTTATGTTACGATAGGCGCTAGTATTATCCGTATGCTGCACATGCTCATTGGAAATAATACTTTTTATAAAGCTATTAAGAATTATGTCATCAAGAATAAAAACGGAACAGTTAATCCCAGTAAACTTTGGGAAGCGTTTCAACCATTTATGAAAAACATTTCTTTAGAAACTACAATGAATGAATGGATCGGTAAATCTGGATATCCCATCGTATCTGTATATTTAAATTCGTCGTCAGGATTACTTCAATTTAATCAGGTATGAAAAAAGTTGAAAAGTATTAGAGAAGATAGTATTTTTAGTAAAAATCTTTTCAATATTTTCATTTTACCTCCCACATCATCTAAAAATATATATTGTCGTAGAAAAACTGTATGTATATCACTTGTACAAACGTCAACTTTCACATTCCCATTAGTATGGCTACCGAGCTCAATCCAAATTTCGAAAATACTACGCCCCAATATTGGTTGAAAAATAAATCAGGTTCAATTCAAACCAATTTGAGAAATAATTGGGTCGTAATAAATGTTCAGCAAAGTGGGTATTATAGAGTACAATATGATATTAAGTTAATGAATAGAATAATAGATGTTTTGAATAGCAAAGATTATGGCTTAATTCATGTGATAAATCGTGCACAAATTATCGACGATACCTTCTATTTGGGCAAGAGGAACAAGATAAGCTTGTCCAAAATTTTTGAAGTGTCACTTTATTTGCGTGAAGAAAGGGCACATTTACCTTGGAAAGCGTTTGGAAGAAACATTAATAATCTCTGGGAACAGATAAGAGATTTGGGAAATAACACAGCTTTTAAGAAATATGTGTTATATTTAACTGATCAACATGTCAAAAGGCTTGGATTTAATGATACTTGGAATGAGTTTAATCAGTTGAATAAGGAAGACCAGTTGAACAGAGAATTAATACTTTCGTTAAATTGTAAATTCGGAGGTGAAGCTTGCATCTCCCAATCGAAGAGGTACTTTGTACAGTCTAAAAAGTATGTATAACAATTTTTATGTTTTCTTAATATTTTTTCTTAATATTTTACGATGAGATATAATAGACAATAAATTAATATAACGTAAAAAACATGAAAATATATATGTAGAATTCCTCCAAATGCCAAACCTGCAGTTCTTTGCACAATCATAAAAAATGGCAATGAGAATACTTGGATGTATTTATGGTCAGCCTATAAAAAGAAGAATCTACGTGCAGAACAAATTCTATACTTAGATGCTTTAGGATGTACGGAAAATACTAATGCTATAAACACGTAAGTTCAAAGTGACATCGTTTTATAATTCGAATTAATAACAAAATTATTATATTATCGATCACTTTATAATATCGTTTTTATTTATATATAACAGTTACCTTAGTTACATCTTTAACGAATATCGATTAGGATACGTACGAAAAGAAGATATTCCAAGAGCCTTTGCTTCAATATACAAATCTAGCGAAAAAGGATGGAAAGAATGTTACGAATATATAATGAATCATTATATGCGTATTTATGATGAGTAAGTGATCGATCGAACTTAAATTTGACTTCGTATAACTTGATATTTGTTTATTTTGTATTATTGTAGATTGGGTGATTGGGATGAAGTTGCAGAATTATTCATTGAAATCATACTTCGTATTCAAGATAATAATATACTTGATAAGGTATTCTTTTTATATATGTTTTCAGCGTTTTTATCTTATTTTATTTACATAGTAAATTTAAAACTGAACTTAAATTCTTTTATTTCAGTTTAAATTCTTTGTACAAAACAACCAAAAAAATCTTGAACCAATCTCGGCCAAACTGCTTGCAGCTGTAAACATTGCAGAATATAAGATAATAAATAATATAAGTATCAGATTCCGTATACAAATGATATTGGAAGATATACTTCATAAAATTGAAAACAACCATCATTCCAAAACTAATTCAGGAACTCGAAATTTAAACATCGTTTTTCTTAATATCATGTCTTTTATGTTACTTTTTACATGGTAATAGAAATAATTTTGTTTAATATCGAAAGTTCCCTGTATGAGATTTCCAAAAGAACGAAAGCCAAGTAATGTTATAACAATTAAATCGAATTTTTCATAATAATAACATCGAATCTAGTTTCTTGGTTATTTTTATAAATATATAAATCTATACGTATAAACTAAATCCGTGAGTGTTTATTGTTACTATTTGTTATTTATAGATCGATTTCTTTAAAAAAATATTTCTATTAAAATAACAATAAAAAATTTATTTGTTATTCAAAGACAATACATTCTATTCAAATTTATAGATCCTCACCATTTTCTTTATTCAACGAATTTGTCTATAAAATTATGTGTATATTCGTGAAAATAAAAATATCTGGAATTGTAGCGAAAGGATGTATAAAAAGACGAAGGAAGAAATACTCTGGCTAATGATATATATTGTGTATTTTCAACAATCATTCATGGTTTTACTATTTATTTCACATTATGTTTCACATTATTATCCATAAATCATCAGCCTCTTTCATATCCACATTGACGTATATTCTAAATATTATTTGTATAATACACATACATATAATATCGCGCACATATTTACAGATACATATAAAAACACTTACATATTATACTCTCTTGCGAACTTATTTAATTCGACAAATTTTATTTTGAGTAACATACGCTTAATCGGAATAAAAGAGATGTGAGTTGCGGAGATGTTTAGAACGTTCTACAGTTCCAAAGATTTAACAACCTATCTCGCAAATCCACAATATTAAACGTGGTATCGAATGAAATTCGATATATCATATTTTTAATATTAATTTAACCCACATTACGCCGTGTTTCTTTGCAACCAATCGCGGATCGTCGCGTAATTATTGTCTAACCATTTTATGTTTTCTTCAGCCTGCTCTACAGCCTGTTGAACGGTTCTGGTCGCACTCTCAAGTTTATCTTTATTCATCGCTATGAAATCTTTTAACTGTAGGAAAAACATAAAAATTATTTAGAAACGCAAAATAATATGAAAATAAATAATAGGAGTTAAGAGACTTACGTCTTTAAGTTCGGACTTCGTGTTGATGCCTCTGGTCGCTGACTTGATGATATTGTTTATCAAAGTTAAAGAAGTACCGAAACTAAAAGAAAGATGAAAAGTCTTAATAAATAATCCTATCGACGATAAAACAAAAATTGTAAAGACGGACAATTCGAAAACGTACTATTCTCTTAGACGGGACCATTTGTTTCTGAGGTAGTTGAAGACCAGAGGATGACCAATAATGTTTCTAGCTACGGATCCAAAGACTCTTGTCGCATCTTGTTTTCTAATTCCAGAGTTCTCTGTAACCGCCCAATCCAAATATCTACTCAAGATCCAAACTTCTCGACTACATCCAAGGGCTTGTAAAAGCAAATCCTTCTCGGATCCCACGTTGGTATTTAAGTATCTTTGCCAGGCGAATTCCCATTCGACTTGACTACCCACTCGAATAGCGGTACAATAGACGACACTCTTCAAATTTGGTGATATTCTAAGTTCAAGAACGATGATTTTACTTTCTTAAAAAAGTAAAGGAAGAAAACAAGGAGTTTATTACTTACGGATTATTTGTATCTGGATCAGGCATTTTACGCCAGTTGTAGAATTGATTAACTGCGTTATCAACGCAATCATCGTGACCAAAGGTACATGCCCAATTAAGAACGTCTACTCTCGTAAATACTGTTAGTTGCGGATCGCCAGGCTTGTCCGTAAAGCCAACTTGCTTGTATACATTATCCAAAAGCTTCAAAGTGTAAACCTGAAAGAGTGAATTACTTCATTAAAGATATTTATTCGGTGAAGAGAAATCGACAAAAATTATTAATTTTGTATATCTATTTACATACTGTGAATTTATCGTAACCAGGTAGCATTATCAACATATCGTCTAAATAATTTAATGCAGTCAGAGCAGCTTTCCAAGGTAAATACTCGTTTTCGTGTGCCAAATAAGAAGTAACATCTAAAGCAATCGCGTAATCGAGTTTGCCTGCTCTAGCTAAATTAAGAGCATCATCGATCAACTGAGCTCTATTAATCGTTGATATATCCCTGAAGTTATCCTTATTCAATTGTTTTATGATCAATTGCCAGTTCGTCTTATCGTAATTAACACGATAGTAACCTGTAAAATTCGTTTATCTCTTTTATCATTGAAGATCTATCGATATTGCATTAAGTTAGAAAAAGATATAAAATTACCAGTTTCCAAGACGTTGAAAATCACCCATTGATGTGAAGTGGCATTCAAATTTGGCAAAATGATCGAATGTTCTGCTTTCATCCAATGATTGGGCCGAGTTCGATTGAAATTTAATTCATTTTCGTTCGTGTATGTAATAGGAATCCACCAAAGTAGTTTAGATTCCTCCGTGGTAATCATAGTATTATTTTGGAGCATGAAGCGTTCCTAAAGATTTTATCAAAGTTAATACAAACCTTTACGATTCCATAAAAATAAATAAACCAACCTGTGTGAGTGTGGCACTACCATTTAGATAATTTCGCGTTACGGTAACAACAGGGAAACCAGTTTGAAGGGTCCACGTATCCATAATTTGTTGGATCGTAATAGAAGGATCCAAAACCTTATCTTTGTGAGCTTGTTTCGTAAGAGCGTTCCACAAATCGTTTTGTTCGGCACTTTGATAAGCTCTAAGGAATATCGATAAAAATTTTTCAGCTTTTCTTTCTATTTCAAATAACTTTAAGAAAATATTTACTTACTTTTCGGTTAAATAATTTGTGAGTCCTCGCTTGAAAACATCCGTTGTAAGAAAATGATCCATCATCCTTAGTATAGAAGCACCTGTAAATGTGATGATTAATGTAATCACTTTTGAAATTTTCGAACAATGTATTTCAATCGTCGAGCACCTTTCTCGTAGGAGATTCTATCGAAAATTTCACTGATCTCATCCGGATGTTCAACCTCTATCGATATAGGATGAGAAGATTGTAAAGCGTCTAATCCAAAGACGGAATGCAAGTCGTTAACTACAAATTGTTCTAAAACTTTCCACGTTGGTTCTACCTGAAATATCATAACGAAATCTTTCGTAACAACGAAATAAATCAATAAAATATATTCATTTTGAGAACTGACCGCGTTCATTCCGATGTACTCGACGTAACTGGCAAAGCCTTCGTTCAGCCAAAGATCCGACCACCAACTTGGTGTGACCAAATTTCCAAACCATTGATGGGCCAATTCGTGAGCCACCACTGTTGCTACTCTTTGCAAATTGCTACTCGTTGACACTCGTTCTTGATATAACATTGCTGTTTCTCTATAATCATATTTACCAAATGATTATCCATATTATGGAGATTCTCCTATTAAAGAGAAACTATTAAAAGAATTCTCGAATTACCAATATCCCAAAAAAAACTTCCACGTCGGTTACCTGTAAGTGATCAATCCCCAATTCTCCATAGCTCCAGCCGAAAAATCAGGTAACGCGACCATGTCCATTTTTGGAAGAGGGAACTTTATCTTGAAATAATTCTCATAATATTCAAGTATTTTTGGACCGATATCCAAGCTGTAATAAGATTGGTTAAGGGCTTCCTTGCGCGCCCAGACACTAAAGTTTCGAGATTCCGATTTTAACATTTCGAAGTCGGAAACTATAAAAGCTACCAAGTAAGTAGACATTGGTACGGATTGCTCGTAATGATCCCACTCGTACGTAGGAAGACCAGGTCTAATGATAACAATAATAAATAATGAAACGATTTTCTTGCTTTTTATAAATTATCTAATAATCCAAGTATAACATCAAACTGAAAGAAACTCACATTGGCTCGGGTTGTCCTTTTCTCGGCATATTTGACAGAGACGTCATGTTTCTAGGCCGACCTATGCTGATTTGGAATTTGGCTTTCATGGCTGGCTCGTCGAAACAGGGAAAGGCACGGCGAGCGTCCGTTGCTTGAAATTGTGTCGTGGCAATCCATCTATAATTCAAGGATCATGAAACCTTCGGTAAACATATATCAAAAGAAAAAGACGTTCTTAACGTTTCACGAATAAACGCAATCTTTCTCTTCCTTCCTTCCGGCTAAAACTCTTTTAACGAAAACGAAACGATCTTCTTTCAAAAATTCTAAAGCATAGTATAGCACTATAGCAAACTCAGAAGTTGACTAATTTTTTACGAGATCATTTCGAATAGAAATAAGGTCAATGAACTTGATATTTTCCTTTTCATTCGACTCCTTTACTTACGACCGGAGAAAGTATGACATACATATACGCATACTATTTGCGACGTGAAACCGATGAAACTTCTGATCGAGCATTGGCTTTCGTAACTCGAAGATTTCTTCGCGTCCATTTCGAATCATTAAACTTTTACCATTGCTACGAGTATTTATATTAAAAGGGTTAATCTTGGTAGATATTTAACGATCGTATAAATCGAATGGAATGATATTAACTCGATATCTTACGAGAGGATTATAGTAAGAAAAGCTTCTTATCGAGCGAGTCATATCAATGTGTTCGATATACTACATATATACCACTTTACATATCGAAGATTAATCGAATCGATTGCCTTTAAGTGGCCGGGAAAGGAAAAGGGAGAAAGGTAAAACTCGTTTGCGATAGAAACGAATGAAAGGAATTAGTATAAATTACCTCGTTTGATTGCCGATGGTATAGGAGCTTCTGTAGAAACCTTGAAGGTAGTCGTTCAGCTGGCCAACGAACTTGAGATGCACCACGTATTGCTTACCCTCCTTCAACGTGTCCGACGTTTTAATCACAAGAAATTGCCTTTCGGTGTCGTTTTTTTGCTCGACGATTGCGATCGGCTTTGTTCTATTATTGGTCAGAGAAAATTCTTGTATACTTGTAAGGGACTCGTCGATCTTCATATCGATCGCATGAAGCGTTACATTTTTCGTGCTTTTCGTTACGTTCACTACGATAGTCACCTGAAAATATACAAATTTTTTCTTTTGGAATTTAGTACTATCGAATATCGTAAGTTTGTAATAATCGACGATATCGTTCGCTTAAAAATCTATTAAATATAATTATAAAAGTCGAGCATAATCTGTTTTAAAATGATATAATTGTTAATGACAAAGGAGTAATTTTTGTTATTGAATGTAGCAAGTTCAGTGAAGTATTTTGAGCTACATGAGAACATTTCACAACGATTTTACAATAAAAGACTTCCTACTTTGGACGGTCTCACGGTAATATATAAGTTAATAAGATCACTTTCCTTCTCTTTCTTACTCTCTCTCTCTCTCTCTCTCTCTCTCTCTCTCTCTCTCTCTTTCTTTCTTTAAAATCATCGATCGAATATTAAAAAGGAATCGAAGAATATCCAAGGAACTCTCGAAAAAAATTTTTGCCTTTCTAATGGTCAATAATACTTCTCTTTTTTCATTTCTCTTTTTTCATTTCATAACTGTTGGCACTATTGGATGAGAAGTGAACCGATATTCTTTACTTTCTAATTGTGATCGGCCAGCCGACAGTTTCGAACAGGTACTTTCACCTTTAGGCCTTGGAGTTATTGTACTTTACACATTTTCGTCTTCATTACTATTATAATTTCTTTTACAATGTATACAGAGAAAGAGAGAGAGAGACAAAGAGAGAGAGAGAGAGAGAGAGAGAGAGAGGCAAAGGGAAAGGGAAAGAGAGAGAGAGAGAGAAACAGAAGGAGAAATGAGGGACGAGGATAACAAAAGGAGGGGAAGAGGGAAATGTTCGAAACCGAATGGGGAGAGCGAAAATTCAATTGCCTGTTGAAATTGAATTTGCGAATCGTGGGATATATATCCGTCCATCCATCCATCTATCTATCTATCCATCTATCTATGGATTTGGCTTCGTTCGTGACAAAGTAAAAATATGACGTCTCCATGGAATACGTCGTAAAACGTTCAAACTTAGGAAAATGATCGGTCAAAAAGCTTTTTGGATTCTACGTAGAAAAATTTTTTGGAGGGTCTGACACGTTCGACATCAATTTATAATTTTGATGGAGAAAAGATAGGAACGTAATAGTGTACATTTACATCTCCATCAATCGAAAAGGAGAAGAAACATAAGACCTTTCTAACGTTTTCTCTCGTAGTTATGTATTAGGTGATCGTCCGGGTCGTCTTTCCTTTTGATATGTAAATTTAATCGTGTACCGACGATATACGTACCTCACCATTGAAAGTGAAATTTCCTTCCCATATGAAAGGTATCAGTCGTAACTCGTAAGAATCCGGTATGATCGATTTCGGTAATCTAACGTTGATTTTCTTTTCGGTTGCCGATTTGCCGGGAAGTGTCCTCTCAATTTGAAAACCAAAACTATCCCGAAGAGCCTCGCACGATTGAATTTTTTCTTCGAAGCAGGGAGCGTAATGATAGACCAATAGCCCGGTCACCACTAACGAAATGAGAAAGATGGTAGCGAAAAGAAAAGCACCGCAACGAGAGATCGTGCAGCCTTTCGTTCGTCCGAATGTTGTTGTGTGTGCATCCATCATTGCCAAAACCTCATGAGACTGAGTCATATCATGCGTGGACCTATGAACGAGAAAGATGATTTATCATTCCTTCCTTAACTACACAATGCAATTTTGAACACAGTAGTAATTAGGTTTATATATATATACCCGATTTATTTCGCGTTAACAATGGGAAAATTTTAGGAAAGAAAAAAAAACAACGATTTTACTTTGCCATCAATACGACCTAATGTATTTTTTCTTTTTTTTTTCATAAGAGTAAAAAATAAATATAGCTGATTGTACTCTTAAGGTTCGACGATAAAACTATCTTTTTTGGATCGTCGTTTAAAGGAGGTTAAGGTAAGCAATCATTATGAGTAATTTCACGTGCTACGGAGAACGTGTCAAGGATAAGGAACATAAGAAAGGAGGATTCGCGTTCTTCGTCGCTTTCATTCGTCAGAGATTCACAGAACGGAGACGTGAGTAATCGATAAAAGTATGTTGATCATTTAGTTACGATGCAATTGACTTCTGGATTTACTTAACAACTTATGATCGATCGCGAAGTTTTCATCGAAAGAATAAAAATATTATATTATTGGTTCAATATTCTTGTCGCTAATGATCTCTCACGGTATTTTATCCTCCGGAAACATCAACTTATGTGTATACTAGCATGCACGCGATACTTTACATCACGAGTCAAAAGAAAAATACGGTATCTCTCGATAAAATTTTCCACTCGACGACAAGGCCTTAAAGTTTTTCCGATAAAAGAGCAAATCGTTTTCTCATCGAGTCAAAGGGATACGTTTAAAAGAACGATACGTTCTACGATCTTGCAATCCAAAGCGAAACCCTTCAAAGCTTTACTTTCGCGAATGAATCGTGATGCAAAACCGTCGAGCGAGAAGCGCACGTTGGCCAGAGAATTTAACGTTAACTTCAACGTCCCTTCCGGCCAGAATTACACAGCGTAATTAAATTACTGCAAGCGACCAAACAAAGATTGCATATTCGAAATAGAGTAAGAGAAAGAGAGAAGCAAAGAGGGAGAGAGAAAGAGAGAAACAGAGAGAGAGAGAGAGAGAGAGAGAGAGAAAGAGAGAGAGAGAGTGGAAACGGTTGGGTTGCTTTAAGCACTTCAACTCGTTGTCATGTTAATTCATGTTTTGAGTTCCGCATGTTTTTCTATGCTAAAACATAGTTATTTTTTTTTTATTTTTTTAACGGAACGTTAAAATTAAAATGTTATGACGCAAGATTAACGAAGATTAAACATGTTTTCCTTTGATTAACAACAATCGATAGAAGAAGCAGTAAATGACTTAAGCGCTATGAAAAGAGATTAGATATTATAAGCTCTCATACCGTCACAGACTAATCAAGAAATTGCTATTTAATGCGTATGATTTTATTGTTAAACTCCACGATAAGCGCTCTATTTTCCAGGAGTACGTGCTAACGAACTAAGTCGACGAAATGGCGAAAACGATGTTGATTCGTACATCTTTATCTCTTGTAAAGAAAACGAGTCATTTTATAAATAGATACTATAGACGATGATGCACGTTCATGAGTAATGAACGACGTTTCAACGTTCTAGAAATTCTATGGTAATATGTACTTCTTTTTTTCCTCTCTCTTCACAACATTCTCCTTTACTTCCTCCTTTCCTCTCTTCCTGCTTTTGTTTTTCTATCATCCTAGGACATTTCAAATTGCCGGCGATGTCAACAACAGAATGTAAGATATACGTATATCGACGAGGCAACACAGAAAAGACATAAATACACGAGAACAATTAAAATAATTCATTGACTGTTTATCGTATACAGTCAATCAATTATTATTTCACTTCGAAATGAATCACAATCTCCAAGCTGGTTGGCATTTCGTTGGAATGAAACGAGTATCGTTATTTAATGTAGAACGATAAAGTCACTGGATTTCTCGTTCGACCCACGAAAGGATCGAAAATGTTAAACAACGATTTCGATGATTTTCGATCGTTTCGAAAATGGAAACGAACTCCGATATAGAGGACTCACTTCCTTCCCACGAGAGGCTGGCACGAATTCGTTCCGTCCAAGAAGAATTCGTTTCAATGATCGAGAGAACGATAATCAGGATCAGACGCGAAAAACACCTCCGCTCGGCTCGAAGCTCCGCGCGCAACTGCCAAGGACGGGAGCTGTAATCCGGCTTCATACTTCTTCCTCCTTCCTCTCCTTGCCATCCAAGTTTCCTGCTTGCCCATCGCGGTATCGCTTTCCGTTCCTAGCATCCTTCCACCTGCGTACCATCTTCCGGATAACCGTAAGAAGCCCTACGATCGATTTCCTGTAGGATGCGATATTGCATACGATCTCGTTCGATACTCTTTACTACTAAGAATCTCTACGTTTTCCTTGTACTTTCCAACAATTCCTTCGAACGTTCATTTTTCATAGAAAATATCTTTATCATAAAGGAGTTTCATATCGTTTCGCTGATTTAATCAAAGCAAATATTTCATAGGGATTACTCGAGAAATCATTGATTTGCATTTTCATCAAATATATGGCGATTGATTAAATAATATCGACAGAATCGAAAACAATGAAGATGTACGTTTAACTTCGTACAAAGCGACGACTAGTTAGTCGCTTTGATTCTGTTCTGTAATAATCACTGAAAAGACAAATTAATTGCATTTCAATTAGTTCTATTTCACCAAGTCTGTCTCGGAATTATTATCCTCTTATGAATTTACCGTGACCGAATATAAATCGATGAGCAATGTGTAAAATTATAATTTCTTTTCTTACGATTACATTAAAACTTTTCAATGGTCAATGTATTTATAAAGGTTTAGACAACAAAATTTTCTAGGTTACAATTCTTATCCGATTTTTATAATCAAAGGACTGACTATTTGTTCAGATTAGATCATTGTTATCTTGTTGTTACAAACTTATTATTTTAGGCGGATGCAAAATTAATATCAGTATTTATGCTTCGAAGAGATTTTCTTACTAATACAAAAATTATATATTTTTAATATATATAATAAATTATTTACCAAGAAACAAGTCATATATTGAAGAACATTGTTTAGCTGCTATACCTTTCTATGGAATGATATTGACTTATAATTTCCTATTTCTTTACAAAGAAAATGCAAAAATATATGTGTAACTGATCTCTCAACAAATTGCATGTTCCGTTACTGTTACGGTATATGTATATATTGAGTTCTCATGCAAGCTATTTTGTAAAAATCGACGATCATATATTGCCTGCTGTCAGCTACTTCTTCGATTAACGCGTGCAAATGGTGCGATGTGAAGGGTATAGAATATTAAACCAAGCATATACACCGATACGATAAATCGAGGGAAGGGACAATTTTCCCCTAACATATTTTTAGTTTTTTTTTTTTCCATATTTTTCGCTAAAGTCACAATTCGAGCGAGAGCTAGTGAATACTCTTAAAGAGGATCTATCATTTTCGTATGGAAACTAAAATCTTCATTTAATTATAGATAAATACATCAATTTTACGTACGAAGAAAATATTTGATATTTTATTGTTTCATAATCCGCTATTGTCATAGGTAATTTCGATTATTCATTGTGGTCTGACGCCAGTTCATTATAAAAGCGTCGTATATCCAGTGAACAAAAGCGTCTCAATACGAACGACGATTTTTTCCTACATTATGGAGAAAAACTATTATGAACGAAGGAATGAGTCAGTATAATTAACGATGTTTGTCATACGCAAAAAATCATTTTGCGCGTTGAGTCATTACTTCGACGATGGAAGGATCGATACATCGTCCTAATCCTCGACCCATGATCACTCATTTGTATAATAAATGTACATATATATGTATACATATATGTACTTATTCGTATATCTTATATCTTTACGTTCGATATAATTTTTATAATAATCGTAAATGAATTTATGCTAATAAAATACATATAAAAAGAATTCCTATTGAATCTTTTTGCATTTATTACCTTCGTAGTTTTAATCGTAAGGATCCGTGAAATTTTTCGAACTAAAAACGTTTTAAAAACCTCGACCGTAACAACGTGTGCAAAAGCTTCGAGTTCGAAAAACTATTTTCTAACTCTATTGAAATTCTTTCAAATACGAAATTATATTGAGCTTTTTGTAAAATATTTGTAAAAATATATTCTCTGATACTCATAATGATAAAATTGTTTCAGAAAGACAGATTCATTACGCGATAAACAATATTAGCGATAAGATATGATAACATGATTGCAAGATTAATGATTAGTTTAAAACTTGGAAAGTAAGAATATATCGTAAGCCTTCGATAATTTAATTAGAAGGATTAAGGGGTTTAGATAGAAGCGTGCGTTCAAGTTAGCTGATAATCATTTTAAATTAGCCAATTGATGCCGCGAGGACTTGTGATATGCGACTCGTCATGCAGGAGAGCAACGTTATTGAATCTCGTAGGAATTTGTGACACGTCCAGAGGAGTGAAAGAGAAAGAAAGAGAAAATTGCGAGAGAAGAAACGAATTCGATTATGGTAATGACCGTGATTGTATTATCCAACTTTTTTCTCTGGCTTTTTCTATTATGTATATAATCGATGTCTACGATTATTCTAGATACGTTCTCGAAACAATTACTTCGAAGAATATCGAATGGGTAGAGCGAAAGGATCGCTTTTATCGTTTCGATGGGTAAGACGGTAATCGAATTTCTTCGGGAAGCTCTCGAAATCTGGATAGGGGCGACTCGAAAATCCTCGTCGCGTGTAATCCGATACCGAAAGGAACGCGGACGTGTTCCGTCCACATTACGATCGGATCGAGTTCCATCATTGTGGTGTACCCTTACCGAACACGAAACACCACCATTCATTCCGTTCGCCAATCGTTCGTGCGTACGAGAAGGGAAACGGACGTAACCACTCGTATATGTGCATCAATGTGTCGAGTAAACATAATTCTTTCGAAAAGAAAAGGATAAACCTTAAAATCTCCTTTTTCTCGAGATTTGCAAGTGAGAGATAATTCTCCCGTAGTCGATTAGAAAAATTAAGATACGAAATATCAATTATCTCTATGGGTATTATTTCACCGCCAGACAAACGGTAAACTCAGCTTGTATCTGCTACTAGCTCGTATCATTATCCACTTGGCACACGCACGCTGACTTCCTCCTTGCGCCTCATATATGCTCGTAAACTAAATCGTATAATTGGATGACGAATGAGTTACCTCTTGTGTCAACTCGTCCCTCGAACGAATAACTCGATCTTCTATGTGTGCCGACGGGTTCTAATCACTTTCAGGAACGAGCCCGTTTCAGAAATCGAACTTTTATTTCTTTCTCTATTGCTTCTCGTCAAACGGTTCATTGATACGTATTTTAATAGAACACGATTATAACCTTCGCAGATAAGAGGTTGTATTCGGAACAGTTTTACGTACCGTTAAAAGAGAATTTTTTCATCTCGATTTTTCCGATGATAAGCGAGATAAAAATCTACGTAATACCGTTTCTGTAGGGAGTGCGTGCGGTAACCGGTATGCAGTAATTAATGTATTCACACGGTACTTTCGAGCCGAACGCGTTCGGCTTAACGAATCGTGAAATAATTTAGATTTGCTTCGATGGCATCTACCTTCAAAATATTCATCCATGTTTCATCACGATTGCATTCGATTTAACCTACAAAGCCCTACTTCCTCAATTATTTTTGCTTCATCGTTCTTCTCTAATCTTGCACCTGAGAATTTGCATAATATGCAAACCATCCCATCTACCTTCGAGTATAAATCCTTAATTCGAATAAACCTGAGTGTACTGAGTTATGTTTGACTTCAGCGCTCTACTGAATCATTGTTGATTTAACTAGTCGTTTTCCTTTTACTCTTAGATGACAAAACAGGAAAGAGATCAAATAGAATCTTTACTATGTCGGAACGCTTCTTTCTTCTTTATTCAAATTAAATGTATTTTTCATATGTAATAATTTTATTCGGAAAAGAACTACCTTCCTATTTTGAAATTAAAATATGATCGCTTTTAAATCAAAATGATAAATATACGCGATAACGAGCTGAAGAAAGAGAACAATATCATAAATAAACTGATAAATGTGTACGATCGTCAAGCAGATATGTATACGTACATATATACAAGAGGTCATACGTGACAGAGTATAAATAATTACAATCCAGAATATGCTGTTTTTCGTCGAACTAGTAGAGAAAAGTAACTCATCAAGGAAGTATTCGTCCGCGGAAAGCGCTACTTTCCTGTTCTTTCGGAAACATTGGAATGCAGTACTAAAATCGTTCACCAGAGTGCTCGAAAGCTTCGAAGCTCCGAAAGCTCCAAGTGTCTGCAGAACGATGTTGAGCTTTTAACGATACGTCTTTCGTCTTCTTCTTTTTTAACTTCATCTTCATTTTCTTCCTTCTTACGTAACACAATCACACAAATCCATCGTGCTATCCGAGACACCCAAACATGGTAAGTAAAATTCTTCTTTTATCACTTCCGAATAATAAACCAGTCTGTCATTGTTCGTCCATCATGAAAACGTCTTTTCTTTCCGGAGAGAAATAAAATAGAACATTTCTTCTTCACCAATGACTACATTATCGTATCGCGAGAATTCGATAAAACGGTGCGATAATAATACGAAACGGAGACGTAATCGTATGAAAGGAAGGAAAAAGAAGGTTTCCGCATTTTATCACGATGGTAGGAGCCAAAGCTTCCCGTTCTCGCTAGTTCTTAGAGCTCTTCGCTATTCGATAGTAGCATTAAATGTTTTTCCTCAGTCGTGTTTCTCCGGCGCCAGGCAGTCGGCAAACCGGATAGCTCGGGACGAACAGCACACAACAGTTTGCGCTTCTTCGCACGTACGTATTTATGTATTTGTATGTGTGTGTGTATGTGTGTGTATGTGTGTGTGTATTACCTACGAATACACCAAAAGGAAAGACGAAATCCATTTAAGCATATTGGATCACTAGGCTCTGCTTGGTGTTAGCGAGTCTGCAGGTGGTCCCCCCTTTTAAAAATCCAATATTCCTTCGATTTCCCACCCTTCTCCCTTACTATATTACTACGACGACGACGTAACGACAACGAGCGTCCTCTCGTTACCGACTGATTCATTCGCCTTCAATCGTTTGTCTGATGAGCAAGAACTCGTTTCGAAACTTCATTCGTACCTCTTCCATTTCAAACGGAATAATTTACTCAGACTTTTCGATTCGCTGTTTAAAGTTTAAACGGCAGAAATATTCAATCTCATCGATTCACATCGACGATAACTTTCCGAGAAAAAACTATTATCGTTGATGCGGAACGTTTTCCTTGTGGCGTTCGTAATTATCGAGTAAACGTTCTAATGGCTTTCGAGGGATAGAGACAAAGAAAATAGAAATAAAGAAAGAGAGAGAGAGAGAGAGAGAGAGAGAGAGAAAGGAAGAGAAAGGCAAATAGAAAAGATCCTTCGTAAATTCGGTTAATGGGATCGATCTACTTTTTCTCTTTTACCTCACAGTACGAGCCACGATTAAAAGCATCTCCCCAACCCTTCAATTTCGATCGTTTTAATTTCAATGAACTTTTATTACATTGTAAACGTTCTCTCTTTTCTCTCAATGTTAATAACCTAACTAAAAGCGAACAAACGAGCAAGTTTCTTTTATTCGGATAATTAATAATGAGAACCACTCGTCGAGAATCGAAATCCTTGAACTAATAGAATCGGCCAAGCAACGGAGCAAATGGAATCGCATTGTTTACCGTTAAATGTCCTCTCGGTTCTCTTTTATCCTGGCAATTTCGAGCTCTCAGCACGAATGGACGTATAACCGCTTAGTATCGTCGTCCGACGCCCATCTTCGGGCTTTTGCGAAGGTATATACTATATATATACACACATACATACATATATATATGTATATACCTTGCGAACGATGCGATAATCGCCTCGTTTATGAGAAGACTTTATGGAAGCAGAAAATCGTAACTTCGACGCTCTCACGACATATTTTACACGAATATCGGACAACGGTTGCTCCTTAATGTCAACCTGCCACGTTTTACGTCCATTGTCGATTTTTTCCCTTTTCTCTCTCGTATTTTCGACGAAAATCCTGACGATTTTAAAAATGATTCATTCCTCGATATTTTCGAACCTGAAACATTCGGCGTATACTTTCACTTTCATTTCACGAACTCGATTTATCTTAAAAGCAAGTTTCTCTTTTCCTCTCTAATATCTAAATAAAATAGCTTTCAAATATTTTTAACTTTATTATGTTTTCTGGTAATTTTCCATTTCTTTTATGTAGATTGTTTATTTTGCAAAGATTCAAAAACCGTTTCAGTTAATCTCGAATTATCGAGCAATGACCGATATCGAGGCAGCACGCACTCGCTCTGCATAACTATATCGAGCAACATAATCATTGAATACACTCGTGCACCTGCCGTCCCTCCCCGCCGAACGCGAGTTATCTGACAGTAGTCATCTCGTCGCTCAGAACGTTTTATGCTGGAGAAACTGACAGCAGGCACGTGCATCAAGTTGAAAAGAGCCATCGTTTAAAAGCGCAATTACTGATGTCTAATGTCAAGGTCGAATTTTGAAAGATGTTAATAATCAAGAAAAGGTCAACCATTCGAGTTATTTAAGACGACTAGCGGTTTCGCGGTTCGTTTATCAAATTTCTCTAATCACGTACACGCGTGTAGGTTCAAATATAATACATATGCATGAGCACGCTTACGTTGACAAACAAAATTATCATTGCCTCGGCAATTACTGTACGGAACAATAGAGAAATATGTATAACTACTAACCAGTTGTTCGCAATATAGACAGAAAGAGAAGAACTGAGGAAGAAAGAGGTCAGCAAACGAGTCGTATACATCACATTTTCCACTTCTCTACAACATAAGTTCATTGACATTTAAAGCCAGTTTTGCTGCAGACTCTTGAGAAATATGTGCATCAGTAAATGTACATCCGTTCTTCCACGGAGTAACGGATCGGAGTAAACCTCGCTTGAGACTCGTTGCTACCATTGGAGTTACTACCGGTGTATACACGTTTGACAGGAATACCAAGTGCGTGAAAAATGTTGAATCGAGCGAATAAATGGACGAGATCGTGTAAGAAAACTGGTTCGGACGTTTAACCTCGACTCTTCGATAGCGAGCTGAATAAGAATCAAATTTATAATCGTTCTTATAAATAATAGTGTGACGTATTAATTAATTTCAAGTGTATTCAGTGACTCGATCGAACACTTTTCTCAAAACTACGAATATTTTAAAAAACAGACATTCAGATTCATTTTTTTTATCTCTGCTTTGTTTTTCGAGAAAAGAAAACATCTTCGAGGTTGAGGCGACTCGAGTTATTTATCTAAACGACGTCAATGAAACCCATCAATGATAACAACTAAATCATTTTCACAACGAAACGATCTACTTGAATTCACTCGTCAAGCTGATTCACGACGGTGTCGTTCTATTTGGTGTCACGAACTATGTTCAAATAAATCGAGGCCTGTCATTAAATGAAAATCTCTTCTAACCAAAGTATTACAACACAATGACGACGGGCGTTGAACCCGTAGTCTTTTTATCTTTTTCCTCGTTCCCTTCTCTTTTTTGTATCTCGACGAAAAAACGGCGATAACCAGGTTTCTATAAAAACTTTCGTCGATTATCTAACTCGTTCAATGCCTCGTTCGAACGTTGCGCGTTTTCTCTTTAATCGTCAAGCTATGAAATAGAAAGGAATGTTTGCACACCTCGCGATCGAGCATTCGTTTTAATGCATGACATTGTTACGCTTGAACTGCCTCAATGACTGCTACATTTTAATATCAAGATGTAAAAACAGCTGTCTTCGAAGACAGCATTGGCTATACGCCTTTCGAAATCGTATCCGTAATCAACTTCCTACGCGCATACAAATTTAATCTGTTACCGCGAAAAATTCATTCTCGTCGCTTATTCGACTTTTATAAATAGAAAAATTATTCGCTTAGAGAATATTTTATAAGAATCGTCTCTCATCTATATCTATATAAAATTTATAAAAAGAAAGATATATTAAAGGTAAATCACACTCAGATTTATGCTAATACGAATTATTTCTTCTTTTTTTCAGAATTGAATATTCATATTATTTGACATTCTGTTAATAAGGATTCGATTATTGTACTTTTTTACCATAGAATTATTGACTACACTCGTTAAATATTTTGGAATATTTCGGTACGTATATAGATAAATTATCATGTTATTATAGAAAAGCATGTTATAATAATGTACACACCAATTTTTCATCAAAGCAACATTAGCCGATAAGACGAAAAAGTAATCAGATAAATTCTTCAAAGTGAAGTATATTGTATCTCATTAATCTACGTATGTCTTTTTTGTAGAATGATTGTACTCGAAGAAAAATCATCGATACGTACGACGTAAAGTGATCGATACGTGTGTTGCAAGGACGGCGGTCCTTTCTGTATTTAAGAAGAAGAAAGATATCTCGATAGAGTCTCTAGCTCGTCAAGCTGATCAGTTATACGCCAACAGTAGAAGGAGACGGTTTCGAAACGTCTCTCCGTGATCGGTTCGCTTACTATCGATTTTACTTTCAACGAGATGGCGAGCGTTGATAATGATTTGGAGGAGCTAATGGGGCATCTCGGAGAATTTGGAAAATATCAATTCTGGCAATTCTCTTTACACATCGTTGGAGCTTTGACTGCCGGATTACACATGTTAACTTTATTGACTGTTGCTGCAGTACCTGCTCACAAATGCGTTGTACCAGTTATTAAGTCCACTCTAATAGATGTATTCAACGATTCGTTGGTAGTAACAAACATAACTAACACGATCACTGAATCAGAACCATTGGACACTTGTAATTACTTGGATGAATTTAACGTGACGAAGAAATGCGAATCTTGGACATATGACACGGAATATTTCAAATCATCACGTGGTATGGAGTGGAATTTTGTTTGTTCGCGTAGATGGATGGGTGCAATGGCTCAATCGGCGTATATGTTCGGTGTGTTCATTGGTGCCGTGACCTTGGGCAGTCTCGCCGATAAATACGGAAGGAAGATAATTTTCTACGTCTCCGCGGTATTGCAACTGATACTCGGTACCATGGTCGCTTTGGTCAACGAGTATTACACCTTCCTTCTCGTGAGATTCCTCTACGGTGTCTTTGGCTCAGCTGGGTCTTACATAACAGGATTTGTACTGACGATGGAACTAGTGGGCGCTTCGAAGAGAACCATCTGCGGTATAATGTTCCAATTCGCTTTCGCAACCGGTTTTATGTTAGTCGCTGCTTGGGGTGCCCTGATAAAGGATCGAACCTGGTTACAAATCATTTATGGACTACACAGTGCGCTAATGCTAGGACACTGGTGGCTTATGGATGAATCCCCAAGATGGTTATGGGCTCAAGGCCGAACTAAGGAGGCCGTGGATATCGTGAGGAGGGCATTAAAGATGAACGGGAATAACGTGGACTTGAATAGCGGAAAATTTCTCTCGAGGTCGAAGATACAGCAAAGTTCCGAGGAAGATCAAACTCATAGCGGAATCGATTTATTGAAAACTCCAAATCTTCGGAAAAAAACCTTGAACGTATGCCTCAATTGGTTCGCCAATTCGATTGTTTACTACGGCTTATCTTTGAATTCCGGAAATCTCGTGGGCAATCCTTATTTAATGCTCTTCCTGAGCGGCCTCGTCGAGCTGCCATCATATATTATGTTGATATTCCTGATGGATCGTACCGGTAGAAGGTGTCTAGTTAGTACATTCATGTTGATCGGCGGACTTTGCTGTATATGCGCAACTTTCGTCCCGAAAGAGGACAATACTGGAGCAACAGCGACAGCTGTTATAGTATTGTTCGGTAAAGCCTGTATCGCGGCATCCTTCGCAGTGATCTATAATTACACAGCCGAACTATTTCCCACGGTGGTGAGGAATACGGCCCTTGGTATTGGCTCCATGTGCGCTCGTCTCAGCGGCGCCTTAACGCCGTTGATCATGCTCTTAGATTTTCTAGATCCGAAAGTACCAGCCACGTTGTTCGGTCTAGTAGCCTTGGCCTCTGGCTTCTTAGCTCTTTATCTACCGGAAACCGTAAATCAGCCGATGCCGGAGACAATCGAGGACGGTGAGAACTTCGGTAAACACGACACGTGCTTCACCACCTGCCTTGGCGATAGAAAGCACGATTATGTCGACACTTACGAAGTCACTCTTGATCAAGTGACCGATAAAGACGAAAAAGACAAATTGAACGAAAGTTAATTGCATCTTGATCTACGCTTATATTATAAATTCTATTCAACGAATTTTCTTATTATCGTTCCTTTTTCACAAAAAATAATCTCGCGATAAAGTATCATAAACTCGTCACGTCAATCTCATAAAATCATGTTAATTCAAGACTTATAATTCGAACTTTTGATCGGAACTATATCATGTACGGAAATATTTTCTTTCTACTCTTGCCCATCTCATAACACCGGAACTTAATAGACGTATATTGCTTACTGCGTTTGATAAAATCATTTGGATTTTATGTTACATCGTTCTATAATGCATACACGATACGTTTGAATAAACGCGAATGTAGATAGCAATATTTTTAAGATAATCAATGAAAATAATGTGCCTTTTATCTAACGACAATCCAAACCCGTTTTTATTACTATTGCAATTAGATTGTAACTGTCCTTTTTCTTTTCATATAAATCGAATAAAATATAAAGGAAAAAGGAAGAATTATTATTAAAGTTATATCCGTTGATGTGACTATCGAAAAACCTGTTTGGTCGGTTTTGTAATATTCAAATTGGGACCACTACTGTTGCTATTTTCGTATAATTAATTTTTAGCTCAACTCTAATGACACATAGTGATTTATAAATATATCCATAGACAATATATATACATTTACATACTATATATATATATATATATATATATATATATATATATATATATATATATATATATGGGAGCATGTATAGAGATCGATTTTTAATAAATTACGAAGCATGCAAACACAAATTGTAACATAAAATTCTGTAAAATATATGTACGCGTATTAATTAATGATATATATAAATTGTGATTAAGTACGAAAAATAAATTTGCATGTATATATACATATATGTACGTGCCTCGTACAGTATATTGATTTATTTAGGAGACATCGCTGCATTTCCGCAAAGTTACGTCGACGGTGCTGAAGTTAAGGACCGAACGAGATAACGGAGCGAGAAGAGCTTTAAAGCGCTTCTATGACCTTAATCGCGCGAGATGCAATTCCAGGATGATCCCCTTATGAACTATCCTTTGACCATCTGAAGCTGTCTCGCTTACGTCTTATCCGTATGTAGCAGGCTAATGGAAAAAGTTGATCGTTTTTGTGGTAGTGACCCAACGTTTTTCCAATCATAAAGTTTGAAAAACTACGCGGTTTTCCTCTTCGCTTCAGTTTTTTTTTTTTATCCTTTCCTGCCCTTCTGTCTGTTTTTCTTTAATTTCTTTTTATTATGAAGAGCATCAAGGAATAAATAACACAAATCACTTTACCGCAATCTCTCTCTTTCGAGCCGCGCAATTAAAACGATTTTAACGCCGATTTGTATTATCAACAAATAAAACTTTGTCTGAAATGGCAAACGTAACGCGTTTTAAGCGAGCTCTGCACACGCTAAACATGCTTTCGTCGCGATGAAGAATTTAGGTTATGCCTTTCACTCGCGTTACGTACTATATCTATAGTGTATTTTTATGGAATCGTAAATTGTTTTGCCGCACCGTTATTATTCCTAATAATATTGATTTAAATTAAATCAGTCGATACGATGATTAATTTAAATCACTTCCGATCGAAAATATTGGAATCGTACGGAAAGATAATTATTAACAACCTTGAAATATGTTTTTTTTTTCTTTCGAAGAAGCATTCCTCGTAAATAAAACATATAATAAAATATCCATATTTAAACTGACGATTTTAATGAGTGATTTATAAGGTAGCTATCCTCTGTGATTTGTTTTTCCCATCCGAAGTGCAATCAACGATCCTTCGCGTATCGACGATGTAAAACGTATCGTCTACATAATCATTCCATTCACGCACAAGTTCTAATAAAATGCATGATGCATCTTGAGTGATTCGACGACGTTAAATGTAAGAATGTATATAACATACCTTGCAACGGCAATCCTCTGCCGTCACGTAAATATCGCGTATATGTATTACTATTCGCAAACATCATTCGATGATGTTGATGATTTGTTAACATTAATTATCGATATAATTGACAATGATTAATAAAATAAGTACAGTTTCCAATGTTTTTTCCACATTTTTGTTTGTTTGTCAAACATGTGCATACGAAATATTTTTTTTTTGCTAACAAAAGCAAGTCAAAAGGATTGGAAACATTTTTCAAAAAAAAAAAAAGAAAAAAGAAAAATATTCACGGTAAAAAAATTTCTCTTTGTTATTTTGAAAAATCGTCGAAACAATAGAATAAATGTTCTCACCTGAAAGCTTGAATGCGCGTGTTGCCATACGCCGAAAATCCAGGAAAGTCTCTTCCAGGACACCCTGTAGCGGCTAGCGCACGACGTCGACTGAAACTGTGCGTTTGCGTACCGGTTAAAATGCTGAAAACATTTCACAAGGCGCGCGCAACTCTATCAAATATTCGACCTCTTTGTGTCTGAAGGGACTATCGACCTTCCTGAATCATCCCTGTGTTACTACATGATCTCTATTACTCCCTCAGACTATTCTTTCCCAGATAATTTTCAACGTTTCTCGATGTAAATGATAAGGAGATCGGAATCAGGGGATACTTTATGATTAGTTTTTATGCTTGAAACCGCCTTCCAATCGAGAGAACAATGGCTTTTAATTAAGAGGAACCTCTGATCGATTCAAGGACCGTCATTCGACCGTGCTATCTCCTGATTACATATTCCTCGTCGGTGAGAGATCGATATTAATCCTTGATTAATGGTCGAGCTAGGTACATCCTCATTTTTGAATATTCCTCGATCGTTCAATTTGGATTAACAAAACAAGAACATCGTCGAATCTATTTTTTGTTCATCGACAAATTAGACATAAAAACAAGTCAGGATTTGACATAAAAATAAACGATAGCACGAGCATTCGGTTAAGCCACCATCGAATGATGAAACGTAAGTAAGTATTGTGTCGTTAACTCTTTGGGTTATTGCGAAAAAGATAATGCAACGGGAGAACACAGAAGGTAGAAAACAATGTTAGATCATTTTTATTCTTGCATAGGAATACGACGTTATCTTAACGTGTGAGTAATTTCCGTTCTTCTTTTTCGTTGCGACGAAGAATGTGACGAATTTGATTCTCGTAAAATACAGATTTTCTTCGAATGCTTCGAAAGCGAATGTTAGGAAAGAATATCCCTTACAAAACTTTTCTACTTTTCTATTATTATTATTACTATTATTATTATTATTATTATTATTATTATTATTATTATTATTATTATTATTATTATTATTATTATTATTATTATTATTATTATTATTATTATTATGTTTATTTTGATAGAAGTGAGTAAAAGTAGAAAGAATAAAAAACTTAGTTAGAAAGACTAAGAGACCAGGAAACTTTAAGAAAGAAGAAGCTTTGATAACTCGGTACTTGTGAGAGTCATCGAGAGCTGAAGCTCTCTTAATACTTGGTGCGCCATTTCATTAGCAACCTCTCTGTAGTTCTACGCTGAGAGAGAATAAAGCGACAAAGGATGTGTGATTATAACACAAAACCTACGGTCCTCGTTAATTCGCAAATTAATCTTTAGCATGGCAAATAACAATCTAGAAGAATCTTTCTTCCTAAGAAGTTTTAATTCAATTTTATATATTTGTTATCCTCTACATTATTATGAGATGAACAAAAACACAAGATCATTATCATTGTTATTATTGTGAAATGTCATTATCCATATATTTTAATAATCATAAACTTTCTTCCATAGAACATGCTCGTTTAATGCTGGTACGAACTCATGATATAAAAATGAGGATAAATAAGTAAACGTTCCTAAATAGGTACGATTAAACTAAACAGCATTTATTTGCGAAACACAGTATTATAACTGCCCTATACTATATTCTTCGGGAAAGTAAAATGATGAAATATAGCTATGGAATAGATCCTAAATAGAAAATTGTATATGATTGTAAATACTTTGAAGTTTAAGATTCAATTTTTAAATTAAATAGTCTGTAAGATTTCAACGAGAGAAACAAAGAGCTGTAGAAAAGAGAAACGATGAAAACGCAAATCTTTTTATAATATAACGTTGAATACGCCATTGTGATTTATAAACACACTGCACTCCTGATTCCATTGACCCAAATATCCGTAAATTTTTGGTTCAACGTCCTATTAAAGCATATTATTTAATCGAAAATCGAATACGTATCTAATATATAATACATAGTATATGTGAGTAAATAAAGGTACTACGCATGGCATATATTGATCGTGTAACTCGCCCGGCGGAGTTTGCTTTTAATTATACGCTTCCAGTGTCTCTGATGGAAGAAGCATCGATACCAAAAAAAGCACGTCATCTGGGTATAGCATGTCGTTTGAGATCGTTCCGCTTCGATTATGCGTAAGATGAAACTGGGAATTTGATGAAACGTATAATTATTTTAATAATATCCCACTTTCACGTATATAAAATTGGTTTTTAAGTTGGCATCAATAAGAATTGAAATGATTAAAGAATAGAATATTTTCTTATTTTAATTATTTATGTATAAAAATATTATATGATGCAGAAATGAATACTTTTAAAGTATTATGTATTGGCAGCTGGAAAGTAATTATCGACCGTTCATAGATTCAACAATAAAATGTCATTAGAATCCGTAAAGAGATTAGAAACTTTTTTATCAACAGATGATAGCAATGCTTATTTTTTATTATTTTCTAGAAAAGATCGAAGATAGAAGATCTAACAAAAAACATCTTTATCATCCGAGCTTTAATTTTGGAATGAATGCGAGTAACTAAGCAATCGATATTATATCATGCAATGATATAAAATTGAAGATGAAAATATCATTGGAGTAACAATATTAAATTCCTACATATCTATCAATGAAAATAACGCTCATTAAGTATTTGCAAGGATTTATAGCATAACAATTTACTATTATTTATTAAGTTGGTAAGCTCGGAATCTTCTATCATCAATTGATAAAACAGGAATCTACCAATTGATCGGCTAAACGAGACTTTACTTTACCGATTAATTTTTAATTGATAATATAGGAAGTTGCTATTACTGATCGAGCAATTTATTAGTAAAAAGAATGGAATCTACTTTACTAACAGAGTTATCAACCTTTTTCTATTTCTTATTTATATTTAGAAAATTATAAATACATTTAAAAAATTTAACACTATTATGATTTTATAGCTATCTATAAAAATATAATATTTTTAAAAATAAAAGTCGAGCATTCGCATAAAGTCAAGCATCTTAATAGTAAAAAGGCAATTATCTTTATATAGATAAGAATTTGAGTAGTATATGTGAATTGCTTCTATAAAGTTAGACATTGACCTTTTAATTCCGAACGACGTATATATGTGCCCTTGAAAAATGAACGCTGAAATACCTAGAGCGTATCGAACATCATAAACGATCCGTACTTTAGCATCAAATTGTTAGCGATGCGTTTCGTCCACAGAGAACACATTATTTTACAAGCACACCATAGCGAAAGGGTTAACGATGCTTTGAAGACGCATTAATAAACTACATTCGCCAAGTTTGGCCGTTTATTTGAAAGGTAACACGAGCGAGAAATGAAATCTTGCTAATTATGTTAATTTCATGGGATCATACGTCGCGTCGTGATAATCGTAAGCGTCTAATTAAAATTTCACGCTGAAGAGTTTGAAAAGGATCTTAATTCGATACTTGAATAAAACTTCGTGGCCAAAGTAAGACACTCTTCTTCCTTTCGGCTACACTCGTCGCCGTCGTTTTACGTCTAACTAACAAGGATATTCATTATATGCAAATTTATGTACTGGCTATGTCACATTCTGCATATATGTATAACGAATGAAAAAGTAAATTAAATTTTCATTCAGATATTTATTTAAGCGTTGCGAGATTTTACGTATTTATTTATTAAGTAGATTCGCGAAGAAATTCACGATTCCTTTAATTTTGTTCATATCTTTGATACTCTATATTTAATGAATGAATAAAAAGTTATTCCACGAAGCGTACATCCATATCATCCACCGTGAATTGAAATCGAGTTAACGTCGGTCGAATAACTTTTTTAAATATCACGAAAATAGCGATGTGGGTGAACGAACGTGACCGATTAAGAATTTCCATAAAACCTATGAAAAAAATTTTTCCCACGTTCATGGGTCATAGCATTTCGAAGCAGAGTATCAGCAGTTATTGCCCTTTAAATCTCGTATGGGATAGCTTCGTACTTAAATTCATTGGAAACGTGATAATGGTTTCTTTCCTCGTTCAATTCGTAATTATCACACTTCGTGGTCTAGTCTCTCGACGATTCTTCTCTTTCTCTCTCTCTCTCTCTCTCTCTCTCTTGTTCTCTTTCTCTCATCTCTTCGTTTCCACTTTTCAAATCATTATCATAGATGTGCTCGTTTCTCTCGTACGTGTAGATTTGAGGAGAAACAGATAGGAGGTAGAAGTTGGAGGACGGCTATTACTTTGCGATCAGAGAGTGATCATTCTTCGAGATATTCAGATCAGCTGACTGATGGAAAGAAGAGATTAGCGAGGATCTGAACGAAGCTTACTAGATACGATTTTCAGAAAACGTACATATATATATATATATATATATATATATATGCATACACACATACATGCATATATATATATATATGTATATGTAAGTTTCAAGTTTTGCAAAAGTAAGAGTAGATAAAGACAGTGAGAGAAAGTAAGTAAGAGAGAGAGAGAGAGAGAGAGAGAGAGAGAGAGAGAGAGAGAGAGAGAGAGAGAGAATGTTCGCAGTCCATTTGTTTTGATCGGATTTTCAAATGTCTAGCGATCTCGCTGCCGTAAGCTCCCGCAGGTGTCGTCAGCCTCCATCGCGGATCTTAACGTCTCTATCGTCTTTCTACTAACTCTACTCCTACTACCAAGCTTTATTTCTCTTTCTTCTCCAGTTCTTCCCTCTTAACAGTCAGAACTTCAGAACGACATCTCTCGTCACTAATCTCTGCGAATATCCTTGTACTTTAGCTGTCTTACGTGTAAGATTTCGTTCCTTTTGGGATTGTGTGTGTGAGTGTGTATGTATGTATAAAAGAAAGAGAAAGAGATAAAAAAGAAAGAAAAACTAAACGATGAGAAGAACTTCCCGACTGGATGATATTACCATTTCCGTGGATCGCAGAAGATTGTTTCTCGATCGATTCTATTACGAGACCAATCGAAAAGTTAATCTTGATCTTTCTCCGACTTCGTTAAGTCAAAGTCACAAAGTAGCGAATGGTTGAAGTGGAGGAGGGTAAAGAGATTGCAAAGAGGGATAGAATGATGTTCTGAAGTTTATATACATATATATATATATATATATATATATATATATATATATATACATATACATACATATATATATATACATACATACATATACAGATATCAGATGCACACACAAGTCGAATGCACGCATTATGCGCAAGAGCGGATTGCGGCAGTCCACGATCCTAGTCAAGCAATGGGACTGCGGAGGGAAGCATGCAAGGATAGTAGCAACCCTAGAAATGCTAGTAGGCAACGAGGCTAGAACAGCTAGGTGGTTTCTGTGGTTTTCCACTCTAGTGATCGGATGAAAACCGGAACACGTTGGCACGAAAAAGAGCGTTACTTTGTTAGAGTAATTACGCGTTGCCGGTGTAGGTTTTAGGTTTTAGTATAATGCCTAACATTCACTGTGATTCGCTATAACGTGGACACGTTAACGAGAACGATGATAGCAAACCACGAAGAACTCAGAGAGCTCGACCAACCCCAACAAAACCCGCGTATAATTTCAAGGATCTCTTCCTTCCGAGAGTAGACTTTCGAAGATATTCGATTGCATGCTACCACAGAGGGGTAGGTACTCGAAAGGAAATGAAAATGGAAGAACGATCGTATGAGGATGGTGGAGAAGGAGAAATAGGGGAGTGGCGTCTGCATCAAAAGCAAGAGAAAAAGATGTGCTATCATCTTCTTTTTCTTCCACATTGACTCCTCTTCTTCTTCCTTCCCTTCTCCTTTCTTTTCCCCATAGACTGTGATCTTCGGCCGAAACTCGTTTTGCGAAGTGCACGAGTCAAGATCTTCGGATGTCTACAGAAAATGGAGGATGAACAGAGAGAAAGAAAGAAAGAAAGAGAGGAAAGTAGAAGAACGAACGATCAAATGCTTCGCATGGCTTGCTTACCAAGATAATCTCTTTGCAGCGATCCGTACGTTAAAGGAAACGATTTGGCCGCTCGTGGCCTCCTCTCTCTCTCTCTCTCTCTCTCTCTCTCTCTATATATATATATATATATATATATATATATATATATATATATATATATATATATATATATATGTATATCTATCTGTCGTGTCTCTCTTTCTCTTTCATAGTGGTATGTATCCAGAAACGACGGCTTTTGAAAGTCTAAAATACGTTTACGCTTTCACGCAGATTTAGCGTAAGAAGGAACAGAAAAAGAAATGGGATATGGTACCTTTAAAGACTTTAGAAGCGATGCCGACGAAAAGCTCCGAAATTCTTCTTACGACGAAAACCTCGAGGAAGATGACGACGACGAAGACGATGGAAGATTTTCTAGATATTTACGAGAGACGAATAGGTAGCAGCCACGCACCAGACCAAAGAAAGATACTATATTCGAAGAAATTGAGATAAGTCCTTTCCACCCTTCGTTCTTGGAAAAAGGGATGTCTCTCTCTCTCTCTCCCTCTCTCTCTCTCTCTCTCTCTCTCTCTCTCTCTCTCTCTATCTATCTATCTATCACTCTCTCTTCTCTCTTTCTCTTTCCCTTTTTCTCTTCTCGATACAGCTTTGATGCTTCCTATTAATAATGCTTCGTTTTTTAAAGGAGTTATTCAAATAAACTATAGTACTTAAA
Source organism: Vespula vulgaris (assembly GCF_905475345.1). NCBI lineage: Eukaryota > Metazoa > Arthropoda > Insecta > Hymenoptera > Vespidae > Vespula > Vespula vulgaris. The sequence goes on from NC_066587.1 coordinate 13,833,268, forward strand.
AAATCATCGATATGATTTTTATAAGCTTTGAGACAATTATAAAGAATGAAGCATGTCACCCGTTTCAAAGCGAGAGTATTTAATATATATAATATAGCTTCACATTTTTGCTAAAAGTACAAGTGTTAGAGATTTTTATATTTTATATTCCTCGACGAATAAGTGCACTTTTCATATGTATTTGCCATACGAAGGTATCTCGGAGCTAAATTAGTTTTCAAAATTAATCTGGGCATATCACAGGTGTGCTTTCGATATTAACTACTATACTAAGGAATTTATGGACTACATAAGTTTTTGAATTCCACTCGATAGTCGACGAACGTCGACATTTGAGATAGACCTCATTATTTCGATTACCTCATTATTCGAGTTCGGAATTAAAGGCGAAATATTAGATCGATTACCTTTACAACAATTACTTTTCAAAAATGGAATAAATGTATAAAATGAGTGGAACGAATGGATCTATAAATTCGATATAAATTAGTAAGAATACTTGCTCAAGTAAAGAGTATCGTTCATTGTCGAACATTTCAGGAAAGAGAAAACAACAGAGTGACGTTAATTAGCTCTAATTAAGCACGTGAAACAATATCAGTTATTAACGAAGTCAGGAATTTAGACATTATCTATCATGTTGATTACATCGTCGGTTAGCTGTTCAGAAAATGCAGAAGTTTTACAGGCTATAATTATATTTTCACTTTTCTATTTCTTTTTTTTTTTTTTTTGAAAGTCTACTACTTTTTTACATTATTCCTATGGTTCGTGAAATAAATAGGGTTTAAATTTCATATTTCCGGTGGCACGTGATTAAAGCAAAATCCGGACGATTATTTTACACAGACCGAAGCTTTAATTCTTTTTTTTTTTCATCACGTGGATGCCGACAAAAACAAGCCCGTGATTACGCGCAGATGCATTTTTTTTTTCAAACTGACGAAGGGCTGTTCGTCGCGTGTGAATATATTTGATCGTCGAACATAACATGTCCTATCTTTGCCTCTTTCTATCTCTCTCTTGATCTCTGTTTGGCAAACAGTCGTGAACGGTTTCATTCACGTGGGATTACAACGCGCACGACTGCCCCCTTCATACGAGTGTAAGGCTTATGTTAGTTCATTCGTCCTTTTGCTAGAAGGCAGACATAAAGATCTCGAGCGTACGTAAACCTATCCTGCAATATTTCGTGAAAATTCAAATCTACGATCGCTACGTAAGCCACCTTCTCGTCGTAGATTAGCTGCGAAAGTTTATTTGCTCCCTTATCCTAAACGCGAGGGAGTGTCACGAATTATACTAAGAGTTGAGAAGGGAAGAGTATTTCATTTGAGTCGTATTATCTGAAAGTGTACAGATAAGCATCTGACGATAAATTATCAAACAATTACTCGACTTTTAATTACATTTTCTCTGACTTTTTCACCTTCTCTCTTCCTCTGCCTCTCTCTCTCTCTCTCCCTTTAACGTATTCTTAAGATTTGTCACCCATGAGAACATAACATTTACCTAACTCAAATGACTACCATTACTTTTATTTATTTTATTTGGCGAAGTAAGAACAGAAAACTCTTCTGCAAAGAGAAGGTAAAAGACAAAAGTTAGGAGCAACCAGCACGCGTTGTTTTCCACTCAGATGCAGTTGATCGTTGTCTAATAAACGAAGCCGACTCGTACATCAGTACCCGTGGCCCTGCTTCTTTCGTCGCGTAATTCCAGCCGTCGCTCGGTAGAATAGAATGCGAAAGTAACCGTGGAAAATTGGAAAGTTTCCGCGCGATAAAATCAGACTTAATTTTCAATAAATTCCTTCCCAGTGGTGTGTAAGGATGGAGAAATGGAAGGGATAGAACGAGAGGAGAGAGGTTGGGAAGGTTAAGAGGGAGCAACATTTCGAGGAAGGAGCCAGAGTTGTCCTCCGGATTCTCTCTCTTTCTATTCTACACGTTAGAACGATAAAGAGCAAGTAGACTAAAGGAAAGGTAATTTATTTGGTAATTATAAAGTTACCAGCACCGGCGACGCGCATCGTTGTGAATATTCAAATGCGATTACATCTATGAACGCATAAATTATATTATAACGTGGGCCTCGTTTTCTCTATGCCTCTACAATGGCGAAGCAAGTCGAAGGAACAAGAGAACGTTCTCGATACTATGGATAATAATCGCATGGATTTCGTCCTTAAACTAGCCTTGGTGCTATCAAACGTGAGATCAAAGGGATTCCGTTTTAGCTGAGGTTGCTGTAACTAGAGCTATGAGTAAGTTGACCGATCGGTATGAACATACTTTCAGATAGAAGATGGATACGAAGCAGCGTTCCAACACAAATTTACTCTACTAGTTTTAGTTTCTCACTCCTTTCTCTCTCTCTCTCTCTCTCTCTCTCTATTTTTTTCTTTTTATATTTTTTCCTTGAACAAATATTAGCTCTGGTTTTATTATAAATCTAAATATAATTTTTTTTTAAAAAATTGTGATTTTAATTTGAAGCTCGATCCTGATTAAATTCTAAGCATTTTAATTGTGTTATTTACATAACTTTCTATCATTTTAATTTCAATTTGGTATTCCTTCCTTGTAATCTTTGCACTTAGAGAGATTGGTTCATAGACTCAATAAATTTGATTTGTCTCTTTCTCTTTCTATCTCTCTATCTCTCATTACAAAGTTTTAGCAGTGATCTAATATTGAAACGATAATTAGGTCGAAGGAAAGAAAAGACTTTCGAAAAGATCGAAGAAACGCGAATTTGATTCGCGGAGATGATAGTTCTGGTAATGAGGGTTGAATAAAAGCAGGGTTACGTTCCATAAAGAGGATCGACCCATGTTCTTGGAGCTTCATAAAATATCTCGGCTGGCTCTCCCGCAACAGTCCGGCAACATTCACGATGTTGAGCCAGAAGGAACTTTGCTTTCCCTCTCGGCTATTTAGCGCATCTGCCCTCAACCTTCATGCAAAAGAAGGAAATCTCTAGAGAAGAATGATTCGCCTGAGATGATGCCTGCCAGCTGAGGATTTTAGAAATGCGATTTTGATGTTACTAATTCCATGAATGAAGGTCAATCATATTTTATCTTCTCCCTTTACAATGATCTTTTAACATCATCAATATCTCATTGTACGTAGCTACGTTTAATCGAATCCATTTAGAAACTAAAAAGATATTTCATGATGCATTAAAAGGAACGATTATATTATTTCGCAAGAGTATTATGGGATTTCCATAAGCTTCAACAGCCGAAAATGAAACGTCCTTTAGCGTTCCGAGAGAATTCTGGCAATCGTATCGAGTATTAGTGGTGCGCCGATTTCCTACGTATTACATTTCAAAATCCCTAGCATTAGTGAGGCGGTCAGACAAGAGGCTATTTGCGAGAGTTCGACTAGAGGATCGACTGGAAAGGGTTGGCTGAATCTCGGAGATGGAACGACAGGAATGGCGATCATGTTACCGAAGCGAGAAGCTCTCTGGCTAACCAAGCCCTAAAAGTGGCCGAATTGGTGGGAGTAACTAAGCGAATGAAATAGAGAGAAAGAGAGAGAGAGAGAGAGAGACAAATAGATAGATAGATGAAAGAGAAAGAGAATAGCGTTTACTTTCGAATAGTACAATCCAAGGTATCTTAAATATTAGAAATAAAAGAGGAATTGAAATGCAAAAGAGAGAAAAAGGAAGAAATAAATAAAGAAAAAAGAAATCAAAATACATAAAACAAAGGATATATTAGCCGAATAATTTTTCTTCGGTATTTTTGAACGAACATCGTTGTCCAATGACGATCTCTCCAACGACAAGGTTTTTCTGAGAACCGAAGAGAGAAGCAAGCAAGCTGCTGGCCGCGGAATCTATTCTGCGGAGTGTCGAGTGAAGACGGTAATTCCGTGCCATCTGCGGGCGCGAAGATCGCGAATTTGTACCGGTGGGATCTTTATGTCTCCCTCAAGCGTCGGATGCAGCATCTGGAGACACTCCTTCGGTCGAGAAAACAAACGGCATTATTCGGTCAAAGTTCAAGCGCTCGCGAGTATTATTTTTTAAGCGGAGTTTACCGTCACACTTACTTCTATTCCAAAGCTACGTCGTCCAAGACAAGCCTTTTTCTATCTCTTTCTTTTTCTCTGTCTCTCGTTCTCTGGGAAGGTTGGTTAATGTTATATTTTAAGAACCATCCCGTACCTCGTAATTTTCCCATATTTCAAGACTAGCAAAGACTGAGCAACGAAGGTAAGATGAATTCAGTTACTTTAAGATAAAAAAAAAAAAAAAGAAAATAAAGAAAATAGTGTACATGTATACGATGAGTGTCCTAGAGACCTTAATATCAGAGGTCTCCGGAAAGAAGGAAAGAGAGAAAGAGTCGTTTCTTGCACGAGGAAATACTTAACCTTTCTCAGTTCCTTCAGCAACATCTATTCCATCATGGGCATTATTTTCCAGACATTTTCTTTCTCTCTTTCTCTATCTCTCCCTCTCTCTCTTTCTCTCTCTTCCTATTTCACTTGTTGTATTCTCAGAAACGTGTGCGTGCGTAAACAACGGGAGAACTCGAATGGCTGCTAACTCAAAAACGAAACAACAGGCACATCCGTCGGTCGTTAGTTACCACGAAGCTGAGCACGCCACGTCCTGCCGACCGTTTTGGAAACTCTGTACTCTCTTTCTCTTTCTCTCTCTCTCTCTCTCTCTCTCTCTCTCTCTCTTTCCCTGTATCTCTGTCTCTCTCTCTCTCTCTCTCTCTCTCTTTCCCTGTATCTCTGTCTCTCTCTCTCTCTCTCTCTTTCCTCGTTTCTCTCTTTCTCTGTCTCTCTTCTCTTCTCTCTCTCTCTCTCTCTCTCTACATTTTATACCACCGCCTTCCATTTCCCATTCTGCGAGCCTCATTTCCATTTTGTCGCCGACGACGAGGCGATTTAAATCTCGGCGGTTCGATGACACTCGGAAAACATACGTCCGCCTACGAGCACGGACCATCCCCTTTTTGTCAATGCAAAACATCCCCTCGACCGATATATTTACGCTAGTCAAAGTGGACGAGCACGATCGATAGAAAAGTTTCACTAAGTCCGGTGTTTCTAGTTTCCGTTAGTTTCCAAACGTACAATGTTCGAGACGCTAGTTTTAAACGTTAAGCTCTGGTTTACTGTGCTCAAACCATACATACTTATACACACAGACACAAAGACACATACACATTCTCGCTGGTTCTTTCTCTTCGGTAAATGTATATATGCTTTACACAGAATGGTCAACGAAAAATCGTACAGCCCAACGAGATTTAATGGAAGCTTAAGCAAGCTATGAAAGATAGAGGTTGAACCTCTTATCGTTTTCGTGGTTGAAATACTTGTCCGATGAAAATATCTTATCCTAAAGGTTACCACGAAGTACCTTACGAGAAACTGAAACAAAGTCAAGCAAAGATCTCCTTCGGAGAACTGGAGGAGAGTTAGTATGATGGGTACAAGTATTACGAACATGATAGCGTAAACGAGCTGGTGGCTTATTGAATCGTGAATCTAACGACGAGACGGGACACTAAATCCCAGAACGGCTATCAGATTACTCGTTAGTAGAAAGCCATTCTTGCTAAGATTTATACGATTACGAGAATTATCTGTAAAATAATTGAAGAATACCCCTTGGTCTCGTTCGAACCTCGACAAATTTATCTCATTCTTTTTCAATCGACTCGTACGTGTAAAATCCAGCCGAACAAATGGAAATAATACGATGCATTTGCGTCAACGTAAACCGCAGAGAATTTTAAATGATCATTATCGTTGAAATACACCCGTGGGAGGTAACAAAAAAAAATCAATGAAAACCGCAGTACAGTTCGTATGCTACGAAAAATGTGAAATCACTAAACGTATCAACGCTTGTGTTCCACGTTGCATCTATCTTATGGAAAAGCATTTTGGTTATTTATAAGCCACGTGCAACAAAGAAAATTATTATACTCCCGCTCGGGAAAGTACATTTTTTATCGTGTTGCGAATCGTTCAATTTTCGACACGACCTACCGATGGTGGATACATTTTCCCGATTAAAGTTCTATCGGAGAGAAAAAGAGAAAGAGGCAGAAAGAAAGAGAGAGGAAAACAGGCCGTGTGTAGCAAGCGAAAGGACGATATTTTGTCGTAGGAGCAAATAGCGTCATAAAAATATCCATTATGTAGTTCGAAAGAAGCGACTGTATTAGCGTTCTTCTAGCATTCTTCTAGCCTTCTTACTTCACTTAATGGCGAACGCTTGTCGTTACTATCAGAAATATAAATCGTATCGGAAAGGAAAGGATGACATAATTTGACTTCATCGTCTTTCTTTTTCTTAGTCATCGGGTCGTATATGCGTATTCTACAAGAGGGGTGGTTATTCAATGGCGAAAAGAGAGTATGCGAGAAAAAAGTAAGAAAGAGACAGAGAGACAGAAAGAGAGAGAGAGAGGAAAGACACGACAAACGAAGAAGGATAAGGATGTCGTCTGGATTCCATTTAAAAAAGTAACCCGCGCGAAATGAGAAAAGTAATAGATGCTTTTGCCACCAACTTCCCAGTACGATTCAACGCGTCTGCACTCGAATTCTCTCGTGCTGCAGCACTCTCGACTGGCACTCCTCCACCTTGCCGTGCAATCGGGTAGTGTGCTTTGAAACGAGGACAATAAAGTCATTCTCATTTCACTTCCCTTCTGGCACTTCATCGATTTCCCTCTTTTCTCTCGTATCCCCTCGTCGATACGAACGAAGGAGAAACGAAGGAGCAAAAGAGAGGCTGAACAGTCTGAGAAGAAGAAAAAAAACGAAAGAAAGGGAGAAACTCTCGTACGTGGCTTCATTCGAGGATCGAAATATAAAGGGCGCCTCCTACGAAAGCCGACGCTGTTCCTTAGAGAGGCAAGACAAATTCGAAAGAGACTCGAGTATGAACCTACAGTCGCAAATTTGTCGCTTTTTTGTAATAGATGTGATCCGGGCAACACGGAAATTGTGAGAATGGGGAAGAAAAGAATGAAAGAGAGATAGAAATTAAGATGATAGAGGAGAACGCCCACACTTGTCGTTCTTGAATTCCCCTCAAAAACCCATAGTAATATATTATCACGAAGTTAATCTACGATATTCGACGATGGATAGTGCAATTACACGAGGTGATTTTAATAGGTTTCGTCGAAAAATTGACCAGAGAAACGCTTTAATGACTACAAATTCATGACAGTTTTGTTTTATAGATACAAATGCTTTTAATTCCAGAATAAATTATAAGTTACCCATCTTATCATAAATTGGTCAATTTCGACGTAGTATATCTCACATTAACTTCCGAATTGAAAGTAAATTTGTTATTAATGTATAAAATAAAATTTTAATAATAACATATAAAATACGTCAGTAAATCTTTTAATAGCTCATAAGAATCTTTTTCTTTTTTTTTCAATATTTCGTTAGAATCACTTCTCCGCGTAACGCAGGGAATATTAAAAAGCGAGTCGTGCGTACAGTCCCATTTTGATATACGCACGTTTCATGATAATGTAGTCGCGAATGTAGGGTGGTGTAAATGCGACGTATAAAGAGGGGAAAAGAAAAGTAGAAGGGAAGAGAGATAGAGAAAGAAAGAAAGATAGATAGAGAAAAGGGCGGAAAAGAAATTGGCTTGGTAGGATCGCACGGTAAGCCGTGAGAGAGTAGATTGGCGGTAGCGCGGAGGTTGAACGCTTGTTTTGCCGCGGAACAAAGGAATCTCTGATGACAAATGCGAAACGTGTACGCGGTCAACCGGATTCGTAGGCAAAGAACTCACACGAGTGGCGGACGCCTGTGGTGATGGCGACGCCGGTAGAGAAAGACCGCTTGAACGAATGGATGGATAGTGGTGTTGTTATTCGCTTCACTGGCAGTACTTACACACTCGGACGCTCGTTAGAAAGAAATACCTATGAAAAATAATAGAACACTGTAACTTTGTACTCCTTCACGCGCTACAGCTACTCCGGTTCGACGAGCTCGAATACGTTTTATGTAACACGTTTTTCTTCTCAGAAAGTTAATTAAGTTTGGCGTTTCACAAAACTTGATTAACGTTCCATTAAACATGATTAAACTTTGAATAAATAATTGTGATATTTTATCGTCAAATTATGGGATCGTTTGTTGTCGTATTAACACAGTACACTTGTTCAATAGTATTCAAAGCTTTAATATTGTTACTATGTTTTCCTGGGATTACGATATATGTATATACATACTACATGCTATACACGCACGAGTCATTTCACGTAAACATGCTTGACACGTAGCATCTACCATAACTCTAGTAAATTATCTCAGTAGTAATGAATTGACTATCCATCCGATCGACTCACCATCGCTGTCGAATGTTACTGATAAGTCTTCATTCCGGAGTTGATTAGGTTCCCTCTCCTTTCGCGCACTTTGCTGACTAATTTCGAAGAGCTTCGACCGCGAACGTGTGGATGGCGGACGAAGCCACGTTTGAAAGAAGCTCTGACAAGATCCTGATGAGAAGGGAAATGGAAGCTGACCGATCGTTTTTGCTCGTTTGCTCTATCTCTCTTTCTCTATTTCTCTCTCTCTCTTTCTTTTTCTCTTTTTTTCTATCTATCTATCTATCTATCTTTCCCACTCTTTTATACTTGTTTTTTTTTATAGCATCACTGATCGGATGAACGGAAATAGCAACAGAAGCATGGACCGAAGCAGAACGGAATTTTGGTGATTTTTCGAACGGCGACCGATTATGTTGACCCTTTTTGAAGCTTGATAATAAAAGCAAATGAATTTTATTAACGCATCACCCCGAATATTACTCGTTTATCGGCCGGTACCGGTGTATCCTTTCGTTCCGATGAAATTTTACACGTCATATATTTTGCAATCTACTCGCCGCGATGAAAATTAATTCGCGTTCTACATACATACCTATAGTATATATCCTGATATAGGTACACGTGAGGCAATAACGTAGAGAGATAAACGTATATACATACGACATGAAAGGGAGGAAAATAGAGGCTCGAAACGTTCGTGAGAATTTCTCTGAGAAGCAAGAGGACTACTAGCATACGAGACATCGATAATTTCAACTTCGCAAAGGCGAAGTGAAGTTGCTGCTGTTGCTTCTTGTATCCGTCGCACGACGAACGTCGAACGTGGTACTTAACGTGGTATTCTCAAACGACGAAGACGACGAAGACGACGAAGACGACGAAGACGACGGTGACGACGACGTGAGGCACTTTCAAGAAAGCGACAACCGAAGAAACGACAACGACGACGACGGCGGTGTCTTCTTTTGAACATGCGGTAAACCCTGAAGAAGGACGTGTATCGATTTCAGACTTTATTTACATTCTCTCAGAACATTGCCCTCGATACCCAACTTCGATACCCTCGAAATTGCGGTCTCCTCGCGCCGACGCGTTCGCTTATGCACTCTTCTCTTTTGAGAGTACTCCAGTCATGCTTTGAAATTACCTTCGATTTCGAGGATACGCTTCATACACTCGTAACGATAATATTTGCTCGCAAACCAATACGAAACACACTTTCGAAGGATTTCCGAACTTTTGAGAATCTCCAAAAACTTTTCCTTATGGTAATACCTGACAATCCAAGTAGATCGGCTTCTCAAAGTTTTATTAATTAATCTTTTGTTGTTTTTTCCTTCCGTGCTCTCATTATCTTCTTTGCTTTAAAAAGAACTTTCGCGAGAGAGAAAGAAAGAGAGAGAAAGAGAGAGAGTTTCTCAGAAAATAAAAGTACAAGAAGAAGAAAAACCTTCGATAAACGTAACTTCCTTCGACGAACAATGATATTTCAACTTTCTTTGCTTTTTCTTTTCCTTCTTATAATTTATCTTTTCCTACATAATTCTATCTCTCTTGCGATTCCTCTCCACTATTGTTTTTCCTCTTTGCACTTGTTGCACTCTCGCGACGTTCTCCCTTTATTTTCCTTCTTCTTTTTTCATAATTTTTATCCCTCCAAGGCTTCGTACGCGTGCCACCAACCGCGTCGTTCGTTTTCGGACTACTACGAATTACGCTTTTTTATTCGCAGTAATATTACGAGCGGCGTATTAACCGGATTAGTCTCACGGTATGAGATTCTCTGTCTCTTTCTCTCTGCTATCGTTTAATCCCGATACCGCAGTGAAACAAATGGAATTCGGTAATGATTATTCGGGTACGTTTGTTGGAACGACTAATTCTTCCTGGCAAACGGTGCCGTCGTCGGCACTGTTATATCGAATCCGATCGATCCAATATCCTATTGGATATTGAAGAATAATATTTGACAGTCTGGACGTACCCTCTCTCTCTCTTTCTCTCTCTCTCTCTCTCTCTCTCTCTCTCTCTCTCTATCATCTCTTCTAATTTACATCCTTCGAATCGACTCTCGGATTCGTCGGGATCGAATTTACGAGAGAAAAAAAAACGAAAAAAGTAAAAGAGGAAATAATCAAATAGACAGGATGAATATTCGGATTTTCAAGTATCGTTAGTCTATATATGCTAATTGAATCCGCTACTATTCCCGTGGCAGCCAGAGTAAGTCGATCTTTTCTGCAATTTTCTTTTTTATTTCGAACTAAAGTATAGATTAAATGTATACACAGTTTGATGACTTATATGTTCACTTGTGGTAAGATTTTTAGACAGAGTAAACGCGAGGATATGATTGTGTATCATGACATAATATCGATAAATAATAAACATTTTATAGAAGCTTTTTAGTGATCATTATTATTCGTGAAATAATATAAAATTTTTATCGTATCTCAGGTATATGCGCAATCATATCTCTCCCATTGAAAAAGCTTTTTTTTTAATTTTGCGACTGCAGATACTTTTTCATTACTCGCGCTAACACAAGAGAGTTCGTTACGATGTGAGGTAGACGAACGCACGCAGACCTTTCGAAAAGAAGAGAGAATTAGGATAGTCTCTGGAAGGAGTATGCGAAACGATAGAAACGATACAAAGGAGGTGGAGATGAGGAAAGTGGAGAAGCGACAACGGCATCGGCATTATGAATTCCGCGTGTTCTATCCAGTTACCTGCATTCTAGATGCGTTCCATTTATGAATACGTAACGAAGCACTGAGGAAAACTGGATTGATCCGGCGAGAAGATATATATATATATATATATATATATATATATATATGAATATACATATATATGACTATATATCTTTATATATATATATAGAATGATAGAATCGGATGGACCTACGTCGATCTACGATTTCTTCATTAAAGTCATAGTTTATTTCTGTATTCTTTCATGAGATACGACATTATTTTTCACATTTAAAAATACCACGCCCTATTTTTATTGAGTTTGCAACGTCATAGTACTTTCTTCGTTCGTGACAGAAAAATAAAAGAAAGAAGAAGGAAAACACGAAGAGGACGATAAAAGAGAGAAAAAGTAGTTGGATTTGTTGCGGGGTGTAAAAGAAGAAAAACATTCGAATTGGGAATGGAAAGTGATATATAAAATATACGCTTATTTTTTCGAGGGATTCGCGGCTACGATGGTTGCCGCTGTCAGGTCCGAAACCAGGATTTGCTTTTGATGAGTTTTTCCGTGCCACTTGCTCCTCCATTTTAGTCTGGAGAAAGTGTACCGCATGAATTGCGACTACGGAATACCAATGTAAACGATTCCTATTCTTGAGAATTTTTTGATTTCTATATCCTCCTGCCCTATCCACGTCGCGTCTCATGGGAAGATACTTTTACGATACTTTCGCCCTTCTTGAATAAGCCTGCAAGGGTATTTTCCCTTCGTAGTTCAGTCGTAAAAGGGAGACATACCGAAAGACAGAATATAAGCATTCGGTGAATTTTCTGATTTGCATGTATGTGTGTCTGTATTCATACTTATACTAGAATTGGAGATAACTTTTAGCTAGAATATGTGCTCCAGTGTTTTGAGCTATTAACTACGTTAATAGAACGAGCAAATTAATATTGTACAAAAAAGAGAGAGAGAGAGAGCAATATTTACCTTCACTACAGATCACAATAATCACTATGCAATGATATACATATATTCATTTGAATGTGTAACGTTGTATTTTTTTTATCAACATCAAACAACCGACTTCAATAAGTATCCCATGAAGTAGTAGCCAAACAAGCCGACGATACATAAACGTGGGACTTTAGGAGCGTACTAGCGTAACGTCGTTCCGTGCCCACGGGTTCGCGTTTCGACGAAAGAAATACCGCGAGAGACCACATTAATATGTAGTAGTGGTTGGAGAGCTAGCCGGTGCAGTCGGTGAAACGTTGGGGTAGAGTTTTAATGAAAACCACTGAGAAACGTACATACTCCAATCTACCGGATGCCTTTAGAGGACAAAAAATGTCGTTGAAAAGAAAAGAGAACGCGAGGGAGACAACTAGAGGAATATGAAAGAGTTAGAAGAGGACAGCAAAAGGAACTGGACAGGATCAGCACGTATCGTCGTGTTCATCAGTCGGCGACGTTCGTTCTCGTCTTTCAAGCTAAGCTTTTTCGTTTTGACGAGCTTCCAAGATACGAAAGCATTTGGATCGATGGTCTATCTCCGAGCGATAATTAACCTGGTTGAGAGAAAATGTCTTCTCGTCTAGACGGACGGGAGAAAAGGACGAACCTCTGCTCTGACCGATCCATTTGCAATCATCGCAAGCTAATTAGAAGCTAAAAACGACACGTTCGTTTAACTTAGATACGAACAGAATCATTTCGACGACTTTGTGACGAATATAAAGCGACACAATATCGAAAGAAACTCTCTATATGTTTCGTATAAGTTAAAGGGAAATAGATGGAGAAAGAGAGGGAGAGAGAGAAAGAGAGAACAAGTCGTAAACGAAGTCTAGCGTTCTCTCAGAAATCAACGTGCATAGCTATCAAAAAAGTGATGGGAAGAGGAGAAAGAGGAAAGAAGGGAATGGAAAAAGGTGAAAAGAGAGAGAGAAAGAGAGATGGAAGGAGGGAATCCGACTGAGTAGTTCAATCCTATGCATCCCTGCTTCGTTCGAGCGGTCGATCGATCAATCGGTCGCGGTCTACGATCGATCGATCAACGAATGCCACTTGGGTGACCGCCATCCCGCAACACTTGCGCAGACGATGGAATTATAGAGCTTGGCGACCCACATAGGCGGGATTATGTCGCTCGGATGGGCGCAAAGCGATTTCAAATCAAATATGGGGGTACGGACTGTATGGATTCACGGTATACTCACGGATATACGCAAACAAGACCAGCGAATCGAAAAGGAGATATAAATGTATAAATATAAATGTGTGTAGAAAAAGCTCGGACTCTGCGCAAGCGAGCACGCTATCTCTCTGTTTATCTGTGTCTCTATCTCCATCCTCGTCGTTACTTTTACATTCGCTTTGCGAATGATCGATAGCAAAATTGTATAAAATAATTCGCGGTACGACGCTTGACTATTTTGTCATACGAATCGCCATTGATTTTCCTTAAAACGATATATTAACTTGGAGGATATATTATCTCTATCGAAGACTCTCGTCTTCGATTTTCGTTCCTTCTCTTCTGTTTTCTATAATATTTTTTTTTCGCGACAAAGAAGTCAAAGAGACGAGCATTCGCGCGTACCCAATCGTCACCCAGTTTACCTTTTTGCGAGTTCTTTTTATATCAATGTCTTCGAGAGATAAAGATAAAGAGAAAGAAAGAGAAAGAAAATTTATGAGAACGGGATGCGGCTAGATGTTGAAAGCAGAAGTAAAATACGCCGACCGACATAGAATCGGACTATTTTATAAGAAAGACTTCTAGTCAAAGTCAAAGCAAAGAAACTCCTAAATGTTATGCAAAGTCGATTCCGCTTAGGCAAGACCCTTTTCTTTGACCCCCTTTACTTCTATTTTTTCTTTTTTCTTTCTTTCTTCTTCTTTCTCTCTATCTCTCCTATCCACATTTTCTTCGTATCGTTGCTTTTGCATTCCCTTTTATTTTCTCTTCTCCTTCGAATTTCTTATCGTAAGAAAATTCACCAAAGATCATATTTTACGAATTTGACTTTCATTTATTTTTTTATGTCAGAAATCAGACATTGGTCACAGTAAATCTAAATGTAAATTGAACACTGGAGGATAGTAAATCTCAGAGCATTAAGGCTGTTCATCATTTTTCGCTTGAAGCACGTGTGACTTCAGCGAAAGGTATGGAAAAAATATGAACTGCAAACGCAATAATGTAACACTGTCCATATTATGCGCTTATCGTCCCGATATATAAGCTTGTGTAGCTTATACACCACTCATGCGTAACCTAACAATCCTAACAAGTTAACGTATGACAGAAATTTTTATATGTAGTGAAAATAGTAATAGATATACTTAACAAAAGCAAGAAAAAACCATATGCCAGATTATAGTTTTCTGAAAATAGATTATTTGAAAAGTGTTTATCAATTGTACAAAATTAAATTCGTTTCATTTTGTTTCTAATTGAACTTATAGATACCTATAACTTTTTAAAGAATCGAAATAAAAAGTAATCAATTTTAAATAATTCCTTTGAATTCCTTTGAATAACAATACGTAACAAAGTTATAGAATCATTGCAAAAGAAATAAACAAAACAAGCGTAATTAAGTTAAATGATAAAAATTTGTGACAATTCTGTATATACCCAAAGACAGGACTTTGTTCTCCTGAGTGAAAATAATATCCTGCGCATTCAAGTTAGCCTGGGTATTATATACTTAAAATTAAATTGTACTCATTCGCTCAGAAAAATATGCTACCTACCTACCTATAATTATATTTTAAAAAAGCAAGTATTCACACTAACACATTCACTCCGTGGTTTTCTCACACTTTGCCAGAATAAATATCTCGATATACGATTCACCATTTTAACACGCACACGTATGAACCCTACATTAAACGCTATCATTAGTGCAATGACGAACGCTAAATGAGAAAACTAAACTTATACTAAACGTGTCTCTTCCATATAAGTAACACCTGGGTATACGTATGAATGTAAAGGTAAAAAGCATAAGAGGAAGAAACGGAAATTAATTGCTGAACGAAAATTTTAAACGAAAAATGATTAACTCATCAACTAGATCTGAGACTTAAATGAACCTATTACTCTCTTTGTCTTAACAATAACTCTATTCGATTTTGTTCTTTTAATTATTATTTTTGATAAAATAATCGACAAAATTGCCGAACGAGTTACTACAGCTTTTATGTGTGAGCATAGAGAAACGTGTTTCTTTGCGTTTGGAATGGATCAGAAAATTCGTACATCAATTTACGCATACAAACACGTAGGCAATCGTCTAGTTCACGGAAACGAGACACACACTACTCAACCGTGTATATGAAAATCAGTAGTTGGGGTAGAAGCTTCGTCTCTTTCATCGTAGATTTCAAGAGGCGCTACTATACGAAACTTATTTCTCATGAAAAATGTCGGAAATAGTAATGTCATCAATGAATTCAGGGTTTGACGAACAAGGTCCCATTTTAAGGATGAAGGTTTATACGAGGAGACAGCTTTTTTGAATTTTTGAAAAATTTTTATTTTTTATGCATAAACTATTCTCGAAAAAATATTCTTTTGTGAGAAGTTCTATAATTATTTCCTCATTTCAACATTCATTTTTAAAATGAGATCTTTTTTATCAAAATCAATCAAAAATTACGCCTAGATTCATTACTGGCATGAATCATAATAAAACCAGAGGTTTTTCTTAGAGAAAATCCTCATTTATTTTGTAATTCAATTCATCTCCATTGCGTTTATATCTTGCAATTTCACGAACGTTAACCCGATCGTCTCTTTTACGGAGACATTTATATTTCTTATCTTCGGAATCCTGCGAGATTTTCATTCTCTGCGCTATCTCCGTGCGTGGATTTCTTCTTTTCGTTCCCTCCGACGTTTTCTCCTTTTTTTACATGCTATTTTAGTGCAAAACATCGTCCTTAGGATTGCTCCTATTTTACGAGCTTCACCGTAGGCTAGAACACGATATCCTATCTCTTTCTCTTTCTAGTCTCTCTCTTTTCTAGTCTACTTTTTTCTTTTGCGATCGAGCTAATGGAAAATTGCTACGTTCAGTACTTTCTCTCACTCTACGCTTTTCTGCGTTTCCGCTATCCATTGCTCTACATCACATGCCATGTCCAAGTTCATTTCAACATCGCGACCGTATTTTAGTCGCTTGTGTTTGTGTATGCACGCTGATCGACGGTTCTATGTGATTCCACCAATGATATTACTTTTTACATCGAGCTTTGCGGTACCACGTCCATTTGATGAACGTCTTCTTTATTTTGAACTTTCATGAAAACGTACCGTTCGGTTGATTAATTTAACAGCGACTTTCTTTTAGTCACGAAAGTAATCACTCCGATAAATGTATCGAGAAATCAAAGAAAAAATCTCAGCAGAGAATTTATTTCAAGCAAGATGAAAACCATACTTTCTGCATGGCGGGTTACGGACATTTCTGTTGTATGTAACTTACGAGAGAGTCAGACAGAGAGAAAATGAGAGAAAGAGAGAGAGAGAGAGAGAGAGAAGAAGAGAAAGGAGGAGGAAGAGTGAGATACGAGTAATGCACTTGCCGAACTAGAAGATGCACGAGCAACGACGCTTCGGCTGCCAATATCGGCGCCGAAATCGCATTTCCCTGACAAACGCAAACTTGGGAGAGAGTAACGGGTCTCGGGATAAAAGGCAATGTCTGTACCTGTCAGCAAGAAAACTATGAAGCGTTTCGCGTTGACATCCTATGTTATTTCTCATTACCTCTCACTTTCTTTGATATTTTATAACTACGATATATTATGAATATAATATACGATAGATTATAATATAATATAAATATGATAAAATTTAAGTTGTTAATAATTATTAAGAGATTGTATACGAATAATTATACAAATGATCTCCGATCGTTAATATTCTTTTGATACTCAAATTGCCTTTATATACTCAACAACGTCTAATAAAGTAATAACTTCATGCCGTTTTTCTTTAGACTATAAACTGTAAGATCACGATGAAAGCAAAGAACACGTAAGGTTGTAAAGCTGAGTATCACGGGACGTTCTCGTTCGTTGACACGATCGTATCGAGGTTGTTCCAGGGCCGACCATAAAAAGTTAAAGTTAACGTCGACAAGAAATAGACCATAGTCGGAAGCAACAAGACAATAAAATGTTGAGGGAGAGAGAAAGAGAAAAATGGAGAAGAAGAAGAAGAAGAAGAAGAAGAATCTCGGAGAATGAGAGAGGATCGTAAGAGGGATAAGAAGAGACACGATTCGTCGAGGGAAAGGTCATACGTAAAAGGGACAACTTCGACAAAAGAAGAGATGTAACAAGAAAATCAAGCAAGTGAATGTAATTTGCTTGAATCGGTATTATCCCGCTGTTCAAGCAGTTTCTCCGTTCGCTTCTTATCAACGTGAATACAAATTCCAGTTGCTTTATTTTTATCAGAATGTTCTATCTTTCGATCTTTCGTTTCTCTTCGTCTCATTGGAGTGTAAATAGTTTTAATTTCTTTTCTTTTAAGCGAATCCGATGAAAATTTTATTGGAATGTCGAATCTGAAATGTTTCTCATCTTATTATTCCGGATACCATTACGATTCCTATCTTTTATCAAAGCTCCCATTTATACTCGATTGATAAGAATTTAATATTAAAAATCATTTATCTTCATAAATTTTATACGACATAAAAAACTTATTGGTCTAAAGTATTTTATCGCAAATTATTCATTTTCCTATTAAATAGTTTATTAGACACCTTATTACTAATGACCTCTGATCGTTATAATGTAAACATTAGCAATTCCGTTAGTTTCATTAGTCGAAAGCATCAAACTCAATATCGCAAGCGTCAAACTCAATCGCGCGAAGTTTCCAGTAGAGAGAGAGAGAGAGAGAGAGAGAGAGAGAGAGAGAGAGAGAGAGAGAGAGGGAGAGAGGGAGAGAGAGAGAGAGAGAAAGAGAGGGAGAGAGGGAGAGAAAGAGAAAGATGAAGGTGCGAATACTTAGCGCGTATTCGAGCTACGTATTTACGGGCGATCGATCGGCCGCGCGAATTTAAAAGTTCGTTTAAGCCCGGGAGCAGCGATTGAGGCCGTTGAAATCGCTCGTTAGCCAACGCGAGGAAAGTCGTTCCAACGATATCGACGATCTTTCGTTTGGATGGAGATTCCGTGGTACTCTCTGTAGCTGGGGAGAGAGGGAGAATGAGAGAAAAAAAGAGAGAGGAAATAGAAGAGAGTATACGAGATCGACCAGCCCCGGGGAACGACTGGACCTTCCATCGGCTCGACGAAACGAAGGAGGGGAAGGTGAGTGAAAACTTCGCTTCGAACTTTTATTCGCGCGTACTTCGATTTA
This sequence comes from Vespula vulgaris, assembly GCF_905475345.1. Lineage (NCBI taxonomy): Eukaryota > Metazoa > Arthropoda > Insecta > Hymenoptera > Vespidae > Vespula > Vespula vulgaris. The sequence goes on from NC_066587.1 coordinate 13,851,723, forward strand.
ACGTCGGCTTGGAAAAAAGGCAAAAGAAAGAGAGAGAGAGAGAGAGAGAGAGAGAGAGAGAGAGAGGGAAAGGGAGAAGAAGAGAGCGAGAAAGAGAGGAATGGCTAGCGAAAATACTCGATATTCCGAGAACGTATTCTCGTCCCACAAGAGAACACGGTGTCCTGTTCACCGTGGGTGCTATTTATTCTCTCTACCGATCTTCGTTAATCCTTCGACGATGGAGAACTTTACGAGCGATGTCAACGAACACGACGACGATGGCCGCGAGTTATACCGCGTGCGCGCGCTTATGCAGACCGCATAACGAATAGGTGTCTAACAACAAGGGCTAACACCCGTTCGAAAACGCTTCTGTTACAGGGAACGCTACGAGAAGCTATGTAAAAACATTCACCGCATCGTTCGGTCGTTCCGCCTTTCATGACTATCTGATGTGCAACGCCGACGTGATGGATGTTTATGCCGCGCACGACGCTCCGTTTGCCCTTATTTTCCGGACGTATTCCCCCGTCCCTCTCTCTTCTACTCCTCTCTTATTTCCTTCTACTTCACATTCTACATTTACCACTCCATTCGCGCGAACCAAGAATATTGCTGTTCTTTATATTTTCAAAGGAAACCACCGCTGTCTCGCTGAGAGCTATCAACTTAAAGAGAGAAACAGAGAAAACTTAAGTTCTTCCTTCTCTTTCTACTTTAGAATATAGTAAGTACATGCACAAAGAGAATCGGAACGCATAGAGAAGGAGAAGAGAAAGATTTATCGCGAATTACCACCTCCATTCTGGTAGGAAGTTGTAAGTAATTTTTAAACTACCAGCCAGCGTATTCGCGGGCTTCGTCTGACCCATTACTTGCTGTCACTACTCGCGACCGAGAACTTTACGGTCGTTCTTTACCGTCCGCGAACTCCACTCTTTCTACGCTCCTTTTGCGAGTTCATTCGCGGTGATTCAACGGAGGAACATTTTACGAACGAGGGGAAGAGCATCGCGTGTAAACCGATCGTCACGGTGAATTTCTTTCACTCGGGAAATAATTTATACCGACGTTTCTTTATCGCGATACTTTAATCGATAACACGTTCAAAGTTAGACCATTCTTTGTCGCCATAAACTCTCTTTGGTGGTGCTGACTCTATGACGAGAGACGACTGGCTCGGACCAGTAAGAAGTTCGATTTGGATTAAAGCCAAAATCGACATTAGCCCGTGGCTGTGCTTTTTTACGAAGAAATAGCGCGGGAAAGAAAAGCACGTCGCGTTAGATATTCTTTTGGAATTCACGAGAGTCCGTTTCCTCTTTTTTCTCTACACCGAAAATGCGGGAATGAACGTACGATTCCGAACGTATCTACATATGTATGTACGTATATAAGTATGTATATACGTACTTAAGTACGAACGTTTCCAAGTAGTATATCACATACCATTACGTCTTACGAAGACGTACGTATGTTTAATAGCTCGTCGTTTGGTTCGTATGTGACCACTGTTTGTTTAGCTCGCAACAATCTGAAAACAATTTCGCAGGACGTGCACGTGCGCCTTGGAAAATCCATTTACAGTGCCACGCGATGCTCGTAATTCGTGAACGTCGTCCAATAAGGGGTGTCCTTAGGGGTGTTGTACGTAGTTGGAATTATTCGAGGACCTCCTTGATCGCGATCGCTTCGGGTGTTTCGCAACGGAAACGCAAATTCGAATCAGAGAATTATTGCTTAAGTAACGATTGGAGAATGGCTGCGCGTGCCGAAATAATTCCAGTGTACATGCTTACGAATTTGTATGTATGTATATAATAGGAATAATCGGTTAGTTCGTCTATCGTGTATGAGCCTCTCCGCTGGATTATGCCTAGGATCGATTAACGGAGTAACCGATCGACCGCATTCGATTAACAGCTCGTGATGTATCCAGCTGCAATTAACCGCTTAGCGGTACACTCAAATTACCCGATACAGTTTCTGCTTTCGGATTGTATTGATTTTCCTCGTGGCCATTGACGCGAGATCCACCGATCGTAGTCCGTTTGCCGAAGAGCATTAAGTCAAATTCACACTCGTTTGAAAGACTTAATGAATGCTTAATGAATTATTCCTTCCACGAAGAAAAAAAAAGAGAGAGAAAGAAAAGAAAAGTGCAACGCTAAGCAAGGAATGGCGAACTACTGCTTTCTACGTAGTCACCGAATTCAACTACGTCCTAGGGTTTATTTTTCAAAATGGGGCCGAGCGAACCGCTCGATATCTGGAGTCGCGATATTGGATCGACGTGAGGTAAAACGAAATACGGTTTTCCAACCAAACGATCGTTGAAAAGAGGCAGATAACTGTCGAAGCGAATAACGTTGGTACCTATCTATAGTTGTAAGTACGATATAAAAAAGGAAGAAAGAAATAGAGAGAGAGAGAGAAGTCGAAAGAAAAGGACGTGTTTTTGTGATGCGGATAGAAGCATGATGCGCATACGAGTGTACACGTTTATGCTTTCTCGAGCAAAAGAAAGAAAGAATTGCGAGTACTCTGAGAGGTTTCGATGAAAAATTCTGCGATCCAAGTTCTTATCTTCTTAGTGAGAGACCCTTCTTGATACGAAACTTAGAAACGAAATGCCCGCGGCTGTATCCTCGATGAGTTTCATCGGTTTACAAAGCCTCCCGGCGAGCTCGAGTGGAGGAAGAAGAGGAGAAAAGAGGATAGAAGAGAAGAGAAGAGAAGAGAAGAGAAGAGAAGAGAAGAGAAGGGAAGAGAGGAGAGAAGAGAATCCAGCCTGTTTACCCGTCCACCCGCTGCTTGAACTTTAAACTTCGTAGGTGAGGCCGATCGTAAATCAAGCGTTTCTCAAACCAGCCACCTGTAGCACTGCGACGACGCATCCACGATGCATCCTTACTATCCTTCAAAGACTCTTTTCAACTGTGACATAAGACATCCTTCCTCTTCATTGTCTGCCTGATCTCCAAATTTCGGCTCGGTAAATGACGATCACAATCAGATCGGCCAATATATTTCTTTTCTTCGAAAATCAGGAACACCGATTTTCTAAGCGTGTCTGACGTTGCCAAAGAAAAAGAAAACAAGTTTCGAAAACGAGGAAGCAAAGTGGTTATGGAAGATAACAAGAGCAGAGATCGTTACGAGTAGAAAAGTCTTTTCGAGAGACTTTGGTCAAGTTGACTTTCCGAAACGACTTGACTCCTCATCCAAGGATTTTACTAACATCCTTACGTTCCGATGACGACTTTGGAGAATCTCGAAAATAAAGTTTCACCCCTACCACATCCGTTTCTTCTCTCTTTATCTCCAATCTCAACCTGCTTTCTCTCAACCATGGCATGTGAATTCAGCACGCCAAGGTACGCGTTCTTTCTATTCTCGTGGCCACGTATTTTTCCTCCCTTATCTGAGTGCGTTCCTTTCAAGTCTCCGTGCGTGCCGCGAAACGATTGGAGAGCCTTCTTTGAACTTTTTGATAAGAATTCTGTCAAGTGACTTTTAGACGATAGATCATCCTTCTTCCCCTGCTCACGAAACGGTCGATAAAAGATAGAAACTCTGGCTAATTTATAAACCGATTTCCTATTATTCTCGCATTCGCGATAATCGGGCCAAACGTTGGGGGAATCGTTGTTCGTAACGAAACAGCGAAGCAGAGAACTGCCGAGAGTCGATCGGTGGGCGTCCCTAAGGCAGAGAAGTCGACATCGTCGTCGAAGGAATGGTTAAATAATTCTCGTAGGGAATGAAACTTACAAGACAAGCGTCCCCGTTTCACCGACCGTAACGATCAATCACCGTTAGCGTTATCTCGTTTCAGTCTCCATTATCGTTCCTCGAGGAGAGAGACGTTTCGGGCCTACTCTGTACATATATCTATTCTCGAGAGGGAGCGAAAAGGAACGATCAAAAGAATGAGAGAGAAAGAAATAAAGAGAGAGAAAGAGAGAGAGAGAGAGACGAACAGTCTTGGTTTTACGGTTGTATCGTGATACCGTTAATGACGAGAATTAATTATGAGAACAGCGTTCTCCCTTTCACCGACGTAACGTTGGCGCAACAAATGTGAATTGTTATTAGTATCGTCATAAACGCGAGAAAGAGAAGAGGAAAGTAAGAAGGAAGGAAGGAAGAAAGAATGAAAGGAAGGAAGGAAGGAAGAAACTTTGACGAGAGATATTGAACAGAGGAAGAAGAAACAGAGAGATGTTCCTCCTTCCGTACACGAAAACTCAACGTTACGCTTTATTGTTTGCCGGCTTTTGCACGCTTTTCTTTTAAACTAATCGTTATCCCTTTTGTCGGTGAACGTAGAAAGGATCGGTAAAGGAGAAGACGGAAAGAGAGAAAGGGAGAAAAAGAGAGCTATGACCTCCTCTCCTCCGTTCGCGCGGAAAGTGCCGTAATTAGGAGCTATTTATCGCTGGCCTTGAGGAAATTTCTTTCGCGTCCTCCCTCCTTCGTAGCATCTATCTTACTTTCTTCTCTCGGCCCCTCGACCTATCTCCTTTCTCTTCCTTGCCGTCTCTCTCTTCTCTATCTCCCTTTCCTCGTTCGTTCTCTGCTTCTTCCACGAGATTTACCAGTATTATCGTCGAATAAGAGGGTTGGAAAAGGACCGGCACCGTTTAAAGCAAATTGTGGAGATATCGTTTTATAGGGCGTATCGTAAGGATTTTAAAGGGCTATTTACGATTCTTCGAGCGCTAATTGAACCGCAAACTCGAATACCGTGGAAAACGATGCTTCTTGTTCTTCCGAATCGTTATTAATCGTTCAACCAGTAACTCCTCCGAATCCGGACCATAAATGTCCTTAACGATTTAAACATCTTCGTAGTAACTATTGTATTTATTTAACATATAATTACACATATGTATGTGTATTTATTTATATCTAGTATTTTCATAGATGTTTGTAGGTGAAATACAAACGAGCTGTGTGTGCTGCGTCCTTCCTGGTTGCGTCATCATCTAACAGTTCGATCGAGTCTTTGTTTACTTTAGTGTATGTGTTTTGCGCGCGTGTGTATGTAATGCGTGAATACGAGAATAAGGCGTTTGTTTGGTATCGGACAAAGGGGACAAAGGAAGGTGAACGCGACGATCGACATACAGACAGTTGTCGAGAAGATGCGTAGCTGAGCACAAGTTAAGACGCAAGGAGCCCTCCGTTGTTCTTTACTTCTACATTTTGTAAGTACTACATTTTTGTAAATTTTATATCTTCGCGAATCTTTTGTATCGAAAACGTTTTATCGCATATCTATTAAGCGCATATAGTGTATAGACAGAGCACGCACATATTTTGTTAGATCGTCGAAGAAGAGGATAATTCAGAGAATAACGAAGAATACGTCCACATAATTCTCTCTTCGATCTTTCCCTTTACTCTTGCGCGCGCGCACAAGCACGAACGGTCGTACATTGCCTAATGACGTCATTACTACACGCTAATAGCCACTTTCCAACAAGTTGCTGGGGGAAACTGAAACTGCAAGTTTCGAGAGGAATATATACGCCTCTTATAAGCACACACTCGTAAATCGTGGGAAACTATCGATCTTAGCATTAATACGATTTCTATTCGTCTTTCCTGTCTTAATGAGTTAATCTGAGATGATCACGATAAGTTTGAGATTATCGGAATGTCTAATAATATATGTATCGTCGAAATTATATCTTATTTTATTTATAATATATTCGTTAGTATGTTTATAATGTTAACTATTTTGTATATTAAGGGCGACACGAAACAATATAATTTTCTATTTTGTATTTACCATTATGATATTCCTTATTGTCATGGAGAGACGATAATGACGACGGCCACGATACTCATACTGCGAATTACGCTTTTCTCCGAAAATACAGTTGAAACACCAGCAGGATAACAAGTTTCGAGAGGAACGCCAAACATTTGCATACCTGTAGGTGTATATACGGCTGTATACCTTTCCATTTTCCGTCTAACTCCGTTTCTCTTTCTCTTCTATACCGAGACTCTACGTTCTCGACATCTTTGCGCAACAGGGCTATTCCAAAGTATCCAAAGCAAACTTCCGTAATAGCCAACGTTATGCTAGCACGTGCGTTCCTGACTTCACTTCTCCTCTTTCTCCTCTCTCACGAATGTGTAAAAACATTTACTCGCGTGCTAGCATAATACGACAAATCCGTACGCCTATGAACGAGCATGTGGCATTGACGTCTACAAAGAGATTTGGCTAAATCGTGAAACTTCGTTTCCAAGGTTAATACAACATTTGAGGATACTCCGAAACACTGTAAAGCTGTAAACACTGTAAAGGTCAAATTTCAATCTTCCTTTTCCAAGGATTTTACGAAGAATTCCTCTTTACTATGCGGATTCCTAGAGTAACGTGCACGAAATCTCTCTGTTAAACTCAACGTTAAATATGTTTTGTCGTACCAACGCTATTACCGAGATAAATTTCGGAATTTACTCAAATTCCATGCTTTGTGACATTTCTCTACGTCCTATTCAAAGAATGACGTTTTATCGTCCTTTAAATGCACCGAACAGAGAAAATCAAGACCCGATTCTTAAATCATTTTCATTTTAATTGAAATACGACGAAAAGATTGAAACAAGGTTGATTGTGTTCAACTGTATAACATTTCGACTATTCCCTTTTCATTCTTCTCTGTCTCTCGAAGAAGTTGCTCGTGAAATACAAACCGCGTATCATTATTATCTTTCACGGATTCAAGAATGATCATCCGGTCTGAACAAACTGGCCATTCTAAGCAAGTTATTTCCTCGAACAAAGAAAGATAGAAAATGAATTTGGTCGTTATTCGTTTGGTCGCCTTCATTGAGTCGTGCTTTAACGATATCATCTCAACCTTCTTTATATCCGACCATTCTTGGCGTATACAGGATGGTTCAAGTAACGTGGATTCATAATAGTGATTTAAAAAAGTTTAGGTAATCTGAATATTTTATTTAATAAAAAATATTCGAATAGTTTGTGTTAATACAATTCATTGCCGACGAAAAATATAGTTTTTAGTTTAACGGAGTTTTCCGATTGTTTTTCTGAAAATAAGATAAAAATCGTAAAATGTGAACGACCCTGTATATCTACCACGATAAGAACCCATGCTCGTTACGATCACAACACGCAGCTACTTGGAAGTAGATCCTTCTTTACTTGGTTGGAGTCTGCGAACAAGTGTTTTCGTTTGATCAGAGAAGAGCCTTTCTTTCTTCCCTGATCTCGAGAGTATCCGGCTTTTTCGAGCTCTTGCACGCAGTTTTCGTATCGTCGATACGTTGGTACCGATTAAACCAAAGCAGAGTTTCTTTTGTGACCTCTCGGTTCATCATGAAAACGTTTCGTTACGTCCTTTTTCTGGTATTTCCTCTCGATTTAAGTGTCCTATCATCACCTTCATTTTCTTTCGTTTTTCTTTCTATTGTCTGTTGACTTTTCTTTTTTTTATTCTTCGAACGAAAAGAAGTGTAGAGTTAAAACGAAGAAAGTGGGTTGAATGGAGTTAAAAGAGAATGTACTACCAATCGAAAGAAGATACACGGACGTTTGCTTTAACGTGGCCATTGATATCATTTCATTCAGTCTCCGTAATAAGTTTTATTGCTAGCGTTGTCTTCTTTATCGCTCTCACTTTGTCTCTCACTTCTGCAAACTCTCATACCACGTCATATATAACGGGTGTTATTATCGGAGGAACAACGTACCAACGGTTCAAGTAGGCTACGTGAGCTAATTGAAGATGCTCAACACACTCGAGCATCATCTTGCTTCTACTCGATATCGATCCATATTCTCCGATAGGTAACTACTTCCTCGTAGTAGGTAGACATAAAATCAGAGTAGAGAGTAGACGACCTTAAGGAGAAATGTCGAAGAATAAGTAAGAATCGTAGCTGGATCCGAATGAATTTTCGGTCCGGCACCTTCTATCTGATCAGCCTAAAACTTCCACGGCGATCTCGTATTCCTTTATCGAATCCTTATCGTGAGAAAAAGAATGATAAAAATATCTACGTGCTCGGAAAACTTTTGCTAAATCGGTAAAAGAGTAAGAAGATAGAGACGAGAAAACTATATATATATATATATATATATATATATATATATATATATATATATATACATATATACATATATATATATATAGACACACACACACACACACATATATTTAGAGAGAGAGAGAGAGAGAGAGAAAGAGAAAAAAAGAGAGAAGAAAAAGAAGACAAAGAAAGGGAGATGGAAAGGGTATATAGGAAGGGTGAAAGATGCAGACAGAGAGAGAGAAAGAGAGATGGAAGGCGAAAGGTGTAGAAGACGAAACGCCTTATACACCTTAATTGCACCACCCAGTGTAAGCTAATGCCATTACCGCACACCCCTTTGAACTGGAAATTCAATTATTTTATAGCGTACCTTCTCTCTGCCTCCCTTTCACGTCGGGCACTTTAGGAGGACCTACAGAGAGAGAGAGAGAGAGAGAGAAAGGGACAGAGAGAGAGAGAGAGAGAGAGAGAGAGAGAGAGAGAGAAAGGGACAGACAGAGAGAGAGAGAGAGAGAGAGAGAGAGAGAGAGACAGACATATAAAGACAGAGACAGAGACAGAGCTAAGTGTCCAAGTTCTTTGTCAAGTGATATATAACTCCTCATTAGCGTTAAGAAATTACGGCTAATTACAGTCATATCTTATGGTTCATAGATGGGGTTTGCGTTGTTTATCCTTCATAAACATATCCTAGACAGATCGTTGTTCGAAAGCTTGGCGATCGATCGCCATGAACGAATTATAAATCGAACGATATTTGAAGATGGAGGAAGGCTTTAAATGAAAAAGAGAAAAAGGGAGAAAAGCTAGCCTGAAAAGACGCGATAAGAGTCTTATCTGACTTTCAAAGGACCTCAACAGTCCCTTTGATCGCGTCAACATAACACTTCTCGTAGCACATGTGAGAATTCTAGTGGAACGAACGCGTGTAATCGTCTTACACCGATTTTTACGAAATAAGCCATTTGGTTTGCTTTAAGGGGTCGATTATACGTATCGATTTTATTTATTTATTTATTTTTTTTTTTTTCAAGAAAACAGATCAAATCCGGATTGAGTTAAAGAAGCGTTTGGAATCTTTCATCAGAATTCTTATTATCGGAGGGAGCCGCTTATTGTCGACAGAAATAATATACAAGGAACACAAGTATTTAAATAAGCCGATCGAGTGAGTAGATCTATTATAAACCATATTGAAATTCCAACCTTCTTTTCTGTTTTTCTTCTTCGTCATCGATGAACTGCATTCTTCCATGGATGCACTTTATGGATCCGATGATGAACATCGAATAGATTCGATATCACGGTTATTATATATATATATATAATTTCTTACCGATTGAAAGAAAAAAGATAAAGAGAAGAAAAGAAAATTGATCGAGTATGTAGATTGAGATGAGTTTTCCGTTCAATATGAAGAGTCATGGAAGATTAGAACTAACAAATGATCGGAACTATAGTATGAAACATCGTCTATGAATTTTCTGCAAAAGTTTCGCTCGTATCAGGGTGAGAAAAGGGAATAGATAAAAACAACGCAAAGTTTATTTCCTAAATCGTCGGCTCGATAGAAATTATGAACTGGCTATGGAATATTTTCGAGATGTCCTAGCACAATGGCCAAGAAATCTCGAGAATAACTGTACAATAACTGCCGCCTCAATGGTAATTTAACGAGCAATACTTCGGTAACGTAATCTTCCAACGAAAGTTTCGTCGAATGGTCGTGCAACACTGCGCATGGATCTACAGAGGGATGCTGCTAGAAAGTAGATGTGGCGACTTTATAGCGAATTTCCTAGCTCTCTTTCAAAAGCCGGTCAACTCCCGCACGATCCATGAGCTTCTATCTGCTCCCACTCCCCTTTATCCTCCTCTAAATTCCCCCTCTTCCCATTCTCTCTGGAAACTCGCTTCATCTGAGAAGTTGCAGCCAGCCATTCTTCCCTCTTGCCACCCTTTCCTTCGCCCTTTCTCCGAGACAGCCCGCCCTCGTTTTACCCTGCACAATTTCCCCTGCTCTGCCGAAGCCAACGACAACCGGAAGCAGGGAACTTCGGCCGCGACTTCGACTTAGTGGGATCGTCGGATGGTGTTGTTGAAACTTTGGAGACATTGAGAAAGCTATTTCTCTCTCTCTCTCTCTCTCTCTCTCTCTCTATCTCTCTCTCTCTCTCTCTTCTCTATCTTTTTCCTTTTCTTTTACATTTCAAAAGCATCGCTCAATGATCACAATCATTATTAGACAAAAAAAGAAAAAAAAAATGATTTTAAGACTGTATACTTTTTCTTCCTCCGTACGTATTTATCTCGATGAAAGACATACAAAATATAAATATCCGTCAGCTTAATTTCTTTCCCAAGATGAACTAAGCTCCTCGAATAGAGGAATGTTCTAACTAGAACCGACAAATCTCCCGCAAAACGCATAAGTAAGAAAGTTTACGTGAATAATTCGTTTTTGACAGGTCACGTCGCAGAAGAAACGTCGCGTGGTCATTAAATATGCGCTTTCCGGAGGCGCATGTTCTCGTTTCAAGTTTCCTGCCCAGTGATTAATCCATATAGCGGTGGCCACTCTTTATACTCTCGTTGTAACAACGCGTTTGCGTTTTATGGTGTCCGTGTCGGTCTTTTGTAAGTGACACGGGTAGAAAGGAAGCGACGCGGTTGATGCGTTGGATGAGAAAGCGTACTAAACGTGGAAGTGTCATATGGCGTTACTCTCGTTGCTCGGGAAAGTACGGTAAAACGCTCTTCTACAAAATGACGAAGTTTAGCAGTTATTTATAGGACCACTGCAATATGTAGAGCATAAGGCCAAAAAAACGATTAACAAGAAAAACGAGGAAATAGGAGGAAAAGACGAATGCAAAAAGGGAAGCGCATGATGATGAGCACTTAAAGTTTTGATTACGTAACGTAGATATGTATGTACATATGTATATACTAATATCCACAATTATGGACGGAATATTTGAAATAGAATAGGTTATTTTATATAATATTCACGACGGATAATGAAGTTCTTACTCGACATCGATTTTTACCTATCCTTTTCCTGCGTTTCTCGTTGAAAGATCAAAATAAAAAATCTCAGCTCCAATTATCTACATAAGGCTCTTATTTTTAAAATAATGAAAATTCGAGACTCTGTTAAAAATAATATTCAGCATGTTTTATGAAACATGCAGTTGGTTGAATCAAGGAGTCTCAAACGACTCTTGAAACTAGAGCTCATGATTTTTCTCTATTTATTACTCTATACGAAAAAGAAAAGTAGTGTATGTGTGCTAGAAAGAAAGAGAGAGAGAGAGAGAGAGAGAGAGAGAGAGAGAGAGAAGAAATAAAAATTAATATAACGCATGGACGTGTAGGAATGTCTATAATATTTTCTACGACATAATTACTACCAGAGACATTATCTACGTATACAGCACCTTTTTACGGATTCGTGAAATGAATCCGTAAAAGCAGCGGACGGAATTTTTTACATTAAACGAATTAAATCATTAGCCGTGTTAATTTTATCAAAATAAAAAATCGGATACAAAAATAAATCTTCAATAAATGTATAAATGATCGTGATTGATCGTAATCGTCACTCGTATCATTAAAATCAATATCAGGACTCCTCCGTAATCGATATTCCATAAGGCAGCAGAATAGATAGGAGAGTCGAAGTTGCGTTATCTACCGGCGTCGCAACGTTCAAAGGCAAAAGGCCCGTAGAGGAGTGACAGTAGGAAAGGGAGAAGGTGAGAAGGGGGTGGACGGTTGACAGGAACGGTAGGGGGATGGCGTGAAAGGGACGCTGGCATCTGGTACGGTTAACCTGGGTTCCGCCTTTAGCATGTTGTCGCGTCAGCGTTACACCCCTGCCAACCCCTGCTCCTCACGATTTACTGCCAAATAATATCTAAACACTCGCATTCGCTCTATGCTACCAGCAGCACTCCCTCTCAGTTTCTCCTCTTCCTCTTCCTCGTCCTTCACCTTCTTTGCCTCCTTCTCGTCCTCCTCTTCTCCTATACGACTGTCAACGTGAGACCCACCCATCCCTAAAAGCTCGTTTTCTATCCACCGAATTTCAGATAGCACTGAATGCAGATGGCTCGCTGCCGGTCTACGTAACACACATGTATCCATTGAGTTTAACTACGCTAAATATTTGCGTTGATTAACAATCCGACCAAGGTACACAGGGCTACGCCACGTGGCTATTCTACCATATATCTCTACGCACAGGCTTTCTCCTATTTAATCGTGACGAAGCTTCCACAACGTTAAACGGACGCGGTTAGTCCTATTGTAGAATGCAATTAGCTTTTAGAATCATGTTCGATCCTATGTCTTTTAATCAATATATCAATGGATTAAAGATCAGAGTCTAAATTAATGATCTTAATTACGTAAGACGTATTGGATGTGGAATTCGTCGTTTCGAATTTTTTTAATTATCGCAAGCGCAAAGGTTCAACATCGAAGACGAGGAAGAAGAACGAAACCGTCCGACATCCTGAAACTCATCTTCCCTTCTTCCCTAACACATAGAGTGAACGCGCTTGCGTCGCTGCATCTCACGTTGCTATCCGTGCAATACGGTGTTTAATATTGAGCCGTTTAAAGCCAGCTTGCGGTCGCAGAACATCGGCACTGTCGGTCGTTCTCCTTAACGGTTATTGGCTCGCAGTAATTCTCTAATCTCTGCTGTCAGCGGCTTCTGTGTTTCCGTTTCAATATGGCCGTCCTCCGGATTACGATGTAGGGTCACCACCACCTTCCTCCTCCTCAACCTACCCCCTCTTCCAAATGTTCTAGGCAACTGCCAGTGAAACTTGATTACTTCGAGGCTTATCGAATCACGCGGCCAGGAAATGAGATGAATTTAAGGACATGCGCCTGTCTCCACAAATAACCTCGTCTTCTACGCTTCTAGGCCGTCGGCTAAACGAGTATGGTCTACTTCACCGAAAACGGCTACCTATTATCCCTCCCATACTCCGTGGAAACTTAATCGATCGAAGTTGAATGAAATTCGAGTTTTAAAACGTTATTGCAATTCGTGACGTGTCGTCTCTAACGAAATTTCTAACTGGAGACCGGCGTGTGGCCGAGCTGGCCTATCTAATACGTTGCAAAGCGATCTCTTTTCGAAGAATGTTCTTCAGCACTAAACGAATTTATTTTGTGCCCGTAAATTACGTTCGAAATGATTACCTCGTTATTCATCGATGCCACCAAAGAGAACGCTCGCAAAACGCAAGGTAAATGACCTTATCGTTGTAAGCGTTCCGGTATTTACCGATAGTAGAATATTGGATCGAAGTGTTTGCCTTGCTCGACATTGACCATTAATAGGTGCACGAATATATTACTTGATCCTACTTCAAATATCCCTTAAGCCTGATTTAAGCACCTATCCCTAAAAGCATATTCATGACACTGAATACTGATCATTGCACATCGTGCATCGGTTCGAGGTCGTCTATGCTTAATTTTAGTGGAATAATTGAATATCGGGAAACGATCTATGAGGAAAGGTCGGAGCTAGTTTGATTGGGTAATATAAACGGTAATTCTCGGTCAACGAGAAAACGAACGGACATTAATGATTTTGATAGAAACTCTATTATCTTGTTATCTCGATGATCTTCATAACTTTCACGCGAAGCATACAGAAATAAAAATCCAATGAGAAGTATAAAATATAGTCGATTATCGAGCAGATCGAGAAACGACGTCTCGCAGCGAGAACAATTCCACGTAACGGGCTGGATAACTTCTCGGGAAAACGTCTCTCCTGACGTCTTTAATGTTACGTTACGTTTTCGGAGAAAGCGATCCAATTAAAAACTTCTCGAAAACATCGATTCTCATAAAGGAGAAGCTATCACCTCGTAGAGCAGCCATAGGCTAACGTATCAGGAAAGTTCTAACTAGCGCGATTACATGTACTTCGTTTACGTCGCAAACTCATTTTCTAGTGGAAGTGGACGAAAAAGGGGTAGTAAAAGAAGAAGAAGAAGAAGAAGAAGAAGAAGAAGAAGGAAGTATAAGAGGACGAGCGACGTGAATCCCATAGTAAGCGTATAGATCGTCGAGTTTCGTGGAATTTATCACGAGACTTCTCTAATACGCGAACCGGGGGGCCACGTACTTTTCGTCGTCAAGGACGCATCGTCGGCCTTAGAGAAACGAGCCAGAACGAATTTATCACTCGGACGAGATCCGTTGAAAGAACGAGACTTTTCGTAATCCACGTTAAAGAGAAAGAGGTAACTGTCTTCTTGGAGAGGAGGCGCGGAGAGAAGAAAGAGAAGTCTTTCTGTTCTGAGAAAGAGAGTGCGGATTCTTTAGGATGAGGTGGTGTATAAGAGGTAAAGGGAAATACTAGGAAAAGTGAAGGGAGACAGAGGGAGAGAAAGAGAGAAAAATAAAGAGAATACACACGTAAAGTAGTGACAAAAGAAACGTCGATATTTTACTACTCACTACGAACGTTCGCTACAACGAATATATCCTTGGAAGTTGGTATCAAAAACGATTGTGAGATGAAGAAGGTTTAGTATGAGGGGAATAGGTAGCAGAGGGAAGCCTGGATGGCATTGGTTCGCCGAGGTCCCAGCAATTTCTATCTTCTGTTCCGGCGTTCGGCTATCCTCGATTCCCAAGCAAGACATTCAAATAATCCTTCCTCGTCTTTCTCAATCTCTCTGTCTCGTTCTATCCCAAAGCGACCACGTTCCTGCTTCTCCGTTTTGGTTGCATCCCAATGTATTGGAATTCACTTTGGGGTAGAATTAGGTAGGGTCGGGGTGGACTGGAACGGTCCGACAGCTCCGCGGCTTCGTATATACTGCAGAGAGATAGAGGGAACGAGAGAAAAGGAGGATATATATATATATATATATATATATATATATATATATATTCCATGTAGATGTAGCAAGGTTATACTAGAAACTGGTGACTGCTAGGATGAGAAGAAGTGGAAGTGAGAAAGCAAGAGAAGGTGCAGAATAATCGGGCGACGAAGCTTTACGATGATGACTTCAACCGTAAAAGCCATCGTAGCGCCATGTAAGACTGTACGCAACCTCTATCTCTTCTTTCATCCTCTTCTTTTCTTTCTTTCTAGTATAATTCCTTCCCACTTGACAAGAGATCACCGAGACCGCTCGTAATGATCTCCCGAGAGATGATGAAGATTTACCTAACAATTTCTAGCAATGCAATTTTCTGTCTTTTCTCTGCCTTTTCGATGTTTTAGATAAAGTCATCCTTAACATTCTAATTGTGATAAATTCTCTACTATATCAAAGGAAGGACGTTAACGTCCAAGTTATCAACCAGTACATTACCAAAAGATATTAAAAATTTTCCTTTCATCCATCTCCTATATATTCTCCACGAGAATTATGTATATGGTACACGCTATAGGGCGACCAGCCAGTTGGATAGCTCGAACCTGCGTATGTATGACATGTATATATCTACATACATCGTCGTGTTACGTCAACTAGGTAACGGAATGCAGATTGCGGTCCAGCAACTGACCATAGTTACCATAGGAAGGGAACATACTGGAGTTAAAGGGGACGACGGTGGCACGTTATTCCACCGTAACGATCCCAAGGGATTATCAGTCGATTGAGAGAGCGAGAGAGAGAGAGAGAGAGAGAGAGAGAGAGAATTATTTTTAAATGGAGCAAGTCGAGTTGCCAACAGTTTTGGTTGCACATCTACCTGATTATCCCTTCATTGCGTCTATCCTACATTACGGTAATCTATGAACATTTCAGGTGAGAAGCATAGTACGAGAAATTCGTACATGAAAATAGCACATGAAACGACTCGCAATTTTCGTAATATGCATACGACTTAGAGTAAATAGTTCTTAAGCATCGACGAGAGACTGCTCACGAAGAGACTGTTCATAGATTCTGATTCTCGCATCTGCGATATTCGCTTGCAACGCTAAATCCCAGGAAATTGAACCCTCGGGGCCATCGCCTTCGTGCAGTCAATCGATCGATGCGTAACACCGTCATCCAGATCATTCGTATTATCTGAACGTCGAGCAGTTCGTTTATCGTCAAGAGAATATAGAGTGTTGGTATAGTTTGAAATTGCTTTGAAATTCACAGTCTTGTTCTACAAATGTATCGTCTTATATACGCTGTTTAATTATTTATTATTAAAAGACGTTCATTAAAAATAAAAGGATTAATGTATCCTTTCTCGCAAAAATATTTTACGAACATTTTGACGATGGTCACGAATTTATTCTCGATTTTAGAGGAAACTAAACTGTTACGTTTATTAGAAAGCTCGAACATAAACGAGAGTTTATACAATGGTACGAGATTGATGATCAGCGTACTATCCGCGTATATTTCACAACATGAAATTCTGACAAGCGACAAAGCTGTTAAAATAGTTGAAGTAAACTGCATTATGTTACTGTTGCGACATCACATGCATGAACGTTCGTTTCTATGCTACCGAAACGATTCGTCAGAAAATCTCGATCACAAAAATCTTATTATTTTACTTGAGATTATCACGTTCTAGTTCATCCGTAGATATCCGAGGATTATTTTTCTCGATCCACGATGATAACCAAATTATTATCGAAAAATTCAGGTCGACGTTTCAATAAGAATTCGAAGATTTTAAGTCGCAATTTCGAATCGTCAAGCGAAGAAGAGGATGGTTTGAGACGAGGACCGACGAGATAAGCATCGATTCTTTCTCGAAGATGGAAACTGCAATTTTCGTCGGCAGCTGAAAGATTCTCGAGATCTTAAAACGCATTGCGAGGATTAATGAGTCGAGTTGAGTTCGTCACGTGTCATGACGTCACGTGACTAACGACGCAAGAAAAATCGGAGAAAAGGAAAGAAAAGGGAAGGAAGGAGGAGAGAAAGATTCGTTTGCTTTTTTTTTTCAACTGTACTACTCCAGATTCAGACACAGTGCTACTCGTTTGTTTAAAATAAAATACTCCACGATATCGTGTAGATAGTACGAAGGCAAGCCTGGATTTTCTGTAGATTTATACCCTTGAAGATTTTAGCTTCTTACCGGGCCTAGATGTCTCGGGACAATTTCTCAGCTCGAAGTTAAGTGGACGCTTCGAGAAATCTTTATCGCGTTATTCGACTATATTTTTGTACTATTGTAGAAATAAATGTATTTCTTTAGTTTTAAAAATGTCTACGATTCTAGTCATAAGTCTGTATTCTTCGCAATATTCAAAGATCATGCGAGAAAAAATAAAAAAGAAACATTACTAAGTTAAACTTACTTTGGCCGATGTTTTAATTCACAACCGTGTAGAGAACATCTTCGCCACGTCGCACCAAAAATATTGTCCCTTACCAGCGATCGAGTTGCAGAAAGAAAGAAAGAGAAACAGAGAGAAAGAGAGAAATTATTTTTCCAGGTCGAGTAAAAAAAGAGAAATAGGTGCGAGCTTGCGCTGAAAATGCATGGAAGAAAGTTTCGTTCGGGTTTCCCCTGTTCCCGTAAAACTTACTTTCAACCACGCCCTAGAGTCTTCGCCGGGAGCAAATATCGCCGTGGCCGGAAGGGTCGCAAAGTTTTGATTGTTCGAAAGTACCAAAATTCAGAATTCTTTATTTAGCGCGACGTATTTTTGCTTGATTCTACGACAACTATAAAATGTTTTACATATTGGAAACAATAATTTTTTCTCTTTCTTTCTCTCTGTTTCTCTCTCTTTCTCTCTTGTGCCGATTTATAGTTGTATTTTTTAGAAAAGTTAAACTGATCAAAAAAAAAAAAAAATAGATTTACAAGCAGAAAAGAGAAAGCTCTGAAAGTAACCTACAAGATTTTGGTTGTAGATTATATACGTACATATATACTCACTCTCTCTCTCTCTCTCTCTCTCTCTCTCTCTCTCTCTCTGTATATATATATATATATATATATATATATATATATATATATATATATATATATATTTGTATGTTTCCATGCGCTTCTCGACGGTGATACGTCGTCAAAGAGATGAAAACTCCCAACTCTGTGAACATGACGACCTTCTTTTCTTTAAGATTGAGACTCGAGATCTAGTTCGGGAAAAAAACACGCTTTTGTATTATACCCGTCGTTATAAATTTGAGGATGGTGAAGATAGTCATTGTAGCAGTAAATTTCATTGCAGATCCGGTGCATCGGGAAAAGGAAGTGAAATGGTCCTTCGCTATGCATAAGTGATCCATATATCGAAGTACTGCACAAACTTGTCACTTTGTTCGGTAACTACTCTGTCAAGTGACGCCTTACACGAATCCTTCTTTGCCTATCGCATAAACTCTATTTCTCAGGGTCTTCTCCAAACATAGCGTGACCTACGACATCATCGTTTCGTGGCTGCTTTCTTCTCGTATAAACGAACGAACGAAGGAATGGGGAGTTGTATCGTACGGTTACGCTCATGCCTTTAAATCCTTCCGAGTGAACGGTGCCACCGTGAGGAACATACGACCGCGCGAACCACCCTCGGTGTTGCTTGCGCTAAGGGAGTGGAAGTAGCATCTATATATCCTCAGTCACGACACTACTTTCTCCCTCTTTCCACCTCTACTTTCGTCTTTCCATTCCTCTTTACTCTTTTCATTTCTCATTCTTTCTTTCTCTCTTTCTCTTGGTGTACCTTTTCAGATTTATTTATCGTCCGCCTAGAATCTTTGTCCCTACCAACTATTCCTTACGAGGGTGCACAGAATTTGTCCAACCTTTGCCCTACTCTACCGCAAATTCGACGATCCCTTAGTTCCCTTTACTACGACGAATTTTTATCGAATATACTTCCACTCTCTTCTTATCATCGTTTTTCTTAAATGGGTCTTCACAATACTTTGATGTGACTGAATTGGTGAGGGTAAATTTATCGTAAAAACACAATATCATTGGCACGTTATACTACTTGGGAATTTTCCACCTCGATAAACTTTCAGCGGCTTTACTCTTCGCCAATGTTAAATTAGTTTTCCAAATAGCAATTCATGCCTTGCGTATTATGACGCGTGTGATACGAGTGTATAATAGGATATCAGTGCCAAGACGCGCGTGTATTCCATTTCTTGAGTAATTTATTCATTTTCTTCAATAACTATTGTTACTTAGATTATCCAATAATTGGAAACATACGAAACGATCTTCGTATAAATTTTATTATTGTAATCTAATGTCTTTGCAAACTTTGTATACTGACCGTAACTTTCTTCAATACAATATGGCAAAATTTAGAGAAAGAAAGCGGAATAAAGAATGAGAGGGAAAAAGAGAGAGAGAAAGAGAAAGAGAATGGAGCGACCATAGATTAGAAGGTACGTCAATCCAGGGTAGCAAAAAGTAAGGACGGCTTTCCCGATATTTTTCCTTTTACCCAAAGTCGCGGAGCGAGAGATCGGGAGTACAATACGTATGAGCCAGGTATAATACATCGAATCGAGACGAAATGCCTTTTCACAAGTTCTTTTGAGCTTTCAAAGCTCGGAACAATATCTGACTTGAGATTGGGGTCGCGGGAAGTCCCTCGGGTAAGAAGTGTTATCTACGTTTCCCCAAGCCCGAAACGAGAGACCTCTCTCCCCTCCTGCCACCATTCAGACCACCTTCAACCCCTTTTGCCGACCAAGCACTCACCTCCCATTTTAATCACTACTTCTGATAGCCTCGCCGATTGGATCGGGGACCTTTCCGTACACCCGGTGTACAGTTACAGTTCTGAAAGACGAAGGCATTTTACGACGTGCTAACCTCACGTCGCTTTAAAGATTATAATTATATACCTTCTACTGCAACGGCAACACGCAAACGCAGCAGCTCCTTAATTTTTACGTGCGGATAAATTTGAAATGCCTATTTTATTTTCTCGGAAAATGAATTCACGAAACATTTTCTTCTCTTTCGCTGTCACGTCGACAACAATATAGGTACTGAATCGATCGCATCGCGATGTCTTTAATAAGAAGATATTTGCTATCCTAGACACGGAACATCTTTGCCGATCATCCAATAACGATTGGAATCTGATTGCCTCTCGAAAGAATTCGTATCGAAGATTGATGCGAATTTAACGCAAAGATTCTCATTCTACAGTGCATTCCACTGACTAACTTAATATGTATTTAAACATGCTTCTTGCTTTTCCGACGTAAATTTATTAAGTTATTTAACTTACCCAATTATAGTTAGAACGTCCAAACAATGCGACTTTCGTTATGCGATTATACGCGGCTTGTATTTATCTCCCGCCACGACGTATGCAAGTGCGCAATGTTTCCCCGAGTATTTTGGACAAGATGCGATAGCTTTCTTAGAGGTTGAAACACGGCGCGTATTGCTTTACCCGTTCCTAAGTTGGAACAATAGACGAACTTGCGAATTGTTCTAACGTTTATTATGCTCCATGTTTCTATTCTGTCTCTGGGAACGTTCCAAAAGAAAGAAAGAGGTAGAAAGAGAGAGAAGAGAAAAATGTTGGAAGATTGAAAAATAAATATTGTAAAAGAACAGGAACATTTTCTCGTAGAATGTCGGCTTACGAAGAGAGAAAAAGAGAGAAAGAGAGAGAGAGAGAGAGAGAGAGAGAGAGAGAGAGAGAGAGAGAAGGAAGCACAGAGAGAATGATGTTCTATCGTATAAGGGTAGAAATTTCGCGAGAGAATTAATCACGTCGATGTAGCTCGATTATGAGAAGAACTTAAAGGGAACACTCTCAGGTCGCTATTAAGCTCTTGATCGTTCGAGTACTAATTATTCAGGCGAGTCTAACAGTGGCAATTAAAATTTTCGTCGATACGACGGGCATATACCACACGGGAATTTCATTTTATTGATATTTTTCCTACGCGTTAGGCGCACCGGGAATTGCGAGCTTGGCTACCTCAACGTGAAAATAAAAATAACGCGTCCCTTTCACTCCGTTAATCGAATCTAACAGTACCTCGCATCTCTATAGAGATCTCAATTAACGAAGAGAAACACTTTACTGTTTTCACGTATGAGTAGGGCGTGAGATGGAATAATACGCGATAATAAAAAATTTGCCTACATCTATATAATAAAAATTTCACGAGAGAAAAACTAAAATTATCGATTATCGCACAGGCATGACCTTTTTAAGCTCAGCGAATGATATTCACCTAGAAAGTCTAATTCGTCTAACCAGCAAAGTTGACTGAAATTGCCGCTATGATCCTTTCAACCGCTTTTCATGCGCTTGACTCGAGCCTTTACAGTCGCGCGAGAGTTTAAGCAAATCTTTTAATGAAAACGGCCAAAGTTTTCCGCAGCGTTCCAACGGTGCTCACGATTCAGTGGAATTTCCTAATAGCATCGAAATCTAATCTTCTAGTCGAAAGATGAGAGAGAGTAAGAGAGAGAGAGAGGGGGGAGAAAGAAAGAGAGAGAGGAGAAAGAAGAAGAGAGAGAGAGAGAGAGAGAAGTTCGAATAAGGCCCAAAGGCTTCCTCGATGCTTAGCGAGTAGTTCCTTGTTATTGTTATTGAGATGTGTAGATAGCACGTTTGAGCATAGTATGGATATATAATTATATGTATAACTGTAGGCAAGAGAGGAATAGGGGAAGAGAACGAGGAGGAGGAGGAGGAGGAGGAGGAAGAGAAGGAGGAGAGAGAACAGAATGGATATACGATCTACAGCAGTCGGTACCAAGGGAAATGGTTGACTAGGACTTGGTAAAGGGTGCAAGGTGGTGCAAGGGACGGATTTGGTGATGTAGTCAGTCTGAGATGTAGCCGCAAGCTATGCATATGGAATGTTCCCTCACGAGTCGGTGGTTTGAGAGGCGTTAACAGGGGGCTCTCTTGATCCAGGACTGTACTATCTTAATTAATTTCCTTTCGATTCAGAAACGTTAGAGTAAAATCTCACTTTTACGAGAGATACAGTCATCTTTTATGATATTTCGAAGCCGTCCTATTCGCTCAACGGTTGTTTTCCATAACAAGATTACCTTACTGTTTTTTTCATCCTTCCCTCCCATCCACCCTTCTTTTCTCTTTCTTTCTTTTTCCTCATGCAATCGCTAAATCATTAACAGCGTTACGAGGTCATATGGAAATTTTTAATGCATTATGCAGTGGCCGCGTACCAGGAAGTTTACGGACATTAGAGTTATTGAAAGTGTTGCTATAACTATTTAGGAAGAGCTAACTACTGAATTAACCGACCTCTCCTTCTCAGAATGAAAGTTCACACCGTTAAGAAAGTTCATAAGTTTATATAGACTTTAATTTTACGTTAAACTTCATCTCAGCAAAATCGTTTTAGTTTTGGCTTACTTACACTTTCGCGGTCAGAGCGCGAAACGTTAAGGAGCTTTGAACGTTAAGATTGAGCGGTAAACGGTAGACGGTGCTTATGCTAGAAAGTAATACCATGAAATTTAATCCTCATGGCATACGGGTCATGAAAAAAAAAGAAAAAAGTTAATTTTTCCCAATTCTGTCCTATTTGATTTTATCGAAATCTCATCGTTATCGAAAATGGGCAATGGGATACTCCGCGCCTAGAATTTAAGTGCTATAGACTTTTAAGATATTTGCTTTGAGCGCGAACTTTCGAAGAACGTGCCGTAGAAGTGACATCTGCAAAGAGAATTTTAAGTCAATGCCGTAAGCACATAGAAAATTCATCGTCCTCGCGAATTCGCGTCGTAGTTGGACGCGTCGTTTGTATTACATATTCTCTGTAAGAAGCAGGAAGGATCGTGGTATCGAGTAGCTTTTTCTTTGAGACGATCGAGTGAGGAAATAATTATTCTTCGTAGAAATCGTCGAAACAAATTTCTTACGGAGTAGGAAAGACAGATGATAATATGATAAAGGAAGAGGGAGAGCTAAATACAAGGGTGACTCGTGCGCAGGGTAACTCGAGGGCGTACGACATCACTGGCCGTTCGACCACCCTACTACCATCTCGAGGAGGGTGGGCTCGTAGGAGCGCGGTGGCGAGGGATGATTTTGGTTTGCCTCTCAGTCGTCACGACGGCAGCGCCGTGCCGGAGGCTCCAGTCCGATCGCAGCATCACTTGCGGTGCTTTCGCGCGCGCTTCTCTCTCTCTTTTCCGTCAACCAACGAACGGAAGCGGTTATTTCTTTTCTTTTTCTTTCGTTATATCTACAGGAGAGAGAAACGCTTTCGTCTGAATCTTCTCTCGTTCTTTTTTTTTCTCCCTCTCTTACTCGCGCCATTTTCATCTCTCTTTCTCTCTTTTCTCTTCTTCTGCTTTGCGCGGAGACAGAGAGAGAGAGAGAGGAACAGATAAAAGGATAAACCGCGTGTGTTGCGAAAAGAAAGAAGGACGGAGAGAGAAAGAGAGAGAAAAAAAGAGTGACGACCCGACGTTCATAGTCATACGGGAAAGAAAAGCGTGTAAAGTGTAAGAAGAAAGATAGGAAAAAAGAAACGAACCTTTCAACTTTTTCTCATCCCCAATTTTGTTTTCTCTTTCGATAACGGTATGTAACCCGAAGACGATGGGAAAGGAAGTGTCCGAATATAAATTTCAACGTGGACGCGGGATCGAATGGCTAGACGTTTCTTCGCGCCGAAACTCGCGAGGAGTAACGAGAACGCGCGGTGTTCGCCGATGAATCTTATTTTCTCCCTGCGCTCTCACGTTCTCCTCTTCGTCCACCTTATCTTTGTCGTACTCTTTTTCGATCGAATTCTCGCGCCTTGCTCTCATCTCGATCCTCCGTCGGGTTACGTCAACTAAGGGAAGAGATTGAAAACTCGTTCGCTTTACTTCCACCATCAAAAAAGTTTCGCCGTTTGGTGCTACGTGTGCGTCGCGACGTGAAATCAACGAGATTTCATTTCCACGTTCTTCCCGAGAGCAAGTGGACTGTGTGCATTTCGGTGTATACCCTTCTCTTCTTTTCTTCAACTTAAAAAGATTCGAAATAATCATTTAAGCCTTTATGAAAATTCTTTGTGTTGCGACTGTGTCGGACATATAATATCGAATTCATCTAATCGCCAAGGAAGCAAAATAGTGTCATCGATCGATCACGATCGTGGAACAGTAGCGTTAAGAGTGTATTGCGATCAATAAGAAGAAAAATCGAAACTCGTTATCTGTCGACATTAATCTCGCGCAGCGAGAAAATTACGAGGGTGGAACGTAACAAGGATCGCTAACACGGTGTGCTTGTCGCAAGAAACGACTTCGGGGAGGATTCATCGGAAGCGCTGCTCGTGTTCTTGCAAGCTTGCCGAGTTGGTGAATTAAAGGGCAGTGCTCTGATAAAAGTGAATGGATCTTTCTTGTATATCAAGTGCCACGCGTCGAGTTCTTTACATCATCGTTACGTTGCATCGTTCTCGCGCCATTTTCATCATTCCTGTTCCCCTTTCGTGTTTCCTGTTGAAATCGAAGAATTCGAAGAGAAGGAAGAAGGAACGACGACCAGCTCTCTATCGAGGTAAAGCCGCTTTTCTTCAACTATTTTCTTCCTTCTACTTATCCGTTACTTCTTTTTTCCTCCTTTGTCTCGTCGTCTCCCTTCGCTCGACTCGTTTTACAAATCGATTTTCCTCTATCTATAACGCGGCTTTCTCCTCGACGTAATCTTTCGGGAAAGCCACGAGAAGGCTTTTCAATTTCAAAGGATTCCAACGAAGTTTCGAGCTCGTTCAAACACTCCGAAGGTATATTTTCGAACGGACGAAAAGAATCCCTTGTCTCGAGACTCCGTCGAGAGTCGTTCGGTTAGAAAAAGAGTGAGCTTTGGGATCGAAGGTGTAATAGAAGTTTAATTCTCTCTTATATCCAATTTCGATTGGTTTAACAGGTGTGTCAGACTTCATTTCGTTATCTCGAAGTACGTATTTCTGCTGTACCGAGTAACAAGTTTATGTTATTTTATAAGACGTATCGACAAAACTATTTGGAAATTATAAATCAATCCTTTGGGTAGTACAACGATCATCTTCGCTTCGATTTTTAGTTCGAACTTATGATATAGATGTAATATCAAATAGAATTATAGTCATAATGCGATCCATTACTTGCACGTGTCATAATGCCTTACGTTTTTCAAACAGATATCTCGAAATAGAATGTACGATGATTCTTTCTTTTTTTTTCGATCATCAAGACATTTACGGTGGCACGAAGTAGTGCACGACTCTTCTTTCTCTCTTTTTCAATAACGCGTATTAAAGATCTATCCTCCCTTTCTAATTTTTGTAACAAACCGTGTCGTATGAAGAATATTAATATACATTAAAGTCACGTGTCCGTGACGCAAAACTAACGTGGTCTTTTATATGAGCGTCAACTAAAAAAAAAAGCGAATTGGACTTCTCGCTCTCTTTAGAAAAGTTCCCCCAGGAGAATTTTTCCACAGCGTAAAAATTCATTTTCCACGGTGCACCAACTATACGAGGAACGAGGGAAGCATCGAAAAAACAATCCCGGATGCTCCTTCAAGGACCATCGACTTGCCGTGCCGTGGCACCGAGCGACGGGGTGGCACACCCTTAATGCATAATAATTAAATGGCCAGCCCGATTTCGCCTTCGAAAAGTTCATTTCAATTTACAAACGGGTCGTCACGACGATAATGTAGCCATGGTAAGAGGAAAATTCAATTCCGTGAGCACAGACAACCCTAATGGATTCGTCATAAAAGAATGTTGACTGTCAGAAATGGAAATAGTTTAAAATCCTTTAATCTGTTCCGACCACCTCCCGCGGATAAAAAAGAAATAAGAAGAAGATGAAGAAAGTGTGAATCGTGAGGGAAGTGGGATCTCATTAAAATAAATACAATCGTTTAATTCTCTGAAAAATGCAATATTTCTCGGTACGAAATCGATTACAGCGAAACTATTTCAGATAATCCTTCCGTTTTCGATACCTATAAAGAATTTCAAGGCAGCCCTTTGTTTTAAATGACGACGAAATTCCAACGTTATTCGTATTTAAACTCTCTGCATTCTTCGCGAGAAAACGAACATTATTATCCTATTTCATTTGATTGGAATCGAACAAAATGAAATTTAACGAACGCGTGCGCGCTTGTAAAACGGCCAATCATAACAAACGCTTGATCTCTGTAACAAAAGGGTAGGGAGTAAGATAAAACGATTGGAGGATCTATGAAAACGAGATCAATTAGTGCTCAATGGTGGTAACATAACGAACAATCTGTTATATGGATGATATTTTCCTGATTGACTGTACGCAAATACATAGTACGTAGTATGGCCGACGGTAAACCGTATCGACGTCGTTTTTCTTGGACAAGAATTGATCTCGTTGGAATAATAGAACTCGAATCTCACAAGAGCCGAGAAGAAGGATCGTCGAGTAGATGCGGGAGGGACGAAGGGAGATAGGTACGATTGGTGAGATGGAGAAGAGGTCGACGGTGGGAGAGGGGAATCGAATAATGGGTGAATCTCGCGCAAAACTCGGATGATTGATGGAAGAAGCGGATGGAGGACAGAACGCGTGGGAGAGGGTGGAAGTGGAGGCGGTTGTGCTGGTAGTAGTAGTGCTACTGGTGGTGGGAAAAGATGGCTCGAAAAACAAAAGGAAAGACAGGAAGTAAGTGTGTACGTGTGTTCAGAAACGAACGAACGAACGAACGAACGTACGAGTTTGTGTGCTCGGAATAGGTCAGTGTACACGTACATACGTACGATCTCTTCGATCGAACTCGAACGGCTCTCGATAATAATGATAGCAGTGTGACGTAGTGCGCTATGCCGTAGAGCCGTCGATCGTCCGTCTCTCGAATAATGAGATTTCTATCTTTTCGAAAAGGAATATTTATCATTCGCGTATCCAACAGGAGGCGACTTCGTGCCAGCATCTATCCGATCCGTCCGTGCGATCCTTCGATTTTCTCTTGAAAATAACGAGAAATAAGTTATTACGTATTTTGACGATAACTCTTATTGTCATACGTAATAACATTTTCTGCATCTACGTATCGTGAAACTGCATCATTCGTCACTTTTCATATATATATATATATATATATATATATATATATATATATATATATATATATATAGATATATATATATATACACATATACATATACATATACATATACATATACATATACATATACATATCATATATATACACACACACACATATCTATATATATATTTACTCTTATTTTACAAAGCACAGAATTCTCATTGAAAAATTTACGATATTACCTCTGCTTTCTTTCTCGTCTGTAATTTCCGGCCTTTCTCCACGCGGATATAATATCCTTTCTGGTATTCTTGCGACTGATAAAAAGTTAGCGAACATACATTGTTTCAAATAAGCCAGGGGAGACGATACTTAAGGGAAATACTCGTCGAGTCTATTCGCTAACCGAGCAAGCTTAAATCAACGTAGATATGTACACGCACAGACTCCCGGTTGGTATACTCATTCAAGATAATTTTTAATGCATTAAATGTTAGCTATCTCTATTGTAATTCACTTACTATTTTATTGGACGAAATAATTAAGGAAATAAAGATAAAGAAGAAGAGAAAGAGAAATGGATAAAGATAAATATGAAACGTTTTTGCCCGTATCGGTTCACGATTTTACAGTCCTCCGTATCGCAGTACCACGCAAATAATCTTATCAGTCCGTCATCGATTTAACGACGAAACGATGCGGAAAAGCCAACCATAACTTTTGATATACGTTGAATGTCAAAATACGAATGACGTTATTGATATCGATGACCTTCTCACGTCGATCTCCGAAAATTTGAATAGCCAATTGCGCTATAGGATGAATTCGTGCTTGTAAAAAAGAATAAAAGAAAAAATAAAATAAAATAAGGGAGAAATTGTACGAGAAAGTAAGGATATTTATACCTTTCGTCGAACGTATTCTCACGAAGGATGGAAAGTGCAACGCGTCGTCAAATGGACGAACGCACTCGCGAAAGGGGAGCGATCGCGCGGATAGAATATATAATATCCTTTATCGTTCGATATTCAACGAGATACGACAGTACGGGCACGCGGGATTAAACTAATCACTCACGGTTTCGAGCAGGCACAACGATTCTACACGTTTCGCATCGAAGGCCGATTAGCGCATTTGTCATGCAGCCGGAGTATCTCGGGTTCGAGCGTAACCCATTAGAGAGAAAGAGAGAGGCAGAGAGAGATAGATAGAGAGAGAGAGAGAGAGAGAGAGAGAGAGACAGAGAGAGCTAGAGACACAGAGAGAGCTAGAGACACAGAGACATGAGTAGCGTCAGCTCGTATGCCAGAGAGAGAGAGACAGAGACAGAGAAAGGGAGCGAGAGAGAGAGAGAGAGACAGAGACAGGGAGGCAGGACATACAATGGCTGCAGCCGTGCAAAGACGATGATTCGAACTCTCCTAAGTGAACGCCGTCCATGATCAATGGAGGGATGATCCTATACATATTTTGGAGTAGGTGTTATGGATGGAGGAGAAGCGGTTCGTCATCCGTCGAAATTCTGCGCGTGACATTGTCCTCGGTTCCTCTTTCATCTCCTATCTCTCTCACAAACGTACACACGCACGTAGGTCTTCCACTTTCAAGAGGGATTAATCTATAGCCATACACCAATGGGTGTTATCTCGATGCAATATGCAACGCGTATCCGCGAGGCTTACGGATTAATGAAGTATGACGAGAGAAACGACGGCTTTCGCGCGTCCAAAATTACTACGTGCATCTCTGAGGTAATCTTTTGCGCGTGAAACATCGTTCCGGTTGAAGATACACGTTCTGCGTTATGATGGAAAAGTCCTGTAAGGGCATCCTATCGTATCCTTGGATTTGTCGCGCGTGGAAAGATCTCATTTCGAAGCGTCAGAAAAAGTTTTTTCTTCCTTTTTCTCTTCCTCTCGTCCTCGAGTAAATGGAAGAGCAGAGTAGTATGTGAGATACATTCTTTCAAAAGAAACGACGCGTATACGTCGCCTCGTGGAAGTGTCGTGAAATTGTGTTAGGAAGTTAATCGAAGAAAGAGTCCGAGTTACTATCGAAGGACGTCCGTCAGGAAAGAGAAAGTCCTTCGATTCTTTCGACGTTTTCGTCGATAAATGTTTCCTATGACTGAACGAGTCCTCGCGTCCCTTTCATTTCATCATTTTCCGACAAGAGTATGGACGAACGAGTGTATCAAATTTCGATTCGCAACGTCCAAATATTCAAAGATTGAAAACGTCATCGTTCTCAAAGTTATTCCCATAACTTTCATCGATGCCTCTTCCGCGATAAAACAGTTCCGATCGCGGAAGCTCTTCCACCGTTTTCACTTTGCACGTACATTTCTCTGACGATTCCCGTACTTCCGTTTTACCGTGATACCGTGTATAAATACAGGCTATGTGGAGTGAAAAGTGCATATGAATTTCAAGAACATGACACGTACCTTCCACGGAAGAGGCCGTTTTATCCCCTTTTATTTGCACACGGCTCGTTAGAGGTTTACAAATGCGCCGCGTTCTCGCAACCTGTTTTTACCTTTCCATTCTTTTTTCCATCTATCACCCCTTGTTTCTTTTATCTCTTTCTCTCTCTATCTTTCCATCTCTCGCTTTCTCGCTATCTCTTTTCTCTCTCTTTCTCTATTTTTTTCGATTTTTCTCGATTCTTTTACTCTTCGACAAGCGATAACGCAGTACGTTTGTATTGATGCACATACTTTTGGAATGATATTAATGCATTTTCCATATCACGTTTCTTTGTTCGTTTACAAAAAGAAAAAATAACACACAAAGTGAAGTTGCAGATTAATGAGATACATCGTGCATCACGTTGGCGCTAAAAGTGCCACTTTGATCGCGTATCGCGCGAAAAGAGAAAAATTATATATATACCGCGATATAATAAAGCTCATATATCCGACGGAGTTATGGCTGTCGTGGGGAAAAAATAAGAAGGGGAAATGCTTTACATTTGCTTATATTATATGCGATATAATACTTGGAACGTAAGAAATCACGTTTAAAAGCTAGAACGTCGTGCTTCGACCCTGAAATATGATACAAATGCATCTGAAAATTTTACATACAAAATCTGATTACTTCATTTCACTGATGGAAGACGATAAAGAGAAAGGAAGATTCTAATTAGATATAACGAGATAATTCGAGTCAACTATAAGCCCGTTTTCCAAATAGACTTCTTATAAAATCTGAATGTTTCCTGAACCATAAATATGAAAAATTAAAGATAGACTTAACGTGTTACACAAAAGCTACATGTATTAAACGCTAATTTAAAAAATATTCTAATATTCCATCGACAAGTATATATATATATATATATATATATATATATATATATATATATATATATATATATATATATATATATATATATACACACATATATACATAGATCAAAGATAATAGTGGTGTTTGAAGAGTCTCTTCCATTTTATCGAGCTTCCTTCTTACCAATCTTTTATCTTTTCCTACAAAAATAATATCTTGTTAACATGATTGCGGATGCAATTATTATGAAATGATAAAAATAAATGGAGAGAAAAAATGGGAGAAAATATTTCCACAAGATTATTATTATTACTTCTCAACATATCACACTTATACTCAAAGGACAACAAAGATGACAGAGAAAGAGAGAGAGAAAACAAGAGACCATAGTTATCGAGAAAAAATCATAGAAACCCATAAATTCGTTATATGCTAATTTCCCGCTGGGTCCGACGAATCATCTATAATTTCATCCGTCGTAAAGTTTGTCGATCGAGTACTGAAGTCGAGCGAGTTTACACAATTCGAGTGAACGCACGTTCACGCTCGCGGGTGTAATCGTGTAAGGTGGTAGACAAGCTGCTTGTAACAAATGGACCCGCTTGCATGGCGCAACCGTGCGAAGTACGCAGGAGCAGTGTTGGTTTTCGGCTCGTGCAGCACCCTTTCGCGGCTCGTGTTTGCTCTTCAGCAAGCACGCACATACTATTCGTTCTCTCTCTCTCTCTCTCTCTCCTTCTCTTTCTCTCTCTCTCTCTTTTTCTCGATCTCTCACTTCCTCTTTAGTGGGAATAGTAGCAGTGCGCGTACCCGGAGCGTTTTACGTTGCAAGCATAAAGCGAGAAAGCAAACAAAGTGGACGGTATAATTTCACAGTACTGGAATGACACACTGATTGCAGCTGCGGGATGTAACTGCGGAATGGCTTTGTATATACTGCGATGTACTGTCCGACTTTTCTTCTTCTTTTCCTTATTCTTTTTCTTCCTCAACGCTTGATCATTCCACTTTGCCTAAGGTCACTTATTTCTTAGAAGAAAAAACTTGTGTTATTTATATCTTAAATGGAATCCAGTCGAACGAAGGCATTCAATAAATGTGTGTTGTGAATCAATCATAAAAATATTCTCCTCTTCTTCCTCGTTACTTACGCAGAGTTCATAAATTCTCGTTTCATTCATAATCTTCCATCCAATCAATTCGAGAGAGTGAAAAGTCATCATCCGTTTCCGCAGTACCATCATTGCAATGTCGTAAGTATCGCGAATGAATCATTTGATATGTGTATACTAGAAGAAGAAACGAAATTTAACCTGACTGTTCGAATAGCACAGGATGATGGCTGTTAGTAGTCTCGATTCTTGTTCCAGAACCATTTCTGACTTTTGCTCGCTACCTGAAAGCCGGTAATACAAGAGTGGTTACGGTTTCTGACTCGTTTATATGTACCTGCTCTTTCTCTCTCTCTTTCTTTCTCTCTTTCTCTCTCACTACTATTTCCTCCGTCCCTCTACCCTCTAACAGAGTCACAGCCGCCGTCGGTGTGCATGAATATTTTACAAAAATGTATGCCTCAAAGAACCCAGTCATTCCCATTCACGGTTGCTCGATTTTCTAGTGGCACACGGCGCGTGCACACGTGCGGCTCACTCGTACGTACATATTTTCTACGTTTATGCCTATGTCTGCGTATATGCTCGCTCTCTCGCAGCCCCAGCATTATGTTCCTCTACGTTTTATTCCTGCGGCCTCATGCTTCTCTCCGTGTACGTAGACATACGTAGATTGTACATATATACACTAAGAACTCTGGAAAGAAGCAGTCAGACTATTTATTCGTACGGCGAGAGAATATCGCGAGAAAGAGACTATCAGACTGAGTGAATTGAACGATCGAATTCGATCGGTTTCTTTCTTATTCCTTTTCTTTTCTCGATATAATATGCGGTTTGGTACGTATCGCTACGAAAAGTCGACTTTATGGTTCGTCTCGTTGAATTTTCCAACACTCGACTTACGATCCTGCTAAAGATTTTCTTTTCTATAAGAAATAATAAGTGAGAATAACATTCAGTGAGAGTATCATTATCATTTAATTATCTATTTCCTCCAATTTCTAAGTATTCGTTCAATTATTAATAACATGGGAATATACGTTGAAGTAAGTAGTCATTAGAAACGTTCGTATGTACACTTTAGATGAAGTTCTGTTCCGGCAGTTGGTCGGAGGAAACGCGAAGACGCATAGTCAACTTGCTTCTACGAAGACAACAATTCTCTCGTTCAACCTGCCCTCCCTTTCTCTTTCTATCTCTATCCCTATCCTTCTCACTCCAAGCAATGTTCACGCCTTGATACCAAGACCCAAAGTTCGCGGGCGTGTTACTACTATCTGACTGAAACTGTACGAGCGGGAACGAGCTTCGTAACGACTTCGCAAACCTAAATTGGGTCTAACCTTCTAGTCCGGATAGTCGTATAGTTATGATAATGTTTATACGTACGCGTGCCACCACTGAGTGCACAGTTTGCATTTACCGAGAGAGCCTGAATTAAGGTAACGCAGAGGGCCACTGTCAATTCGATCGCTGCGCCATGCTTCGAAATTTATGACCCGTGGAATCGCGATTGTAGCTATGTTAATCAGCTATATAGGCCGGAGGATTACCTTGCCGGTGACGGCGATATTAATCACGATAAAGCAAACTCGTGCGTCGTCGGTGATTACAATGAAGCGAGTCGAGTTAGCGAGTACTTGCTTCTCTCTCTTGGCTTAAAATGTTGCTCCGATGAAATCGATTTGTCGATTCCGTCGACGGAACTCGGCATTTCGTTACAATCGAGTTAACGGCGAGAACATAGAAACCGAACTGCAGAGAAGTACTCGTTTGTTGTATGATGTACACTAACATTTACATAATGGATGTTAATTTACGTCGAAGAGGGAGGAAGAGAGAGAGAGAGTGAGAGTGTGAGAAAGAGAGTGTGTGTATATGAGAGAGAGAGAGAGAGAGAGAGAGAGAGAGAAGAATGAAGTGAGCTAGAAAATAGAGAGAAATTTTCTTCCAGATTACGGACACCTTGGTAAATGCTAAAACGAGAACCAGCTAAGTTTCGCGTTCTGGTACGAACAGAACAGTTAAATGATACGAATTTGCATGAAACAAATAGAGAAGGAAACGACATGACGTTTGGTACGAAAGGGAATAGGACCGAGTTGTAGGTAGGTAGTTAGCGTTTAAACGGAAGACGGAATCTCGATAGAACGATGCCGATCTTTGCTTTCGACGCTCAGCTGGCTGTCCGATAAGAACGGCTCAGCTTGATTTATCGAAAATTAATATGCTACGCGGTCGACGCCTTAGCGAAAATGGAGATCGTGTTGCTACCAATGCAAGCGAGAGAAAGAAAAAGAGAAAGATAGAAAACGTAACGTTGGCGAAGAAGGTATAAGAGGAAAATTTAAAATAGATTTGCTCGTGCGAAAAACTCGATGTCGTTTCTTTCCCGAACAGAGCTTATCGTGGTTAAAGGTAAAGATAGTTACCTGAGAGAGATAAAAAGAGAGAGAGAGAGAGCAAAAATAGAGAGAAAGAAATCGTAGAAAGGAGGCTAAATGGCTGAGAAAAAGAGAGAAAGAGAGAGAGAGAGAGAGAGAGAGAACAAATGCATGTGTAGAGAAATGCTCATAGCGAGATGCTGCTTACGATAATAGAGCGACAATCGAAGACCCTTTCTCACGATTTCTCGACGAGAAGGTAAAGGCTTTCGGAGTCTCGTAGATAGAGCTTTCTCATCGTTTCACCAGGATGCTCTTCGCGCAAGGAGAATGCGCTCGTGAACACCGGAAACGGATTCGACGAATGAAGAGATACTCTCCCGATAAGCGTTGCTGATCTTGCTCGTTTTAGTCTCCACAACCGACGTTCTAAGACGATCACGTTTATGTGCTGTGCGACCACGACTTGTAATAACCGTGCAAGCGATAATCACATTTCACAAATCGGAGAATCTCTATCTGCCCTTTCAAGAGGTTATTGTATTCCATTGTAAAAATCATATATACGATATCGTTTTTAAAGAAACAATGATCGTTTTAAGAATTGATAGATTAATAAATCAATATTCCATATGCGACGTTTCTAGATAAAATCTGTCGATAATTAGGCGCGAGCATTCATTCATATTGATAGACTGTTATAGAACTTATATCTATTATATAATTAAGTATTGTGATATGATTTAAATATGTCTATTATTATTTATCGGTCGTATTAAACTATCTGGCCGAATATCATCCATCAGACTTATTTACAGTTTTATAACGACCATGTTTCTCTTTTAGATTTCCATGGAGTAGATGCACAGGATGACGATCACTATGAAGTATTTTCACATCGTTCTAATACTTCTCGGAGGTACTCATCTCCTACGAGCTCAACCGTCGGCCTCTCCGTTTATCAAAAGCGTTGGTAAGTTTCTCCTATATTATTTCTTTCCCAAATTA
Organism: Vespula vulgaris; assembly: GCF_905475345.1. Taxonomy (NCBI): domain Eukaryota; kingdom Metazoa; phylum Arthropoda; class Insecta; order Hymenoptera; family Vespidae; genus Vespula; species Vespula vulgaris. The sequence goes on from NC_066587.1 coordinate 13,886,602, forward strand.
CTGTAAATTTAACAGGGAGAAATGATTGCTCGGGAAATATTTTCTTTTTCAAAGCAACGCGTGCAAAATACCGGTGCATATTGATTAGCTGACGTCCGGGCTGTAGTCGCGTAGGTTGTATCGAGTATCTCGGCGTGTCGTGTCAGACAACGATAAGCAGAAACGCTCTGTCATGCCTGTCACTCGATTCTGACTTAACGATAGTCAACCAGCGATGTCGTTTTCTCCGCTATTCGTTTAAGCGGTAGAGTCGCGCGTATTTCTTCTCTCAATTGAAAAAAAAGAGCATATTGTTATATCATTCACTACGATATTCCTCTTATTTGACTTTTTAAGATTAAAAGAAAGGAGAAGAAAAAGGAAGTCGATGTCGTTGGATCGAATCGAAAGCAACGGCTGCGAGCAATAACAACCGGTCTTCACCGACATCCCCTTTTACAAAACATAAAGCTCCAGGAAAGTTCTTTTTATTTTTACGACCAAGTCGCACGCAAGTTTAACGATGTACTGTAAACCACCGTTCGATGTAACCGGTCGCGCTCGAGATATCGTCGTAAAAAAGGGTAGACCGTCGAGAAAGCACGTAGATTATATCGTAATCCTTTTTTAAAAAGTTGCACGTTCGAGGCTTCTCTCTGTTTCGAGACTTTGAAGAGGGTCGTCGTTTTCGTTGTCAACGCGTCTTCAAAGGTAAACTAGGAAAAGAGATAGAGTTGAAGGAAGGAAGACAAAAACATGAAGAAAGGAGAAACATGAGGAAGATATAAAATATAAAGAGAAGAATGGAGAGAGCAAAACTAAAATAAAAAAATAAGGTAGGGATAAAACGAAATAAGAAAGAAGTTCTATCTTCTTAATCCCCACAAAAAGATATATATATATAAGAATATATATATATATCTTTTATATATATATATATATATATATATATATATATATATATATTCGTTAAATGCGAATTGATTTTTGTTGATTAAAAAGCTCAATGTAAACTATTTCGATATCTAATTGTTTAAAAGATAAACTGAGTTTACATAGATATATTATATAAAAATCTATTTCTTGATATCTGAAGTAGTTTCGGAGATAATCGTCTATATGAAGAATTACCTGTGGTAATGTCTAGACAAGAAAGAAAGAAAGAAAGAAAGGAAGAAAAAAAAACTAAGTTAATCTCTATTCTTCTATTATTTCTTTTTCTTTTTTCCATCATAAATTTCATTTTTGAAATTTTTATTCTCGTCCGAGCTGAAATGCCGAGTAGACACGCGATGGCTGTCTATATAATTATTACGTCTATCCTCGTAATTAGCATGTTGTTGGAAGAGTGCTAATGAAACATCCATGTACGCGCAATAGAAAACGAACGAGTGAACCAGATATCCAATGATATGCTGGTAAGCGAATGAAACGCATGTCAAAAGGAATGACGAGTACTATCCATATATACCTAGTGTCTACGTAATCACATCTATTGTCGGTTTGACGTCTGTCCTTTCGCTTTGACGATACCCTGAATTTAATATCCGCATTCGAGATTTTTCGAATTTCTCATTTTGACTGTATTATACGTAACGGAAAACATTCCAACTTTTTTAACTTTACTTTATTATCATCTTTCTCTCATGTTTTTTTATACTTTCATACTTTTCGACTTTGCTGTAACTCAATGACGAAGAAAATATTATAAATTATAGCAACGTTTTGTCTATTGATTCTCAACATACCTCCGACAATACGTCAAACGTCTTTTGAAGCACGTATACATTATACATGAAATGCAGAATGAACTTGCACGTTCGTGAATTATGAAATGTATTTGTAGCAATATTATTACTGCACTGCAATTCCCGAATCCCGATTGATCGCGAGCGAAGGGAAATCCCTTTCGGTTGTATCGACATCGCCGCTGTCTCGTCTTAATTCATGGCTCGACGTAATTAATCCGTTGTATAGCGAACCGTGAATTTCAATTATGTTTCCCACGAAGGGTCCTTTGCTTAGTTTCGGAACGGTCGATGACTTTAGATCTCTATCGCGGTGACGATAATTTTGGTCGTTTCCTCGGAGAATCGACGGAAACGTCGATATTCCTGTTAAATCGAGGAAAGTTTATACTGTAGAAGTTATGCTGAAGCTTGACAACGACGTCGACGGGTGTCGTTCCGTAATGAATCATCCAGCAAGGTGTTATCCCGATTCATTCGTAGGACATCCCTATCATCCGTGTCGGAAGGTCGCACGGGATAGGTGGAGATCCGCGTGTTCGCATGCGCTCTACGTACGCGTGATGTTCCATGCTATGTGACCAATGTCTAGCATGCTGAACACGTTTCTACGTCATTTCCAGCTTAATATATGTACGTAGAATTTCTTGATCGCAGACATGTGTCCGGTCGACTGATCCCGTGAATTCTACCGAAATATTTCAGAAGAAAAATAGACATTATACAGAATCGGAACTGATCGAATCGACGAAGGAACGTGCCATAAATCGATAAAGCAATCGATCGAGATTCTCCGAATTATCTCGCCCTGTTATTGTAATTTCGTGCGATTGTTAATCTAATTTTGTTAATAGCATCGTTAACGACGCGAGTTGTGCAGGAGTGCTCCCTCATTTGGCTTACCACATTCGATCTCCCTTTGAGGCCATGTATTTTATGAATTACCCAGGCTTCTCTCAACGAATTTACGATATTTACCAAGTACTTGCTCATTTTGGTAATTAATTTCCCCGGAAAAGATCGTAGCGCGACATTTGCATTGAGACTATGACACGATATCCCTAACGTTTTGATCATTTACGCGAATAAAGTTGAGCATCGAAAACAAACGGACGTTTACCGTTTACGCATTTAATTATTTATTTATTTCTTTAAACCTATTCGTTCGCATGTCGGCGTTTGTTATCATTATATAGTATATACGAAACGAAAATTATCTCATATACATACGTAACAATCATCTATAGGGAACTCATAAAAGAAAAGAAATTTTTATGTGACTCGAACAAACTCTGTCGAGTACGATTTAAATAGAAAAATTTATCGAAGCGAGATGCTCGAACGGCAACTAGAGCGTAGAGCATTATTTTTAACGAAGTTCGAGGCAAAGCTCCGTTTGCCGATCGGCGAGAGAGCATCCAGACGGTATTCAATTTCTATGCGCACTTGACTCAGCAGTCCGTAGCAGCAGGTGCGGCAAATGAGTCTTTCCTCCAGATACTTCGAATCACCCGACTTCGACCAAACGGGAACTGCACTTAATGCAGGAAAGAAAGTCTAACGCGTTCCAATCTCTCCGACTTTCGTGCCGTTAACTTCACTTATTCTCTTTGTACTCTTGACCCAATAAATTATTATTTTGCAAAACTAAATATTAAAATATATCTGAACATTTCCATGGCATTTCGTTGCGACTGATTTTCTTTCGTGAACGAGCGACAACTTTTCGTTCTATTTTTTTTCGTGAGTTTCTTCGAGTACACCAATGAACACACCGATGAAACATTCTAATCCGAGTTCCTCTTCGTGGTAACGATAGCATAGGTAAAACATTGTCCGCGCACTAATCTCGCGATAACGTAATCAAAACTAAGATTACTATGCGATGCAATCAACCGTACGAGAAATGCTTTTTCTTTCAGATTAAAACGCCGAGGATTACTGAGTCGCAACTATTGTTTTGTCTAGAGCAGTTCTGTTTCCGATGAAATTCTAAAGGGGAGAAGGAGAGAGAGAGAGAGAGAGGGAGAGAGAGAGAGAGAGAGAGACGAAGAAGAGATAGGTAGATCGAAAAATCTCGCACGCTTCAAAGATCGTATTCTTTTCGAAGGAACTTCTCATACGTAAGATCGAATTAGCTTTTCTCTTTCTTTTCCTTTCTTTCACACATTTTCTTTTAACCGAGTTTCTTTGAAAACTTTTATTAAAAACTTTTACCAAAATCAAGAGAACTTTCGATTTTTCCTTTCCAAAGTGATAGTAACGCCGACGCGTGTTTCGTTTTGTCCATGAATGGAAGAAAACTTTCTTCTTTCTTATTCCTTTTTATCATATTTTAATTGATCGAGTTCGTTCTGGAAGTTAGAGAAAAATAAAACGAATTCAATAAAGATGATTTAGAAGTATTCTAGACGAAAATGTGATAAGAAGCGAGATCGATCGAATGGTTAGATCGAAAGGCTGAATAGGCAGGGTGCGGGCTAATGCATAAACAATGCGCCGTTTATCCGCATTGAGGATGCAGTTCCAATGAATAGTAAACCAGCTTACAGACATGCGGATAGATGGTCTCAGTCTGCTACAGAGTACAAGCGCTAGGGGGTTGAGGATTATCGACGAAAAAGTACAACTCTTCTTGCACGATAACTCCCCCAACAAGGAGAGATTGGACAGAAGGAAGATAGAGTAAAACAGAGAGAGAGAGAGAAGAAAGAGGATACGAATATCATCGTCCTCGAGAATTCGCCTCGGTTTCATTTACTCCGTCAACTCGATAGACTCTAAATTACTCGTGGTTGACTGCCAACTGCACTCGTCGTTGTTATTTCAATGCAATGTATCTCCGTAAACTCGTTAGATGAAAGTCGAAGAATTGTATTAGTCTCCATGCTTCTATTCCAATCGTTCATCCTTTTTAATCAAATTTTACGAACGAAACGAAATTTCGTAAATCGTAATCGAGTAAATAATTAATTAATCGTAATCGAGCAAATAGCATTCCAAAACCGATTTTAGTTGACCGTATCTTTTAAAAAGTGTCAAGTGCAATCTTAATGATTTTTATAGATTCGGTAACATAGACGGACAGCCAACTTGTAATACGGAAAATTTTTCTAAACGTGAAATTTTCAAAGTAATCGCAAACGCAACAAAGCAGCGGACGCTTTGGTGTTCCACTTGCACTCCTTCCACGAAAAGTCGATTCTACAAGGAAAATAAAAAAGTGCCAACTAAGTGAAACGACTCGTTTTACTACGTTAATTGCACTTTTATATCGTAGAGATTAAATTTGCTTTACCGAATTGTAGTACGAACCGATTGTTGCAAGAACCGTTCTCTCTTTTTCTCCACTTCTATCTACATCCTTAAATCTTCATACTTTACTTTTGCAAAAGAAAAAGTCTAACAAACATTAATTTGATTTTTCATTAGAATTACCTAGAGATTTCTTGAAAAAGTAAAAACGCATCGACTAAGTAAATTCTTATTCGTTCGAAAAGCTACTGATGAAAATTCATTTAAAATTATTTAAAAGGAGACGTTGAAAATAATACGATGGAAGATTAATTTTAAGTATCCAAGAGCAATACGTTTTGCAATGATTCTTGTTTCACTTTGATTCATTATATCTCACGAGGAAAAATTAATTCTTTAAAAATCCGCTTTTATATATCTAATATCTGTTTTAATCGGTTGGAACGGCTATTATTTTGTCGGTTACCTAAAGTAGGAAAGGAAACGTGTTGAATTTTTTGCATGAAATTCTCTCAAAGAAAGCCACGTTAATCGGCCACGTTGAATTCATATACTATCGCCATTTATTCATCCATTTGAAGAGCTTGCCAGCTTCGAGCGAATGGCTCTTTTAAAGGTACCTCGACTAGTTTTAATAAAACATCTCTTATCTTCCGTAGAAAACAATTTCTCCCTTCTTCAGAAATTAACTTAGTAATTACTTTTTGGAGAATTCTCTAATTCTTTGCATTCGTCCCGACGATAAAACAAAAACAAATACGTCCGTGTAATCTTATTTCTCGTTGAACTCGTTAAAGCGCATAATATTTCAATTGTTCTCGCGGAATTACACGAAAGCGACCGTGCTCTCACTCGTGCTCTCTCTTTTTTTCTCTCTCATAAAGTGGAATGAAAAAAATCTCTACTACGGCAAAGGATCCAACGTTTTCCTGAGCGATTAAACAAATTTTCGCGTGTATTATAAATAATACGTAATAAAATAATAATATTAACGTAAAGTATGCGCGTACGTAAATTGAAATTGAATGAAGTAAAAAAAAAAAGAGAAGAAAAATGGAAATAAAAAAAAAAGAGGAAAAAGAAAATAAAAAGTAAATTTCCAAGAGTTGTAAACTAGAAAGAGAGAGAGAGGAATTTTCTAGCTTTTGAAACGTTCGAGGGAAATAAAAACGAAAAAAAGGAAAGAAGGAAAAGGAAAGAAAATATCCTTAAAAAGAGAACGACGTCGATGGCAATGAGAATAATGACAGGAAGGAAGCTGTATCGAACTTCTCGGAACGGAACGAAGTCTAATGGCTGCGTCGTCGCGTTAAAGACTGTTTTCGAGTTAACAACGAACAGACACGCAAGAACGTCGATTCGCTCGAACGAATACGCGAGAAATTCGAAAACGACGAAACGAGGAGTGCAGGTGTCGGGCTTTTAAATTAATTTCGAAGATCGTTCGTCGTCGTTTGCGTCGACGTTGCGCATACGATCGACGAGTTGTTTGTTCCTCCGTCGAATAATGTCTTCTTGCCACCCTCTTCTCTCTTCCTCCTCTCTCCCTCTCTTCCTCCTCTCTCTCTCTCTCTCTCTCTCCCTCTTTCCCTCTCTCCTTTCGATACCGTACGCGTTCGCCAACCCTTCGTCTGTATCACCTCCCGCTATTGGACCGATTCCAATTGCGAATTGAACCGTTCGTAACTGTTGAACGTGAATTATGGCGTTTATTTATTCTCCTCCGTTCGGAACACCAGCCACGTACCGATTCCCTCTCGTAAGCCCAGTCCTTCAGCACTTACCCTCGAAATCAGCGCCGTTCTGCGGACGTCGCTCCGATCTCGTAACGACGTTGATTTCCCTTGATTATAATCGAATCGTTCGTCGATCCAGCCCTCGAACCGATACACATCGACGTAAATTCATGCGATACGTGCTCACAAACTAAAAGGAAAATCTTTGAAGTTCATTCGTTTAGTTTCGATCGTTCTATCGACGTTGTTAGCGAGATTGAATCGATTGATGAAAAAAAGGTTAATTAAATTAATCGGAATTTTCATGGAATCTAAGCAGAAAAATAGAAGGAATAATTTCCTCTCTTCATATATATACACACACACACACACACACACACACACACACACACATATAATCAATGATCTTATTGCGGTCGACGAAATTACATCCTTAACACGATTCGTTAAGATTCCATCTGTTTTCTGTCCACCAACGAACGATCCTGAGATATTCGATTACTTGAGAATGTTCGGAAGTAGAAGAGGGCGATCGAAATCGAATTCCATAGTCAAGATGAGAGAACGAGAGAAAGATAGAGGATTATATCTCGTTTTCCTCGAAGATTGGAAAGACGTCGACTGGTCAAAATCTGATTCCTCGATGCTTCTATTTGTTTCTTTAGATATTCCTTTTTATGAGTTTTTCTGAGTCAATTATGTTCTTCGTTATTTTTTCAAAAGATAAATACAACTTAAAAATAATGCTTTTCCAACGATATGTTATAATGTAATCAGTCGAGATGCACACGACTCTGACCCTTCTGCACTCTCTATACGATACTTACGTTACAACTTGTTATTGCGTTATATACTATTACTCACGGTTTATATTCTAAAGTTCCAGACGTTGCTTGAGTAGTTTATGAATACCTGTCCTTTCGCAAGATTGCTGAGGCGAGAACGTAACTAGGTACGTGTTTATCAGTCCCCTGGTGGCTGGCATATGCCTTCGTACCTACCTACCTACCTACCTACCTACCTACCTACCTACCTACAGCTAGCTACAGCTTTCAAGAAAGTTGCAAACCTCTCTTCGCTATCGTCTCGAAGCTAGCTCGTTTCTTCGAAGTTGCAGTCAAATATTCCCAGAACTCTTGATTTCTACTGAATTCTAATATTTTAATTATTTTCTCGTTTCTTGGATAAAATACTTTCGGTTGATAAAGAATATGAAAGTGATTAATACGTATAATATTTTATCGATCGGATCGTTTCATTTTCCCGACGGAAATCAGAGGAAAGTCGACTGTAGAAAAAAATTTCATTATTAGCTGCTCTTCACGGTGAATTAGCACCCGAAGAATCCTCAATAACCACGGTCACACGCATCGCATGCTTCGAAGACACTCGTGAAATTATCGTAGCGTTTTTATTCTCTTCTTCGAGTTTTTCTTTGACACGTACTCACATCGCAAATATCAATTTTACATACGGCATAACGCATCGCTTCCTACCAACAAAGAATCGTGAATGTTTGACGTCACAACCATGCATTCCGAGAAGAGGTTCGAGAAATAAGTACTACCTTGCCTCGCGTGCACTTACCTTCGTCTCGAAATTGAAAAACACAGGAATAACTTTTATTCTCTTTTTTTCCCTCTATTACGTACCGACGAAAAGTATTTCAACGAACTAATACGGACGAACTATGCTCTGTTTTATAAAACAAGAAAACGAATCTTTCTAGCGTATAAGCTGTTGGCTCTAAATGTATATCATAAATATAGCACATATTGCAGCAGTCTTTGCAATGAAAAGTACTAACGATTCTTAGTGGTTGTAATATCTGCAATTTTTCAAAAGGTAATCCTTCTATTTCTGCTTTAAAATTACGTGGTATTATCGTATTACAAAAATGTATATAAATATATAAGAAAAAATTCTCATGTCGTTGCTATTTTTTAATAATTTTGAAAATGTATAGCTTTGGTTTGAAGATCATATTAATGCAGTGATATCGCGGTACGAAAGAAAAGAATTAAAGAAAAATATGAAATATATAAACAGAGATAGTTGAGAACACGGGAAAGATATTTTCCATCAGACGACGTTATTGCTTTTTATTGAACGAACTTACATGCTACTGAAAATCTTGAAATAGTTCGCATTACGCGTCAAGTTCGAGAGGTAAAGACGATACTTTGTAGGAAGACGTGAACTCCCGTTATGACATTTGCCGAATGATTTGGTCGTGGTTCTGAAGTTAACGGGAAACTCTTAATGGCGGAAGTTTGATAAGACTCCTCTGGCCGAAGTATGTTTCAAGTACCTCAAACGATATCTTAATCGCTAGATCTGAAAGTTCACGAGCTATCGACCTCTAATTGATCCATAGACCGGTTATACGTCAAAATCTTCGACGCACAACTAAGTGAAAGACAGATTTTTCGAAAAAAAAATGAATGAACAAATTAGTGTTCTGTAATTATTTTAAAGTACCGCGTCCGATAACTTTATGTCGAGTTTAGTGTCGCATGGAAATGATCGATTAACGATCAATAAAATTGAAAAGAACGCTCGTGGCGAACGCTTTGAAAGCTTAGTTAACTAATCCTCGATTAAAGACGCATTTAACGTCGAAAGGACGGTTAGACGTTTGGAAGGACGGTGATTGATGGATCTAGAGGATAATTGAAATTTTAATTGAAAGTTGCTTAAACGATCTGCGATCGTGAGAAAAAAATTTCTAATTTTCACTATCTTTCTTTCTCCCCCCTCTCTCTGTCTCTCTCTCTCTCTCTCTCTCTTTCTTTCTTTCCCTTTCTTTTTGATTAAAAAGAATAAGAGCAAGAATGGTCGAAGTGAATTTCAACATTTTATACGATTCTTTATTCTAAAATTTTCAAAGATGATTGTCGATCTACGTTGTTTATGCGCATCACAAAAGTGACAGACGTTTTATTTTGTTACTTGCAAGAAATAGAAAAGTTCACGTGTTTATATCAAACAAGAAATTGCTTTCTCTCTATCCCTATTTTAATCAAAATAGCGACGATTTTATAATGTACAAAAAAATAGCTTCGACGTGTCTCTTGATCTTATCTCTTCTCAAAGTTTTTCTTTCGGCGTATTCGTTCTCGTCCCCTCTCGAAACAAATTAGGAAAGTGATAATCATCGTCATTATCCGACCATCTTCTATCGTCTACAGATAGTTTGCACAGCTATCTTCTACCCTTTGTAACGCGATCTATCTCGTGCCTTCCGTTTACTCCGGATACTAATTTCTATCGTGCAAGCATTCGACTTTCGTGAGATATAAATTCTCTTGTACGCTTCTTTCGTCCTTTCCAACCACTTAACATTCCCTCCATTAGATCTTCTTTGCACGGTGTCTCTATCTTTTTTCTTTCCATCCTTTTCTGTTATCCTGAATATCCTGTTCGCTTTTTGCATTCCTCTCGTATATATCTCCAGTAATAATACGATTGCCGAGTGTGGTGTTAACGAAATTACTTTCAACATTTTTTCATAAATCATTTCATGCCGCGATGGAATTATTTACATGGTAAAATATAAATAGGCTCTCCGGTATTATATTGTAAGTTCTCTCTTAAAGAAAAGCTTAAAACTTGGCCGAATATAAAATACATACAAAAATAGATATATTTATATGTATCTACATATAAATACATACGTACTTATATACGTATCTACGTATATTCCAAAGCTCGAATAACGAATGCACGAGATATGTATATATGTATATATATAAGTGTGTGTGTGTATATGTATTACGTAAGTGAAGTAGAAGGTATTTATCTTTCTATGAAGCTCACATCATAACCGGCAGAGAAACACATCGCGTGAGGCACATTAAATATAGGAGTATTTTTAATTCATATCCACCACGTTACATTTCCTACCTAATCGCGTTCCCTTCCTATTTTTTCTCTCTTCCCCAACTCCAGGCTCATTCCAGGCATTTGCCCGTTGGCGCTGCTGAAACGCGATACTTCAACGTCGCTCCATTCCTACGTTCTCTCTCTCTCTCTCCTCCTTCTCCTCATTCTCCTCCCCCTCCTCCTCCTCTCTTTTTTTTCTTCACCCTCTCTCCCGTCATCCTTCCAAGCCTTCGTTTCGATGCTCGTTCCTCTGAGCAATGCGCTCAACGAAAGCTCCCCTTTCTCAGTGCGATATAAAAAAGAAAATAGAATCGAAAATCAGATTCGCGCCAGACGAGCGTGAAAACAAGCAAGCGTGACGAGCTTGAGTTAACAAGCCCGTTTTCCCTACCACCCATCCTCCATTTCTCTCTGTTTCTCTCTCGCTCTCACGACGCGTTCTATCGAAAGTATCAATCGGCCATCATTAATTTGTTCGTTTGTTTCCAATCACGTACACGCACGCGTTCGGTCATCTAATGAATATACTTGCGCTCGGTAGTCTATGAGCGCAGCGCTAAATGCAATTAAAAGTCGAGCGCTAGCATATCTAGTGAGAACCTTCCAATTTCCCGCAATAATAACAATTAACTTCCGCTATTAATCGAACGCTTGTGCTACTACGAAGTGCATCACAGAATCGCAATATCGAAACGGCAACAGCAGAATATGATATACACTTGTCACGGAAAATATTTCTTGTAGGAATATATTTATATATGTATATGTATCTGCGTATTTCTCTTTCTCTCGATTTTTTTTTTTTTTTACTTTTATTCGTTCGTTTTTTTATTCACCAATATCATGCTTCGTACAATTTTTCATTCCAATTAGCCTCTTTAAAATTCGCTATGTCGTTTGGTATTATTTTTTACAATACTACGCACGCAAAAGCATCTAAACAACGGTTATTTCTTTCCCCTTTTTTATCCTTTTTTCTTTTTTTTTTTTTTTTGTAAAAGTACTTCGTTCTTTTCGCTCTTCATTTACAATATATGAAACATTTTTCTATCGTGTAACTCATTACTCTACATATTACAAAAACTAAAACATGTGCAATTTCTAAATCAACAATTCCTATTAAATTTACTATCGTACATGAAATTCTTCGATTTGCTATCGTTCATTTATTCTGTCAATATCTCGACTTCCTTGTGCTCCCTCAAGTTTATTCAACATTTGTTTGTAACCCGAGCGATCTATCGATCTCTTATTATCCGATATTCTAATTAATGATTTGATCGACACACCGATACACGAATCATTGTCAGAAATCTCTATCAGAATCATTCATGTTCAAAAGCACCGGAAAGCTATCGCCTAAAATAGATTGACAGAAATTTGTTAAATGTCCATCAATCCCAGCTGATCGTAAATAGGAATCCTCTTGCTTATCACTTTGCGAAAAATCTCGTTCTCGCAAGCGGAACTATTGTATTCGTTACCCTCCTTGCCCATGATCTCTTCGAGATCCTTTGCCTCGTTCTTATCTAAGAGGACCAATGGGAGAATTGTAAAAGAACTTGTCATAGCAAGGAACTCACGTTCCTTTAGAGCCTTCTGAAGCTTCTCCATGTTCGGTGGGACGGTCTTGCAGTCGAACTGTTTCATCACGCTAGACAATGTACAAAGATATTCCTCTAGAAGCATGTCCTTGTTGTTTTCGTATACATCATTGTCCACACTGGTACTAAGGAAGTATTGCAAATCGTTCGCCGGTGATCCATAGGTACACATTTGAAAATCCACCTGCAATAGTACCGGAGGATTCGATCGATCGATCTTATAGACACGAATTGAATTGGAAATGAAATCGGTGTTACGTTGAAAAGAAGAGGGATTCGTGTTTAGGAAGTCGTCAGTGGGTCTAAATATCTGTGTGCGTGTATCTGTGTGTCCTATCCTTCTCTCTCTCTCTCTCTCTCTCTCTCTCTCTCTCTCTCTTTCTCTCTCTGTCTCTCTTTTTCTCTTTTCTCTTTCATCGCGACAAGGACGGACAGGTTCCTTCCGGGTACACCTGAACGCGATCGAATCGAATTTATTGCATTATTCATAACGCGTGACAATACGAGGGATCGCCTTCCCTTCGACGTTTCGTTTCCGAACATTTTTACCTTTCGCTATAAAGAAGTCTCTCTCGTGAACGTTGAAAAAGATCGCGAGTGGCCTCGATAAAAATTCTCAGTAAAATCTAGCCCAGGTATCTTTCCCTTTCGATAAATATAGGATGGAATTTGGATTTATTCGTTTTATTTGAAAAAAAAAGGAAAAGAACTTATTTATCATTTTCCACAAGCAATCGTGTTATCAGAAAACGACGACTATGATTTTTTTTTCATATCTTATCGTTCCATCCCACGTTGAATCGTCTTTTTACGAACATAAAGGATAAAAAAAAAATACGAGCACAAGGACATAGCCTTCCTTTCGCAATGGCAAGCCTTTTGATCTACATCTAAAAGCCGACGAGTTTCCAAACTAGGTGGCCTACATAGAAATAGAGAAAAGCTAGATTTGGTTTAACTCGAACGTTTCAACCTTCCGTCCTTCGATATTTACTAAGCTACATTTTTATATACTTACGTTTCTATACGAAGGTCTTTTCGATTTCCTTTCTCTCATCGAATCTTACGAACACCAATCAATTATCTACCTTGAGTCAACTGTGATTCTGAAGTATTTATTTCGAATCGTTTGCCGTTGAGAAGCTAAGCTTTCATCGAAGGTTGTTTTTACTTTGACATTTTCCCTCGAGAAACGACGTACATTTAGATCTTTCCAATGATCAAAGAGAATGGTAGACGACGAATGTAAATCGTATCGTTATACTCACAAAGATATGATCGATCGGTTTTCCCTCCTCGTTGTAACGAAACATCATATTGTTCACCCAGAAGTCGCCATGATTTATAACGTTGAATTCGTCCGGCCGGCACTTCGATATCTCCGCAGCCTTATCGTAAATCTTTTCCGCTAATTTATCGATTTTCTCGGCGTATCTACGAATCCATTTACACAGATTAATAACGCATAGAACTTGTGACATATAGTTACATATACAACCTTTTACATAATTACTTATACCAACTTTTCAAGATCCGGCCATTTTCGTATTTCCTTGCCTAAAGATTTTGTTCCAAGAGTAAAGAAACTCGTCAATTCAGGAGGATGTTCGCTGGAGAATATTCCTCTGATATAAAACTTTTTTTGATTCGGCTCCTAAAAACATATGATATCTTTCAATCAACTCGTACTTAGCTATATCCGATATCTACATCTAATTATTGTTACATCGTGTTCGCGTTTATACGCGAATGCACGCATACGAATCTTCTTAAATTTTACAAGGAAAGAGACCACCTAACGTTGGAACACGTCCAAGGATAAAGGGTAATAAGGGATATTGAACTTTAGTTATCCTCCAGGCAGACATTTCGCATGTATGCACTTTGATTCCAGCCACGCGAGTTTCGAACTCCCATTTGCGTGCACAAAATTGTTGCGGCTTATGATAAGCATTATAATTTCCTAGCTTTACTGACAAAGCATGGACTAAGTCGTTTATGGAATATGTTGACTTTCTGTCTCATCTGTCGTAAGATATATTTATCGAAGGAAGAAATGGAATCGTTCGTTTCTTTTACCAGACGAAAAGTTTTTCGATAGAATCGTATTAGCATATTATTCTTACCTTCTCGCATATGGCAACGCTACTCGCATGAAATCTAGCTAATCCTCGCATCGCCAACAAACAATGAGGTAGATCAAGACCAGCTTGACGATCAGCCATGCGAAATCCAAGAGTAGCGAGGTCCTCTATCACTAGAAACACTGGATATTCTTTCTGAACATAGAAAATTCGTGCATTGATACGATGGGCTGGTTCAAGTAAGTTACTCATCTTCTTCAACGTGTCCATCATCATCAATATTTCCGTATCGAAGATCTTCGATTTTTCGATCTAAGCGAACAATTGGACATTATTGATCACGATCGATCGAAGTCGTACTCCTGAAATTTAAGCTACTTGCTTCGTCGATCATTCAGATAAATCTATTTTTATTTTTCTTTCTTAGAATGTTGAATCCAATTAAAAACAAGGAGACACAGTAGTACCTACCAATTCTCTCTTTATATTTTCCCCCGTAGGTGCGACTTTAATAATGAGAGATTTCTTTTTTGTAACTTCTTGATTGCCACGTTTGGATGAAATTTCAACTGAAACTCTGTACATATCGCTGGTATAATTGTCACCTTTAGCCGTAGCCGGTTTTATAAATATATTTAGCACACGGATCGAATCGTCGTTCTTTGACTTCCGCATGATTTTCTCCACAAACTCGAGGTTCATCCATGATGGTGTCTCTCCAGCCATTTCTGAAATTGGAATTGGAACCGTAGAATTTCATCGACAAATCATCTTTCTTTTCGTCCTATCAGCAAATGCGAAAACGATTCTTTACAATAATTTATAGTCAGCGATGGAATATATCACCGTTTTCTTACTTTCCGTTCTTTCGATCGAGAACGCGAATCGAGTCGTTCTTTCAATATCATTATTTTATTCTTTAAAAGTCTTTCAAAATTCTATTTAATTATCTGATATTATCCAAGTATGAAACAATATCTTATCATTCTATTGGCATATTGTAGATTATCATTGATGAATAGCCGCGTAGCCGAATCAGGCTTCTATGCTAAACACGTTCAATCACTTACATTCAATAAACATTCGCAGTTATCACTTGACATGTTTAAATTACTTTTGCCTTGATAGGACGGTTAAATCAACCGTTTTCTGGCGTATGCAATTGACCGTATTCTCATACTGCATAGGTTCTCTGTGAACCGTTTAATCAGAATTTATGTTAATATCCTATATTGAACTTATTTTATTAAAAAGATTGCACAAATATAGATATTCCAAAATTACATTTTACGTCTACTATCGTATAAGTAAACAAATATATAAATATCAATAAATAGACGTACAAGTGGCGAGATAATCGTTGAGATAAGAAAGAAAAAAACTTCATATTAAATAGGAACATGTGGTTTTCCATTAAACAAAGAATTTAATTTTTATTAAACGTGATATTATAGATATTCTATGAGGCTAGATAGGAAAAGATAAAAACTCTTGGATTTTTTAGTAGCTTTGTTGGTTAAAGCATTACACGGGGTATATGGAAATCCGGATTCGAAACTCGGCTCATTAACCAAAACTAGTTCTTTTTTTGTTAGTCTACAATAAGTTATATTCAAAAGTTATGTCATTTTCATTTGCATTAAAATAGAATTCTTTTGGTTTACATTTATTGAATTTACAATAAAGAATTAAATTCAAGTAGACATTTTTTATTTTATTGACCGAGCTTCAAGTATTCTAAAATAATATCTATGAAAGACCGAAAAAGAACTCGTTTGATTTATAGTAAAAAAAAAAAAAACGATAACTAGTATCTTATTCGTTTAATTTTATAGAAATCAGTCGAAGATTCACATTCACGAGGAACGAACGAATCGAGTCTCGCAACGAGATTAGTTTTACGAGTATGTTATCAAGGTCTCTTGCATACGCTCGATGAACATTATCGGAACTTTCCTTGCAATTTCTATCGCGTCTTATGAAGTATCGTGTTCTCTTTCTTCTCCTAGTTCTTCTTCTTCATTTTATCCGTGATAGAGAAAACTTAGCCGTGATATGGAAACTCGGTTCGAGCGGTAGTCGACGCAAAGAAAAAGCGAATAAAAAGAGAAAGAAATATGAAAGTACCCCGAGGTATTCCTTCTCGGAAAAAAAAGAAAGAGACGGAAAAGAAGTAAAAAATTCAAATCGTTTATGTAATGAATGATTCAATCGTTTAAATATAGAAATTTTTTAACGTTTATTGCAGTAAAATTAATTTCCGGTAATTTTAACGCTGTAAATGAATTTATTATCATAGTAATGATTGGTAATAATCGAATCATATCTGACATGACGTGTTTTAACACAAGCTTGTTAGCAAAATAACGTTAATCTTATCTTTTAATAAATCCAATAAAGTGAAGTAATCAAGGAACGAAAGAAATAATTCATAAATTTCACAGATATAAACATTCAAAGCACTTTACACAATAATTTAACGATAAGAGATTCTTTCGAATGTCACTGTTCGAGTTATAACTAATAACTTTGTTACCCACCATCACACGTTCCTGCTAACGTACAATCACATTTACAATTACTGACTGTCTTTAAAATTCGATGAGAACTCGAGTATTCCTGCGGAACGTGCAATGGACGAATGAGCCATTAGACGGTACACGCAATATTTTATAGAGTGCCTGCGGCGATCTCTCGTTCAAGAATCTCAATTATTCCACTATCTCGAATTATTAATTGCGAAGATCTACTAACCGACTTATTTTGAGTAAAACAGAAGGGAAAAAGCCCGTGACAACTTTCTAATTTTTTATATACACGCACATAATTTCGAATCAATTGTTAATATTATTCTTCTATGACTTCACTAACTAACCTGATTTATTATATATTAATAAATACGTTTTATTTCTTGTTACTGCACTATTATCTCTCTGTAACGTTGACGTATCTGCGGAAAATAAAAGTGATAGTTCTTAAATGATTCTTCATTCGTTATTTATACTCCCCAGAGAATTTTCTCAAATTGTAAAAAAGATAGATGGCGTTGTTAGCAGCTTTTTAGATAATTACTCATTGAAATCTCTGACGTATAAAGTAATTTGCTTAATCATTTTGACGCATGTCGTATCATTTGTAAATTTTTTCATTCTCATATCTTTCTTCTTTCTTCTCTTTCTATTTGATAGCTATTAAAGCTACTGTGTTTCTATTGTTCTTTTCCGGTAGAATCTGAAACTACGATATTACGGATAAATTATCTTTATAATTAATATTCTAAATGATTATTCTGAGATTCCTTATTGAGTATGATGCTTCGTATAATATACTTCATAAGGAAAATCTTAGCGAGCTTAGTTATGCATATTAAAAAATTCTAATGAATGGATAAGATAATGAGGTATAATTAGTAAAATAATTCTTTGGCTTGATAGAAACAACCATGAACGTCTAACAAAGATCTTATATCATTCATCAACTTTAATTCCTTTTCATTGACACGTGTTAACTTATATTATACCGCTTTATATACATATATACCTATCGTGTAACTATTTTATTGCTTTGATCTTAGATCACTGTATGCGTGTTGCACGTATTTTAATTATTTGTTAGTCGTTTCTGCATTGACCCTGTTACGTGACATGTCGTAATAATCAATGGGTCTGTCGACAGAAAAAAATTCGTGTAAAAAGATCTAAAGCGACATTCGGATAGCTCATTGTCTGTTTTTTGCAAAAGATGACTTTTCCGAGTGACCACGTTTTACTATAGGATTATAGGTCGCACGGGCATAACCCAAAAGTTTTTGACTAGTTTAGCAAAACGTTAACGTCGCTGACATATTTCCGTGCTCCTACAAAAATAGTACGACCTAGCGTGAGATCGATATACGAACGAAACGTTATTTTTCCAGCTTACGTTGATATTTCTATAGATTTTCTTTATCACGTAAAAAGATAATTATGGAACCTTTCATAATTATAATTATTTGGTGCTATCAAAATCAATACTCTTTTGTTTTTATCGAATAGATAAACTTATTGACTTCAAAATCCAATTTTTATTAGCGTAAGAATGTTCTATTTAATATCTCTGAAGATAAAATTTTAGTATCTCTGATAAACTATCGTCAGAAGTACCAAATCTATCATGAATTTATGATAAATGTATACGATAAAACGTATAGATACGATTTCAACATTCAAAGAATGATTTTACTTTGCTAAAGAACAAAGGAGTCTAGTCATATATATTAGAAGCTTATTATTAAGCTCACGCTATATTGAATGCATTATGTAATTTATTACATTATGCCCTCTTACGTGAAGTTAACAAAAGTCAATTGAAAAGTATTATGTCATAGCACTAAGACGCTATATAAATTATCCAAATCATCATTGTTAATGACAATGTTAATTTTTTTTTATTATTTAATAAACTAAAAATTAAAATTAAAAATAATAAACTAAAAGCTAAAAATTCTTTATAGCGCACTATAATCGTATTTTTTATATTCTCTTTAATGAGAGGAACTTGTTTATCTTTTTTTGTTGACAAAGATTTTTGACTATACATAAATCAATAAATCGTATTTCAAGATTCTCACGAACGGCAAAAAATATTCAACTTCCTGTAATACTGTACTTTCATAAATCATCGTAAGGATCTCGAGATTACGAAATGTTTGAAAATTAAAAAGAATGAAATTACTTAGAGAATGAGAAAGCGGGCAAATTAAAAGAGCAATGGATGCGAATCCCGGAAGTAAGTAAATGTAATAAGCATTATCGTTATCATCGATCAACAAAATTATAAAGATTTGCTTCTCCTATCGCTACTAGTAGCAAATAAACGTGAAAGAACTATCATAAAGAAATATCTTAGAAAGCGATTAATCGGTCGGGAAAAAATTCAATGAAGAACTCGAAATTACTCACTTTGAATCGTACGCTTGTTAAAAATTTCATATTTCGAATATTATATATAGAATTTACGTAACATCATTTGTTGTTAAATTAAAAACAAAGATACACGATTTTTATCTTTTCCAGAATTTAAAGATTGATACGTAACTTAAATTACCCAACAATTATTTCTTAACATTTTTATTGGGACGATAATTATCTATCTTACTTAACGGAACATATAAGAACTAATTTTCTGTCGCATGAAAGCTAACTCATCCTTACGCAATCACAACCGATGTAATCAGTCACGTAATATATCTAACATTATGCAAACTTTATCTACTTCTAAAAATGATACTACTTTTTTTGCTCTTGAAACATTTCACGTTATCTATAATGAGAGAATAACGATAATTTCTCTGTGCCCATGTGATACAGAAAGATCATTGTACGAATTGTCTACTAAAACTTGCATGCGTGACCTCGACATAAACACATACTACCAATTTAATAACCATTATAATCCCATATGACCGTAACAATAACATTGCGAACGATTTTCTGGCTAATGCGAGTAACACTCGACGAATTATGAACCACTGTGGTTGCGGTTTTATAATGTAATATGACCACTTTATACGCTCGTAGAGAGACTCTTATGACATAAAATTGGGATCTTCGAGCAATTAAATTACATAATGAACGAGTTTGCTCGTTGGTGAAATGGTCGAAAATATAATCAAAATCAATGCAGAGTCGTTAGAAAGAGAACAATTGGCTTGCAAAGAAGTTACTTTTTCTAAAGCTCGTTTCAGTGTGAGTTAAGCATTTTTCCAACTAGAAAATAGTAAAGTGTCGACGATTTTGTAAGAATTTGCTTAAGCGCCAGACTCTTACGATGTTCAGATATCAATATAAGTTCTGCTAGAGTCCGTTCTAGTCGTCGTTGTAGTCGTATTGGAATCGTTGTGGACGATTGCGAGCACTCAAGTTGAATGCAGTCGTTACGTTTCTACCCTTCGTAGAAACTCGTCCCACGTCTACCATCCGATTGTCCTCTATCCAGAAGACTCAATACCTCCACGCTGCCCTCTTTACCTCTCCTCAAGTATTCGTTCTAGAGACAGACTGAGACTGAAAGAGAGAGAGAGAGAGAGAGACAGACAGAAAGAGAGAGAGAGAGATTCTTCCATTCACTCCTCGTTCGAGACAATTGTATGGCAAAGAAAAGTAAAGAGGGCTAAAAGATAGTCGTACCACCTTATTACAACGTTCAAACCGAGTAAAGTAACAATTTCTTCGTCGTTTCGGTTCTGATTTAATTATTTTCTATTCTGATTTAATCATTCCTTACTACGACAAACTTCCTTGATATTCTCTTCGTTGATTCCTCTTTGTCTATTTCTTTTCCCAATTAATATATAAAGAACGGCATTTGCAAAGTAACCTTTAGACGATAAAAAAAAGGGAAACACGGAAAGAATACTATTATGAATCATAGTATTGGACACTTATTTAAAACGCGAAGAAGTGAAAGATCGAAAGAAAAATAAGGAACGAAAGAAATTCTATCGTATATATATGTTTTGCGTTGAGCTGTTTACCGAGATTATCTTGAAAATTTTCCAAATGACCGTCTATGGTGGTACCTCCTTCCAACGATGCTTTCTATAAAGAATTCGCCTCGTTGTCGTTATCGTTGCTGCATCCTCCTTCAGGAAGTTAATCCAATCACCCAGCTCGCTATCCCTGCAGGAGTATCCAGTCAGTTGTAGAGTCGAAAGAAGAAAGAAAAGAGAAAGAACGAAGAGAGAGGGGAGTTACATCGAGACTCTTTTTCGAAGTCAGTCAATTTCGCGTAGGAGTTTGCAATTTCCGTTATCTTTCCCACAGAAAACGTATCTCCCACGGGAGAATCGCGATCCGATGATATCTTCGTCGTAAAGCGTGCCGCCTATCCGAATAAACGAAACGGAGTGCTGATAAAAGCTCGAAAGTCCTCACGATCATGACTCGACTTCGATTTACATGTTCCTCGTTATTTTCCCCTTTCTTCTTTTTACAATAGCCACTATTGCCAGGACTATCTTCATCGTCCTCTTCGTCGTCATAGTAACGCTCTATAACTTTCTCAAAATCTAGAAAAAATCGAATCTGATCATTTTCCAAGCCCCTTCGAAAATTTTTTTCAAACGAGAATTTTATTCTCCCTCCCATCCCTTACGTCATTACGTTCTTCGGCCTTTCGGTTCGAATCGTGCAATTAAATTCTCGCGGCAAGATCGACGCTCATCTCTTTAAGTGCCATTCTCGAAGCACTTGCTCTAAACGATCGAATCCTTCGTGGAA
Organism: Vespula vulgaris; assembly: GCF_905475345.1. Classification (NCBI taxonomy): domain Eukaryota; kingdom Metazoa; phylum Arthropoda; class Insecta; order Hymenoptera; family Vespidae; genus Vespula; species Vespula vulgaris. The sequence continues at coordinate 13,908,152 of NC_066587.1, forward strand.
ATCTTTTCCAAAATTCTTCGAGACGACGTATTAACGAGAATGACAACGACGACGACGACGACGACGACGACGAGTATATCAAAGGCAAATTAATCGGAGTTTAATCGAACAAACATACAATTTTCGTTTTTAAACGGTGTAGTTACTCACGTACTCTTGCACGATATTTCTTAATGATCCTCGAAGGCTCGAAACAGTCGAAAGCTTAAGGAAGGCCATAATGGTGTAGCATCGTCGACCCAATTATTATCATCCTCCACCTTCTCGTTCGTTGGATAAATTTCTTCTAACGAAAACTTATGTTTCCTTGGCGAAATACACTGACAAACGGCCGACATTAAATGCTAAAGAAATAAATACGTCGATCGATAACCTCTTTTCGAGTATCGCTCTCTTGAAGATTCTCCTTGCCAATGGAACGATGCTCTATCGTTCCACACACATTCTTACTGTATAGTACACATACATATAGTATACATTAATGGATTATCGTAGATTTCAAGTAGGAAGGATGAAAAATGTTGCGGTATTGCAGGCGAACACGTTTCTATACGTTGATCCTTTTCTCGCGAAAGAGGCTTAAACGCTTACCTTGCGATTCAGGAAATCCTTCTTTCTCGACCTTCCGCGATCTAAGCCGGAAGCTAAAGTTTCCGTCTCCGTTCTCCACTTTCGGACCTTTTGCTACCGGACTTTTTGAAGTTACATATATCGCCTATCTTTGAACCGACCGACACTATCTAAACTCTTGGATTCTGAGTCAACCCCAATCGACTACTTACGATCTTACCTTTCGAACTAATCTCGAAACGTTGTTTTTAGGAATTTAAATAAACTCTCGAAGACAAAAGGAGTGACGATAACGATTTTTAAGCTTCTGCAATATTGGTTGTCAAAATAGTAGATTATAAATGACTTCGAGGAGTCGTAGAAAAAAAAGAGGGTAATGAAAGAGTCAATATTTTTTTTTACGCAAACGAATGGAGAAAAAAAACGATAAGAGAGATACGCGTTAAATTTGGTCGAATTCCCAAATTCCTAAATTCCTAAATTACTTTTCATTCTCTTCTCTGCTTATATTTCACGTGGTATGCGTGAAAATCTGGTAGGTATTTCGCTAGAAAGGACGACAACGACGACATAGTACGAGTTTGGATAACTTACAAGAGAGAAGAGATACGGTGTGCGACAATAGAGCGAACCGTGTTTGGTTTTGCTCGTCAGGCGGGTGGTATCGTAGTACGGCCGGCACGTTAAATGAGTTCTGCATATAACAGGTAATATCGTAAATTCACAGCCACTACGATGGCATTAACCCACGCTTCACTGGATGAGTGCTGGAATATAATCGAGCCGACTCGACCTGAAGATGATGCCCGGGATATTCTCCTCCGGTGTGCTTTACCATCGCCACCATCAGTAGAGACACTCACCGACCCTAAATTCGTAAGATTATCCAAGATATCCCGTGATTAATACTATCGGTGGTCTTCGTACCTTACGACGTACATCGCTCATCGATTCCCGTATTACGAAAAAAGATATCCTCGTCTGTTAGATACATACGAGTATATGTACTTTCCGATATTTTATCTACGTATTCCAATAATCCTATCTAAGAGAACGTTTGAATCTTTTTGATAAATCGTTTCTCAACAATCGTTGAAATATTCGTTGGTTCTTTCTTTTTCTTTTCTTCTTTCCTTCTTTTTTTTCTTTTTGTCCTTGTTTTTATTTTTTATTTTTTATTGTGATATTCATTGGCTCTATTAACCTTTAGGATGATGAAAAGCTCGAATTGATATCGATTATAGAGCATTTTGTTATGCCAAACAAAGATGCGCATCGTCGAGAGTAATCGACTCGAAGAACTGGCGTAAATAATTTACTTGGAACAATGAAATGCCCATTCTCTTTCAAGAACGTTCTTTAAATGGAGGAGACGTTAATAATCGTTTGCTCGAACGACAAAGTCTTAATGGGTAGTCGATAATCTTCGAGTTGAGCCTCGGCGTTCTTAAGCGTATCGATTAACGCCATTAATATCTTCTCTTCTTCCCCTTCTTCTTCTTCTTCTTCTTCTTCGTCTTCTTCGTAGATTCCTTGGCTCGTTCATGAGATACAGGCTCGCTTAACGGAGTAACGTTCTCGTCCGAGCGACTAGAAGAGTTTCATAGGAAATTAAGCAGACCGAACTGATAAGTTATTGCATCGAAGTAGTGTTGAAATAAGAAAAAGAAAAAGAAGAGACGAAAGGTCGAGAAAGTAAGAAGGTAAGAAGAAAAGGACGGGTCTTTTCCGTTAAACGAGATCGTGGATTGGAAATAAATTTAATAATAGAACGCACGGATATCGAAAACCATTATTACGTTAGAGTGCTTCCAGAAGGAACTGTAAAGATTGAAATTTTGCATATCTGTTATCGATTGAGTTCGTAACTTACTTATCGAGCTGCAGATATTTCGTGGACTAATATTTTGCATTCCGCACAAATTGTATTCAGTCACGTTTGACCTAGCTATCTGTTTCTTTCTCTTTCTCTCTCTCTCTCTCTCTCTCTCTCTCTCTCTCTCTCTCTCTCTCTCTCTCTCTCTCTCTCGTCTTTCTATCCGATTTGATCTTCAACACCGTCCCGTGTTTTTCTTTCGAATTCGTCGGGCCGATAAATTCGATCTTTGGCATGTTAGATCGAAACGAACACGTTTTCACTAGGCGTTATCGTAATCGCATAAGCGGTAAGTATACGAGAAAACACGTTCGTCCGATCATCGACTCCTTTCGGTACTACGAACTTTAACGAGTAATTAGGAAATGTGACACGCGAATAGGGATTAAATTCTCATCCCATTGTTACTTCGTCGCTTTCTGATCTCCCTCGCGCGGCTTAACGCTTTAATCTGTTCCGTGCTGGGAAAGTTTCGCTCGTTGGATTTTCACGAGGGGATGATTATGGGGAGGGAGTGAGATACTGCGTGTTCGGAATAATAATTGTTGTGGTTTGGAGATATCGTTAAAACGTGCCCCAGCATATTAAGGCATTGCGGATAATTGTACGTTTATTGATTCGGAAAGGTTACGATGCTTCTCCTACGAGAAAGGATGTCATGCAATACGCGTCTTCTAAATGCTTTCGTGTTTTATTTACGAGAGCTCGGAAAGAAAAAGAAAGGAAACTTGGTTTCATTGCTTCCGTTATTGCCGTCGGGAAATGGTTCTTTTCTACTATATATTGCTAACTTGAAAACTAATCAAGTGATCATCGTTACTTCACACCTCCACAGGCACACACGCACGCACAAACACACAATCCTGTTAATTGATAAACTGAAATATGATATATAAGCTCGTAAAAAAAAGAAGAAGGAACAAGACATTCGAAGACGAGGTTCAGTAATATTTCGAAAAAATGAAAGTACAGCTTCGGTTTACCGGCTGACCTAGTATCTTGATCAAGAGGTAAAAGCACGGGGGAAAGGCGTATCGAGCTGTAGTATGTTGTACGGCTAAAATATGCCGCGCCCTTATAACTTCAGCCACCTTTTACCCTCGAAAACAAAAAATGCAAAAAAAAAGAAGTAACACCGAGCACTCCTTTTGTTTCATCGCCAAACGAAAAGCATAGACACGGAGAAGGACGAATACCCGACGACGACGACGACGCCAACTACGACGACGTCGGCGACGGCGACGGCGACGATTTACAACATCTGATTCAACGCCATAAAGGATTCCGAAAGGAATCGCTAAAGTAGCGACTGTAAGTGGTGAGAATAGTTGTATATGGACGGAGTTTCTTATTTACGAGAGATGAGGAAAAAAGATTTGGGCGTTTCACGAAGTAGAGAGACCTTTAGATAATTCGTTATTTATATCTACGTCGTGCTTAAGAAATCTTAATCTATCTGTTCGCGATAACTCTTCGTCCGCGCGAGGAGAATCTTTTTCTTGAGCTTTCATCGCTCGTTTCCTTACGTATGTGCGCCTTCCGGACCTAACTTTTTCGTCCCACGGCTATTTATCACTCCCCAACGAGTAGCCAGCCGCTTTCACCTCTACCCCTTCTCTTTCATCTCTTCTTCTTCTTCTTCCACCTCTTTCTCTCTTCTTTCATTCCCCGCTCGAATCGCTTCCGGTTTTCTTACTAGCAAAGATTTTCAGAAGCGAACGACGCGATGCTTCTTCCCTTCTCCTGCGGCTTCTTTTTTCCTCGGTTGTCTCGAACGTGGCCTTCGTAGGAACGTAGAGGACGTACGGTGGAGCGAGAGAGTTAAGTTCGAGTGAAAAGCGAACCTCGATGGTATGATAAGGATAGTGAGCGAGAAAAGGTAAAGGAGAAGAAGGAAGACGAGCTGGAAGAAAATGACGAAGAGAAGGAGAGGTAAAGAGGAAGGGTCGTGCCAACGAATATGACATTTTTCGAAGACGCCGAGCTCCGATGACACGAGAAAGAACGTCGCATCGTTGTCGACGTATCTAGCTTACCCCCTTACCTTACTCACCCAACTCTATCCTACTTTTACGCGTTCTCCTTTCTTCTTTTTTTTTCTTCTTCGACATGCGAAAGATTAAACCCCCGCTTTTTATAGCGACGTGCACGGTGAAGAGCCCAACCGTGTACCTACCTACTTACTTTCCTCACGCGAGGCTATTTACCAACTTTCCATGTATATCGAACGACGCTCGTTATTTCTCTCTTCTCTCTCTCTCTCTCTCTCTCTCTTTCTCTCTCTCTCTCTCTCTCTCTCTCTCTCTCCCTCCCTCCCTCCCTCCCCGACCCTCTATTTTATTATAAGACTGCACGAAAGAATGGATCGTCTCGTGGTAGTACGTAAAAGACGTCACCTAACCACCAAATAGACTAACATCGTTTTTCGACTCAAAAAAGAAATATTAATCAATACCACGTGCAAAGATAACGGAGATCGTATATCACGAAAATCTGATATAAATAACGCGTGCGTTGTATAACTCGACGACGCTTACTTGCGTGAAATTTGTACAAAGACGAAATTAAAAGGAAATTTTATGAAAAATGTGCAAGGAACAATTTATTATTTGCCGATATAATAAATTTTAAGAAATCAAATAAATTATTTGATATCAATTGATCATGTTACTCGATTCATCTTCCATACATTCAAACTCACTATAGCATCGTCCATTCTTGAAGCTTTTTAACGCTCCTCGGTAACACCTTCTTTTCGTTCTTTTCGAACTATCTTACGTCAGCAAAAGCTCGCCATGCTCCGGCGCGTCTCTTGGCACGACCGAGCCTCCGGCAAACTCGAGCGCGTCACAAGCTCGCCGCTTTTACTGTGAAAAATCTTCACCGTTGATTCTTATTTTATAAAATGTTTCGAGAAATCTCTCTCTCTCTCTCTCTCTCTCTCTCTCTCCCTCTCTCTCTTTCTCTCACTTTTTCTCTTTTTCTCTCTCTTTCTCTCTCTTTCTTTCTATCTCTCTCTTTTTTCTATTTATCTCTCTCTCTCACTCTCCATCTCTTTCTCTTCCTCGGTATCGGAAGAGCACGTAAACGGGAAATTACATTTTGCTTTCTACCTGGCGATGGTCTCGCTACGTGTATTCATTTCTTTCGTCCTACGAAGCGAATGAAAAATCAAGGATACCCATTGATACAGATTTTATACGCTAGCTTCTCATAGTAAATCCGTATGTCCGTTTTAGTACATTTTCTACACATTTATTAGAAAATCTTGTCGAGATTTATTCGTATTAACCGGAAAGCGATTTCGCAGAAGTGTCCAACTAGAAATATCCTTTGATGTTAACACGCATATGAGAAAAATTTTTGCTTTTCCTTTCTCTCTCTCTCTTTTTCTCTCTCACACATACTTTTATGGAAAACATCAGTACGAATAAAATGTGTTTGGTGGTAAATGAAGCGACGTAAAAGGCCGAGAATTGTGGCACACAGAGAAAGCTCGTTTCCAAGGGAATCGCATGAACTCTGGCGGCCAGTCAGAAATCATATCTCATTTTCGGCGAGAAACGTCTGCCTGTCTCTCTTTCTCTCTTTCTCTCCTTCTCTCTCCGTCTCTCCCTATGTCCCTTTTTTCCATCCATCTACCTCTTCTCCTCGTTCGCTGCACGAGGAGTATTACCAGCGGGATAGGAAAAAATTATGCAGCTAATCAAGAATCGCGTCTGTCGGTCCCTCGCGCGATATATCACGGAAGGATCCAGCGCGAGAAATGGCCGGGTCGGTCGACAGGTCGGATGGGTGATTTCAACGAAATGGGGAGAAGGTGGAGAGAGAGAGAGAGAGAGAGAGAGAGAGAGAGAGAGAGGAGACAGAAAGAGAGAGAAGGAAAGGTCTAGCCTTCGAAGCCGAGTCGACTCGAGCCATCGCTACCTACCACTACCATCGCTGCCACCTTCCGCGCATTTGACTTTACGAGGCGCCATCGCTCATAGAATCTTCGCTGCGATCTTTTGCGAGACCCCCTTGGGAGCTACTGGATGAGGGAGAAAAATGTCGGAGCTCGGTGGATCGATGAGTTTGCATTAAACATCTCGAGCGGGATTCCTCGTGCGAACTCGTTCTCGCGTTTCATACCATCGCCGATGATTTTTGCAAATCTTTCTTCTCCTCGTTTATTTTTCGTATAATAAAAAAAAAGGAAAGAAAAGAAAAGAAGAAAAAGGAGTTCTCTTTATGAAGATACTAAACAATCTCTCTCTCTCTCTCTCTCTCTCTCTCTCTCTCTCTCTCTCTCTCTCTCTCTCTCTCTCTCTCTATCTATCTATCTATCTTTCTCTCCCTTTGCTTCTCTCGATTAAAAATAGAATAATCCGACAAACGATGAAAACACATTAATCGAAAGATGTATCACAACAGACCGGATGATCGAAGATGAAAGAGAATTTGTCATTGTTTCTTTCTTGAATTTTCTCGTAGATTTAAAGTCCAAGCATAGCGAATATAGTTTACGAAGAGATAGCAAAAGACTTTAGGAGAGCGAGTCTTCCCTTTCCTTTCCGGTAGGTTTCTAGCAGTAAAAGACGTGCGACTCGAGTCGAAACTAAGTGGAAAAGGAAAAGGAAAAAGACAACGAGAGAAGAAAAACGAGGACGACGGCGTCGTCGCTGTTGCCGACTACGACTACGGTAAAGGTACGAGACTCGCCCAGGGCAGTAATAATATCGGGAAGGTCGAGCTTATACTGCGGTGAGGTTTTCCCGATAGTTCGAACCCCGAACTTTCTGACGAAGTTGCGAAGCTTTAAAGCGAAAGCTTCAACGGGGTTTCGCGCCTGACGAAACTCTTTTCCTTTCCTACGAACTTGCGTGCCTGTGTGTGTGTGTATATGAGTGTATGTGTATATAAGTAAGGAGTCGACGTTCTCGCCTCGCTTGGACTATCTTGGAAAGGAAAAAAATGATATGTTCGAAAAGAATACCGGTGGTATTAACTTCCCTCGCGAATGTACTTATCACGGAATTCTCATATTATAAAAGTTCCCGACTCGGTCCTTTCTACTTTCCCTGGCAGTTCGAATTTTCTCGCCGCCAGCGCGTTTCGGGAGTTCAACAAAGGAAGGTTTTATTACAACGTACTTCATTGTATCGTAGAGAAAAGGTCGTTATCGAAGTCTTTAATGGTCATCTTTTATCGAACGATACCTTTTTAGCGTTCTAGGAAAAGTTGGAAAAGCGTTAAGAGCCCGTCAGTACACACGAGGCGAGACCTACTTTCCACCTATGATTTCTTTTTTTTTCTCTTTCTACTCTCCTCTCTCTCTCTCTCTCTCTCTCTCTCTTTCTCTACGAATCGGCTCGGCTATGTTGCATAAGCAGAATTCATAACTTTTCGTGAGAGATTACAATGCTTTCTTTTTTACGAAAAAGAAAGAAACAGGGAGAGAGAGAGAGAGAGAGAGAGAGAGAGAGAGAGAGAGAGAGAGAAAGAGAGAATGCGACGACATTACGTCGAAGCGAAGATGAAACTTCTCGGAAATGTGAAACACGGAACTAATTAATTATTACCACTCTGGGATATAATTCTCAGAATTAATACACTGTCCGGAATAATTCGTTCGTTGGTACGTCAAAACGTGCCACAACGAAATAAATTTTAATAATAAAACGAGTATGACTGATTAACATGCGCGTATCACGCACGTAGAGATATTCGTTGCTCGTTAAAAATTAACCATACACTCTGTACCAAGTTGACATCGACTTTACTGCCGTGCAAGCTAAAAATTAATAGGTACGTTTAACATTTCCAAAAAACGTCTAACATTTGCGAGATACTACAGTATATAAATATTCTTCGCTATGAAAATTTTTTAATAGTTGTGAAAGTAACGATTCTATGTAACTTTTGTCCTCTTAATATTATTTCATTAATATTATGTAACAGTTTTATAATCAAAGTGCTCGTTACTTAGTAATTTTTGAAAAATTCAATAACGGGATAAGAGAAAAAGCGAACGATCGTTAAAACGAATTCTATGTCGAAGAACCGCGCGATATCGATAAATGGTTTATTCTCTCATCGTTGTATCCGTGTCAAATCGAATTAGGCAACAGGAAATCCGGTCGAAATCTCGACTAAACAGAGTAAATCAGGACATGCAATTACAGAAACATCGTTTCACTGTTGCAAACTCTCGGTCGAGAAGGGTCGGCAAACATTTCGGTCACGTCGAAGTGTAATGGTCAGTAAATAACAAATAACTCCGTCTAACTCCAAATTCGGAGCTTCTTCTTCTTCTTCTTCTTCTTCTTCTTCTCGTTCTTCATTGAGAGAAACGGCCGAAGCTATTCCAAGTTCCGCGGAGTATACGCACGCGGTATGCTTTCTTAAATCCTCTCTATGCTAGTTAAAGAAAGCCCGACATAATTCGGAACACTATTTTTTCATTTTGAACAAAGCGATATCTCAAGTAATTTAACTTGATATGCAATATATAATATAAATCTATTCTACCTTCTTCATAGATACTACCCTTTTTGTTTCTTTTCGAATCTAGATACTCTTCGTTAAATTACGACGGTCATCGATAGAGAGCACGTCGTAGCATAAATCGCGATAGACGATATAGTACGAACGTTAAGAGAATGGCTGTCGGAGAAGAAAGGGTATCTCCACAACCTTCAATAGGAACGTTCGCTAAGGCGAAAGACGAAATTCGCGACGTTGCACTTATCCACCGAAAACGGGATCGAAATTTCTAACAAGTTCGAGTTTGTCTCGTCTTCTTATTGTACTCGAGGGCTTCGAGTCAAGTGTCCTGCCCAATTCGAGATCCCACATACGTTCACGCCAACCCCTTAAAATCCTGCGATCGCTCACATCGACCCTTCGTGATCTCGTAGCTCGGTCGCACGTACATCTTGCTCTACATGCGAAAGGGTATTCTACAGGGCGCTCTTCCGCCACAGGATTGGCCGTTCTCCGTGGGCCACGAAGGACGTTCGTAAACTTGACCATTTACTTCGGACGAGCCTGGCATATTTCTACATTACTCGCGCGAATGGACCCGAAAATACTACATCCATAATAAATATCTACCTATATGGTGTGGGCTCGAGTTATACGACGGAATATCGATCAATTGAAAGTTCGCAAAAGTGGAGCTTCGGTTCGATTCAAAGAGAACTCATCGAAATGAATGCTTGTCGGACTCTCGAGTTCGCCTCGACCTAGAAGAACTAGAAGCTTTACATGAAATATTTGAGACTTCTCTATTGGTGTTATCCTATATATGTACATAAATAGATACACACGTGCTTACATATGTACATATATAGACACGAACATGTACATATATATATGTGTGTATATATATATATGCGTTATATATAATATATTACAGAATTCTATCGTTATTTGCTTAGGAATAGTCGAAACAAACGTTGACATCAGACAGTCTAATTATCCCACAAACGTAACACGTACCTCGCGGGCCAAAATGTACGATGCCTGTCACAAGTAGTGTGTACTATTTCTAAGCAACCACACCAACGTCAACTTCTCGCTTCTCACCCTTTCTCTCACGATTCTTTCGAGCAAAGAGTAAACATGTAGACTGCGAACTTTCGAGCTGTCCGGATTCTCGTATTCACGAGCTCGCTCGACTGCGTTCTGCTTTTTGTTCCCGGTATACAGGTACTCCGCAAATATCTCGAAACGTGCAATTTCACATGGATTACAATACAAGCACTTTGCCACAGGATTATTTGCTTTATCCAATTTACTTTACGATTCACAACCGCGACCCTTTTCACTTTGAGAGCCACTCTCTAAGAAAGGATTATTAATATCTTCGTTCCCTGAACTTTACAAAGAAATACTTTAAGATGGAATTCTCGCTACTCGCAGAGGAACACCGAGAAAAATAAAAAAAGAACGAGTAAGAAAGAAAGAAAGCTTGGACTTTAACGTCCAATGGAGGACACGAAATAATATCGTGACGTTTCACTTTTGAAAGATAGCCAAGACAATTTTTGCACGTGTCTTTCATCGAGTAATGCTTTATTTTCTTTAAAAAAAAAAAAAAAAAAAGAAAGAAAGAAAAAAATTCGTGACATGAACAATCACGGCGAGAAGGCGGCCGAAGAAACTTCAGAAAATTTCGTTTGATGCAAGAAAACGGTAACATGGTGAATGTATTCACAAGAGAAAATCTGTTTACAGCGACTCTATTTACGTAACATGTGTGGTACCCTATGCAAACCATTCAGCTAATAGAATATATTCACGGTTTTGCCCCCCGAGGAAACATAAGGGGTTCAGACCCCGTGACTGGTAACCACTCCGCTGGTATGTCGTTATCGCAAATTCGCTCCCTCTTCCTCTTCCTCATTTTCCTCTTTTCATGGCTCGAAACTTAACAATGCAGCTAGCGGTGCCTGGCACTGCTTTCTCCCTGCCTCTTCTCCTCTTCCACTATTTCATCGACGAACCACTCTCTGCTTCGCGCCGTTACCATAATTGCCAGGAAAACCCCCGTCGACCGTTAAATCTTCTCGTCCTATAATCCTCGTGGTTTCTCTCGTGTCACGCGATTTATCCTTGTCTTTCCTAAATTCCCAATTGAATCGATTAACTCTTTCTCTCTCTCCCTCTCTCTCTCTCTCTCTCTTTCTCTCTCTTTCTCTCCCTCCCTTAGCTATCGATTTTCGATCATACCAACATTATTCAAAGGATCTCCGTTGACTTTAAAGATACTTCCGGTTATGTTTTAACTAAATATCTCCTCAATACTTTAATCAACACCTTTCATCTTTCTTTAATCACTTCGTCGGAAAATATTTTGTAAAAGTAGCTCGTTATAACGTTACGAGGAATATTGCCGTCGACGTTATCGTCGTAGTTTAATACTTTTATTAAATACCTAACACTTCTCTCGAGAATGAGGACGGTTATAGAACGAAGACCAGTTATCGCCTTGTCGGAGGAAAGTTCAATGTCGATGAGAAACTCTATAGGAAAAGAATATCGTTAATGATGTTATCGATGCTCGACGAAGTTAGAACTCTCGGATATCTATTTTTCGATACGAACCACGAAAATTACAGATGGACGAGGAAATTTTAACTATGCAAATAATCTAGACTTTATCGAATATAAATGTTTACTGCATATACATAAGTTAATGGATATGTCGCAGATATGATTTCCACAAAACATATTCAAATCATGAATTATTATTTCATATGTAGTGGAGAAATTGCGATCGAAATGTGATTGTCTATCCATCGTTCTATCCTTTCGCTTAGCTATCCCATCCAACTCGAAACTCCTATTGGAATAGTTAAAATATTTAAATCAGCGGTACGTGCACGTAAAGTAGCTTTCGTTAAAATAACATTTGACGGTACAATACGCGCGAATCCAGGCGGTACAGGTCGCGGCCAACTTTACAGGCCGCTGCCAAAGCTGCTGGCGCACTGTTGAATATTTTAATTGAGTAATTAGAAAGCCACGTTTCTCTTGACTTCGTTTACGGCTGCGCCAGAAGGTGCTCGTTCCGACTCCGAATTAACTTTCACCTTTAATACTTTTACGGTTTTGACAAACGAACGAACGAACAAACGAACGAACGAACGTAGCATCGAAAGAACGAACGAACGAACGAACGAAAGAACGAACGTAACTACTTGCGTATGTATTACAGTGCGATTAGAGAAAAAAAAACAACAGAAGTTAGAAAAGAGTAGACAAAACGTTCCTAGCGCGAAACAGAAGACGCATTGTATTCAGGCTTTTAAAGCATCTTCATTATGCTAATGGCTACTCGTATTTTCCTGAGAATCATACGAACTTAGATATGTACGTACCAGCGTATATGTGTTCGGTGAAAGCTCCTAAAGAAAAAAGGAATTTTCAGTTTTCTTTTTTCCATCTGCGGAATTTTCGAATTTTATCGCGCGATATTTCATTTTTTGAGAGGACGCAACGGTTCTCTCGGAAGAGCTTGGCTATTTCGTATCCATAGCGTCGCAGTCGAAATCGATGTAAATCGAGAAACGCGCCGGGGAGGAAAACGATCGCCGGAGACAAAGCAGTGGTGTAGAACGAACGCTTCGGTCCGTGCCGAGAGACCGAAATTCGATGTTCGAAATCAACGATACGACGATACTTTCAAAGTATAGCTCTGTTGTCGTCGTCGTCGTCGTCGTCGTCGTCGTTTCAAGCTCGAGACTATCCCACGCGCTACTTGCATGGGAAAGTACAAGAGCTCGTTGGAAAACTATTCGATAGAAGTGTCTCCTACTGATATTTGTTTCCTCTCTCGATGTTGTCATATAGAAAACGATAAACAAATATCGTTCTGGGTCAACGGTATTCTCTTTCTCTCTTTCTCTCTCTTTTTCCTTTTCTATCTCTCAACAAAACCAAATCTGGATATCTTCATTCCATGTTAAACGTTTAAACCAAAGAATATACTCTCTCTCTCTCTCTCCTTCTCTTCTTTTTCTTCTACGGCTTCGAAATTGGGAATAAACTTGGAATAAAATAAAAGAAAGAATGAGAGAAGAGTGAGAGGAAAAGAGAAGGAGAGACACGATCGTTGACCGCAACGTGGCCAAATTCGAAACCGAAATCGACGATACGAGACCTCCCTTTCTCTCGCTTCCTCTCTCATCCTTTTTCTCTTTCTATCCTATTCAACGTTTTACCACCGAAAGGTATCGCCCTACCGTGCTTTTGGCCAAGTTCTCGAATCTTGGGGGTGCGGCTCGAAGAACTCGGCGTACGTGCCGAGACTCGAAGGTACGAACTTTGGGTGTTAGCCAAGAGGCGTGGAGCCTTGTTCTCTCTCTCTCTCTCTCTCTCTCTCTCTCTCTCTCTCTCTCTCTCTTCCCTTCTCCTCCTTCTCTCGATTTTCTTGTTCTTATCCTTTTTCCTTCTTTTCTCTTGGACTACGATATTTTTTCTCGGTCACCGGCCTGTCAACGAAGTATTGTTCCCGCAAAACGAAGAAGGTATACGGTCGAATTTATATATGGTGCACGAGATGGTGGTGCAACGTATGCGGTCAGAATATGTACTAAAGTGTGTAACCACTGAGAAGGGATACACTGTGGCAAGATGTTGCCTGGTAATAGTTTAGTTTGAAAAGGACCGATGGTGAAAATAAATCCATTAGGAAGTTTACATTTATTTCTCAGATATTCCGATCTGATTTATAAAAATATTTGATAACATCAAAATCGTTATTAATTATTGTTAAGAATTTAATTTTTCGTTGGAAAAAATTAATACAGATATTAACGAAGCTTGGTAATAAAAATAACGATCCCCTAAAAATAATGGAATGGATCGATACCTCCGTCGAAGCTCTCCTCGCGCTCTTATTCCTTTATCTATCGTCTCCACTTTCATATTTCATATCTCTCAGCGTAAATCCAATCTGCGCGGAATGAAAAATGTTTCACTCGGAAATTGTATGACGTATATCTCATATCGTAAGCTTTTACACGCCTCTCCCATAAAGCTCTCTCTTATTTAGATAAATATCGTAATTATTTTGATGCAGGTTAGAGAAAAAAATAAGAAAAAATCCCGGACATCGCAACGGTAAATTTTACATTATTTAATAATCGATTAAATTGTAAGTTTTCAAACCATAACTAAAATGTTGAGATAAAAGATCGTAATATTCAAAGTTATTTCACCTTATCGTCTTAGCGATCTGTTTACGATATAAACAATCCCATTGACGTCCGTTGTATCGAACGAGTGAAATATCAAAAATCGAAAAATGTAAAAAGAAAAAAAGAAAAATAAATTAACTTACATTTATTAAAGAATTCAAATAGTTTATCGAGGATTAATCGACTCGCGATGCATTCGGCCTTGCCTTTATCTTCGTCATGTAACGGCTTTTCATAACGCGGTAAAAATCACTGACACGTTCGTAATGCACTTCCAACAAAATCCGCTTCCATGGGGGGCGAATGTGTGCCACTACTCGACAATACACCGCGTATTTATCGTTCCTCGCCCTCCCAACAGAATTGAGGCACGGACCTGTGCATTCGTGAAAAGAAAAAAAAGGAACAATCGCAATCGTTCTCAATCCATCCGCCTCCCACTCCCCCGGACTCCATCGACCGATTTACCACCAACGCAGAGATCCTATCGACGCAGAGATAGAGAAATAATTTTACGTCGACTCGTCAGCGTCCCGCATTGCGTTCGCTCGCGGCTCGTCGATGCCTTTGAGCGTTTCTTCACAATACGCGCGATATTGCACCGATATCGTCCGACGATTTCCGACAATTTTACGTCTACCTGCCTCATACAAATTTCAATTTCTAGCAGTCGCGTCGCACTGCCCATCTCCCTCACCCTATTTGCCTCGAACACAATGGGGAAATTCTATCGAGCTTGTCGTTTCTCGTATGCTCGCAACATCGACGAATCTTTGCTTTTCTTTTGTTATTTTATTCAATCATCTTTGAACTAGGAATATATTTCCTCATTGTAAAAAGAAATAAATAAAGAAACAGATAACATAATTTCCATTGATTAACAGATTTTTAACACGATTTCGCGAAATGGATAAACGATAAACCAATCCTACCAATCATTATTATCCTACAGCTCGAATATTATTTTATTCGGTAAAAATATTTAATGGCATTAATATACAAATATATAAATGTAGAGGTGTAGAAATCATCTCGAGAATACAAATCGCTTTAACACCATTTGGAAGTAGGAAAAGAGAAATGTGCAATGATAAAGGATAAGGAAGAGCGAAAGAGAAACAAAGAGAACAGGAACGCCGAACTTCACTTATTGTTAGATATTAGTTTATAAACTATGTACAGTAATTTCAGGCTCAAAGGAGACGTTATAGATAGGTGGAATCGCGGTGTTCCATAACAGACAGTTAAAATTTTATAATGTACTCTCGACAGCGATAGTACAATGTATTACCTACTCCCTCTTCCTCCTTTCCTTTCTCTCTCTCTCTCTCTCTCTCTCTCTCTCTCTCTCTCTTTCTCTTTCTGTCTCTCTCCTTCTCTCTCTCTCTCTCTCTTACACACTCTCCCTCTGGCTCTTCCTTCTATTTCCAGCACGCTCCGTACAAATACAATTACCTTGGGGCTGCAAAGTTGGCAAAGTTATCCTAGACTACAAGCAAGGTCTCGCTGATCCTAACGCTGCAGACACGGAAGGATAGAGCAACCAACTGTGTTCATTCGTTTCAGTCTCGATATCTATCCTTTGTCCTTCGGAAACTCACTGATACGACTACATCGTTTCAATTGCAAGATTATGTTGACACCATTTGTTTTTCTCTTGTTCTTTAATCTACTTTTTTCGGACGATCGCAAACAATAAAAAAAAGTACAAAGAACAAAAATAATTAAAACAAGCTCGATCATCGTCCGTGTTCTCTACAAAAAACGTTTCTCTTTTTCGTAGGTGAGTCCGGCAGCGTGAGCAGTGTGAACGTCGATCACGGTAAGCCGACGAATTCATGGGCCAGACCTCAATTCGACGACATCGCACCAAAAAATATCACTGCCATCGTTGGTCAGACAGCGGAGCTTAATTGTTACGTTAAACGTCCAGGTGATCGTGTGGTGAGTAAAACGATGTATCGTATAACACTGTGTTGATAATTTTCTTGCAATAATCTCCGTTCGGCCACTTAAGTAAGCTCGTTAAGCTTGTTAAATAGAGGCGATCAGTATCGTTCGTAATTGCCAGTCTAAAAAACGATAAAAGAATTCGCAAGTGCCTCGAGCACGTGATTCCCATGAATCGTTCATGTAACGTGTTAAAGTTATCGAAAAGATTCGTGATAGAAAGGGAAGAAAGAAAGGTACAGAAGAGAAGAGAGAGAGAGAGAGAGAGAGAGAGAGAGAGAGAGAGAGAGAGAAAAGGAATGAAGGAAAAAAATAGATGATGGATAACGATGCACGATATAACGCAAATTATGAGAACGCATGCTATAGAAAAGGTGCTTGACTAAAAAAAGATGGGATTATCGATTCGAAGGTTCATGCCTTCGAGCGAGAGCGCGAACTCGCATTTTTTGGCGATCTTTTTCTATAAAGAAATTCTTCAATGGCGCATATGCCGACAAGTTGAAAGAGCCTGCCTACGTTCGAGTAGAACGACTCTTCGAATTCTATCGAGCGCGAGGAGAACCTTTAAAGGTCCTTATATAGTAGAATCTCGTATGAATAGCCTGGCTGGATGGCTGGTTGGTTGGTTGGTTGGTACCTAACGCACTTAACCGTATATGATTATCACGTGCAAGCATTTAGGCGCGACTGCGACGAAATAATAATCGGACGTCTGCTTATTAAATAATAATATTAAGGTAACTATGCTTTCTAGAATGTCGCCGGTACCGTCGTTCTCGGTGTTCCGCCTAATCTCGCGCTCTGTGATTACGATAATAGGGCAGGGATTTGCATTTAACGCTTGGACGTCCCTAGCGAGAGCTGCACCGAGTTCACTCGTTTGTTTGCTTATTACTATTATTATGTTGTGAGTGCGAGTAACGGAAGAAAAAGCATACGCGAAAATATCGGATAGAATGAGAAAAGGAAAAAAAAAGAGAGGGAGAGGAAAGAGAAAAGAAAAAGAAGCAGAATCTGGGAGATTTCGAGTCGGACGATTTCAGCGGCGGTATCAACGCTGTGGAAAATTTCCAAGGAATAAATTATTTATTGAAAACCGAACACGCAACGAGTGCGGAATCGTAATTGAACGGATGTAGTCCGTTTCACGATTCGTTCGTTCATTTGTTCGTTCATTCGCATGTACCGAGCTTGTAACGCCATACTTTATAGTTAACTACATACGCGTATCTATATAGCGAACGATACACATATGCCCTATAATTAAGCGTTTAATTGCGTGGTACTCGAAGATACGTACGTTCGAACAAGTTCTCTATCTCTCTTAACGTAATTTAACAGGCGTTCGTAAAACGCGATAGATTTTAATTGCATCAAGAAGTGGAAAAAGCTACTGTACTTTCGCCCTTAATGAAAGTCTGGAAGTCGAGACGCGCTTTTATAAACATCCTACAAATAAAAACTGGTTCTTGAACGAAACCCTCGCACCTCTCTCTCTCTCTCTCTCTCTCTCCCTCTCTCTCTTTCTCCCTCTCTGTTTTTCTCTTTCTCTCACTATCCCTTTCTCTCTCTATCTATTTCTCTCGAGTACACCAAGATTTAATCAGATTTCTATCCTACGAGTTCTTCCACTTCTACTTCCTCCTCCTACTTCCCAATTATTGTAACTGCTTTGCAACTTTGAAAAACTTGGCTCTTTCTTCCTTTTTACTATACAGCCTTTTCTGCTTACCGCCTGCCTCCATTCTTCTATTGCCTTTACGGTTCGTGGAATAGACGAAGGCCCCTTACCTCGACTCCATCGTCGTTCAAAATGCGCGACTTTCATCGTTCGTAATTATCTGTAATTATGCATCGGACCTCTCTCAACGATCGTTTCTGTTTACTCACGAAGATATTCGAAAGTTTTGTAACATCGTAATCATTCTCGTAAGTTTACGCTTCTGGACGTAACGTAAATCACGCTCGTCGGAAAACGGAAACTTTCTTCGTCCTACTATTAATGGAATCTTGATACGCTTAGAAACTGAATTAATAGTACTACACTACGAATTGTAGGATCCCGAGGGAGTTTGATCAAGATTCAAATTTTATACTAAAATATTGACATATAGATATATATATATATCGATCGAATTACAGAGAAATCGAACTGTTCCGTTGCGAGATGATATGAGCACAAAAGATTTTGGATAATCACGAGCCCTTGCAAATTAGCAGTAGTTTCAATATGCATATCGAGTCCGAGAGATATTCTAGTAAATTTAATGACCGTGTAACATTCACTTCCACTGCATATCCTAATGGAGTTTCGGTGGAAAGCCGAGCACCGCGTGTTCGTACTTCCACACATGTTCTTTATGTAGAAGTAGATGATATCGTGGAACGCGTACCCATTATAGTCGTAAATATGAATATCTATTAAACGTTAATGTTATGGTCGAATATTGTACGGATACAAATGAACGTCATCGGATCTGTTTAAATATATTAATAAATGGAGATATAGTACAAAGACCTATGATCTGATACGATAATGTAACGTAATTATTACAAGAGAAGAGACAAAAACTTCTTCACGAATTCGATTTCAATAAAGATATCTATATAGAGAGAGAAAGAGAGAGAGAGAGAGAGTCTTTGCCGATAAAAATCACTATTTTTTGATCTCTGAAGTATACTTAGAGACGGGAAAGGTATTCGTTAAATCTCTAGTTTCATCCTAGCTACCCTCTGAAAATTCTAAAATAGTGGTATGAGATATATGATATATGTAAATGAACGTACATAGATTCGATATATAGGCGATAGTTCGTTAGTATAGGTAGGATATGTAGGTAGAGGGGTTTTGGCCACACAAGGGTTACCTTTTAATTGCCAGATACGAGAGTCTCGAATGCATGGGAAGAAGCGAATACCGGTTAGAACAGGATCGTGCAGTCGAGCAGGGGGTGGCTTCAACCTGGCCCAAGCTGGCTTTCAACCTGGCTTCGGCCAAATGAACCGATCAAGCATACTCGACGAAGTGACTGCAAGGGATATGGGTCTGTTCGATTCTCTCTCCTATCTCTTGCAACACGTATATGTATGTACATATCTAACGTATAGACATTATACGAGCGAAACAGAAAACCGTTCATACACATCAACTACACCTGTGTCCGGTAATGATCAAAGCCCTTTAAGATCCGTTCCATGAACGGCATTGATGCGGTATACTACCGGATTTCGGCACTTCGAATTTTCCTTCAAAGTTACCTATTGCATCCGTTGAAATTTATAAATCCGTGTTACGTTCGATGGTCATTCATTCCGTCGTGGCTTTTAAAACGGTGGAAAGAAAATGGATAGAGGATAGAGGTCGGCTCTGTTGAAAGACGGATAAAAAGAAAAAAACGAATCGATCGATCGAACGACGTATTAATTAACGTTCCTGCTCTTCGGCATCGTTAAATGACAAACGACACTCGGGGCAACTCGAATCGATGACGATACGCTGCTTTCGAGAATATTAAAATCTCGAAAGAAAACCGACAAAGGTATCCGGGTCTGTGAGTTTCGAATTCCAATCAACCTTTTTTTTATTCTTTTCTTGAAACAAGCGCGTGTTCCATGATTAAACCGAAATAAAAAGCGTCGAAAAAGGCATCGAGGATTCGTTGAAAATTGGTCTTATTTAACCACGATAATCTTTTCCATATAAAAAGCAATCGCGTTTCGAAGATATCTCCGAAGGATATCTCACGGATCTCATCGATCTTTCCGTTTGAACCTATGTACTGGAACCTATCTCTGACGCAACCGAAAATATGATATTTATGCATCGCATATATCAACGAATCACGACACATTCCCGTTCTACTCCCATCGAAAACTCGAGATAACGAATTTTATTATAACGCTCGGTCCTTCGCAAATCGTAAATCTGTGCGGGATGGTAATGTACGCGAGCCGAAAGTCGCGAAAAATTTGCGCGAGCACGAACTTTCGCGGAAGTAAATTTGAAAAAGATTGCGAGAAACTTCGTTCCGCCGGCGTTTCTCGCGAATTTGAAAAGAGAAAAATTTATACATACGCGTACATACATATATCCATATATACATACATCATGCATACATACATACATACATACATACATACATACATACATACATACATACGCGATTCTAATCGTAAACGTCGCGTTAATGTCGTGGAAATTCCAAAATCCTTTCGATTCGAAAAGGAGATAGCGAATTATTAGACAAGGACAACGTCTTGAAAGGGAAAGAACAAGAAACAAAAATCTATAAACGTTCCTTTCAGATTCTAGAATGAAAGAGGGACGAGGAAAAAAAGAATGAAGTAAGGGAAAAGAAAGAAAAAAATGGTGACGACAATTTCCCGTCTGGATCGTGCTAATTTATATGACAATCTAGGCAGTCGAATTACTGCTTGTTAACGAGTAACGCGGTAAATGTAATTCGTCGAAATGAAATGGCAACACTACTATGTAAGGGAACGAAGAGAAAACGTTGATTGTTAAATTACCTCTTCGTTTGAGGAAAAGTGGATGCAGCATCCCTGCTTTGCACATCTCTCTCTCTCTTTCTCTCTCTCTCTTTCTCTCTCTCTCTCTCTCTCTCTCTATCTATCTATCTATCTATCTATCTATCTATCTATCTATCTCTCTGTCTCTCTTTGTTTCCTTCTTGCTTTCTGTAGAAGCAAAACACTGAATTTGATTGCACGATCGCTCCCACCTCTACGCTTGAAATAGTTTGAATGGCTTAGGTTTAATCGTGTATCTACGCCGGTTGATTCTGGATGCGTAACTGCAGAAGGAATTCGGAATGTGCGTTATCTGGAAGCTAAACGTATGTACGTGTAGCAGCCTGTGTATATCCCTATATAGAATATATATATATACATAGGTATGTATGTATATACGTGTGGCAACACGTTCTGAACCCTACGTGCCGACTCTCTTCGTTTTCATTACGAGTAATTGATTAGCCGAGCCGCCGACATCACGGAAGACGAATCGAATCGAACGTCCAATACTTTCTCAACTTCTCACGTACGAAATCCCTCTTATTCTCTTTCTTTGGTTTTCTCTCATTTTCGAAATGGAAACACCCTGAAATTAAGAGTCGATGTTCTCCATCGAACTAAATGTCAACCATCTACCGATGAATTAACAATCAGCAAATACGATCGATCAATTTAAGGAAAAAGGGAAAAAGTGTGAATATACGAATTTACATAAGAGAATACAGCTGTTATTCTATACAACGATCTAATGTGCATACGCACGTACACATATCCACGTATATTTAACTTTACGAGTATCGAAGGTTCAAAGAAGAATCTGTATGTATAGCGAAAGCTATTAATAGCCATATACTATAAATATCGGGAAATACGTGCCAGAATATAAGAAGTAATGCGCTTTTAAGCCACGACTCTCTCTCGGATAGAGGGGAATGGCCACTAATAACCGTAAAATTATTGCGTTTGAAAATGTAGGTCGCTTCCAACAAAAGATCGCTAGTCGAGATAAACAACGCCGTTCGGTCCACCCACACCCTCTCTCTCTCTCTCTCTCTCTCTCTCTCTCTCTCTCTCGGTACATACTACCATCATGGTTCTGCGAAGAACTCGTTCGTCGCTTTGATAATATAAAAAATTGTTTTCTCGTTTCGCCAACTCGTATTTTCATCAATATTTCTTCGTGAAATGTATTTTTACGATTCTATCCCAAATATTTCCTATTTTTCATGAAATCTCCATACGTTCGCGTTTGCATTAGGCCGAATTAAATATCGAACAATGAAATGAATTTTGAACAACATTGATCGAAAAAGAAAAAAACAGCAAGGTAGGCGCGAGGGGACAGGCCGCGATCGCGTTGCTATTTAAATACAAACGAATATACATGTGGTATGGTATCTGTAAATTGAATGGGAACTATAGTATAGCTTCGCAATAGCTTCGATAAACAAAAGACTACCGAGGTGTAATGTTCCAAGTGGCTCGACGGGGTAGTGCGGTGTACACCGCGATAGCCTTTCATTTCGCCCTGGTAACTCCGATAATTGATTTAACGCTGGATCAGGAAGGTAATACATATAACTGCTTTGTACAGGAGCGGAGATGAGGATGAGGATGGGGACGAAAGCTGGAAGAGAGGGAAGAAACCGTAGGAAGAGGAGGTGAAGGAGGTCCCAGCAAGGGGTTCCGTTTAAACTTAGTTTAATTAAACCGTGGATTTATTGGGCAACGCTTGATAGGCGCGCACGAAGACACTAACGGCGTGGTAGCGAGGCGACAAGGTGCTGTGTATAGTATACTTGCACCAAGTTAAAGGGGTTGTTGTGCCATTTACCCTTACCGACGCACTACGTTAACTCTCTCAACGTATGCTTTCCACATTCACCACCGTCGCTATAGGTCCTTGTATGTGTATATTCAAGCATGCCAACGGATAGTATCTTCCAATTGGCCTCGAGAGAGAAAAGCCATCGATCGAGGTAATGGCCTGGTCGATCTATCGCGCAGGAAAATCCACGAAGAGTTAAAGCCTCGTGTCGAAAGGGGTATGTCGAGTGAAATCCTTTCAAGGTTTACGTTAAGAAACGAATTCACGCCTTTGACCCAAGTAAATTCGAATTTAATAGCACCTTCCAGGCAACCGTCTGCTTTCTAATGATCGCCTAGAGAAAGACTTTAATCAACGTATCTCGAAACTATGAAACTAAAGAGACTACTAAGAGAAAGAAGATTCTATTCTCAAAAGAGCAAAGATGTTATCTGTCGACAGGCTCCTTTACCGCAATCGTGTTATCTATCGTTTGACAAAAAAGGGTATCTTCCCCTTTGGCAAATCCTTCATCAAAGCCATTGTCGAGATGACGAAAAGACGATTTATGACAAACGATCCAGCTAAACATCACCGATCCATTTCCCCTTGCGTGACGATTTATAGGATTCGTGGTGAGAGATTGAAACGAACGAATTATGACAGAAAGAGAGAAAGAGAATCAACTACGAAATGGTTTATCTAGTGAAGAAAAAGTTTGCCACACAAATTGCTCGATCGTATTTGTCTCTAAGTGAAGAGTAAGAGAAAGAGACAAAAAGCAAAAAGATTTTTCTCGATTAAGGATCCGCTTTCGATTACATCAACTACTGTCCTAAAGTTTACACAGTCGGAACGAAGGATTTTGTCCATTACTTGACCAAGTCTTCCAACTGTTCTATCGGCACCAATGGCTGCCGATCCCAATATCTTATGTTTGAGGATTCCGGACCGATCGTTTTCTTTCTTTTTTTCTTCCTCATCCACTTCCGTATACTCTCCAAGCACATAACTCGCTTCTTAGGTACTAAGAAATTGCCAGGAGTTTACTACGTATCTTTCTATCGAATAAACAATCGTCGAGGTAAACAAAAATGATGAGAAGAAAATCGAAGAGAAACAGATAAGCGAGAGAGAAAGAGAAAGAAAGAGAGAAACAGAGAGAGAGAGAGAGAGCAGAGAGAAATATCGATACGAGATAAGACGAAGGAGTCTTTTATCTTCCAGCTAGCGAATTTCTCGAGAGTGATGGTGCCGAGGGAACGATCGCTCTCAATTAGACATATCTATATCTCGAGAAAGAGCTCAACCGTGCGATCCTCTCGAAATTCTCGAGAGGAACAGAAAACTGGCTTATGGCCGAAAGGCGATAGGCCGATAAATTATCAACTTGATACGAAGGATCGTTCGTTTGTTTCTTCAGTAAAAATTTCTTTCAGAGGTATTCTGCCTTCTCCCTTCCAAAAAGAAAAGAATAAAAATGTAAAAAGTGTTTCCTATTTCGTTTGAATATCTCGATTCTCGATGATGGTTTTATTCGCGAAGTGAGGAACAGTGGTACTTTTCGATCGAGCTTCGCGCATTTTTACATTAGTTACACGTATTCGCGAAGGTACATCTATGTATGTACGTATTCTATTTCCATCAATACGTCCTATTTCCATCCTGTTTGCGGATAGATATAAAATCATGTGGAGAGAAGGGTGAGTTTACGGAAAGGATAAATCGTTTTCCGAATGGACGAACGAATCCGAAACTAAAAGCTACGAAGAGTAGTATTCTTCTCTTACTTCGAAGAAGATATGGGATACCTCCTTCCCTTTCCTCTCCTCTCCTCTTCTTTTCTCTTCCTTTCTCCCGACAATTCCTCACCGTGAAAATTCGCCGAGTAAACAGGAATGAGAGTATGCGTGCGAAACGAAACGACGTTCGCGGCGATGCCACGATAAGCAAGCCATGTTATAAAGCGTCGTCCTTTCGAGTGTACGCCCCGTCGAAAAGAATGTGCCCGCGGAATACTAAACTACCCTTATTTACACGCCGTATACTTCGAGATATTACGACTCTCGCCGAGCTCTCGACGTAACTCGCAAAGTATCACCTTTTCTTTTTCTTCCTTCTTCTTTCTCTCTTCCATTCGTGTAGTTTAGAACAAACGAAGATAGTACAAATCTATCTCCCCTCTTATGTTTTGCGAATTTTCCAGAAGGGAAAACATCTTAGCGAATTGTTTTCCGAACTTCAATAACTCACTGACGATATGATATTTGAACGTTTTTATTAACCATTAAACGGTGATAAGCAAAAAAGTTGGCCCCTTCGATTAGCCGAGTCGACTATATTGGGAAACGAGCAAGAAAAAATAACGAACAATAAAATATAGGAGTATCTAGATTGCGGCAAACGAGAAAAGATAATAACGGAAATAAATACTGAAATGGCGTCCGAGGAAATTAGTTTTATTACCGTTTGTAGCGTTACGAGCTGGAGAAGAAAAGGGGGAGGCTGGGAAGAGGAGGTTGGTATAGAGGCTCGCTCGCGTTGCTCGTTGCTGCCGCAACTGGAAGCCGATGGAGCTGCTGAGGTTGCGAAGGGGAAGAACCAAGAATTGGAATGAGGTATGGAGGGTCGTTTGCGGCACCGAGATTCGACCGGAACGATAGGGAAGCCCGTTACTTCATTGAAATCTGACATGTAACAAATTGCACGCTCACTGGATACGCCTGAAAACGCGTTACCAAAACGTCGCTCTTCTGCGACTCTCCCTATTCGACCTCGATTATTTCTCTCTCTTTCTCTCTCTCTCTCTCTCACTCTCTCATTCTCTCTCTCTCTCTCTCTCTCTTTCTCTCTCTTTTCCTTTCTCGCTCTTACAACAAAGAAAGAAAAAGAGAAAGAATGGACGACGAAAGGGTGTAAATTCGTCACGAACAAAGTTCTCCAAGCGGAACCTTCTTGTTTCTCGACTTCCTCTTCTTTCGATAGCTTTCTCTTTCTTTTCACTTCTATTCGACTTTATCCTCTGCCATTCGCACGAGCACCCACTTCGTATAAAGTGAAGCAGTCTTCCCAGGAGACTTTTCTAACATCAACGAAATATAAGGGTCTGAATTGCGACGAAACACGAGATAAAAAGTATAATACATAATACTAAAAATATATATATATAAATTTATCTTTCGAAATAAAAATAATTATTAAACATTATGGATTTAGAACGATCGAGAATTTTATAATCGAGTCATCGCTAAACGATACAAGAAAAAAGTTCTGTAAATGAAAAGAAAGAGAATTTTCTTCGAAGCTAAGGTCTTGGCTTGACAGATATTTTCTATAGAAAGCAACGGTGTCCTTTCGAGAAAGAACACCTTTCATGGTCCACTTCCGATAGTGAACGGTGTTAGGAAGCACAGATTTTTCGAGTTTCATTCCATCCGAAGCTTCTACGACGAAAAGTTCACCGTTTCTTGAAATATCTTGAACGCTCGTCGATCTCATCCGCTTTTATCTTCCTTTTCTTATGTATCTATCTCTCTCTCTCTCTCTCTCTCTCTCTCTCTCTCTCTCTCTCTCTCTCTCTCTCTCTCTCTTTCTCTTTCTCTCTTCGTTCAAAATTTCTATGCATTCTCGTTGAGGTCCAAATGTCACCCGTTATTCCCCTCGAATCGCTTCGTAATTACTTCGTAGAATGGACTTGTTATTTCGATCATATAAAGTACGGTACATCGAAACGTAATTTAGTAAGTTGAATGCAAACGAACTGCATTTCAAGATAACTCCATGGGACGTGTTTTGAAAAGGCTCTTTCAAAATCGTTTCAGTCATTTTCTTTTTTCTGCAGAACTGTGAAGCGTTTTCCTCGTTGCGTCGGTTGAAGTCGATTGAAATTGTTATGATATATAAATACTTGTACCGAATGTAGCGCCACACTTAAGTACATACATATATAAACTTTACTCTCGTATCGCGAACAAGTTTTATTCGCGGAATTGAAATAAAATTGAAAAGAAGAGAAAGGAGAGAAACCATGTCTTCGTAATAAAAGTGGTAAAAAATAAAAACGAGTATTAATTTAGTGGCCGGTAAAAGAGACGTTCGTAAGAAGGATATAAAGTTTAAGTAGCTTCGTTGGCTGAAATCGTTGCACTTTTTGTTTTGTCCTCTGGAATACGTTTATTTACGAAGCTCTTTCTCTCTCTCTCTCTCTCTCTATATATATATATATATATATATATATATATATATATATATATATCAAGTTTCTTCTTAAGTGGCAAGAAAAATGAAATTTACGCTCGATCTCCGCTCGCGCGCGAATTTTCTACTTTTCTTTTTCAAGCAGTCTCGTCTCGTTCGTTCTTTTTCTCTCTCCCTACGTTTTTCTTCTAACTCCTAATGTACTTAGGTAGGTAAGACATCAGTGGTGGTACTCCAAACGAAGAAGACACACCCTCGTGCGAAAGGGGAAGGAGAAACGCTCTGCCATTGTTGTCAAGTACTTGCTTCTGAGCGAACGTTATGCGATACGGTCCTGCGAAGTAAGAAAAGGCACTATCAACGGTGATAGCACCGGTATCCATCGTCGGGTACACTGTGTCAGTCTAATGACGTAGCATTGTCCAGCATTTCCCAAAGGATACGACACAATACGCGTTCGTTGGAAATACGATAGCCAAAGCTGAGAAGAAACTTTTAGAAAGAAGCCGTATCGCTTCTTCGTTTTCACTCTTAAGAGAAACGTTCCTCTCTTCATCTTTGTCCTTTTCCTTCTTCACACTTGAGCTTGAGATTTCGAAATTCTTATCCTCTTACCGTTCCGTCTCTCTCTCTCTCTCTCTCTCTCTCTCTTTCTCTCTCTCTCTCTCTCTCTCTCTCTCTCTTTCTCTCTCTCTCTCTCTCTCTCTCTCTCTCTCTTCTCTTTCCATCTCTTTTCGTTCTCGAAGCAACGACGGCAGAAATTTGAATACTCCGCAGAAAGTTAGTTATCGTAAACGTAAATTTAACACAATTCGAAGTATTTAAGATAAATTATGATAAGCGCGTTCTTGGAAACTCTGAGCTTTTTCCAAAGTTTGACGCTCGTTTAAAGAATAATCGCGAAGCCGACGGTGGCAGCCGCTGAGAAGCTTAAGGAAATTCGTCTTGGTCTTATTTTGATCGACTTAATCGCGAAAAATCGTGGACCTAGCTTTCCTCGATATTTAAAGGACTTACAGCAGGGAATATTTTGTGTCAAATTTCAAATCGAATTCGTTCATATAAATATATGAACAAATATAATTACACAGGTGTTACGATCGAATTCGACTAATGAGAATTGGAAATATGTCTATAATTTGATACGAAATATTATAACATTTGTTATTTATTCCAAATTTGCCATTACAAACAGAAGGAAGATTCGTATAACCAAAATGGAATCGAAACGAAAGTCGTTGATTAGAGACTGGAAAAGCCATGAGCAAGGTTCAACTGAGCGCTCTGCTACTAAACTGAAAAACCGCAAAACCATCGGGTTGGGACAATGAAATCCTTTCTACGTTATCTACTTTTCGTGTCGAGCCTCGGTTCGAGGAAGACCTATTGTTTCGAAAGTTCACTAGGTGGAAATGAAAGAGACCGATCGAGCCTACCAATTATTTAATCTCGCCTTTCTGCCATTCTGAGGTACTCGAAAACGACAACGTTGATTCGAAAATTCACTGAGTTTCTCCATTAAATACTGCATTTTCGAACGAAATTACGAATTAAATGAATAATCTCGCGAAAATCCGTGCTGTTCCTGAAACGAGCCCCTCGTTAAAAAACTTTCTACTCATTATAAATCGATTATACCGACGGACAATAATTAATATGAAAGAGGAGTAAAATACGAGACAACGAGGTTATTTCCAAACAAATTTGTCAAATTATTAGCGCTTCATTATCGAGACTAACGGAAAATCGTACAATAGGAAAATTCACGAGAAAAACATCGAGTTTATTCGTTAAAAATTTCCATTCTAATTAATTATCTTCGTTTTAAGTAATTCGCATCTTCTCTTTTTCCTCTACCGACTCTCGTCTACTCTTTTCTTCTTTTGAAAAACATTTTTGAACGGAGTAGAACATAACATATCCGGCAGACGGTAACAACGGTGTTCATACAGATAATAAAACGCGAGTTCGTAAAAGAGAAAAGAAGAGAGAGAGAGAGAGAGAGAGAAAGAAATAGAGAAGGGCACGTGTGCGCGCCATTATTCCCGGATTACTCCGTGATGTTTATCCTTGCAAAACAAAGAAGCAGCATTCGGTTTTCCGCTTTTGCTTCGCTTTTTCGCGAAAGCATATTTTATGTCTCGCTTATTTACGGGCCTTGCGGTACTCTACAAATTTGTCAGATTAAGGGCACCGACAGGGCAGCACCGGCCTTTCGGCGATAAATTAAAACCTTAAGCCCGACCGTCCGCCTTTTCTTTTCTCCCTTTTCTCTCTTAGAAACGGAAAAGAAAGAGAAAGAGGGCTGGACCGCACGACTCGTTCCGGATAAGCGTTCAACGCGTATTTCCTTCGAGATTAGTTTCAGCATTTCTCCAAACGAGCTGCCTTTGAACTCTTCCGGTTGGCCGAACGTTCACGAGCCGCTATCCCTTTTTCGAGTTGTCGAGAAACGAATAAAAGGTTTTGCGAACGAATAAAAGAAAAAAAGATAAGGAAGGAATGAAGGAAACGATGAAAGTACACGTAGAGAAGCTTATTCTCACGATTTCATTTCCGATTTCGCGAAAAAAGATGACCCTCTAGTACATAGAACACTGGCGACGGTGTAAAGAACTGGTAAAAGCACTAGCCACGTGTTTCTCGTCGATCGTTCTCTCGCAAGCCAGTCACGTTCGCGAATTTCGTATCGTACGCGTCGTGGGAGGCGAATACCAGCGAAACGATGTTGCAGCGAATGGAATTAAAAGGTGATTTCTTGTCATACAGACCTGACATACACTTTGATCGGCGAAAAAGAAAAGAGGAAAAAAAAAGAAACAAAGAAAGAGATTTAAGTTTCGTGAGAGAGAAACTCGTGAGACGAATCGAAGAGCAATATGTATACGTAAGTACCTGCAAGATCGGTCGAGCGTTGAAATCACTGTGAGTTTGGCCAGGCTAAAAGGAAAATATAAAGAGAAAATTTATGAAAAAACTACGCGGAATGAAAACATTGAACAAAGACAATCGGTATGATAGATGGAATGTAAATATGAATATATATTTCCTATATTCTCGAAATAAAATATAAAGTTGTCGAGAATCAACGAGTTTTTTTCAAAGAAACAAACGAATGATCTGAAACGGGTCGTAGACTATTGTCCCGTCAATCTCGAAACGAAGCGTTCTAAATCCCTAGTCTATCATACGTACGTATCTACTAACTTGCACCGATAGATCGTACGGCTCAGAGTGCCAGTGCATGCGACTTAAGGGAGAGTTACAATGGCTCGAATTAAAGTGCAATTTGCTCGCAAAGTCCCGTCGAGCATTAAGATCGTAGATTTATCGCCGTAGAACTTTATTCTACTTGCGAGGATAAGACGGATAAGAAACGTTCTGCAGATGGTGAGAGGAGGGGCTGGAGGGGAGGGGGTTACGAAGAATAGCGAAGACTAAAGGAAGAAGGAAAAAAGAAAGAGGGTAATCCGACGTTCGAAGCTGTTGTACCTTTAATAACGCAGGAGATAAAAATTGGAAAGAGCCGAAGTGAATAATTTTTAATAAAGAACGGTGCCACGAGGATATCGAGTTTCCATGCATACACATAGACACATATACATAGATACATTATTCTTCTCCATATATTATAGTCGAGCGTGAAAAGAGAAAATTTCATTCGATGGAATAAATTTCTTTCAACCGCTATCTCGTCTATTCTCTATAAGCGGGATCGTTATCCCTATCTTTATTCAAAGATATTCATTTATGAGCAAAGTTCCTCCGAAATTATTATAAATATTTTTCCGATCGACGATTAACTTTATCAATAAACATCGCGAGAATGTGATATTACTAACATTTTTCCATCGTCTAGGACAAAGATTTTGAAGAGAATAGAATACAAAAGAACCCATGAAAATCCCTTTATCGTATTCTTTTTCTTTCGGAAGGTCTCTCGCGAATCGCGCTCGCAGGGCGGCTCATTAGCTCGCAGTAAATTAATAAGTAGTAGTTAGTTTGTTCTACGGCTTCATTTAACTTTAAGAGCTCGTCGAGTAGAGACTGCCGCGAAACGAGGAAGAGCGAAAAAGCTGCGACTCGAAAAGCGGATAGACGAAAGGGACTTTGCACGTGAACGTATGTATAACTATATACATAGTCAGTGGGTGTAGGTCGTTTATACTAAAGTCAATGTGCCACACTCTCTCTCTCTCTCTCTCTCGTTTCTGTAACTTAAGAGCGCGCGCGAAGAGGTCCAGGATCTATTCAACGCTTAAAAGCCACGGGCCAGCACGTTTCGTTCGCGTTAATTGGACCAATTCGAAAGTCCGCTTGTACGTATGCACCTACGTAGATAAAGGGTTGAGGACGCCTTGCTTTCGAAATGACGGTATGCTCACTAGTGCCGAGAGAATCGTAAGAACCAACGAGAACCGTTAGAAAGTTTGCTCTTACCGATGGAGAGTCCCAATACCGTCCTCTTGATTTTCCTCAAACACGTCCGACTTTAAACTGAGACGAATGAGAAAAGATAAAACGTATCGTTTAAATCCTAGCTAGAATAATAATAATGTTCAACGTTAGAACATCGAATGTTCGATAAATCTATGGGACAAAGGGGAAGAGAAACGACCATTGGGTTCATGTCGCGAAAACTCGGTGATGATTAATAGCGCGTGCAGAATCCCTTATAGAATAAAGTTCCCTTAGCTCGCGTTAACTCTTCAATGTCCTGTCTAATAGAATAAGAAAATTACGATCGTGTTTCATGAATATCCCCGTAGATTTGTTAAAAATTCGAATCTATGAAATATATACAAAATTTCCATAGACGAATATTTATAGTTATCACAAAGATATCGAGATTTCCCGGTAACCCTTCGGGATAACTTTCAAACCCGGTCGAAAAATTTAAGAAACGTTTTCGAGTGACGTGCCAGCTATACACGCGCAATACGATATCGTATGCTTTATTCATGGCTTATACGCGGGGCCAGTGCTCGTATTTTATCGCAAGTGGTTGCCCTGCCATAAATGCACCGAGTCACTTCCTCCAGTCTCCTTTCCCTCTTTTTTCCGTTCTTCCTTTTCCACAAGCAACTTGCAATAAGGGATATCCGTAAAAAAGATTTATTCTGATCTTTGTTTCTTAGATTTATCGTTACTTTCGTATCTCCGAAATGACGACGAATATCTAATTTAATATCAATTTTGCGTTTGGTATAGTCTTGGCTCGGAAAAGGAGCCATCTGTTTCTCTTAAAGAAAAGTAAACCGTATGATATTTTTCTGGCCTACACGAATGGGTGTATCTCATAGAAGCTGTTTCTCTCTGTCTCTGTCTCTGTCTCTCTCTCTCTCTCTCTCTCTCTCTCTCTCTCTCTCTCTTTCTCTTTCTCTTCCACTATCTTCATTTCTCCTCTCGTTACCGCAACGGTAACCGCCGATATCGGAGAAAGCTTTCGTCTGACTTCCAAGCTTGGTATCGATCAGAGAGAACTCGACAAAGGAAAGACGATTATCGGTAGCGAGGATCGTCGGCGAAACGGCGGAGATTAACCGTGCAAGATCGACTTCCGTCGAGCGGCATTGCCCGTGGCGGCACACAACTACATATATATATACATATACACAAGACCGAGATAAGAACGACGGTGTACTGTAAATGCTTATCTCTGTAGAAACGTTATAAATTTCCATAATAAAAAGGACGCGGTCGGGTTACTCTCCATTATCGTTCTCTTAGTGAGTTAGGGCAATGGAATAAAATCAGGAATAATGGAAGAGGTCGGTGATATGTGTGGCTATTACTTCTGTGCTTTTTGATAGAAAAAAAAAAAAGAGAGAAAGAGAAACGTGGGAATGGGATATAAAGAAAGAGAAAGAGAAGAAGAGTCTATCACATCGATCTCTCCTCTCTCTCTCTCTCTCTCTCTCTACTCTTATACGAGCAAAAACATATGCTTCCTTCCTTCCTTTCTTCCTATCCTCGCCTTCCGAGTCCTCTTCTCTTCGCTCCTCCCAAACCACTCTCCTTGGCGTCGTGTTATCGTTTGTCATCTCAACTAGGTCTTTCCCTACATCGTCCAAGCAGCATCGATTTCCCGTCCATACATCTTCCTCCAATGGTATCCTAAACCGCATCGAGTATCCTTCGAGGCCCGTCGAGTCCACTCCTAGACGAGTTTCCTTTCGATTATAGACATCATCTTAGTCTCCTATCGCTATCTTCTGCAACGAAAGACGTAAGAGAAAAGAGGTAATAGTATCGAGGGTAGCAATGTGGTAAGATGGAAGGACTGTTGGAACGAAAAAAAAGAAAAAGAAGAAAGAAAAGAAAGAAAAGAAAGAAAAGAGGAACTAGCCCAACGCAATCTCGCACACCGTGAAAGCGATACTCGCGTCAGACTCTTGAAAATCTCCTTTGGGAATCTTCGCCGCGGGACACCTGCGCACCGAAATCCTTCCTCGAGATCTTCCATGCAGTCTTTTTCGGAAAAAGGAAAGACGAATGCGAGAAAAAAGAGGAAAGCGAGAGGAAGAGACGATTGAAAAAAAAGAACAAGAAATCCTTAGGACGTCTCGAGCAGAACGGCATTCAGGACGGAGACGAGAAAATGTCGATCCCGAGATCGGGTTCGCCAACGAGCAACGCTATGAGCGGAAACGGATACAAATGCTTGCCACGAGTACCTTGGGAAATAAAATACATATGCTATTTCTGTAGAAATCGTCTAAGTGAAAGTCACGTACGAGTCGTACCGTTTGTCGTTAAAACTTAGAAAAACTTCAAAAGTATATCTTCCGTGTTGAATGTTGACCAAAAACAAAAGTGGAACATTCGATGTATCGATGTTTTGATCGTGTCAATTGAATCCGTTTATAAACCTTTAAACGATTTGACACGCGTTCCTTTCATCTCTAATTCCATCGATCGTCTTCCCAATTCTCTTTTTATATAGACTTTAATCACTTTCTTAGATTGTTCGTTTCCAAATCTAAAACCTTCCTGAAGGAAGTTTCCTTCTATACGTCGAATTATGCTCCGAATTAAAGACGAGTTCGGAGCGGTAGGAAATCCTGTTAACCAAGAGATTAAACGGCCAAAGTACGATATTACGGCAACGGTAGGACTCGTGGAAATTCATTCGACTTACCAACCACGTTTTATCGGAAACTCCAGAGAGACCTGTACGATTTTCTAAAATGAGAGAGAGAGAGAGAAACCTTTCAAAAGAACCACGAAACTCGTTTTATTTTAACCCGTTACGGCAAACATGAAACGCATTTTGTGCTGCGTTGAAACGAAAAGAAGGAAGAGAGAAGAAACGAGTGGAAATGTGAAGAGCGCACGGTGTTAGAGGGAAAAGATAAAAGAGGAAGTAAAAAAAAAAAAAAACAAAATTCGAGCAGGAGTGGGTGGCTCGTCGAAGGAGGATAAATTCGTTGAAGTGGATAACTGCGTTGTGCCAGGAACACTGCAGGAACACATCCGATTATTGGGAAGACGGGATTTCGGCATTTCTTTACCATCTTGGCCAACTGCCAGAGGATGTTGTTTCCTGTCGTCGGAGGCCGCTGGCTCGGAAGAATTGGTCCGGTTATTGAAATAATGCACTTTTATTGCTCCTCGAGCTTCCTTCCCTCTTCTCTTAGACTCTTTCCTTGCTGCTAACCTACCGATGGTGATTCCCACATCAACCACATTAAAGATATCAGCGATCCAACACAGAGATAGACAGAAATGAGAGAAATAGTTGAACAACTCGTCAATGTGCTATTATGCAAGTTCTAACAATAAAACAAATTACATCCGTTCAAGTTTATTTCCTTGCATTTCATCTCTCTCTCTCTCTCTCTCTCTCTTTCTATGTATATATATATATAGGAATTCTCTTTCTCTCGAATACCTATGATACCTCTCCTCGCAAGGATCTTACTGGGTATAAACACGACTAATTATTATTCTTCATGTAATAAGAAGAGGAACGAACACAGAGACAAAGAGACATAAAGAAAGGAACACGATCGTCAGTAGACGAGAGCGGCTAATGGGTAATTATTCCTCGGTGAATGTCGCGCGATCTTTATTCGGAATACAACAAACAGCGAGAAAAGAAATATGCAAACGACGTCGCGGGGCAAAGAGACGGTGGCAGGTGGCTCGCTATAAATCTTCCTGGTCGTCGGGCTTTTCCGGGAAAATCGTCACGGCTCGTTCTTTTTTTCGGCGCTTCATTCGAGCGTTTCGTACGCGTCCTAGCGAAATGTCACGGACGTGCTCTCTGTATCCGTCGACGAGTCGTTCACGCTGCAGTGAAACGGCCGATGAAAAAAAAATGGAAAAAGAAAAAAAGGAAAAAGAAAAACAAGGAAGAAGAGCGTTCCATGAGAGCAATAAATAATAGCGAATCTTTCTCGATCGATGTATATCGCGAACGATATTCCCACCCTTGTCTACATTTTTTTTTTATTTCTCGTTTCCTCTCCTTTTCTCCTTTTTCTCTCGCTCATTCTCTCTCTCTCTCTCTCTCTCTTTTCCTCTCTCCGTCTATCTCTGCCTGTCTATCTATTTATCTATCTATATATCTATCTCTTTCTCCCATTCATTTGCGAAACGGTCGCTCACAGTCGGCGGCACATAATAATCGACTCAAAATTTTACGCTCTCTCGTATCTAACGATCTCTTCTTCCCCCAGAGCGAAATTACCTCCGTTGCGAGTCCGACGCTCGACTCGTTTCTCTGCAAACCTTCCCCGCCTCCTCCCACCTGAATCCACTCTCCCCTATTTTCCAACACACCCTTCTTCTCGTCTACACGTAACTTCGTATCTACCTTCTAACTCTCTTCATCACCAGTGGGAATTTCAAGTTTCGCGCAAAATACCGTCGACGATGTAACAACCGTCAAAGCCCTCGAACTCTCCTTTACCTCACGATGCTTTCCTACCATCGTCGTCCATCCTTTTTAATCCTATTCGGAATTATGATCTAAAAAAAGAACGAAAGAGAATATATTAGATAATTTGTAAACATCCCATTTTTATAAAAAAAAATACTTGATATTAATTAATTGCTGTTATTAAACTTAAGTTTATTTTTCTTACTTAACGTTTTATACGAACGTATAAAACAAATCTAATTCCATTTAATTTTTTATACTATATCGACCTCGATATTCCACGACGTTTAACTCCCTACCTTCTCCTGTTTCCAACTTTTCGTATCATTCGCATTCCCGACCGGATGTCTACCCTCAAACTCCGAACGATATGGAGAAACAAAAAGAGCGTCTCGCTGTCCAGTTCGATTTGGAAAATTCGATTCCGGCGGTTTCAAGAGCTAAATGTCGATTAAATTCGACGAGGGACAACGAGATGTCACGAGATGTTCTTCCATGTGTGTAAACGTACACGCAGATCAGAGTGGAGCAAATTTAAACTCTGCATCGGTAATGCGTTGAAAGCTCGAAGAAGGAATGCCAAGAGTCGGCGAACGGTGTAATAAAAGCCGCTAGTACGAACAGCTACCGCATTGTCGACGAGAAATATATTCCAGAATCAAATCTCTTTCCCTCTTCTTTCTCATACTTTCTAAAGGGAGAAACATCGAGTCACTTATCTCAACTTGTCTTACGAAACATGTAATCTTGTCTATAATTGTGTTACGTTATATTATCGATCCGATTGAATTATTTATCTACTTGTCCAATGTTTGACAAACTTTGACAAATGTCGAACAACAAACTGGTTCAACAATAACGGAAACTCCTCCTCTTCTTGTCCTAATATATCATATTTAGGATCGAATGGAATTGGACGAGCGTACAAGTAAACGTTTAGTCGAACGCACGATTAAAATTCGTAATAGCGTTGAAAATAAGTGTAATTTTGAGTGAATGTCTTTTATATTTACATTTTTATATTTACACATTGGGACAATCATAGAAAATCACACAGTCCAAGTCGAATTATTGAAATTCCTTCGTATAACTAACTTTTTGCGAATTCGAAACGCGATGTTTCAGTCGCCGGAAGGTCCGAGAATAATCCTGGACTATACCTTCGACGAAAATAAATCTCAGCCATTCCTCTTTCTCTATTCCCTACGGAAAATTTCATCGCAATTCGAAACTTTAGTTATATTCGCTAATAGCAATTAACGTTAAGCCACGGAAATATATGTCTTGTTCGCAATACCGATATTCTCGTCGTTACGAGCATGTCCTGTCCAGTACACTCTGTATTTCCGTGAAACTCCGTTTATAATTATTGCAATTATTTTACGCGCGTACAAGTTGTACGATCGATCATTTAATTTGTCGGTGCTCGAAACTTCTGTCTCTTTTATGCGATTACGATGAAACGGATTAAAAGTACTTTGTCCTTATTCACCCTCTCCCTTTGAAAAAGGAAAATGAAAAAAAAGATATATATATATATACATACATCGTACATACATATATACATACATACATACATACACACACATATATATTTATATATATATATATATATATATATATATATAATAAAATGTTATAACGAAAATCCTAATCCACGTAATACTCGAGATAAATATTTCATCTCGAAAAATTTGCCATATAAAATGGAATTTTAACGAAAATAGAATTTTACATATTTGGGTAATATAAACATGAAGTATGATTTATTAATACGTACTCCCATAACTATATTTAATAGGGTACATATATTTAACAATACTGTTTATTCACAGGCCGGACTCGACGGATACGACGAGATTCTTAAAGCTTAATTAGAAAAGCTTTCGGAAAGCTTTGCGAGCCGTACGTATTTCTCCAGCCCTCTCACTGTAAAAGCGGAACTTCTTGAAACTTCGGAATTATCCAATTAAGAATACGTAACGAAGAAATAGTCGCTCGTAAAAGGACTGAATATTAAAGTCGGCATTATTGTATATGAATTACAATCACGGCAAGAAAAGAAATAATAAAGAGTACCTTTCCGTACACAAAAATTGTGCAACTGAAACGAACGAATAATATTTTAACAAATTTTTTAGATTTTTACTTTTTTGAATCGCAATCGAGTCGATAGCAGAACAGTGGTATATGGTTTCAGCAAATAATTTGTATTTCGCTATTAAATGTCGGAATGTTCGAATATTGGAAATAAAATATCTGTTAAAACTTTGAACAGAAAATTAAATGTCGGGAGACATGCAAATAATGTCAGATATAAAAATTCGATGAGATAACGGTATAAATAAAATGTATATATGAATGAATAGATAGAATAATAATAACGAATACTAATACATGAAAATGCGATGGGTTATATAATATTATACGGTCCGTTAAGGATAATCTCGAAAAACGATTCACTCATCCATACAAACACATCCGGGCAAACTTCAAGAAAGATAGCAAAGTTCTACAATGATATTCCAATAGTCACAGTTCTAGGAAGTTTAGTACAATATGATCGGAAAGATGGAAAGTATACATAGAATATCCCAACAGACGTAGAAAAAAGAATCAGCTGAGCAAATTCAAAAGAAAAGCCCGTAATCTTTCTTCTTCATTTTTCACACATATTTCGCTACCCAAAGAAAAAGAACCCTCATATTTCAAGGACTTACATTCGACGGGATTAAAAATCTCAACGCGTTCGATTCCTTTGGCTTTTATCGAGCGACCGGACGAAACTCTTTTTCTCTCTTTCTCTCTCTCTCTTTTTCTTTCTTTCTTTCTCTCTCTCTCTCTTTCTTACTTTCTTTCTTTTTCTCTCTTCCTCTTTCTCTCTTTCTCCCTCTCTCTCTGTATTTCTCTTTTGGCAAGAATCGACGATCTCACTCTACGAGTAATTCGATTAAGGGTTCCCCGCAAATGCACGCGATTCATAGCGATCGCGCTTTACTGTTAGAAAGGCGAACTATTCGAAGGAAGAATCATTAAACTAGAAGTTCGCGCGCCGTTCGTCTTCGTTTCTAAATTCGTCTTCCTCAAGAAGATGGAGTATCGAGAGAAGTCGAGACCCAGTCAGGAGATGCTGGAGGATGCTGGCTGGTGGGTGGAACTCCGAGTAATTCCATTTGTGACGAACACAAACGAAACCGTGCACTCGATCCAATTAAACGAAACTCCGTCTACTTCCTTCTCTACGAGAAGGAATGTTGCCTTTCGCGCCAACTAACTTACTCTGAAAAACAGCATGATGAGATCTTTGCGTGGACCGTTTAACGCCAAGATCTTTATCCTTTAACTTTACGCTTGCTAAGCAGACGATAATTTCGTCTCGACCATTCGTACTATCTTCTCTCTTTTCTCTCTTCTCTTTGTAGGCTAGAAACTTAATCTTTCATTTATAGTTAATAGCCTCGAACCAGCTAGCAGTCCACTTTAAACTTTCAAAGGTAATTTAAGGATCTTCACGTGTTCGTAAAAGGTATTATATATACCTATATATCTTTAAATATATATATGTATGTGTGTGTGTGTATACATACATACATATATATATATATATATATATATATATATATATATATATAT
The DNA here is from genome assembly GCF_905475345.1 of Vespula vulgaris. Lineage (NCBI taxonomy): Eukaryota > Metazoa > Arthropoda > Insecta > Hymenoptera > Vespidae > Vespula > Vespula vulgaris. Next base: position 13,947,295 of record NC_066587.1, read on the forward strand.
ATAGCGAGACTTACGATCAACTTTCGAAGCCGATAATTAGTAAAACGAGAACGATCGACTTCTGATCGACCTGAGATTTTATCCGGCTCGCTTCATCAAGGAAAAGCCAGGGAAAATTACGTCAGAAGCGCGAATAGTAGCACCAAAACACTTTACACGTTGAAAGTATACCCGTTCTGGTATAAATTCGCATTATCTCGAAGGTGCTATTCCAGCTCCCCGAACGTTATCTCCGTTTTACGAATTTTTCCACGTTCGTGCTTCTTTTCTCTCTCTCTCTCTCTCTCTTTCCAGCGAGCTTCTCGAAGCATTTCCTAGATCGCAAAATATTCAGGGAGTTATGTGTGTCTTTCGGTTCGGTGGGCAGAATGGCCATGAAATCCCGCCAGTAGGAATTCCCTTAACACGTTTCGTGGATGAAAACGAGGTAGTACGAAGGAGTCAGAACGCTTCTATGCGTTATATAGCTCCGAGCGGGCCGGGTGTGTACGCCGTAAGGCAATAAACGCCGACGCCATCCAGTATCTCGAGAATGTTATATAAATGCTCATAAATAAAATTCCCATACAGTTCTGACCGCAAAGTCAGAAGGAACGAAGGAACCAACTATCGTGAGAGATCCATTCTTCTACCCTTTTCTCTTCTTAATTGTTTCTCTGCCGTTTATTGGACGTAGGATGCGTGAGAACACGCGCTACTAATAAATTCCAACGAAGGATGGAAGTAAGGTAGGAAGGAAGAATGAAATTCACTTCCCGTGAACTCCATCGAACTTCAACGGGTCGGTCCTTTCAAAAATTTCATATAGTACACGATGGTATATACTCTACTATAATAGTTTACGAAAAGTTGCACAATCAACAGGTAGAAAGTCTGAAAGATTTTGGAAACATTCAAATTAGAAGAGATATCACGTCTTATCTCCGATCGCTTTTTCGTCTCTAACAAAATTCCACGATAAATATTACAACGGTGTGCTTAGCGTCGTACGATATTTCCTAAGCTCTCTCTAACTTATTTATTCTTTTTTACGATAAAAGGAAGAAGATAAATCGAAGAAGACGGGCGTTGTAGGTAGAATGTCGTGATCTAGTTGCTAAACGTCGCCTTAAGCTGTGTCCGCAAGCTAAGTAACAAACTTTCGGTCGAACTTTTTCCTGAACGACTGCCAAGTGGTCGTGCGCGTTCCCCGTTAAAAATGAAGAAGAGAGAACCGAGAGAAAGAGAGAAATGGAGAGAGAAGAAAAAAATAGAACGGAGAAAAGTCGCTAACGAAAAGAAAGGAGAGCAAGGAAAACGTGGAATCTACCCCTCGTTCGGAAACATTTTAACCCTCCGGGCAGCTTCCTTCTTCCTAAGTTTTTCGCCCCCTGACAAGTTCTCATTAAGCTCATTTTCCGCTTAACATTAAGTGTCCTTTCTCGAGGCCGAGGTCGACGAACGAAAGTGTCACCTCTTTCTCCTCCTCTCGTACCACAAAGCCCGTGGAATTTTCCATCGGCGTGCTTCGAGTAAAGATATTCGAGAAATTTTTATAAAAGTAACCAACGCCATCGTCGTCTCTTTAAAGCTACATTTTGCTAAAAGGAACACACAATAAAATGACTGAAAAATCCATTTATCTTCAGGTATCTTAAGAAAATCACAAAAATCGTGTCGCATGATCAAAAACAAAGAGACGAGATAGCGATGGAGAATAGGACAATATTTTTAAAACTAACTGTACAAACTTTACAAGTTCGCACGGAGAGGAATAAAAATGACGGAAAACCAACGAGTTCCCTTAAAGAACAAAATTATAGTAGATAGGATGAAACGAGAAGAGAAAAGAGAAAATGGCATCCTAGACACAGCAACGAGGTAATAGCCGAATTTGGATGATATCTCCGAGCCAAGCGACGACTAACGAGACACATTCATCAGTAGGCGAGAGAGTAGAAGGAACCGGTCGTGTTGGTCCTTCCTACATCATTCTCCCCCACCCCCCCCCCCTCTCTCTCTCTCTCTCTCTCTCTCTCACGAGTTACTACAATTCACTCCCGAATAACGTACTTCAACATCACGTCGCACACTTGTTACACGATGCCTGCCCATACAATTTCACTCGTAACACACGCGCGCAGCTGTGTGCACACGACAAGGATGAGACGACGTACGATTTACGTGCAATCCTCCATCTAAACAAGAGAGAAAGAGAATGGAGAGAAAAAGAGATAGAGAGCGAGAGCTTAGCGATAATGCTTTGCAAGATGGCGTCTCTTTTCTGGTTTTTGTTGTCCTCGTCTAACACGTCTTATGTCTTTGCTATTCCAATGCCCTCGACCGTTCACCTTTTCTTTCATAACAAACTTACTTTTACGTAAAACAAAGAATCGTGGCTCGCATTGTTTGTTTATTATTTTGAAACAAGTGGTTACTCGGCCTTCCAACAACTTAATTGAAAAAGGAACGTGAAAGAGAACGTACAATTTTGTTTTCTTCCGTAACTAACGAAACATTTCTTGAAAGTTATGAGTTAAATACATAAAAATAATACTCCTAACTACACTTAAAACAAATTAAATAAATGAAAGTATTAATTAATCTTGATGTTTTCGGAGTAACAAAACTAGAAAAATGTATGAAGGAAAGCGAACTATAACATTTAATAATAATGAGAAAAATTATACAATTATAATATTAATGTAGTGACGGTAAGAAAAATGGCAGTAAACAGTAGCAGCGATATGTACGACCGTGATAAATCGACAAATGGTTATTGTTCAATCTTTTTGATTTTTAATCTTTTGCAGTATATGAGTCGATCGTTTAGCGGATATTTCAGAAATTGTAAAAAGGGAAAAAGAATTACGGTGATGGGTACGAGAGAGTTAAAGGGAAAGAGGGACGTAAAGAGCAGCGACATTGCTGGCTGCTTTGATAGAAATTTAATTGGTCCGGTGCGAGCGATTTCTACGTTATCGGTATCGCGCTAATGAAATATATCCCTCCGATCGATCGGATTATTGCGTACCATGGCAGCTTCTATGATTACAATCACGAATTAACTCGATCGTATGCCATCCATTGACACAACCTATTGGCTCGCGAGCCACGCCCATTCGTATTTTTTACATTTAAAAGAATGAATGAAAATACTTATAAAATAAAAAGATTGCAAACAATGTAAATAACGAAACGATACGAAATTAATGTCGTATAATGTCAGTATGCCTTCATAAATATATCTCCATGATAAAAAACAATAAAGAAAAAAAGAGAGATATATCTCTCTTGTAAATAGCAACCAGAAATTTTTTATTATCCTGAATAAAAGAATATAACAATGGAAAACATTTGCGAGTGTACGTATACGCCAACAACTATAATATAAAAGCTATGCAAAATTAATTAATTGTTTCATAAATAAGTGCTGTTGGAATTGCAATAAATTTCACATTTCTATTATATTTATATGAATCGATTTAATAATACAATATACTACTATGTATATTATTTTAAACAACTGGACTCATTGTTTTATTTCAACCGTAATCGGATAATCTATTTGAAAGATCGTAAAGTAGGGTCGGAAACTAGTGCGAGGAAAAGGACGGAATCGCATTGATTCGGAGTTCGCACGAACGACAGGAAGGTGCGTTTCGCGTTCACAAAATTACACGTCTAGCGTCGTTCAGAAATCCGTGACAGAATTCTAGGACGACACGACGAGGCGAGAGAGAACGAGGGTAAGTCTCAGGGACATTCTCTCTCACGTTTCACCATCCTCCTTCTTCTCTCTCTCTCTCTCTCTCTCTCTCTCTCTCTCTCTCTCTCTTTCTCTGTCTCTTTCTCTCTCTCTCTTCTTCGAGAAAGCAAAGCTTCGAGGGAACTAGGAGGAATAAAAGGAGGATGATGAAGAAGAAGAGGACGAAGAGAAGGCGTGGTAGAATGACACACGAAGCCGAAAATCAATGGAACAAGTAAACGCGTACGCGGAATATCGACGGATTATTATGACAAAAGTTAAACGTGTATTCATTGATATTCGATACGTATCTATTCGTTCAAGATAGGTTAACCTTTTTCTATCTTCTTTCAAACGCAAGAATTTCTTCCTGACCTAAGGTCATCGACCTCTTCGAAAAGAGATTAAAAGAAGAGAGACGGTTGTTACTGTTAGGACCTCGCTTCGACCGGATAACTCGCGACGAACGACATCCGACGTCGCAGCTTTTTCCGCTATTACCGATCTCCCTTCCAATTTCGCAAATCGATTTATTCGCCACGGGAAACCATCGAACAAACTTTCCAAGCTGCGGTATTGCCGTCACCGTCGTCGGCACTTTTTATCATTCTCCAAGAATCTCATGGCTACAAAGAAAAAAACCTAAACAAAGTTAATCTTTTCTTATCGTCGCACATAGATTAATTCGACTAGCTCTTATATGCTACGTATGTATGTATATAAATATTCCAATCGTTTTTCTTCTTGGTAATAACCATCGTTGGAAAAAAAATGTTATGCTCGAAGGCAATTCGAAGGTAACGTTCGAGTTTAATCGAGAATATGCTGTAAAAAAGATCGTAAGAACTAAGAACAATAAAGGATGATAAGCAGCGAGAAACGACAAGAGATATGAGCCGGTAAAGACGATTATATTCCTCGTTTAGTCTTCTTTCTATCTTTATGTTGCATTATTCGCCAATATTCGTAAAGTTTATGACTTGACAATTACATTTTTGATTGCGTGCTTATGTGACTTTCAATATTCTTGCTCGTATAATATGGGACAAATAAAGTAATATAAAAAAAGAAAAAAGCGTAGATGATCGTTACTAGCCTCAGAGAGAAGAGGCTCGAAACGAAATAGGTATTTGCAACTTATAAGTTAAGGATAATAGATTATCACTGGCTTATTTCCGTAAGATACGCCAATCAAGCTCGAATTAATTCCCTCGTTTGTCTTAGCGTCACGCGTTACGCTTACGATGTGAATGCTTATCCGACTAGAATCGCCGCAACGTCGGATTAATTGAAAGCGGAGATGGTGGATTTTCGGCTATAATAATTAGAGTACTACTAATCGTTAGAAGACTCGTTGGCTGTTCGTGAACGAAGCTAATATAGAAAGATAGAACATACGATGATATCGAGATAGCACTTTGTACTGCCCTTCGTTTCACCGAAGGATACGTAACTTTAACTAACCAAAATATTAAGCTAATAATAAAGTTTATCGGATCTCTAAACTTTGATTGAGTACATATATTTATTGTATAATATCTATATGTAATCTCGCTACTCGAGATGACTATATTTGTTCGATGATAATTTCTGAAATAATTTTATTAAAGTTCGTACGAGATGTGTTCGATGTTAGAATAAATTGAAAAAATATGAATTAATTAATACGAAATTAATATACATACCTTTTAATTATAATACAGTTTCGCGAAAGCGTATATGTTGTATTCGAAGGCCACAGCATTTACTATAGACCGCTACAGATGTATAATAATCACTCTGATGATTGTATCACGATGAGGGCTTCGATGAGTTGCGATTATCTACGACGCGTCTGCTCGCTACGATGTCCCAAATGATATTAAACGGAGGTCACGGTAAGAGAACGCTTTCAATGAAAAAAGTAAACATTTGAATAGAAGTCCTTCAATTCGAGCGAGTCGATTTTTAAATATTTATTTGTTTTTGTATTTTCATTTGTTTACTGCCATAGGTCATACTCTACAACAAAAGTCGATTACCTATAACATGACAAACAGATATTCACAATAACATTTCCTACAACGGAAAGCTTTTTTATTTATTTCCATAATTTTGAAGCGAAAAAAGTCCATTACCAAGAGTACGCATTGCGTGTTTTTTAATTTCAATATTTCATTTCCAATTATTTTAACGCAACATTTTAATTGAAAATTCACTGCTACCAATGTTTTTTCATTAATTGCGAAAAAATATTGCATGAAGAGTACCGTACTAGAGGTATAAAGTATGCTACACGAAACGAATTATGAAACTGGGTTAAGTTATATCCATGTATGTCAATAATCCGAGAACCGGATAAAAAGGAAAGGAAAGAGGTAAAGGCTACATCATTCCGCGGATATTATCATCTCGCATTATTTCTAACGTAATTTTCTATCTCGTTGGAAGAACGAGATTCGTATTTGTATTTTCTTTTTCAATCTCCATTTCTATATATTTTTTTTAATGTCGACGCTTTTTGACGTGTTATTCAAACAAAAGTTCACTATTTGGACGTAATCGTGGAATATTGTACAATATCAAATCATATATTTTAAGATATGATAATTAAAATAAATGAAATCCTCGGAGAGAATAAAATTGAAATTCTTATCTTCCGGAACTATCGTATTGTAATATTTGCATAAATTATATATGTATATATATATAATATAAATACAGTTGGACATACAAAAAGAACATAGTTTCTAAGGAAAAGAAATGTATACGAGAAAGAAGAAGGAAATTGTTCGGAAAAGAAAGGCGTTTGAACGTTTAAAGATGTTCCGACGAGACGAAACCTCTATTACAGTGCGTCGCCTTCCGAGAAACAACACGAAGATCCTTTGATCAGTGTACCGTCAAATCTCAGTCTTTTATCCTTCCTTATGACTTCGTTAAAATCTTTCACCTCGCTTCTATCGAATGCAAAGCCATTTGAAGTAATAATATGATCGTTTCGAACGCCAGAAACAACTTGTTCATAAAAGAAAACAGGAGATAAAGACGATAGCGAAAATTTTGAAAAGGGAATAAAAGAGAATGACTGAGTTAAGTGGAGTGTAACAGAACTAAAAGAGAAAAAAATATATATACATTTATTTATTATATATATATTCAAGGTTTCTCAGGACTTGTAAACAAAATAAAAAGCTCTTTATTTCTTGCTAGCCATTCGTCGAATGGTCTTGTTGACACAAGAGGCAGTGAGAAAAGCAGCCGGAAAAAATAAGGACGATAGTAAGATAAAAAACACGTTTCCAATCTCGTGAATTTCCCATAAGGCACTTTTTGTATTCTATCTTTTATATATTGTTTAATTTAAAAACTTTGTAGCACAGTCTATAATATACATATATATATTTTTTTTCTTTTTTTTTTTTTTTTTTTTTAATGGAAAAGCAAGAATTTTCGATGAGAAAACCTCTTTGGATATCAAGTTGGACAGTCGTTTTAAGGAAGGTACGAGGTTCGTCGCTCTCTGTGAAACGAGGATAACAGTAGAGGAAAACGGACGTTGGAAAATGCACCTGTAACGTAAGACGAAACTCGATCGATCTTACCGATACGGATTGAATTGGAAATGAAATCCAATACGACCATGGAAGGATATAGGACGAAGTACGAGATATAAATAGGTACGCGCGTTTACGAGTTGCTTGAGAATCTATCGCGTAACTTCTTCCCACTTTCTTTGGATTACCATCGTAATACTTATTACAAACGAGAGAGCAAGAAAAATGGTAGAGTAGACACCATTTTTACACGTAAAACTATTTGTCTTTTGATTTTAGCTAGTTAATAACCGTAATATCCATGATAAATAACAACAAAAAAAAAAAGGAGAAAAGAAAATGTATTCCCCAAAGTTAAGAAGGAAAATATAGCTTTCATAAAAAATTAGATTTCGGTAAGCTCAACTCAAAGCTTCATGGTAACGATATTACAACTTGAAATTGTCTTACCTCGAAACTCGCTGCCCATGATAAGTAGGTGGATACCTATGTAACATCATGCTAACGAAAACCGCTAACGTGTAGGTACGTTCATAAATTCCTTAGGAGTTGTGAATTGTTTAGCAGTTTACAACTTTTCCGCAAGAATCTCTTCATCATTCACTGGACGTCAAATGAAGTAAACTCTTCAGGAACGTTTGAAAATAAGAAGCAAATGCGCTACCTGGGAGTTTCTGAAATAAGAACGGAATTTAAACGATATGCCAATATTTATGATGCCAGAATAAAGTCGGGTAAATATTTTTATCGAAAAGGAAAAAAAAAAGAAAGCAAAAAGAAAGAAAGAAAAAGAAAAAGAACGTAAGAAAAAAATATACAAGAGGATATACCGAGAGGTACTACGAGTATATGTTAAATCTTTGTAATTTCTATGCACGTTCGGATACCATCGGCTTTCGAATTTCCAATAAATAGTAAAGTAAGTCAAGACCAAACGATCGGTCATGTTGAATCTAAAAAGAGAAAGATGGAAAGAATGGCTTTCGTAGTCTCGCCATTGAAGCGACGGCTTTTCCTCTTGAACGTACAAAACGGAAATGGGCTGATACGAGTAGGTCATTCATCTTCCTCAACGTATGTGTCATCGTTAATATCTCTACCTAGAAAGGGCGGTTCTTCGCGATTCTCGAAACGATTCTGTTACTCCGCATTATCAAGATAAATCTTAGAAAGCACGGCGATAGCGTCAATCAGAGTAATACGTTAATTAAGTACGAACGAGAAGGATAATTCCATCCTTCTTCTCTTTTCTTACGAGCCAATCTTGGCAACTGCTCGCCATAGTATTCCCTCAGTGGAATAAAAAATATTCATTCGGAATTACGTGAAACAATTAAAGAGAAAGAGAGAAAGGTATCAAGAGAATGAAACATTTTAAGGTTAAGCGAGAGGAAAGCTCTTTAATCTTTCCTCCTAAGCTTATACAATCGTAAAAAAAGAGCTTCGTTAGGTAATAATCGAAGTTAATGTAACGAATAATGAATATATTTAAAGGTAAGTAAAACGTCTCGAAGAAATTGGTCCTTTCTTATTACGCGTCGAATATGCAAATGACAGTCGTCTGCGTACGATTTCTTATTAATCTCAGAGAAAATGAGAGAGAGAGAGAGAGAGAGAGTAAATAAATTACTTTCTCTTGATTGATACGCATGCATCCAACGATGGCTTTACTCAAGATCATTTTTAAAATCGTATTGCAAATATGCATATGATCTCTTATTAATATCAGATATAATAGATAAATTACTTTCTTCCAACTGATACGCGTGCATTCGACGATGGTTTTCATCGAAATCATTTTTAAAATTACATTGCAAAAATGCATACGATTTCTTATTAATCTCAGAGACAGTAGGTAAATTACTTTCTCTCGATTGATACGCGTGCATTCGACTATGGCTTTTCTCGAGATCATTTTTAAAATTGGAATTGGAAATCGCGAAAATTCCAGCCGGTCTGTGTTCGCGTCAGAATTTATCGCGGTATCCTCTTTCTTCTTATCTCGAAGGTTATTACGAAGAAAAAACGTTTATCGATTTCAAATAGGATTTCGGTTGGTACAATCACAAGTTCGCTAAAACACATTACTGTCATCTAAGGCTGAGGAAAGATAAGAATTTTGTCGAAAAAGCTGTTTGTATATTTCTTGTGTGACAAAGAACGATGATCAATAGCGAACGCTCGAAGGAAAGCTGAAATGGAAAAACAAGTTTACGTAAAGAAAATATTTTCATTTTTCCCAGCTACGATAATATTATATATATATATATATATATATATATATATATATATATATATAATAGATACTATGGTGAATGATCGCAGTGTTTACTCATTCAATATACTCTGGACTGTACTTAAGCTTCTACATTTTAATATCATCAATAATTAATTCCATCTCGCTAATTTCCAATATCAAAAATGTATTTTTCACGAATCAACGAGCTACGAAGCTTGTCTGTGAACGAAGGTGAATGACAACGCTTCGAGCTATTTGAACGAATCTGATATTAATACGATCGTGACTGGAATTACATACGTGCATACGATCGTTGAAAGCTTACACTTGTACATGTGTGTATGGAATGATCATGAAGAAAAGATAAAGAGAGAGAGAGAGAGAGGGAGAGAGAGAGAGAGAGAGAACATGCAAAGAGCAGATTTCACGGAGTTTATTTACATGAACCGATTCATTTTATTGGCAATTTCCAATTATATCAGGCTCACAACGAGATGTACTGGTATGTACTCGATGAAATTATCCAAAATTTCAATGAGTACTTTTTAATCCGTCCGTTGGGATATAATAAAACTGTCCTTATCAGGTTCAAAAGTATGATATTAAAATTCCACTGGTGTTACGAACGTAGCAATATACGTAGGTAGGTACGTACGAAAATACAATATTTCATTAAGTATAAACTTTGTTGAGAGCAACAACGCGAATCTCATGTTAGTTGGATAATACGGATATGTTCTCATGACCTAACACATATACATTTGGTCTCTATCGAGAACATAGGTATATTGTTTTACAAAAATTTACTCCAATATCAATTCGACAAATTGCATGAATAGCAATCGTGATGCAACTAACGTGAAAAATAAATGCATGCGATCGTAATGGCTGCGAAATTAAATAAATATCCGACGATAAAACGAGCTATACGTATATATATGTATATATACATATTCACTCGAATCTTCCGTATATCACTTCTATACGTTTCCTATTAAAAGCGTTCCTATTCGTTTGGTCTTCCTTCGAAAGAAGATTCAGCAGAGCACTCGTTGAATCGAGAAATTTAATTAACGTGATTACGTTCGGAATGACGGGAAAGATCCATCTTTCTCGCCATCCTTTATTTCGCTTTGTCATCCGTCAAAAGTACAAACGGACGGTAAGGATAGTTGTTGGACGATGTGGTAGCAAGACGAATGGAGTAATATTGATTTTCCTTAGAAGGAGAAGAGGCTACGACAAATTCGACGTGCTACAAGGAACGCGAATACCAACGTGGAATGAAATTCGTGACACGAAGAGAAGAGAAGAGAAGAGAAGAGAAGAGAAGAGAAGAGAAGAGAAAGAGAAAGAGAAAGAGAGAGAGAGAGAGAGAGAGAGAGAGAGAGAAAGAGAAAAAGAAAAAGAGAGAGAGAGAGAGCAAGACTATATTCTCACCGAAGATCCATTAGACGTCAATTAAATGCAACACTGAAACGATGCTTGGCAATTTTCCATCCGGCTGTCGAGTCCTACGTTTCCGATAATCTGCTTAATATCGTCCTCTCTCTCTCTTTTTCTTTCTCTCTCTCTCTTTCTCTCTCCCCCGCTTTTCTTCTCTACATCTCGTGTCCATTCGCCGATCGAACGGGCAAGTATTAAACCGTTCGAAAATCGAATTACTCGATTTTCTCCTCCCAGCTACAAAAGGATACGCCAGTTGAATTTCGTACGAACGCGCTAACGAATAATACTAATAACGAATCGACTCTTTCTCTCTCTCTCTCTCTCTCTCCCTCTTCCTCTACTTCTCTCCCTCTCTTTGTCTTTCTCTTTCTCTCTCTATCTCCCTATCGGTATCGGTGATTCAATCTCCAAAAACGTTTTTCCTCGATTTTCCCATGAAATGAGAACAATCTCGTAAACGTTCTTTCTTAAACGAAATCAATGTACTTTTCAGTATATGAGATCAACTTTATTGTTAAATCTATAAGAGAAATAATTGAACGATAGTTCGAAGAAGAGATACACAAATAATATTCTACGATAAAGGAAGACACACGCAAAATAGCGAATTAACGATAAATACCTTTGGATAAATACATCGATAAATACATTAGAATAAATATCGATAATAATACATTTGGTCATTCATCGAAATAGAAAAGAAAAAATTGCGATTAGAAGAATGAGAAATATTGCGAACGGCATCGTAGTCATTGGTCGGGCATATTCATTCAATTTCTTCCGTGAAAAAGAGATGAAGATGGAGTCGAAGGAGGGTAGAGAGAGAGAGAGGCCATTTTCGTTGATTCTCCGGAACAATCCTTGAACTCCTTTCTTACGTCAAATATTTAGACACGGTGGAAGCTCCACCGAGTTGTAACTTCTCTCTCTCTCTCTCTCTCTCTCTCTCTCTCTCTCTCTCTCTCTCTCGAGTAAGAGTTCCTCTCTTTCTCCTTAACTAATACCCCCTCTCCTTTCTCATTTCCTCTTGTCTATGTCTTTACCTATCCGGCACCTGTCTAATATTCCTCTCTGCCTGCGCTACTTACCATATTCTCGCCTATCATACTTTACTGTCAGACGTTGTTCGCAATGTAATGCACATACTCGTGATTACGCGCGCAAAATATACTTAACGATGATACATAGAGACCTTTTTGTCTCTATTCCTTTTTCTCTTTCTCTCTCATAAGAAACAACCGAGCAAGCAAATATCATTTTTATATGTCACGGTTAAACAGATTCCTTCTTTCTTAATAGATCGCATAAATCGTATGCTCGAGTCACAAATGTCATTTGTTCAAGCTTGAACCATATTGTGCCAGGATACGTATTAATATGCATATGCACATGAACATGTAATAAACAGAAGAAAATATTGACACAGAGAATGAGAGAGAGAGAGAGAGAGAGAGAGACAGAGAGAGAGAGAGAAAGATGCGATCAAACACAAGGAAGTCGTGCAAGTTCGGTTTGGACCATTGACTGGCAATTGTATCAAAAATACTGTCGCTGAAATCTAGACTCTCACAGTTTCTCCTATTGTAGTCTCTAGTTGACCATCGACTGTTATCCATCTATTCATTTCGTACAGACACGTAGTTGAATAGCAAGTTCTCGTGGTCGTTCTCCCACACGTAACACGATCGAGTTTCGAGCATAACCCTCTTCTTTGTAATTTATCATCTCACTTTTTCATTCTCGTAGGAAGAGGATAATACGAGTATACTCGGTAGAATTCTAGGAGAATATTACGAGCGATGTTTGGCTCGTTAACTCGAAACGGCGAGAAAGTACGTGTTATCTATTTGTACAGGAGGAGGCAAAGGGAAACTATTTAGATGAGAATTTAGACCAAATCGTAATGTCCATAGCTGCAGCATTTACCATTTCGCTTTATCGGTATTTCGGATAAGTGCTTTCTCGATTATTCGACGTTCTGAATCGACGCCCTTCTGTAATCTGGATTCTCGAAACGATTATCGTTGGAACGAGAAGATTTGCTATCGATCGACCGATTCGAGAAAGAGAGAGAGAGAGGAAGAGAGAGAGAGAGAGAGAGAGAGAGAGAGAGAGAGAGAGACGACTAAAACGATATACCATGTTCACCGTGGATACCCATTAATTCAAACATCTCGCTTTGCATCGATTTCTTTTGCTTCTCGTCAGCAACTGACCGATTTTCTCCTCCGTTTAAACATTTATCCGACCATAGCCAACTATAGTTAGTCGAAACGAAATACCAGTTCTCAGTTTTCGACTCGGAAGCTTATCATTGAGCAAGATCCCTTGGGTATTTGTCGATGGATAGAATTTATTATCGAAGAGATGCCGATTATGCTTTCAGTTATAGTCTTGAATGCTCGTTATATCTACCGCTTACGTTTTGCATACTTGACGTCGAATAAACGTTCCAGCGGTTTACATGAAACGTTAATGGACACAGCCATTTTACGAAAAGGCAGCATAGGTAATCTTGTTCTCTCTAGTAACTACCAAATACTCTAAACGGTAATCAGCTGCAAAATGTCTTTCAAGAATACTCTCTTGAGATCTCCGGAGCGAAAGAGAAAGAGAAAGACACCCCGCAAAGTTGACACAAGCCAGAAGCAACACAACGCCCGGCCGCGTCTTATTATACGTGCAATCCACTTAGCATTATGAAACTTTTACTCGTCTACCGCTAACGACAATCCAACTGCACGTTACAGTCTAACTTCCTTTGAAACATGAGCACGATTTATTCTAACAGCTCGCTGCTATCACTTTCTCTCGAAACATAACAGAGACGTTTCGAACGTATTATGCAACGTTTGATATTTTGAACAAAAAAGAAAACAAGAAGATCAAATGGAAAAGTACTTTTAGCGAATTTATCAACTATACGCGATAACAATACGTTTTCATCGAGGATTTTCAGAACAAACGAGAACAGCACATTATATATATTATAATTGCATAGGTGTTCATAATTAATTATCCCACATCGATATTTTGATTATTGTTTTTGACTTTATCCAACGCGGTCGGGATTTTGCTTCTACTATACATATCTATATAGGTATACATTTCAATTGTACGCATAATTAGTTACTTTCTCTCGCTCTCTCTCTCTCTCTCTCTTTCTGTAATATTGTTCTAATTAGCGAGAATGATTTATCTCCGAAACTTTAAAATATTCATACGTAACGCATGCTTATGTATATGTATAGTGTCGATGAGCGAATCGCAATCGAGCGGAAATAAAAACGTAACGCGATAGAACGATGAAAGCTCGTAAAAGTAGCTTGGAAGAGAAGAGAGAAAGAAGAGAGAGAGAGAGAGAGAGAGAGAGAGAGAGAGAGAGAGAGAGAGAGAAGGTGTAAAAATGAAGAATGGTAAGATAAAATTGGATACAATGTCAGAGAATAGTGGCGTCGTTTTAAAAATATCTTTGAGATATCCACAAGTGTATGTGTACAATATTTACGCGCACGGTTAACGTTTCCACAATATTAGTTTTACCTAAAGACAACTTGGCACGTTTGTCTCCATTGAGGCGTTCAAATAGTCTTTCTCTTTTCTAAAGTTCCCCATCTATTCTTTTTACACAAAACAACACGACTCGTAAACTAAAGCTCTTATGTTCACATTATCCATTATCCTGATATATTCTGGTTGTCGTTCATTCTTTAAAGGACCGCAGACGAATTAATATCGTTATTAATTACATTATTGATATGAAAACGTGTATCATTCGTATCTATTTCCAATATGATATTATTTTCTACATTTACATATAAACCTCAAATTATTCAGACCTGTTATACACAAAGAGATAATTTTATTGTAATTTATAGCAAAGCTATCAACTAATTTTCTACAATCAACAATTTCGTAATTGAAGATCAAAGAACAATGGAATAAGTTGATAATACTTTAACAATGTAGATCAGAAAAGATCCGTAACGCGAGCTTACGTATTGTTGCATCATAATTACACGGATCCTCGTAGAAAAATCTTATTTTCACAAGAAAATAAGTATTTTCCAACGGAGCTCCCGTTTTATGACTGTTTCTATATGCACTGCTGTATTAATGGCGGACGAACGAACAACAACAACGCGTTCGTACCTTCGGGCTAGAAAAAGAAAGAAAAAGAGAGAGATAGAGGTAAAGGTAGAGAGAGAGATAGAGGTAAAAAGAAAGAGAGAGAGAAAGAGAGGTGATACGCCAGTAGAAATTCAAAAAGGAAAGGGTAACTCCCTAAAGCTACTGCGAATAATGCTACCGATCCGGGAGATGAAGCATAATATTTCTCCTTGAGCTTCCTCTGAAACGTTGATTTTCGAACGCATTGTAACTGACAACAATCGATACTTTGATGCGCGCAAAGCGTGTCTCATCGTATTTTCGTTTATACACCCTTGTCGATATTTTTCGTCGCGTTCCCTTTTCTAGACGAATTCTCATGGAAAATGAATTCTATCGGGAAATATTCGAGGATCGTTGTTGACTAACAAAACAGGCTTTTCTTTTGTTCTCCTTTCTTGATCTATCTATATAATTTTATTGATAGTAACGTCGACGATATACGTAAGTTCAATGAGTAACAAAAATATTGAATCGATTATTAAAAGTATTTCTTTTAGATTAAACGAAGTCCGTTCAGAAAATATTTTACTAAATGTTCTGCATTAATAAAATTAACGCCATAAAAATACGTGCCGATCATTTTTTCAATTCACTGAAGTCTCGCTAATCGTTATATCCTTTTGACATTTTACTCTTAAGACTTGAAAAACACGTCGAACGATACGATTCGTAAGTGAAACGCGGAAAATTAAATGTCATACCGAAAGGAAAGTGAAAGTATCTGACGGCCATTGTTCTTACGTATTTATCTTACAATATCTACTACGTCCACAAGTATTTTTTCACGACTTGACAGATTCAATCATCGCGGAAGATTTTCCTCTTTCTCGCTTCCACCTCTATCCTCTCTGTCGATTTTCCTTCGCGAATCCATTTGTAGCTTTCGACGGGGCAAATTGTTGTTCCGGTTGGATGAGACTTCGATGTGCCCGCTTTTACGTCTCTTAAAAAACAGAAGAAAGAAAGGAGAAAAGATAGTTATTCTTTTTCTTCTTATCTTTTTTCCTTAGCTTGAAAAATTTCAAATGTAATCGACAAGCAAAGAATAATATTATTCGAATTTTATTCTGACACTTCTAAATAGACACGTTTATATCAATGAATACACAATGGGACTTCACGCGAATGGAAATTTCGCAGAATAATGAGGACAATTTCGATCGGTTCTAGTAGTAGGACGACGACGTATCGTTTTCCGATAAAACGTTCGTCCGTTCGTCATAAAACGAAACGAGAGAATTATGTAAAATACGAGGCGGTCGATGAAAGACAAAAACGCGGAAACATGGTTCGCCGTTCGCGTAAACATCGAACATTTCCGTTATCACGATCCAGTTTTCGCAACACTTTTGCGAACGAGATATCCTTCGGTCTACCGAACTCTCCGTGAGCTTAGTAGCAGAAAGCAATTTATCAAAGTTCGCTTTGCCTTTTTCCACCTCTTTTCCTTCCCTTTTTCCTTTACTTTTTCTCTTCCCCTTCTTTCCCACTTGTCTCTTTCCACTACTACTTCTTCTTCTGCTACTTCTTTTTTTTACTCTTTTCTCTTTACGAAACCTATAAATCGATGCGGTTCCGCGAAAAAGTTTCGCGCTACGTGTGTTACGGTGGCGGTGATGGGCAGGAAGGGTGGCGATACAGCTAGATTTTACTAAGCCACAAACCGGCCGGTAGGTAGTAGTCTCGCGAGAACGGAAACCTTCCGATATAAATCGCCGTGGGGCTCTAATTCTCACCACAGTTTATATGTTATTGCATTTATCACGCGTACGTGCCAGGAGTTCAAGTTGCTCGACGTGGAAGAGCGGCTCGAAGCCAGAAGGTAGAGAAACAGAAGGAGGACGAGGAAGAAGAGGAAGAGGATGAGGTAGAGGAGGAGGAGGAGGAGGAGGAGGAGGAGGAGGAGGAGGAGGAGGAGGAGGAGGATCGTCCATGTGCTGGACGCCATGTAACACGCGCGAAGAACATACATTAGTTCGAATACATACGTGCGGCCACGTCACGAGCATGAAAACCTATAATGAAATATCCACGTTGGGCCATAAATTTTCAGAGCCACTACCGCTACTGGCTACTATTTGCAAATTGTTCAAATTGCACGTGAATCCACGGAAGTGTTGATTATCCTGCCCGTAAGGGGAAACGATCGACCACTAACGACGACATTTTCGTCGGTGTTTCGTCAAAGCAGAACACGGTATTATACGATTTTACGACGAGCGATTTGTTTAGTATAGAAATCTACGAATATTCTCCCGTTAAGTGATTTTACAAGATACTTTTTCATTTTTTTTTTTAATCTTTCTCTTTCCGAATTTCTTTCCATTCAAGATGTACCGATGCTACCATGTCAATTGAATCTGCCAAGTAGATACATATGTGAATACATACTACACGTGCACCGGGTGACTCGTTGAAAGTGAAGTTCAAAAGTTTAACCCGAAAACGTGGACATAGTATGGTTTGTAGACTCGATTGGAAATCAACGTTGGTAGTGTAGCAGGAGAAATAGGGGTTAAAAAAAAAAGTTCTGTTAAAAATTCACTCTAGCAGAGAATTTTTCGTGTTCACGCTCGCTCACTGGAAATTATACGTTCGTGTCATAAAAAATTTAAGTTGGTGAAAAAGACAACAACGAATGAGTGCGTTCGTGACAGGAGAGAAAGAGAGAGAGAGAGAGAGAAAGGGAGAAGGTCGGAAAGTCTCTCTCCCCCAACGGAATTCGACGAAAAACTCTTTTTACACACGGCGAGAGGTCACGACACTTAGTTTTTAATGGAGTCTGCGGACAACCAAAAGCTGCTTTGGATGTCGGAACTTTTTAACTCTCCTTCCCCTGAGTCATTTTTCGACGCGAACCTAGAGTTTATATTTCGAAACGCACCTTCGTTTCTCTCTCTCTCTCTCTCCCTCTCTATTTCTCCCTTTCTCTCTCTTTCTCTCTTTCTCGCTCGCTCGCTCATTCGTTCGACGAACGGTGTAAAAGACAAAATGCCACCTCACTCTCGCGCCTCGACTTTCTCTACTCTTACTTCAATTACGAACTAAGCTAGTACGACGAGCTGAAAGTTTCCTCGTTTCTCGTCTACACATTATCTCTCTCTCCTTCTCTCTCTCTCTCTCTCTCTCTCTCTCTCTCTCTCTTCCTCTCTCTCTCTTTCTCTTACAGATGTATATACATAGTTATATACATATACAATACAGACAGAAACCGTCGACGAAGGATTAATCACCGGGTAACTCTCGCGAATCAAAAGCGAAAAAGCGTCGAAAGTTGAGTCTAATGTTCTCCTTGATTCTCCTTTTCCTCTTTTCGTCAATGTCACTCTCTTACTCGGCAACTTGGGTCAATGAGTAATTACAAGTGGCCGTGCGGCAAATGAAAATTAAAATTTGAAATGAATGCAAGAAAATAAATTACGGCTTCGTGAACCTTCCGAGATATTACGCCGAGAAGGCGTTTCTGGTGCTACCGTTAATGCAGCTACTGCTACTGCTACTGCCGTTCGGAAGGAAGAGACGACGATGGTATGGAACGAAAGGAGGAGACATTATTCCAATTAGGAAGTAGGTATTGGCATTAGTCCACTTTCTCTTCGCAAAGGACGAAGTAACTCCGTCGGAAGTTGGGCTCCTCATTACTTATTCCTTTCTCGCTTAACGCGGGCATTGTGATAAAGAGCGGATCTAAAATTGAAATAAATTATTTAAAGCCAATCGTGGCCACGACGATGAGCGACACTTTACGAAGATCGTATGAATATGCAACGATTCTAGCTCAATACGAATTTTCTCGCGGCGATATTTTTTCGATAAAAAGTCTCGATCTTTTCGTACCTTTCGCTAATCAATCTCACTATTTTCTTTAACATATCGAGCATCGCTTTTTCCAGTATTTAATAAATTTCCTACTTCTCTCTCTCTCTTTTTCTTTCTTTCTCTTTTTTTTCTTTTATCTCGTATCCGCTCGCTAATTACTCTCCACATTATTTTGAGATTTAATATCGTATTCACATGGATAAATACGGATTCGTCGAATTCATCTGTTCGTTATGTACCTTCGATCTTTAACGAGCTCGCTTTTGTACCATAAATTACCGCGAGATCAACATTGAAAACACAACGTTTAAATGGTACCACACATACATATATATAGATAATGTTTTTACATTAAAGAGCGAAAAGCCGTTTAATCTACCGCTTTAACCGATAAAGGAAAAAATGCTTGAGAATATATCTGAATCATTATGAATCCACGGAAGACGGTAACGAAGAACGACAAATTTTTCACTCTTTCTACCATTTTCGCTTCATTTTCGCATTCATTCTTTTCTCATTTAAAAAATACATACAATAAGATTAATAATAAAATGCAAAGGAATTCGTTTGTTCTTATACTTGACGAAACGTTCATGAATCACGAGCGTCACAGAAACGTCGGGGATACCCCTTGTAATTTATGATTTCATCGAAATAGATTCCCCACCTCTTTTATCTCGCGACACTAATAACAATGCTCCTTTCCGTCGTTTTCTGTGGGTTCCGTTGCTTCAAGCCTCATTAAATTTCAGAAGAAATCGCCTCTTCTCTCTCGCCCATCTCACCCATCCGAAGAAGAAAAAAAATAAAATAAAATAATTGTATTCGATTCGATGGAAAAGTGCCCGGGAAAAAGCGGAAAAACTCTGAACCGAAAACGACTCGTTGTAATTATTGCCGCTCAAATAATTGCGAAACGTCTCGTTATCGTTTCTCGTGTTCCGAACCTCTTTCTCTGTCTCTCTCTCTCTCTCTCTCTGTTTCTCTGTCTCTTTCGCTCATCCATGATAGTGAAAGAGGTTATACCGTTAAAATAGAAATAACTCAGCAAAGTGTACGACGACGGTGGTAGGGTGATTGTGCTACTAGTGGTGGTAGCTTTACGTGACCCGTTTCATTCTTTCCCCGTATTTTCCGGCTGACGTGTTAGATAGTAATATCCCTGCGTAGGTGGCAAAGAGCGGGCTCTCGTGCGGCCGCTCTCGTGGCGCGCTATCACGCTTAGCTTAGCTTATGTTAATACCGCGAGCTCGTGCTGAGAGTGCATGTTATATGGATTAAAACGGACTCTTGCTCTCCCTCTCTCTCTCTCCTTCTCTCACACACGTACTCACTCACTTTCTCTATGTATGTAATACGCATACAGAAATACATATACGGATACGCAGCAAACATACATACACGCGTCGATGCGACATATCCATGTATTCGTATATATAAAGGCGTGTCTCGTAACGAGCACGTATCCAGCGAAGCGTTTAACGACGGCAGAAACGCGTCCGTACGCGGAACGATCGCGCAACCGCGTGACCGCATCGCGCGCTAGCAACGTTTCGCGCTCCGCTACGCGCCTATGAATGGCACGCTCGTTCCTTTACCAGCGCGATATTGAAAACGCGCATGGGATCAGCGTGTTTACTTTACGACAGCGAACGATGGAAATCGACCATCGTATTCGAGGGAACATGCTTTTATGTAAACGCGCTACCAACCAGTGATTTACAATAGAGAAGAACGATGAATATATTGTTACGTCATCGATTGAATCCTTACCCACCTGTTTTCTCTCTTCTCACAATAACCATTTCTTTCGTAGACACATCGACGCATTGGCCTTCGTAGAAAAGAAATGTCGATCTCGGCGTCTTAATATCAACTTTATACCAAGCGATTTTCCTCGAAACTCACAGTTGCATTTCTTTATCAAAGTTTCAAAGCAATCCTCGTGGCCACAGCGACAGAGGGCTGCCTTTTACAGGAGAAACGAAGGCGTTCGCATTTTTGCGGTCGGCGTTGCTCGGATTTTATTCGCATTTTTCGCGAGTTCGAGGTAAAAGCCACCAATTCCAATTCGCACTCTTTCTTCTCTCTTTCTCTCGATCTTCGTCCTCCATTTACGATATAGCGAATCTCTCCCCTTTCCTCTTTCCTCCTTCCTTCCTTCCTTCCTTCCTTCCTTCCTTCCTTCCTTCCTTCGAACTTGATGGAGTGACTGTAACTCAACGTGTCGAACTAACAGCTGTGGCGAAACTTTACGTCCAGCGTTACAATGGAATTGTCGAAGGAACGAGAGGTACTGAGAAGAGGAGATCAAGGAGAGAAGGTCGAGAAAAGAAAAGAAAAGAAATAGAGGACAGCAGTTGCCTGTGTTTTCCGCTCCATTTGATATTTCTTTCATAATGCGTGAAAAGCCGCCATTTTTACCGCATTTCGTACCATACGTATGTACGTTTGGAAGGCAAAACCACTCGAAAGTACGGACTTTTCGATTCTTTCGTCTTTGCATTCGTGTATATTCGTTCATCGGCTCCCATCGACCGTGAAAACCCCCATCTGCGTTATCGTCCGCGAAGAAAAATTTTCCTCCACCTTTCCGATCGAAACCACCAATGCAAAATACGAATAACGTTGAATGACTCTACGTTGTTAGATACAGGAAAAAATGTGATTCTCTCGGGACTAAGTCCACCCCCTTTTCGAACGGAGTCTGAAGAACGTTCAAATTTATTCGAACCTGCTCAAAGTTTACTCGTGAGAAGGTAAGAACATCTCGCCCAAAGATATATTTTTACTCTTGAGAATATCTTCGACATTTTCTCCGTCACCATCGTGACGGATCGGATCTTTGATCGTATAACAACGCCGAAGAGTTCCCGGTCAAAAACTAGAATATTCTGGCCTATTACGAAGAATTACGGAGTCCAATACTAACCGCATTATTCTACAATTTTTATTAACTTCGTTAACCCGCTTATGGTGATGCACCAGCTAATTTCGTTGGATAATGGATTTTCATGAGAGAGTTTTTATTATTGCTCCCGGCGGGCCATTACCAAAAGGCAATTATGTTGGGATCATTACTTTCACGGCGTTATACCGTGCGAACGTTATTACAATTTTGTTCCGGCAACCTCGAATAGGCTCGAATAAGAATTGCGCGATGGAGAGCTTTCGAAATTAAAAAGATATCGTCGACTCGCGTTTTTATTCAAAAATAAAATTGCAAAATTAAATCACCGGAAAAGCAAAATGATTTACTCAGCAAATTTTGTCCCGAGAACACAAATATTCGTTCGACCGGTAGAAATATTTTTCTTTTCGTTTCATTCGCGCGTTGCTGGCATGCATTCTACGACAATAAAGCTCTCCCTTTGTTTTCGAGCACTGATAAAAAAAGATCCAGTTTTACTGCAAAACGAGTTGCTTTGCCTCGGAAAACCGAGATCCTTTCTTTGCATCAAAAAAAAATTCGTAATGAACGACGCGCTCTATACAGGATCCACCTATCCTTCGGTTATTCGAGTTTCCAATTTATACCAGTGGTTTTTATTATTAGCAATTTGATTATCCGATAGTGTTAATTAAGAAGACCGCAAAGGATACATACCTCAACATTCTCGATTCTAGTTCTCCCATTTTGCTACACATAACGATTCTTCCGTTTCAGGTAGAATTCCAAATTAATTGCGTGTGGGTTTAACCGCGTGCCAATTAACATCGTTACATATTACGTTGCGCTTACTTTCGCTCTACCTATACTCAATTAAATGAATTGAAATTGTTTTTGAACTTTGGAAAATAATTATAGAAAAGCAT
Source organism: Vespula vulgaris (assembly GCF_905475345.1). Taxonomy (NCBI): domain Eukaryota; kingdom Metazoa; phylum Arthropoda; class Insecta; order Hymenoptera; family Vespidae; genus Vespula; species Vespula vulgaris. The sequence continues at coordinate 13,970,054 of NC_066587.1, forward strand.
GCAAGGAAAAGACAGAAAGAAAGAAAGAAAGAAGGAAGGAAAGAGAGGGAGAGAGAGAGAATAAGAGAGAAAGAGAGAGAGAAAACAAATTAGGGAAAACAAACGAGAATGGTATACAGCAAAACCGGTATAGAAAATACACGAATACAATAAAATACAAAATAGATGTAAAATATATACCTACATACATGTATACGTACTTACTTATATGGGAAAATATCGAGTTTTCATATCCTTTAGCGAGTACCGGGTCGCTCTTACAGCGTACCCACTATCGATCGTGTCATGAATAAAGGTCTTGTGTTCTTCTCGAGCATAACTTTGGTACGAATTTACTAGTAAAGAGACTTTTACTACAGCAAGACCATATTGCGATAAAAGTAACGAAGGAAAGAGGCAATAACTTGCATTACAGAATAAAGTACATAAGAAAGTCTCTCACTCGCACGAAGGATCGTCTTACGAATAAAAAGAACGAGATAAAGAACGAAAAAGAACAGTATAAACAAGAGTTCTAGAAGAATGCAAATTTTCATCTATTTTCGTTTTTCTATTTATCTACAATTCTATGTTCAGCGAAATCGACTTTCTATTCGACTCGATCTATTCATTTAATTATGATAATCACTACTTCCTGTAACTTCGCGTAACACTATCCTGAGTTCATTACTTTGGTATTTCAAAACTATAGAGAAGAAAAATCTAAAGAATATGCAACAACTACAAGGACGGTCAGAAGCGAAAGTTGTCTTTATTCTCGTTGATATCACTGCGACCGTGTGTTTCAGCGATTACAGTTAGACAAACAAGGAGACAATCCAATGTTTGCGGCCTATTCTACAATACTAGTGGAAAGCCACGCGAAGCCTCATTGAGACAAGAAAGGAAATATTCACGGTACAATGCAGTAGCTTGTAAATTTTCTACAAAATACATAGAAGCTTCCGGCGTAACGCTTTCACCTTTCATGAAAACAAAAGGGAACTCTTGATAATACGAAGTAATACGTTGTACTATCTAGTACATGGCATTTTAGAGAACTGAAATCTTCCACAAAAGAGAGAAAGAGGAAAAAATCTGTATCCAAGCAGTGACGTTAAAATATCGACGAACGAAATTAAAGAAGAAAAATCTAAGTTGAAAAGAGTAGGTACCGATCTCTTCCATAACCTCATTAAAATATTTACGCTCTGTAAGCCGTAGAATGGAAGACATTTAGTGGCGTTATTTACATCGACGAAAGTTGTTAGGAGCAGCTTGTACCATAACAGAGAAAGTAGTTAAAGTCAGTATATACGATGGCGTGACGTGGACTGGAACAATACGGCTGGTCCCAAATTAGTTCCAATGCCTGACTCTAATTCTGACTCTATCACTGTTTTCCCTGCTCGCCACTTTTGTTTCTCCCTTTTCTCTCTCTCTCTCTTTCTCTCTCGCTCTCTTTACATAGCCATCGAACTAACTCCGTCACTATCCTCCGAGCAAGCATATTCCTGACATACGTATTTACCGTACGTTTCGTTGTGTAACTATGTAGGTAGCTTATTAAATTTCACCATTTTCACGAGCAAGCTTTTCTACGACCAAATCCCAATAACGTATATCCGTCTATCCATCTCTGTCCGTTTTTCTTTTTCATACCCGCACCCTTTTCTCTTTTTCTTTTTCTTCGTTTTCTTTTCTTCTTTTTCTCTTTCGGACAAACCTCCCTCTTCATACCCAACCTTTTTCCTTTCACGTCGCGAACACTTTGGAAAAATGGCAAAGAGAAAGGCGAAGTTTAATGGAATATCTAGACGAAGAAATTAAATCGAGTAGGCGCTAATCGTAAAACAAGCTTCCATCTATGCGTAAACCAAAGGATGTAGTAGTAACGCTTTTAATTCACGCGTTAACGGAAAGACGGATCGTCGTTTTGTCGTCATTTTGTCGGCCTCGTCGTCGTCGTCGTCGTCGTCGTCGTCGTCGTCGGCGGCGTCGTCTTCGTCGTCTTCGTAAAAGCTATGATGGTATTTTAAATTTATAACGCCTTCATAAAATGGTAGAGACAGGCGATTCCTTATTCATATTAGCCGACAAGGAAGAAGCGTTTAACCATCGGCGAATACATTATTTTCAACGTTCTATATGTAGTACGATAGTGTCGACAGCGAATGCGAGCCGAGGATTACTTTTCACGTTGTCTGCACGTATCGCGTTATCCACAGTTCCTAGTGAAAACATTGGAGTAATTTATATCCACCTCACGTTATTTCATCATGCCATAAAGACTCCACGATCATGCTAAACCGGTCGGATGTTATTAAAAGTGAGTAAAGAAGAACACACGTTTTAATTATAGGTATATCAAACTAGGATGGTAAGGTGCGAGCTTCGTTTACATCGACTTTCATAAGAAGCGTCACATTTAATTATCTCCAAAGGCAATATACCTCGCGAACTAGTTACGAGCCAATGTTCGAGAAAAGTCTCGTCTTCGCAAAGTGTTCTTCAGAATTTAATGACGTAACTTGACGTATTCGGTGATAGAACGATGTAAGAGACGGAATTCCATCGAGGGAAATTCTATCATCCAAAATATTCGAGAGAGACGTTTTTCTACTCGAGATCTTTCATCTTTACGGATAGAATATACTTACTGAACTGACGTTCGATATCTCTGATAAAAACGAGAAATAGAAACGAGAAATTAAGGAGATGCTAATATCTAAACGTATGATATTCTAGTTTGGTAGAGACGCATATAACGTTAGTACAAAACAAACAATTGTACCTTCGTTGAACTATGCAACTGACTGTTTGTTTCTGCTTTATTTATGAACATTGTTTTCTGTTTATATACCTCACAAACGTTCAACCCGTGTATTATTGATTACCCGATCGATGCCTAAGTTGACTTATCTGTATGTATGTATACAAACATCACAAGCAAACCGTACTCCGCGCATACATATGTACATGCATCGTACGAAAAAACGACAACTGGATTTTAGCCAATAAAACGAAACATCGATACAATTCGAACAAATCGTTTCCATTTTACATTCACCGAACAACTTTGTTCTTTTACAAAAAAAAAGTGAAACAAATAAAAAAACTCTCACTCTTCCTCTCTCTCTCTCTCTTTTTTCTCCCTCTTTCTCGTTTCTTCTCGCCCTCTTTTTACATATTTAAATTCACGAATTTTTCTACTTTAAAATTCTTCTGCACTTTTGACTTAAAATCCAGCACGACGTTTGGATAAATTTTGAAATTCGTGGCATTCTGTCGTAAAGGATCTCGTAGATTAATAAACTGCTCGATAAGCGACGGTGCCGAGTTCTGAAATTATTAAAGAACGCTTTATTCTTCCTAGTAAAAAATCTACACGAGAGGGAATTAAAAGTATCCGCGAGAGAGTAAACGAAAGATAGAGATAGCGGGCGTGTGTGTATGTGAGTGAGCGAGTAAGTGAGTGAATGACTGTGTGCGAGTGTGTATGAGGGAAAGAGAGAGAGACAGGCTGGTGGGTGAACGAAGTTGCGTAAACCCGCACGGCGAAGTTCCAAAGTTTGAATACGCCCTCGAGGCCAGCCGATAACGGCGATGAGCTCACGGCAAGAGTTGTGTACTAACCAGATATTACCTTGATACGTGTGTACTTCACGTCTATGCAAAATTCCACACACACGCATATACACAAGCTCTCTATCTTTTTCTCTCCTCTGCAAATTTTCAACACGTTAATATAACCCGAGGCGGACCTTTTACGTTTTAATTTTTCGCGAATTTCTTACCAAATATAATATAATAAGGATGATACTACAACCACCTATCGCTGGAAATACGATCGTAAAGAGAAAACTCGTGCAAAAGTCGATAGAAATAGGTCCAGTGGTTCGTTTACTCGAATCTTCTCTCATCCGAGACGTCCATAAAGTTCTTCGTACAAAGTGATCGAGACTAACATTGGATTCCGCGGGACACCTGCAATCATTATAAAGTTATCCAATGAAGTTATCGAATAGAAAGCAATTTTCGAGGGAGGACACTCGTCCGACGTCTTTTACTTCCACACCAGCTATCTCTTCTTCATCTTTCTCTCTTTCTCTCCCTTTTTCTCTCTTTCTATCTCGATAAGACGATCGGACATTTAAATTCACGAAGAAACGAAAACTATGAGTGCTATTCAAAGACCGTTTCCCTTGCCCCACCTAAAATGCGAGCTTCGCCTGGAATTCTCTCCGTAGGGGAGAATTTCTAACGACGCTGCCAATGTTATATCGTGATGGGCTTTCGACTTGATCCCTCAAAAGGGTGCATGCCGTACTCGAGAAACGTAGCTGCCTACACCCTTTTCTACCGTTCTCTTTCTTAAGATTTACCAAATCCATTAGAATAATATTCGATGCGACAAAAGAGGCTAGATAATCTTGGCTCGAAATCGAAAGCGATCCGTGAATATCATATTTTCGGATACATCGTGAAAATATTTCTAAATTCGGTTAAATTTTCCTTTTTTCTATGCGCAAGCGCTCGGAACCATTCTTTCTCTCCGACTTCCTTTTCCTCTCAGTGCTCGTCGTCGTCGTATCGCGCAAAACAAATTTTTAAACGAACTACGCCACGTTCGCTTACCACGAATACTTTTCGCGATAAATTATAACACAACGAAATGATATAATGCATTTGACCAAGGATAGAGAATCGCGTTGTATAATAATAAAATGATTGCGTATATCATATATTTGTTATTATCCTATTTTACATTTTTTACCACGCAATATTCCTTTTCCTACCGTAATGAAGCATATAACAAAAGCGAAAATTAAAGAGAATGAGGGGAAAAAAGAGAAAAAAATACGTAGCTTTTATCGGCGAACGATTTTCAATCGATCATTTTAATGTATGCCCGATCGAATTCCGATAGCCAGTACGCGGAACCCGAATTTAGAGGCTTTTGATTCGATGCATTTCGAGGGCAAATTATTTCCCCGTTTATCCTCGTGCGAAACTGATATTCTCCATGGCGCGCAACGATTTAACGCAGTCTATCGAACAATATAGCTTGATACTTTCATTTCCTATATTTCTCTCTCTTTCTCCCTCGACCCTTCCCTATCCCTCCTCCTTCTCTCTCTTTCTCTCTCTCTCTCTCTTCCTCTCTCTTTCTCTCTTTCTACATGCCTGCATCGCGGTGCATTTCGGCGACAAAATCTATAGCGCCTACGTGCTCGAAACTCGACGAGCTTGTACCTACCCTCTCGTCCGCAACTCTATACCGCAAAAAGAGAAAAAGGAAAAAGAAAAAAATATATATATAAAGAGAAAGAGAGAGAGGGAGAGGGAAAGAGAACGATAGATTTTAAAATATTCCTAGCCTTTTTTCTATCACCTTACTCCCTAGAGGTTTACGAAAGGGTAGCAAGCAAGCGCGATAAATCGACGCGAACGGTGATGCCTCGTACATTATTGCGACATAAAATATATCCTTGACCAAAAAGTATATCGGCAACTTTCCGATGATTAATGGACGCTGCCGGACCGAAAGGTCTGTTCGAAGCAGAAACGAGAATAAATAGAAAAGTATGGAAGTAAAAATGTCGACTTTTTTACCAATCGTCTTATTGAAACGGCATTGGTGAGACAGCTAAAGCAATAGATGGCGAAATATCGAAAATATTTTTGAAAAATAAAAATTGAGAAAGGTAGGAACACATGAAATGGAGAAGAATGAAACTTTACGTGATGTTAAAAAAGATCCGTTATCCTTGTCTCAGCTGTACTATTTTTCGTTCATGTTTTTACGTTCGCTAAAGTAAGGTTCTTACTATAAATCGTACTAGTACGTATTAGTTTTCTAGTATTCGTTCGGATAAAATTCTGGTGTAAATCCTTGGCACGTCCGTTTCCCTTCAGTCTGCTCTAGAGAATGGAGTTTGCGTGCAACATTTCACCGATGAACAGGGAAAAGAATCGTCTTGGTTTTAGATGGCTCACACTCGGCCGATTCGCAGCATCGATCTCATTGCAAAGTACTTTCTCTCTCCTCTCTCTTTCTTTCTCTTTACTATCGTATCTCTGAACTTTCTCTGTGTCTCTCTCTTTCTCTCTCTCTCTTCCTCTCTCGGAACGCTACTTCTTCCTTGTAAATATCCAATTTCGTTTCCAAATCGATTCCACCGTTCTTACCGAATAATTATTGCACGAATCGAATGTTATGGAGCTTACAAAATGAACTTCCATGGACTATCGATCCGGTACTTTTATAAAATCGCACGTACCAAAGTATGCCTAATTAAACGTGGACTAAACTATTTAAAATGTAAACTATTTGAAAAAAAGATAAATGTCGCACAGGAAAAAGAAATCTTTTTCGGATCATTATCTCTTTTCCTAGGTGGATGACGATCGATCGACTAATTAATTAAAATCCGTGAAACGATAATTCCGTTGGATATTCCGCTGGAACGAGGACAGAGCTGCTGCCGCGTTACTTCGAGCGTCGGCCATTAATCGAATAACGAAAAATAACGAGGCGTACCGTTGACGAGGGTACGAATAAATTGGGTTTCATTAATTAATTGATCCGTGTAAGCCGTTAAAGTATTCTTTGGAGTAAGCGGCTGGTAGCCTAGTTTTTCTTCCACCTTTCTCGTTCTCTCCATCTCTTTCTTTCTTACTTTTTCTCTCTCTATCTCTCTCTTTCTCTGTCTCTCTATCTCTCTCTCCTTTGCTCGATCTCTCTCTCTCTCTCTCTCTCTCTCTCTTTCTCTATCGAGCTGTCTTCTAAGGTCCTTTCTCTTTCTCCTCTTCTTATCTCGTTCCCATTTATCCCGGGCATGGAGAAACAGGAGATCGTAGCAAGGAAGGGGCGTTTCTATCCCACCGCTAAAGGAGGGACAACTCGCTTGGAGCAGAACAAATGGATGCCGAGTGCGAGAAGACGTATAAGAACAAAGTGTCGAAACAAAAGACAATCAGTTATATTTGCGCTTTTCCCTTCGAACAGCGCCCGCGGCAAACTGTGTGTTACCATCCAACCAAAGACGACTACGACGACGACGACGCGACGAAGACGAAGACGACACGACGATACAACGAAAGCAACCTTGATCTTCCTCCCAGCATCCTTTTCGAACTTATTGTTAGTAACGTGTTCGTTGATAGACAAAAAACATCCTCTCCCTTTTACTCCGAGTCCATTCCCTTTTCCCCGATGTCTTTCTTTGTCCGCCATTATTTGAGATCGAGATTCGTCTTTTGATTTTGTTCTTTTCTCTCTACTACTACTACTATTCCTCTACTCATTCACACGCTCGCTTATCCGTCAGAGAGAAATAAAGAAAAAAACGAAGAAGAATTGCTCCGAAATCCACTCTTGATCGCGTACGCACGCTATATTTAATTATACCGATCTCCTCAATTCCGCTTAATCTCCACGGCTCTTTGCCCTTATCCCTGTATATTTCTATTCTCGCGTAGCGAGCCGTCGCTTGAAATCTTTTAAGTTTAATTTATTCTTAATTAAAGCAGCTCTTGCTGCTTCCACTCGCTGCTAAGGAAGAGAAACGGTGGACGCTAAGTCCTTGGAATTTAAAGAATAACTTGTCCGTCCGACTCGCCGACAAGGATCTTTGAAACGACGTTGTGGAAAGGTCCTGGTGCCGAGCAAAGAAAAAAGAAAACTCCTCTATTTCATGCCATTTCGCGATACGACGAGATTCTCATTGTTTCAATGTCTAAAGTTTCGAAATGAGAACCTCTCATTTAAAAATGGAGAATTGATAATCATTCAACGAATAATTCGTCGTTCCTCTCCGATCGTTCATCACATTTATTCTCCTCTTTCTTGAAATTCCTGAAACAAACGAACGAGCTCAAAGAATTACGAGGATGCTCGTAAAAAAGAAAGAAATCTCTTCGGCGTTATTTCTTCGATGGAAAGCTTATAAGGGATTTTAAGGGTAGTTTATGGTACTTCAATTACGCATGCAAACGTATCCATATTATAGCCATTATCTGACCAACGCGATTCGATTAACCCGAGCATAAACTCTTGAAGAGGGTACGGTCTATAACCATAGTGAAAGGAGAGAAGTTTGCCATGCTGGAGTAAGAGAGAGAGAGAGAGAGATAGAGAGAGAGAGAGAGAGGGGGAGAGGGCGAGAGCGAGAGCGATGAAGAGGTATATACATAGGTGAAGTACAAAGCTGTCGCAAACTACGCGCCACCAGCACCACTATTGCTAGCAACTCGACCACCGCAGACTACCGAAGCGTATTTCCGCCGGTGGATTCAACGCCATTGCCAGTGGCATTGTAATTGGTTGCCAAATGAGAGCTCGACCTCTCTCTAAATCTTCTAAAGTTGCACCACGCCGGAATCAGAATGCCTGTAATTTCTTCGGATTGTAAGACCGACGATCGCGTAAGATGTTTCCCTTCCTTTTCTCTCTCGATTCTATCTCTCTCCTACACCCCTTCTCTCTCTCTCTCTCTCTCTCTCTCTCTCTCTCTCTCTCTCTCTCTCTGGGCCAATCAAGAGCTTACAAGATAGACGGGACGGATGAACGCAGAGAGGCAAGAGACGAGGAGACAATTGGAGACGTCGAGCTTTTCTATCTATGGGAAACTTTAGCCGAAGTGCAATATATCGGGGATAATGCGAGTGGATTTTCTTCATCTCAAAGCCATTCACATAGTCACGTAGGACTGCTCTCTTTCTTTTCTACTCTTTTATTTTCTCTCTCTCTCTCTCTCTCTCTCTCTCTCTCTCTCTCTCTATCCTTTTTAGATTATACTCCCGTCGTATTCGTCGACGATTGACTGTAATCTCAAAGAATATGAAAGATCGTACGATCTCGATAAAAATCTTTCGTTTGAGTCCTGAATAAAGAACAATATAACTATAATGAGTAGTAACTTATCTATACTATATCGAGATTAAAAACAGTATTCAACGCAAGCTACTTATTCTCGTTTCATCGACAGTGAGATATACATACATTATGAAATCGCACTTTCATTTCTTCTGGAAATGGAAGAACGTATTTCAAGATGTGTATTTCAAGATACACGAAAGTTGTCCACATTTGTAACAGATGGACCTCTCTTAGATGTAAGTACAATGCACGTCCTGTCTATTTCTATATGGACGTAATAGACATCTATTGTGCAAGACGATCATTCCAAGAAAGTGTCATCACCTCCCATAAAACTTTTCTAGAATGTACCAAGACGTAATCGGATAAGATCTTCGGAGACTTTTCAAGAAAATGACGTTCCTTGAGTTTCATCATCGTTCCAACGTATAAAGATAAAATAGAGAGAAATAGAGAGATAGAGAGTACAGAAAGCAAAATAATTGAGAAATCTGACTGGTTCGGCATCATCCCAGAATCTGACAGTTAAAAGTCTATCGAGATTTCGATCCTCTGGAACAATGCTCTTTCTCATCTCTTTCAAAAAAGTCTTCGTGCGTCACCATGCGCCGGTCCTCGCATTCCGCGAGCTAAACAAAAGGTTGCTCGCAGAGGAAGTCGTAACGAAAAAAGAAAAAAAAGAAAGAGAGAAAGAAAAAGAGAGACAGAGATAGAGAGAGAGAGAGAGAGAGAGAGAGAGAGAGAGAGAGAGAAAGAAAGAAAAGATAGTACACAAAAAAGGAAAAGGAAAGACGAAAGAGAAAGAGACTGGCAGGGTATCACCAACGGGTAGTCGCTTCGGCGAATCTTCACGAAGCACTTTTGCGTTTGATACGAGACAATGCGCGATAGGGAGGGTCTACCAAAAAATAAGATGGCGTGGTGAGAGAAGAAGAGAAAAGAAAAAAAAAAGAGAGGGAAGAGAAAGGAGTCGAGTTTGAATCGAGTTGACGAATCCGTGCGTTAACCCTCTCTCTAGCCCTGCAGCTACCAAAAGCTTAGCGTACCTTCTAAAAATGCATACGTAAATGTCTGTTGTTATATACGTTTTTTTATCTGCTTTGGTATATGTATGTGCGCCCGTGCGCGAGAGTAATACGTGTATTTGTGTGTGTGTGTGTGTGTGTGTGTCAGAATCGTACGATCGGAAAGAGGGGTGCGCCCCTTTTTTTCAACTTCCTCCGAGTCGAGCGCGGAGTCTCGCACACACGTTTCGCGTCAGGGCGCTCACTTGCTCATGGGCGCGCCAGTCATTAACGGAGATGATGGTTAGACGTGCAGTATGCGGCTTGGAAATGATTTCCATCGGAGATACGCTTGCCGTAAATAACGATCTGCGAGAATATTACGCGCTCTGCTTTTTTTCTTTTCCAAACCAATCCCTCTCTCCTCTCCTCTCCTCTCCTCTTCTCTTCTCTCTATCCAATCCCCGAGTCTACTACCAGTCCACCAGTTCGATATACATTCCTTCCTACGAAAGCCTTCGGTCGGGCCCCAAAGAACTCGTCCGGATGGCGATTTGCGTCCGTCATTCCCACTTTCTCTGTCTCTCTCTCTTTTTCTCTCTTCCTCTTTCTCTTTCTGTACGAGACTCCCCATCTCCTTTCAATGCGGCCGCACTGGAAACGACTTTACCGATCGATCCTGTCGAGAATCACGGTGGACCCCTAGGCGAAGTCATTTGCCACGTACTCGTCGAGCGTAAAAGGGTTTTCATCTTCCTCGCTCTTTCTCTTTCTTTCTCTCTCTCTCTCTCTCTCTCTTTTTCGTTTTCTCTCTATTCCGAACGCAGAGGACCAAACGTCACTGATGAGTGCAACTCGCATCTACTACTTCGTCGTCGGTAAGCATCGTCACTGCGTTGACAAGAGGAAGAACGACGTCAGGGTGTAATCGGTGAGTTTTCGAGCGTGTCGCGAGGTCGAAGGTTGCGCGGATTGCTTCGTCGATCGGTAAGAGAAAGGGCGTAGGATGCGGCGTCTGTTGTTACCCTCCGGCTCACGCATTTCCCTTCGTTTCTCCTTGTCCTCCTACTCTTTAATCTTCGACGGATGTCGAGATGACTGCGAAATTCGAATCGTTAAAAGGGAACTCTCGTCTCTTGCACAGTCGAATGTTTCTTGATTTTCGTTCTACCTCTCTTTCTCTCTGTCTCCTTCTCGCTTCATTAAAACCTTTGAATACCGAGTACAACTTAAGTGGTAAAGTTTATCGTAAGGGTGAGAAATTCCAACCTAGGGGACGTTGGATCCCTTCGAGTGACTGATTAATCAATGGAACGAAAAGAACGAAGTGAACGATCGAGAAGATCGGAAGAGAGCTCGAATAACGAGTTCTTCTAACTATTACCTTTAATGAAGAACATGCGGAAGAGTTATAAGAACGAGAGATGTACCAGTCAGATATACACGCACTTACGTATACTTGCACGTGAAAGTAAACTGAGAAAAAAGAAGGGAGAGGAAAAATAGATAGAGAGAGAGAGGGGGGAAACAAACGTCGAGTGAAATTAAGCGGGAGCAACAGAATTATGTGAGCGAAATTATACACGTCGCGAACGAGAGATGAGGAGACTGGTTTGGTCATGGGAATGAGAAATCCTTGCGCATGACAACCGTAGAAGAGTCGTTTCAAATGGTAGCATCGTAATTGCTGCGCAGACAAAAGAAAGGGAACCTTCGTAAAGTCTGACGGTGGGCAGAACGCTGTTCTAGCCTGTCGTCGCGTTTGCGTCATTTCGCGTCTTCGGACGTTGAAGGCAGGACGTCATCTTGGACGGCTGGTAAATGGGAGTTGAACAGAATTGCTGCGAGAGACGAGATTGTTACATAATCAGTCGCGTTCACTTGATACGTGCATTGTCTCCTCTAATATGCAATAGGCGTAAATGTGTTTAACATACACCTACTACGTATATAAACACATACACGTATACCTAAATCACGTTTAATAAAGATCTTATACCAAAGTTAATTATTGGCAAAGAATTCCTATATCGGTTATCGGTTAGCATATCATTGGAAAATTATCTCTAATCGTGCACGAACGATATTCAATGTTTTAATCTCTATCGCTAAATATATACGATTAATTTAAAATCGACGATAACGATCCCGGTACGATATCGACTCGAGACAAAAGACAAAGAACTAATTTAACGCGCCCTTTGGTAACGTCGAAAGCGAAATAGTTTAAAGAGAGATTCGAATTAATCTCATCTGTCTGAATACGAAGGCTTCTTTCGCAGCGCTTAAAAGAACAAATTATACGATAAGAGAAAACCTTGCAAGTGAAACGAGCTTCTTTGCACCTTTCTCGGATATCGTCGTTATCCTTGTCGTCTTCGTCGTCGTCGTCGTCGTCATCGTCGTCGTTGTCGTCCTCGTAGTCGTCGTCTTCGTCTTCGTCACCATCGTCTTCGTCACCGTCGTCGTCGTAATCGTTGAGAATCTTAGATGGACCGAAGAATTCATTTATCGTTGATTAATCTCTAATTGAATGGGAAAGGTCGATGGAAAGAAAAGAAAGGTTTTCTTGATTAAGCGGTCGCTCTAGCGTGGCGTCGGCTTGCCCGAATCGAATGTTTCCGATTGATCATCTCATAGCACGGAAAGACGTATTCGGACATGCTGGAAATTGGGGCTAAAAAGGATAAAGGGTAGACGTGGTGCGCTGACAAGGCTTTCTAGAAATACCGTTCCTGTTCGTGAAGGTTTATTAGCGAGCCCCTGTCTGTTCTCAGTTCTCGTTCAATACAAACGGATAAAAGCACTACTTTTTGCCGAAAGTGAGATCGTTACACGTCCATTCTGGCCTTCAATTCCTCTCTCTCTCTCTCTCTCTCTCTCTCTTTCTCTTCAACCCCCGTTTTTTTTTTTACAATTCCTCTTTCCCTTTACACACTCTTTTGCGAGGTGAACCGAACGTTCGCGATTAATAGTAGCTTTTTAAATCCTCGAGGAAAAGGCACAAAGAAACTGTTCACCTAGTCACAGTAGTATAACTCAACGTTCGACGAAACATGCAACAAGTTCGTGACCGATGTGCACTACGTTAAATAGAATAGAAAACGAGGGGGAGAGAACAAGAGACGTTCCGATATTCCTCGAAATCGTATAAAATCGATCGATAGAAGAAACTTTTATCCTACGATGGAAATAAAACGATTATGTTCCTCTATCGAACCTGCCCGTCATTGACTAGGACTTCTTGGAATGGTCGTTGCGATACCCTCGGGCTGAGAGAATCAGCAATCGTCTTTTTCGATTCTTATTGGCAAAAGGAGCAATAAAAAAAGGAATACAGAAGGAAGAAAGGAACGACGGTAATGACGAGCCGAATATAGATGACGTAAAATCCGTCAAGCTTCCCTCATTATATTCCTTAGGCACTCTCGAACCATTCCTCTCTTTTCCCATCGCTTTCTCCTCCTTCTCTTCCTCCTCCTCCTCCTTCTCTTCTGCCTCTTCCTCTTCCTTCTCCTTCTCCTGCTTCTCCTCCTGCTCTCATCCTCCTCGTCCTACGCTTTTACCGGAGCTCTTTGCAAACCGTCGAGCGTCGGGAACGTTCGAGCACTAGAAACGAATCTGAAAGAAACGATTTTTCTGAATGCAGGCCGAAAATTGCCCACGGTAATAATTATTGCGGGGACTTTCTTTTAAAAATCACCGAGCCGCAAGTAACAAATGAAAAAGACAGAGCGATGTAAAAGAGAGATGGGAGGAGGGTTGAAGGAGGGAAAGAGAGAGGCAGGATCGATCGACAATTCGAGAGGAAAAGAAGGTCAACGCTGAAGAGAGTTTCTCGCTTTCTCGTCAAATCGATTCGTGCGATTCTAATAATGTGAAAACCCTGAAAATCGCTTTCCACTCATCCTTCCCTTCCTTCCCTACCCGTTTATATATCTTTCTCTCTCTCTCTCTCTCTCTCACTCTCTCACTCGCTCGCTCGCTCGTTCTCTCTCTCTCTCGCTCTTTCATTCTCTCGATCTATTTAATTAAACAGCAGCACGTACAATCAGTATCATGTGCACAGTTACCCATTAAATTTATTGTACGATACGATCGTTTGTTCTTTCGACCGGCAGAGTACGATTGAAACGGATATGCCGTTAAAGTCCAAGTTTAATTGGAAATGACGGTGTCTTTTGTGTTTCTCGATCGAGGATTACGATAACGGAATCGAGTTTATATCTCACAACCTTCGCTGTGTATTTCGACGTATATTTCAAGAAGGATACGATACCGGGATAGACGAACGTAGAAATTGTGATTCGTTTCCGTTCGGACGTACAACTTTTTCTGTAGATCCACTTGACCATCCTAAAAATAATTCCAATATCTTCATTAATCCGTGAAATATTGGAAACATTTTAATCCACGAAAAGAAACATGCTTTATCTTGAAAACAATCGTTGCATAAATCTTCGCTCGTTATACGAATACGAATATATATACGAGTATATCTTTAATCCTCCTTTACCTTTCTCTTTTATATCTTATTTTTCATAGTTCTATTTTAACTATACACCATTATTCTAGCTTTTGTAATTTCCACGTTCAAGTTGTAACTCTCTATTCTATATATCGAACGATATATTCGTTCGAAACATAGAACAACGGTGCCATTATAACGGTCTCAAAACGATGAATTATCGAACCTCTCGTCGTTCACGAATCTATGAATTCATTGATTTCGTCAATCACGTTTCTGTTTAAAACTGGATGTGGGCAATGCCGATTAATATTCATAGTTTTATTAATTCGCTTCAATATCGGCGCATGATTACTATTTTACGACTGTATCCCAAGTAAAAAGAAATCTATTGTTCATTCGATAACATCAAGCCAAATATGGACTATAATATAATTATACGATCATTTTCCTCTCGGAATTTTATTTTTCATTGGTACCGTCCGACATTCAAAAAATAAAATATGTATCCACGAAATTCGTTCGTTGGCGCGTATATCGACGTTTACAAAATCGCTTACACGTAAAATCAATGATACCATACATTTCCAAAAATCCATATGAAATCTACTTTTCGTTTCGCATACCTGTTCGTCGATATTATACGGCTTAAAAAAAAAGGAATAAACAAAAAACACAAAAAAAAGGATCTGGAAAAGGCAACAATTTTTACGTTACTTTTACAAGAGAGCATGAAATTTGTCGCGTGAAAAAACACGGTTGTACTATCGTAGAGAAAAAACAGAAAAGAGAATGGAAGAGAAAGGGGAATTCGAGTTTTAAAAACGCAATTTCAAAAAGCGCTATTCGGAGTCGTCGTGGCGTAACGCATGTACGAAGAGAAAAGAGATGCTCGATGCGTCGTGGAAGCACAGGCTGAAACTCGGAGATCAGAGATGGACACAGGCGGCACGTTTGCCAAGGGATGTTTATTTTTAGGGGATGCTCCTAGAAGCACCGCCGTACTTTACCGGGTACTCACTTGGTCGAAGGAGCCGTTTGTCGAGTATCATATCGTACAACACTCGACCTTTCTACCCTGACTACGACTACTAGTAGCCAGGGCCGGTGTAGCAACAGTAGTAGTAGTAGAAGCAACGTCGCGACGGTACCACCATACTACTACACTAACCTCGACCAACGCAACGTAGCAAAAGCTAGCTCGACCCTCGGAGCTATCCACGGATAAGGGGATACTTTGTTTGCCTGCTACTCGACCATTGCTAACCTCGCTACCTTCCAGTATATGTACCTCTGTAATCTACGACGAAGCGCGAGCTATGAGCTATAGCGTCGCCTTAACGAGTGTCATTAGCTTGTTCCTACATCTGCATTTAAATTTCTTTTTACTAAAAGCCCACGCGGTTTATCGCAATTTCACTCGCCCTATCACTCTCAAAGGTTTTCTCTCTTTACTTCAAAAATTTGCCAAAATCCCATCGATGGATTATCGCAAAACCGTGCGTGTTTCCAAACAATGTTACCATCAATTTCATTACATACTGTCGTTGAATAGGTCGTATGAAACTCGATGCTCATCCAAGATCGCCGAGAGCGTCGTTATTATATCAATAAATCCTCTCACGCTCGCATATTTTCCCTGAATACAATCAGCACGCATGCGGTCGTCCTCGAAAAATATGTAACGAGTTATCGGCACCGAGCGAAGCGCGTTCGAAGCAATTCGATTTAGTCGTCGATTCGATACATTTTCGTTCGTCCATGTATGCCTACAAATTCATATATATATACGTATATATAATACATACGGATAGCAGTCTATAAGTACGTATATACCTATGTATATGTGTGTGTGTGTGTGTGTATGTGTATGTATATATACAAGAAGATATAGTAACATAGACATATCTACGTTCTCCATTATAGTGCTGCGTTTAATTCACGATTAATGAGATTACTCTCGGTCTCAGTGAATACGCGTTTTCTGTCTCAGACTAGGACTTTAATCCATTCGAATCGAGTACTCGTTAATTACTTTATCAGACTCACCTAAGTATCTGATTCGCCCTCATGCTGATCGTTTCCACTTCTTGGAAAAACGAAGTTTGTTGGAAACCCGAGTAGTAGACAAATATAGTTGTGTATATTTGTTTATTACACACATGCACACATATAATATGAGCAAAAAAGTGAACGAAAATATGAATGAACAATATTTGTTATATATATATATACATACATATATACGTATATAGATATGCAGATATCTACGATACATAATGTATATATACATTGATAAGATTTAACGTCAAACAAGAAATTGGAAGTTACAGTAACGACGAGGTAAACATGCATATAAATATAGGTATCTGCGTATCGAGAAACTTATCGTAAAACGTGGACAAGTTAGAAGAGAGAGAGAGAGAGAGACAGACAGACAGAGAGTGGGCAAAGGTCCCCGCAGGGCCATCGAGAGAATCGACGAAGGGTGAATTTTGATTCGACGGTCGACAACGCCGTTATAAATTTATATCGCGCGTGCATCGAGAATAAATCTGAATCGGAAATCCTTCCTGCGGGGAAGGCGACTCGTTTCGAGGACTTTCTTCTCGAAAGGGATCCTCTAGTCGAAGGGTGAAAATAGCGTTGAGAGGAACGAAGAGACGTTCGAGCTAGCGAAAAAGCTGAAGCGAGGGCGTGTCGAGATAGAAAGAAAATATCGTTGTGAAGCTTTTCTCTCTCTCTCTCTCTCTCTTCTCTTCTCCTCTCTCTAACTCTCTCTCTCCCTCTCTCTCTCTCTCTTTTTCTCTCGCTTACTCGACGCTGGTTCGAATGCAAATTTAACTTTTCCTTTCGCGGAAGAAGCAACTCCGATGAAAAGGCGTAAAGCATGCCGGAGGTGGCATCGAATCGCACGAGTGTTGGTGAAAGCGGAAAGCCGCTGGTAAAAAAGATGAGAAAAAAGAAGAGGAAGAAGAAACGAAAGGAGTAGTGGGAGGAGTAAGAGGAATAAAAGGAGAAGGAGAGGGAAATGTACGAGCATCCCTTCGATCCAGGCGGTCGAAGCTTACGTAAGCGTCAACCCTCCTGTCTTTCAAATTACTCTCGTGTCTCACAGCGTGCGCGAGTTTCAACGCGACTTTCCGGCAGGGAAATTTACGACTTTTCCAAACGTCGTTCTTACGGTCTACGGGCAAGAGAATGAACGAAGGAACGAACGAAGGAACGAATGAAGGAATGAACGAACGAACGAACGAACGAACGAACGAATGAACGAATGAACGAACGAACTCGCGTCCGCTTGCTCGGCCATACTCGAGCTTACGTAAATTGTTCCACCTCCATAGCCGGCGTAGCGACTTACAATGACCTAAGCAGGACGATTTCTCATTCCGGATGAAGAGTAACGTCCTCGTATCTTCTACTACTTCGTATCTTTGTACGCGACTGCTTTGAGAAGTAATTCGGTCGTTCCCTTCTAGGATCTATCTGCTTCTAGCAATCTTTTTACGGTCAACACAAAATGTCGAGAGAACGACCAACGTTTCTCCTTTATTAGAATTAATCTTTTTTATTCGAAAGAAAGAAAGAGAGAGAGAGAGAAAGAGAGAGAGAAAGAAAATACTCGAAAAATTCTTTTCATTTAAAAATCCTCAAAGGTAAACGGCAAACGCTTAATTAAATACATTTAATAATTAAGTACGACGGTCGAATACATCGTCGCAAGACGACGCGAGCAAGGCGCTTAAACTGTCGCGTAAAATCGATGCGTCTGCTGGAAGAGGCAAAAGGCGAGTCGAGCAAAGGAGAGAGTTCTCCTCTTGCGTGCAACTTTGGGCCGACCAAAATGAGACGATTTCTCATTCCGGACGAAGAGTAACGATTTCGCCGTATCCTTTGTTGCTTCCTTCGTGGTCGCACGGCGGTCACCTTGGTGGCCCGAGCTCGTACTTTCGACCGACCTAAGTTCTCTAGACTGAAATAACGCGTTCTGTCTGTCTGTCTCCATCTCTTTGTCTCTTTCTCTCTCTCTTTCTCTCTCTCTCTCTCTCTCTCTCTCTCTCTCTTTTTCTTTCTCTTTCTCTTTCTCTCTCCCTTTTTCTCTCACGAGTTTCTCCTGAATGCTCGCTTCGAAATCGATAAAAATTAATAATCGACAGCTCATGCTTCTCTCCCTTTCTCTCGGTCTCTCTTTCTCCTCAATACATATTACTTGTACGCGAAATAATTATGGTAGTCCATGTATGTATAACGGATATCCTGCAGCAACGCGTTCTGTAATATTATCGACGCGCTTGGTTACTCCGTCTGAATGAATTTGACTCATCCTTTTCATCGTTCAAACGTTACGAACATTCTTAACAATTCGAACGTTCGTTTATCTTCTCTCAAAGTCTAAATATTCCTTCTCCTTTATCATATATTTTACTAGTACGAAGAGAATCATTAAATGGTTTATATCAAGAGAGCTTCCTAAAATATCCCACCAATCCTATTTGAGCTCACGTATGAATTATTGGGACGGTATCTCGAATCGTATACCTACACAAAGTATCTATAGAGATTTATTACTTTCGAGTGGAATTATCGCGTTTTCATACGAAATACATATAATCGCTTCGAAACTATCTGTCTCTGAAAAAGCAAAATGTTCGTTTGTACGATGCTCGTCGATCTGATCGATCCACTCGACGATCGGAAATGGTGACATTTCGAATACACGAGAAAATCCTACTTTTAATTGCACCTATAATAAAGCAAATATTCGAGTAACGATCTCTCGTCGAACGAACGAACGGACGAACGAGCTTAGTTGCCCAAAGCGATCACGGTACATGGTCGATCGCGGTTTTTTTTCGTTAATTGTATTTTTATATACTGCATAACTAAAGTTCTCATCAGATTGCTAATACGATGCACGCGCGTTTAAAAAGTTTCACGTATTTATACAAATTTTGGTACGAATTTACGAGAGTGAACGAGATTAAATTACACTTATCGAGTTTACAATTTGTTATATCATTACGATTTTCATATAAAAATATTACTTAGAGAGACGTTTTTAAACGCAAAATACATTTTCTCAGAGGTTCTCATACCACGATTCACACTGTCGTCGTTTTCGTAATAACGAGGAGAGAATCCGTGCTCTCGAAAGCGGCACGCCGGTATTCCCAAGCGCGGCGCAATTTGTAGCATCGAAAACTGTTCGGTAATTTACGTCGAAAATCAAATTAACTCCCGTGAATCTAATCTACTCTCGCAGCTAGTCCGGTTAACCTAATTTCTTTTTTCGTCGACGCTATAGCGACGCGAGCTTTTCGGGACACCTCTCTTTCTCTCTCTTTCTCTCTCTCTCTCTCTCTCTCTCTCTCTCTCTCTCTCTCTCCCTCTCTTTCTCTTCCTCCCTCTTTCTCTCTATCTTACTCTTTCCATACTTCGAGAGAGCTTTCATCCTATCGCAGCTTTTCGCCTGCGAAGCAAAATATCAGATTTGATGTTGCGTCTCTCGTAAATATTCTCAACGATTTTGTCTCCTTCCCTCGACTCGACGACATAATATTCTATAGTTAGAGAAAATAATTCCGTAAAATTAATTTTCTCACGTTCGTTCAGCGAACCTACTTGTTCCCTGTGTCATTTTGTTTCGAAACAACAATGTATCGATTATATCGCTGTCAATACGATGTAAATTGATTTCAACGAGTCGCCACGATTAAAATTATTTTTCAATTTGAATACTTACGTATAGTTTTATTATTAATATTTAGATATACGAATAAAGAAAATTTCAAACCTTATTTGAAATTTTTTTTAGAATTTATTCTTACAAGCGTTCGAGTATGTAAAGAAAAAGCTTAAAGAAAAGTCGCGTGCATGTATACGAGTCGTGACGAGAATCTTTTAGCAATAAGTCAAGAATTTTCTAAGTCGAGAAGCTTCATAGCGAGAGAAGTTTCAAAATGTTCAAAAAATTCGAAGCATCCCTTATATGTGACCGTGTTTCCGCGAATTAATTCAGTCGAGTTATGTCATTAATTAAAATGTGAGTCATCGATTATCAATCATACATGAAAACTCTCTGTGCATATGTGCGAGAATTGAATGTCTCATATATTTCATATATGATATATTTATTTATAAAGCTGTTTATATTATTCGTTCTTCTTTTCTGTTTTAATAAATTTCTATTTTCTTTCAATCGTTGATATCAATTTTCCTACATTCGTATGGATCGATAATCGATGTATGTTTACCTAACGACGCTTAAATTGCGAAACCGAAACAATACCCCAAAGTTTACATTGAAAATGCAACGTAATCGAAAATACATCCTAGGAAGATTTGCTAATATAAACGAAATAACATAGAGGTTTAGATAGACAACCCGTTCATATTCGATCCAGCTGATTTCCGTAAATGAATTACAACCGGATGTTATGAATATTAAGTTACAAATGCGGTTTCCACGTGCACTGCATTCAATTCGGACGAAAGTTAATCCATCTGATTGGCGCAAGCATTTGTAATTACATCGATAATAATTGAACATGTTCAATAGGATAGAACTAAGTTATGTTATCACGTAATATGTAGTAACTCAAATTAACAATTGATAAAAAATCGAAACAACATTGAAAATATCTCATGAGTTAAGGTAGAAAATTTTAACGAAAGATTTTAGCGAAAATCAAGCCTCGAAGTGGTGCAAATAAAAGGGCAGTTATAAAGTGGATAGAATAAGAGAAAAAGAGAAAGAGAGAGAGAGAGAGAGAGAGAGAGGGAGAAAGAGAAAAGAAAAAGAAAGAAAAAGGAATAGAGAAAAGGAAGAAGAAAAAAGACGGAGAATAAGAAGAAGTAGTAGTAAAAGTAAAAGAAGGAGAAGAAAGCTCCTTCCTTCGTTAGGAAGAGGCAGGCCCCTTTCGGCAGGATATATGAGCACGAAGGAAAAAAGCGTCGTTACCGGAGGCTCATTAACGGGAACTACTCCCAAGACACCCCTAGCAACACCTTCGGTTCCTGTCTGCAGCCGAGAACCTTCTCCTCTGCCTTCTCTACCCCTTCCATTCCCTTCCAACCCTTTTCATCCCTTCTCTTTCTTTTCCGGCGGCCCCATTCGCTACTTCGTGAGGGCCGCTCGAAGGTTCCAGCGAGAAACGTACAGAGGTCCGATACTAATTAGTCCCCCGTCCCATTGACGCTCTCTCTCTTTCTCTTTCTCTCTCTCTCTCTCTCTCTCTCTCTCTCTCTCTCTCTCTCTCTCTCCCTCTCTCTTTCTCTCTTTTTTCACCACCTACTTTCCGCACTTCCTTGCGACACCTCTTTCTCTTCACCCCTTCTCTTCTTTGTCGTAGTTACCCAGACCAACGTAATATCGATAGACGCGCCACTCCAACGTTCTTTCCTTTTCTTTCCTTTTTCTCTCCTCTTCGAGACATTCACGCTTCTTTCTTTTACGCCTGCGAGACTTGGACACGAGTCAAATCCACTCTATACTCTCCTCATCCTCCACTTATTCTTTACCACCCTCTCTTCTCCCACCGTATCTCTCGTCAATGGTTAACTTTTACTTTGTAGCACTTTGTTTGCATGCCTCGTCTAACAGCTAATAAAATGTTTCTCGTTTGCTTCGAGAAAGAAAAAAGAATCTCGAGTATCGGAAAGAAACACCGGCATATAATTATTTTATAATTTTCCATTTAATTATTTTCCACGTAATCATTTCATTTTGATTTTATAACATTTCTTGTTATCGGAATATATATATATATATATATATATATATATATATATATATATATATAATCAATAGCAAACTTCCGTTTAAAAATGATACCATAAATATTCCCTCTGTCTTTCATTAGTTCTTTTCATTACTTCTTTCATTTCCTTCGTACTCGAAATCTCGAGGCTACATTTAAAAATAAATCACAAAAAAAGAAATCTTCAGTAAACCCTTTTTGTACGACAACATTACCGTTGAAAGAGGTACTTGACCGAGGGGTAGAAGGGATTAAATTGTGAGAAAGTGTAGAAAGAAAGAGAGAGAGATATCAAAGGACCGGCGTCGAAATTTTGAGGTACTCGCCACTTGAACGTCTTCCTCTCGCACGGAAAACGTACGTCATTCTAGAGAGTGGTCGGCCCAAGTTCGGTAGGGTGCTGTGGGGAATAATTAATGAGAGGGTGAGAATATCTTCTTCTCTGCGAACATACGTTTAACGATCCCCTCCTTCCATAGCCGAGGTAGGAAACGGTAGAGAGGCAGAAGCCTGAAAGATATCCATGGGGATAGTTCTACCTACAGATGTGCACCGTGCAAGCACGTACTTCTATAATTGTTGGCGTGGCTCGAGGACAATCCTTAACGTCCCGTCACAGCCCGATCCCTCTCACGTTCCAACACCACTATCTTCTAACCCCTTTTCTCCTTTATTCCGCGTCTGATGTCGCTAACTCGATCTCCATGAAAAAAGAAAAAAAAAAAAAACCGTCACATTCTTTGATCCTCCTCTCGTCGACGAATTTTCATGGAAATCCGTCAACAATTTGCGCGACGTTGCTCGCGAATATTTTTTTCTAATTTTATCATTAATCGTTTCGTCGTACATTGTTTTAATGCGACCGACGATAATAAAACGTAGTAACAAAACGATTCCGATCAATGGAGCATGAAAAGAAAAGAAAGAAATGAAGATGAAAAACGTGATCGATTCAATTTCGCGCGTTGGAACGATAAAATTTCATCGCTTGGAAATAACGATCTCTTCAGAGAGAGAAAGATCGAAATTCGATCTCTTTCTCTCTCTCTCTCTCTCTCTCTCTCTTTCTCCATTTCTCTTTTTCTCTTAATTTTCACACAGCAATAATCATTACAATGCAAACCGCTTCTATAGATAACGCCGATGTAATAGTGGCTTGTCAATATGAAATCCCTGTATTTGCGGATTTGCTTAGTCGCATTGATAACAATCGTGATCCCATGATTCATTTATAATCTGATGCATTATGACGCGTACCTACGTAATACGTCATGCTTGATACCGTATTATATCGAAAATTGAGATAGCAATTTGTGCTCGTTTCTTTAAATATCATTGATTCTAGCTAAACGTCGAGATGTTATCGATGGAAATTCAAAATTGTAATATTCTTTATGTTTCTGTTGTTCTCTTTTAGAATTGGCATGGAATTATAACAGTTAACGAGTTCGTTGAACGACAGAAGAAGAAGAAGCGATTTTCGTAGCTTTGAAAATTTTTGTGAAAAATAGAGAAAAAAAACAGGAAAGAAAGAAAGAAAGAAAGAAAGAAAGAAAGAAGAGAGGAAAGAGCCGTTTGGCGAGATCGTGAACGGCTTAAAATGCTCGCAATTGCTTCTTTCCTGCGCACATATCGAGCTAACCATAGACGCGACGATATTCTGTACGCTTCAATGCTTTTTACGATGCATAGTCCCAGAGACTTGGATCGTTCGTACAAGGCATTTTACGGTTAACTGGTACTTCGACCGTAATATACGATTCTTAAGGCCGTGTTCAAGATCTCGAAAGTGCAATAGCTATTATATGAAACGTTGTTAAGTTTTCAAGAGTTCGCAGTTTGAATATTAATGCAAGGAAGACTGAATCCTGTAACTAAAGGACGAACTTTCCGCTCTTCTATGTACGCGTTGGTATTATTTAAAGAACACCGGATATAAGTTTTTTAGGCAAGAGAGACAGCGAGAGTACGAGACTCTTAATGAAGAATAAATTTTATTGTTATCATCGCGCGATTACAAAAAGATCTCTTTTCTCTTTTTGTTTCAGGTCTCTTGGATACGAAAAAAGGATTTGCATATCCTGACGTCGTCGATTCACACGTACACAGGAGACGCGAGATTTTCCGTGAAGCATCCGGAATCTTCGGACGAGTGGACGTTGAAGATTGAATACGTGCAGCCTCGCGATGCTGGAATTTACGAGTGCCAGGTCAACACCGAGCCTAAAATGAACTTAGCCTTCACGTTGAGAGTCGAAGGTAAAATCTAGACTCGTCGATGTTTCTATGTGTAAAAAAAAAAGAAAGAGAGGAGGAAGAATGGAACATGAAAGCGAAAGAGAGAGAAAGAGAGAGAGAGAGAGAGAGACCAAAATGGAAGAAAAATAAAACGAAGTTGGGGAAGAAAAAAGACAGGATGGAAGGAGAAAAGACGGCATAGAGTAAACAACAAAACCGCAATCCCTTTCATGACTACGCGGTTCTAAAAATAAAACATCAACGCCTTTTTTCGTGCGGCACCTTTGAGAATTATCGCGCTATTTTTCGTCGCGTAAAAATAATATAATGATTTATGGCTCGTTCACAAGCAGAACACGCTCACCAACCGTTGCCATGATATTAGTAACCAGCTAAACGCGAAACCTCTAACGTCCTTGTTGTTACTTTTGCGAACGCAATAATATATACGTATAAAGTTCGTGAAACAATTATGTTGGATTATGGATAACTCTTTGCTATAAAAAAGAAAAGAAAAGAAAAGAAAAGAAAGGAAAAGGGTTAGAAAGAAAGAAAGAAAAAGAACATATGGTATATGATCCCGTAGGTTTGCAGTATAGAGAGATGACATATGTCGCTTTGTAAGCGCTTATCATTTGTGTCATGAAAATTGACGCGTACATCACGCCTCCTTCTCTCTTCCTCCTACATTACACTACCGTTCTTGCCACGCGTTTCTATATGTATATATGTACATACATATATTCGCATCAAAGAAGATCCAATATTTTTTGTGCCCGATGTAAGCTTGATTAACCTGGTCGTATATGTTTCCGATATTTTTTTTTTCCCCTTTCCTTTTTAGCTCCTCTTTTCTGCCTTTCTCCTTTTTCACGTTAACATGAATACACGCGTATATATAATGTATGTGCATGTGCATATATACCGGGTGTCTCATTTTAAACGATATAGCTAAATATTTCTAATCCTATTTATTTTATTAAGAAATGTTTCAAACTTGGTTTCGAGGAAGAAATGTAATATCTATTACAGGTATTTCGTTTGAGGACATTGTTGTCGAGATACGAAAGTCACAATAATTTTTACAAACGATAGACGATATTTTAAGCCTAACAAAAGCTGTAAGCTATATCAATAACGTATCCAAGGAATGTGTCTAAGAAAATGATATCTACCAACGATACCTAAGTGTATATATTTTATCGATATTCTATTGAGTTATGATACCTTCAAGTTTAACAAGCTGCAATTTTAATAATGTTTTGTATAACTTATAACCGCGCTTTAAATTACTGCAATTTAAAAAATGTATGAATAAGAATAAATAAATAAGTAAAATTGATTGAAAAATCCACTAGTTATAAGATGTTTACAAGAAAATTGATCATCGCATTATTGCAATTACACGTTCTATTAAACTTCAAGGCACCTTAACTCGACGAAATATCGATGAAAAAGTATATCGTAAATACTCGCTGAATTCGTATTAATATTCTCCATAACTTTTGTGAGACTTAAAATATCGATTTCCATAAAAATAAAAAAATTTGTTACGACTTTCGTATCTTGACGTTTAGCGTCGTTTATAAAATAGCTGTTATAAAGATTATACATCGTTCTCGAAACGTAGCAACTTTTATTTGAAACATTTGTTTATAAAAGCAAAAGGATCGAAGATATTTAGCGATATCGTTTAAAATGAGACACCCGTAGACAGTTTCATTCGCTTTTCGACAATTCGCAATTCGATGACCGAAAATGAAAACGCCGATGTGAAACGTCCATTGTTCGATCTTTCACGGGACTATCGATTCGATAATAATTCGATCATTTTATCTCCGAATTTTGTCGAGATTGTTGAAGGAATTCCTCGATTTATGACCTCGCGAACAATCAATGCTGTTATATGCGAGCAATTCGAAACGAGCGATTCCGATGCGATTTGATTTGAAGATCTACACGTACATACATATGTACGTAAGTATATACGTATAACGTACGAACACGCTCGAAAACCCATAGGTAACTTTAATTAAGCGTAACCAATTACCTCGATTCACGATGCGTTACTACGTTCGGTTGGCCCGTAACTCGATTGCCCGAACTTTCGATCGTAGAAGACCAATTTTATTGCTCGACTCTTTACAATACGATCAACCCCATCGGAAATGACGTTCGTTCTTTGAATCGTATCATCTTCCTCCTCCTCCTTCTCCACCTCCTCACTATATAGAACACGATTTTATTTTTGTTTCGCTCGTTTCGCGAACGTAGATTCCGAGTTGCTCACTCGCTTGCTTGCTTGCTTCCTTGCTTGCTTGCTTGCTTGCTTATGCTATAGTAGTATCCGACCTCCCAGAGTTCGACGAAATCGATTAACTCGCTATCTTTTCTGTCCTCCCATTCCAGAAAGTGCCCCTGTCCCTGCCACCACCGCACCGAACTCCATCCGACGGACATTCAACTCAGGTTAGAATCACGCAAGAACGGGACTCCTTTTCCAGGCTGTCGATCTCTCGTAGCTCTAGTTGTCGTCGTCTCTTTTTTCTGCGTGTCTATCTATGTATATCGTTCTCTTTTTCTCTTTATCTATCCGTCTGTCTGTCTATCTACCTATCTATCTATCTATCTATCTATCTATCTATCTATCTATCTATCTATCTATCTGTCTATCTATCTATATATCTACCTATATATCTACCTATATGTTTCTTTGTGTCTGGCTGCTCGTTGTTAGTACATATATGTAAATAAATCCGCTTCCGCATATATGTATGTATGAGTCAACACGCATTTTGCTTTATCCATTCTTTTACAAATTCATGTAAAGAAGCTTTCGTGAGAAATACGGTAAGAGAAAAATAAAATCTTGAAGAAGGATGATTATTCGTGAAAAAATAAATAAATAAATAAATAAATATAAGTAAAGAGATCGTTCTTAAAAAAATAATGAAACCTTAAAGTCGATGTTCAAACATTCGTTCAAGTCAATTAATCCACGTTAGTATTTAAAAATAATTCTACTAAAATAGCTTGTAACGCAATGGATTAAACGTCAAATGATATCCGTGTACGTTCCTAAAAAGTTTCCATTGAAAAATTAAAGCAAATAATAGGGAAAAAAGAAAAAGAGAAAGAGAAGAAAAAAAGAGCTCAAGAGCATAAGAGCAGTAGGGCAAAGGAGTATAAAATAACGCCGGGAGATTTAAGATTCTATCCTTGGCGAATCCGTTAATCAGCCGTCTAGCGCGAATACACGAACAGAATATTTTAAGGGGAACAATCTCTGACTGTGTATTGCAGCTGCTCAAGCAAAGATTATGGGACAGGAGGACGTCTACGTAAAGAAGGGTAGTACGATAAGCCTCATGTGCACTGTTAACGTGCAAAGTACACCTCCGAGCAGCGTTTCGTGGCATCACGGTGGAGCTGTAGTGGATTTCGACAGCCCCAGGTACGAATTTGCTAAAATCAGTTGTACCTTTGAGACACCTGAGAACGTTATATATTTCATATAAAATATAATTACACAAAACAACGCATTTTAGAAGAATAGGTACATTCACTTGTTTGTTCGCTAAGTTGAACAATATCATCCATCTAGCTAAAAAAATAACTTAACGAAAGAGTAAGAGAGTAAAAAAGAAAGAAAGAGAAAAGAAAGGATTAACTCAAAGAGACCGATAACGGATGCTCACGAAAAGTATCAAAGTATCTTTGTTAATTCAGCGTTCACCACAGGGGCGGGGTATCCTTGGAGACCGAGAAAACCGAAAGCGGCACGACGAGCAGACTTCTCGTAACACAGGCCAGATTGAGCGACAGTGGAAATTACACGTGCATTCCTAGCAACGCGAATCCGGCAAGCGTGATGGTACATGTCCTCAATGGTAAGCTCGCTTTTTTTATAGCATTTATTAGTTTAGCTTTTTATTCATGTAGAATCAATCTGGAATACGTACATACATACACGTATACTATAAAAATTTTATTGAAAAATAGAGTATGAAAAAAAAAAAGAGAAAGAGAACTTATTCGTTTTATTTGATTACGTTCTCCCACGCACAAATAGTCCGAAACAACGCCCATACGTTCGAAAGTTACGTATATAGCTACATTTAATTTCCACGTATTAACTGATCCGATAACGTCCCTGATTCAAGGACGTTAAATGAAAAACAATGCAAAGAGGGAGATAGAGAAGGTGATTCAATGCAAAGTCCGCGCAGTTGTTATGATCTTCAATGGCTTCTCTTCTCCCTGGCCGCATTTTTTTCTTTACTTGCGTTACGTGTCACATCGTTTCACTGTTTTTTTTTTTTTTTTTTTTATTAAACTGTCTTTCAAAACCAATAGATAGAAGTTGTAAATATTTTTTCCGTCCAAATTAATGCTCCAAATGTCTTTGGTAAAAGAGAGATGCAACAAGGTACACGACGCAACCGTAATTATGCCATCATTACGGTTCGATAGATTCAGAAAAAAAAAAAAAACACCACGAATACCACGGCAAAGGGAATTCATTTCCGCGCGTTTTACTATTCTCGCCGTTCTAAGCGTTCTTTCCAAGAGAAAAAGAGAGACAGAGAGAGAGAGAGAGAGAGATAGATAATGATTCGTAAAACGACGAAGCACGGAAAGTTTTTCGACAACTTTTCCAAGTGTATTTCGTTCTCCTCGTTCGTTCCAATTTCCAATTTCGAACGAAATATCCTAATTCGAGGGTGGAATTTGCCACAGCGAAATTTCAACGTTTAATTAAGCCGAGTTCCGGATTATCATGCGAAAGGGAACGATGGAAAATCACTAAGTCTCTCGTACGAGATGAGATAAACTATGATCATTAAGCTACGTCGCTACGAAATAGGATTCTCGGAAAAACAGTCAAAGGAGAAAAGAGGAAGGAACAAACTCACGAGAGTGCTTACTTACTTTCTCCCTTCCTTCCGACGAAACTTTGATGATGATCTTCCACAAGGACGATTTTAAAGACCAAGGATCGAGTTTCCTTTCGCACTTGACGATTATTCAACAAATTCTCTCTGCCTCTATCTTCTTTCTTTTTTCTCTCTCTCTCTCTCTCTCTCTCTTTCTCTCTATGTATCTATCTATCTGTATAACAATGGCCGATATGGGCGCAGAGTCTCTTCCAACGGGATGCAACTTCAATGCATCGTACAACTTGCTAACATGCCACGAAATATAACAATTCGAAAGGAAAGCTGGCCGTTCATTCATCAAGGATAGAAATTTCCTTCGTCATTACGTTTGACGTGGCCATATATTGGGGCCGTATATTGGGGCCGCGCCAAGTTATTCGGCTTCGAACTCTCGTCAGCTGAGAAACGTTCTCTCACGATAACACGCGCAATATCTTGTTCGGCAAGTTCGACATTCCGGCCTGTCGATCGGACACGGCTCGTTTGCCAAGAACACACGCTGATGTTACACCAGCAAGATCTACACCGGTAAGAAAGGGAGAGGTGTTTTGCGATCGAACAATGATATCTATTCTCGAATCTAATCTTAGATACGAATATTAATCTTATGTAAAATATTTTTCTATCATTCGCAATACGTTTAGTTTAATGAAAACGCTAAATATGAAATATATTAGATCGTCTGTTCAATATTTAATTCTAATTTCCTTATGGCTTATTCCCTTCTGGGAGTAAGTTACTTCGGTAAGTACGACGCTTTACAATATTCCGGGATGATATTGCTTTCCGCGGAATAAAGCAATAGTTCCGCTAATTACAACCTAATGCCTTCTCATTAGATCTATTTTCTATGAACGAACGCGAAAGATCATCTAAGCTAATACGCGATATCCTCGCCCAGTGGAATTCCGCGTACGTATTGCATGCCTGGATGGAAGTTAATGCGCGGCAGTTCGTCTGCATAATTAATTCACAGGTAACACCGTCCAGCCAAATCGTCCGACCGACCGTACGACCAACCGACCAACCGATTGACCAACCAACCAACCGACCGATCGACCGGCCGATCGGTGGTCGAGCCGTATTGGTCATCGACGTTATTTCAAACACAGCTGATTACTCCGCGAAATTGACCGCAAATTTCGATTATTTCGCGATAAACTTTGGTTTATTCGAGAGGCCACGGCTCGGCCGTTCGCCGCGTGCTATTAACGCGATTAAGCGAGGACGCGACTCGCTTGCGTGCGAAGCTTTTGCTTGTCACCATTTTTCGATAACGAGACACCGGTCGGATAGGTTAAGCGACAAAGTTACGCGAAATTAACTTTCGTCATTAAGCTCGGCAATGGCTTTCCCTTCGGTTCCGTAAATTTCTATGCTTTTCGTTCTATACTTTCCAACAATAAGAACCGATCAATGCTTATCATATTTATCGACTACTATTTACGATCGTACATGTTTCTCTCTCCTTCTCTTTATCCATCTGTGAAATCTCTTTTCGCTATCTTCGCATATCGTTTTTATATGTATATATCTAAATTCAACGGTCTTATTTTATCGGATTGGTATATCTCGATAAATTTTATCTAATGTTGAAATATTAGCTCAGAAAACAAAAAGTACTTCTTCCTACCTTTACGAAAAGATCAAATGTACATATGTACTTTTGATCGATTGCTTAACAACGAGAGAAACGAAAGAAAACATATATCTTTCGATGTTTCAGGCGAACATCCAGCAGCTATGCAACACGGTGGCAGCTGTGGCGTCTTCTGCACCGTACCGATCATCCTTCTCACTGGTACTACTCTTCTGATCTCGAACCTGCTAAGGTGAGCGGTCCTTGTTGTGTGAAACGTCGAGGCTAAACGAAAGATTTAGAATTATGAATTAAGAATCGTCCTAAAGGGAAGAGTATGAGCAAATACGAGTTAAATCAATATCGACTAAAAAATCAAACGAGTAAATCGCGTTGAAACTTCGAAAGACGATTTCAATGTGCACGATACGGAAAAGAGAGACAGAGTGATGTGCGGACACGCAAAGATTCACGCTTTACAATCAAAAGTTACAAACCGGTTAGACTAGGACGAAGCTAACGAACAAATATCGAAGCTCGCGACCTAATTCTCAAAACGAGATCGTATCTACTGGTATGTGTACTGTAACCGGAATACATCGACGATTCCCTACTCCTCCTCTACTAGCCCTTATCATCGAATCAACCCGAAAATTCAAAGGGAAACTCGCGGGGAAAGATTCCTTAGGAATCGAGCGTTTCTAAGCTAATCATCGTCGACGATCGATCATTATAATCAAAGTACCTATTTAAATAAAAGGAATATAGATAGTGGAATAAGTTAAAATTGTATATATAAAAGCGGATGTTTGGATGTTGTTATGGTTCGACGTAACCTCGATGTACAGACTAAGGCGTTTATATATAAATATACATTATATATATATATATATATATATATATATATATATATAAATTATACATAAATTGTCCGCGAAAAGAAGAAGAATTCGTTCCGTAACGTTAAGTTCGAACTAGCGTTGTATATAACTTATATACCGATCGATCACATTATCGTAACGCGCATCGCTTTTTGCGAATCTAGTTAAAGAAATAAGAAAACCATACCCGACGATTTTCTTCTTTTTCTTTCTTATTTTTTTCTTTTCTTCTTTTTCGATATATTATTTTTGTCGTTTTTGACATACAACTATTACCGTTGCGTTTAATGATATCGATTGAATTTTATAATACTCTTTGGAATATGATTCCACTACATTTTTTCCTTTGCAATTCTAATACGATACGATTCCTGTCATCTCTGATATTTTACATATCTCTCGTTAAGAACGGCCTTCGATCGTGATGCATCGTAAAATGAATATCGAGTTTAAATCGTAGAAATAAAATCGTACGAGGCAAAAATAAAAAAGCTTTGAGTTCGTTCTTCGTGATTCTTTTTTTTTTTGTTTTCCTTTTTTTTCCTTCTTTTTTTTCGCGTTCCTAGATAGCGTACGGCCCCTCGAGAGTCAAATTTCCGAATCGAATGCGCTCGTTCGAGAGTTAGATAATTGAATACGTAACGTAACGTAAAGATAGAACGTAATTATTTGATTATAGCATACTCGTTAGAGACTAACGATAAAAAAAAAAGAATATTATAAGGCCTAGAATCTTAAGACATTAACTTAAAGTTATATAAATTTTTTATAACCTTATATCCCGGAGATTACAGAGCGATGATCAAGGATGCGAGAACGACACGAATTCGAAGACGGAGAAACGATCGTGATATATTATTCGTTCGTTGTATAGTTTATAAAATGCAAATTTACGTCGTTGTGAAAGGACAATATCTTTAGAATCAAAGAAAAAAAAAATGAAGATAAAGAAAGAAACAAAATCTAAAGCGATTGAAAGAAGACTGCGATTTCTTGCAGAGGTGTGATATATAGCGTTATGGATTAAAAAATTAAATGATATTTCATAATATTGGATGAGATTAAATTGTTTCGAGTTTAAAAGTAAAATTAAAAAAAAAAGAAATAAAAAAGGAGAGAGAAGAAGCGTTATGTTATTGGCGATGTGATTAGAATGTTGCGCGAAGAAAAGTTATAAGCGATTGTTCGATCATTTGTTATAATCCCTTGTTAGCGATAACGAAAATTTATTTGAAAACTCGTATGATACACGTTAATTTCAATTCTCAAACTTCCGTCATTGATTTCGATTAAACGATTCACGATAGCGAATGCGTGGCATAGCGAAAAAAACGTCAGCGCGTTCTCGTACGATTTTCCGCGCGCGATATTACGACGATTGAACGGAAAGATATCGATAGGCGAAAAAAAAAACGTAATAACGTGCAAACAATTATAGCTGACTTGTGACCTAGCTCACTGATATCTGCGACTCGTATCCTTACCGAAAATATTGTACACTAACGAGTAAGTCTAGAAGACATTGTATATAAAAGATTCATAATCGACACACTGTATCACGTTATACGAGAAAAGTCGACATAAATTTAAAGATGCGAAACGCGAGAGGAAACGAGCAAAGAGGGATATGAAAAATAAAAAACATAAAATAAAATAAAATAAGAAAAAAAGGAAAGAAACAGATGAAATATTAGAAGGAGAAATACGAGGGACAGAATGCGATGCAGAATATTATACTGTAAAAAAAAAAAAGTAATCATTGACGTGGAAACTGTTTGAATAAATGTAATGATTATAAAAGCGAATTTCTTTCTTTCTTCGGTATGCCCTTCCGTTTATAATCGCATTTTTTACTTGTTACTTACTACCTTTCCCATTTCTATGACAATTCTTTCTCTCTCTCTCCCTCCCTCTCTCTCTCTCTCTCTCTCTCTCTCTCTTGCTACGTCACAAATATATGTGCGTGTGCTTTTTGAACAAGTCCAATATTTCACGAAATTCGAGTTCTGTCGTGTCTCGATTTGTTCGCTGGTTGATTCTCTCTCTCTCTCTCTCTCTCTCTCTCTCTCTCTCTCTCTCTCGCTCTTGGTTAATTGTCACATTGGTGAAGTTCGAAACACGTGTATATAGAATACATAGTCGTACGATCCAGCACGCACGTTTCACGTGCCACCGCATAGATAGGCGATGCCTCGGCATTCTGCGCGTTTCAAACTAGATACAAAGCGCTGACCTCCGACAATTGAAAAACAATGTCGTGTATAACAATCAGAGGGTGAAACAGAAAAAGGATAGCAACTAGCAACAGACTATGTTATGTATCAACGAAAGGATTCCTTTTATTGTATGTCGACATCTACCTCGATTTAAACCATAATTCATTGTTTTTCTTGGAATCGTAACGAAAAATTTTCCAGCACAACAAAATGGAAATAAAAAAATAAACTAACAACTCGCGCAAACAAAAGCACTAGTATTTTCGAATATAAATAATTATTCGTTTGTAAACGTTCTATCAACTTACGTCATCCACGTACGCATAACAATGGCTTGTTGTCAAACATCATAATCACGATGAAAATCACAGCACATTGTCTCTTCGTTATAATGCGGATGCCCACGAATCGCGCTGTTAAATACCGAAAGACGAATATTTCGAACAGAGTTGTTGTTGTTGTTGTTGCTTTTAATTTCGAATCCATGATTTTTTGTTTTTAACGTAAGCATTAAATAACAATTAACGAAACCATTGATGGAGTTGTTTTTTGAATGAACGTAGCTTACTTTCTGCGGCTTAAACGCATTACGTTCGTGTACTTTATAAAGAGAAAAAAAAAAAAAAAGAAAAAAGTGAACATCGATTTTTGAGAGAATATTTTATAGATAGTTAAAATAAGGGAGTCTCTCTAATGATTATTATCAATTGATGCTCCATTTATAATACAATACCTCTCTATCTTCTCATCGGATTAACTGACCGTGATGAATAACTCGGACGCCTTCGAGGATTGCTGTCAAAGATACTATTCTTTCGTTCGCCCTTTCTATCTATCTCTCTCTCCCTCCCTCCCTCCCTCCCCCTCCTACTCTCCCCTTCTCCCTCTCTCACTTTCGTGCTTTTCGATACGAACGAAAAATTGGAAAAAAAAGAGAAAAAAAAGGAAAGGGATAGAAAACAACGTGAAACCCGGTAGAAATGATGCCAACGTTGGAATCTCGGAAAAGAAAAGGAAATGGAAAGCGAGGATGGTAGGATTCGAGGAAGTAGTACATAACGATCGGCACACGAAATCGCACGATCGAAGGCGTTTCTCGTGCGACCGATAAAGTATCAGCCGTCTATCCGGTCGTGTTTGTCGATATTTTATCGGTTTAATTGTTTTTCGATAGCCAAGAGCCATTCGAGCTTTTCACGGTGCTACGGTTGAAAGGGGTCAGCGAACCAGCCTCGGGGAGAGGGGTTGGCCTATCCTCGTCCTCTTCTCACCACCCCCTAGAAACCTCTCGCGAGTGGTCAGAAGAGAAGGGGAGAATCGAACATGGATGGAGTAGACGAGAGAGTAGTTACCAGCGTTCGGTGCTTCGGCTATTCGTTACAACGAAATTGAATCGCACGTTAACGGGGCAAGATGGCAAGCACTTTATTGGCAAAACAATTTTTTTGTTTACATGCCCGACAGCGGTGGAAAATGGCCAGCCTAAATTAGCCAGCATCCGATCGTCACAGATACCCTGAAATTTTCCCTCGAACGACCGTAGCTTAAAACAACGTTGCGTAAAAACCATCGCGTTGAAACGAGCCATTTTCCTGCGTTACCCATACATATACACGATATGCATATACATATGCATACGTATGTATATACGTAAGCCGTGTGTAACTAGTCGTGTAGCAGCCATTTTCGAGTACACGAACGTACGATGAAATTTCAAGGTGAAAATTTCGACCTGTCGAACGTTATCATTCGTACAACCTGATTCTGGCTCTTACAAAGGAAGATTAAAACAATTCGCTTTTGGGGACAAAGTTCCAAAGTAGAAACTTCAATCCCCGAATGATTAGAAATTTACCAGGTACAAAATAGTAATAGTCTGTGATAAGCTGATCTTTAATTTGAAATTCGGCAACGAGATAGAAAAAGAGATAGGGAGAGAGGAAGAAAAGGAAGATAGAAATACGGCGTATGCGTAAAATTTATCGTCGCTATACGTGGCCACTAACGAATGTGTCCCAGAAGAGCGAAGCAGCTGCCGGACAATACAGTTTTCCAATTTTCAAGCTCTCTCTCTTTCTCTCTCTCTCTCTCTCTCTCTCTCTCTCTCTCTCTCTCTCTCTCTCTCACTTCACCCCTCTCTCACTACTAGTACCTCTTCGATCGAAGAGAAAACCTCGTTCGATTCGTGCTGACCCAAAGCTGGGACGCACAACGACGTCCTCCCACCATTTATCGTTCGTTACTCGAGCAATCATAAAGCACGTTGATTCACGGTCTCTCATAAATTTAGTATTATTTTATCCTCTACCTTAGCACCGCTTAAGTGCCTATCTCTTTCCTCTCTCCTCTTAGCCCCTCTTACCACCAACCTTCATCGTAACCGAATCGCAAACGTAGACTGTTAATCTCCGCAAACTGTCCCACGATATCTGCTCACGTAACGCGCGAGCGTTTAATCGATTAAAACAACTATTACTAGCCACTATTAATAAAGTCGGAAACACGGTAGTAACATAGGACAGGCGGCCTCTATGACAGGTATTAATCCGTATATCTAAACACATTTAACTCGTGTTCGATCGTTAAACGAGTCGATAAAATCTCGCAATTTTTGTTTCCATCTTTTTGTTTCTTTTTTTACAAAGTATAGAAAAGCGTGTAAATTTAATATAGATAAATTCGAAAGGAATGTGTGTTCTTTGAACGGATCATTGATCTATAAGATAAAATCTTGTTTGTTTCGATTCGCGTTCTTTGCTTTCTTCCGCTCCTCTTCCTCCTCCATCTCTTCACCATCCTCTTCCTATTTCATCATCATCACCAACACTACGTTCAATCCGTTCGATCGAGCTCTGCCATCGTCGCGCATAATCACGCGCCAACTCTGTCCACGTCCTGGCCTACATCGAAAGTTTACGCGAGCGCGTTGTCTTGTTATGCGAACTAAGAGAAAATCGATATGTTTAATGGAAGCGACAAACTGTGGCGAGCGTTCGCTGTTACACGTACGCTAATTAAAATACGAAAGGATGTTACCGAGAGAATAAGGGAGACAGATAAACAGGGAGAGGGAGAGAGAGAGAGAAAGAGAGAGAGAGAATTGTTAGTTTCATGTAACAACGAACGATGCAAAATTGACCAAAAGTCCTGATTCGATGTAAATATAAAACGGACGAAATTCCGACGAAAAGTTAAAAAAAAGAAAAAGAATAACAATGAAGAAGAGAGAAAGAGAAAGAAAGAGAAGGACTCGATTGAGGCAGGAGATCCTTTTCAGGACAAAATTGCTGGAGCGCCCTCGTGAATTTTATATTCAGGACATTACCGTGCCCTGAATTATTTTTCAAGTTTTGGACAAGAGCACCGAGTAGCAGGGATAGTAACTCTTTCCGCACGAGACTCTTGTCGTTCCTCCGTCTCGACCCCCTCGGACCGACTGAGAAAAAGAGAGAGAAAGAGAGAGAAATTTCACCTTCCCTTCTACTCGAGGCAGTATATATCTGTCACTTCAGTCGGCGAACAAGATGGAGTATAAAACTCAAACCAGCGACATTTACGTAACGCTTGTCACGTGCACGTGGAGAAACGAGGGTGAGAAAAATGGTGATGCGTTCACCCTGCTTCTCTCTTACTCTTCTTCCTCTTCGTCATTCTCCTCTTCTTCTCCTTTTCTCATCCCTCGTATATTCCCATACCATCACGATCATCGATGTCTTCGACGCGATAATGCGTTTAACTTTCAGGCACGAAGCATCTCGCCATCTTACCGTTTGCGTTCCGCATTTTATATACCATCTTCTGTGTTGCAAGTTACTACTTAGGATAGGAAAGTGCAAGAGAAAATGGAAAAGAAAAAATAATAAAAAAAGAACAAGGAATAAAAATGTCTTCATATTTACTATGCCATTTCGTACGATGCTTTCGATGCGATCTAATCGCTTTATTATATAATATTAAAGTGATCGTTCGACTTAGAAATTAATAAAAAATAAAAAACAAAGAATCCTTAAAATACTATGACCCTGATACATATGTGCGTTCGTCGGTGACTTATTCCTATAAAAAAGAAAATAAAAAAAAAGAGAGAGAAGAAAAGAAAAGAAAAGAAAAGAAAAATATATAACAACTAACTAGCCTTACTCCAATCGACTAAGATTTACCCTGCGACGAGACAGATTTATCTAAAGCGTGTGAGATCAACTTCTAGATTTCTCTCGGTGATGAAACGTTGGAACGAGGCGTCCACGTTGCACTTTTCGTAAAGAACGTTTCCACTATATTCAGAATTTCTGGTCTGAATCAAAAAGTATATGCATGTCCTACAAAAAAAAAAAAATCAAAAAAGAAAAGAAGAAGTATGTATCTGAAGGCTGAACCAGGCTACGATATGCGATATCAAATTACTTCCGCGTCCTTTGACGCATCTTGCTCACTTTAATCTTACTGGTCCTAAAAGCGTCATTTAAAGAGATGCTATCGCGCGCTCACAAGAGAGCGAAAAAGAGAGAGAACGGCCAAAGGACACGAATGGCTTCGCACGTCGTGAACGAAATGAAGTATCGTGACTCGCTCGCTCTCTAAATTATTTGCGAAGAAAATAAGTTAACGATGAAAAAGATTTAATGCGAGTCAAGCGTAGCCCCCTCTGTCCTTCCTACCCCCTCCTCTATCACTTCAACATTTTATCGTCGTCGTTCTTATAAAAAAAAAAAAGAGAGAAAAAAAATCCTTGCTCTATTTCTTCAATGAGATGCCTGAGTTTTCGACCATTGGTCGATCGAAGTTTCTTTTTGACTTTAAAAAGTAGATTCTTAAACGACTAACTGAATTAACGATAATACGTATCTAAGCAGAAATAATTAAAGTAGGTCCGATTAATGAGAAACGAACGAGAAGTTAAATGGTTGAACAGTATACGTGTGCATGTATATACTTAAACGTGTTCACGTATGCTTCCATGTGTTTACCCTCGTAAAATGTGCAAAGAAAAAACGGTATACCTTTATAGGTAATAAGTTTGCACACAAAGTGCATGCGATTTCGTTGTAAAAAAAAAAGGATCGTGTATAAATTACTAACTTAAACGTGAACGACAAGACGCTTTCTTTCTTTTTTTTCTTTTTGTCAGGGAACAACGCGTCTCTGATATCGTCCATTTTCTCACTATAAAAAGAGCAATAATCTTATGAAACTTATTAAACGCGCCTGTATTCTCCCTTTCTCATAAGACGTAAGCTTTCTTAGTCTTTTTTGTTTCTTTAGGTACTTCTCATGTGAAAATAGAAAGATTTAAGAGATATAGAAAGAGATAGAAATATTATGAATAGAAAATACTTTGAGTTTCGGACTATTGCGGTTAAAATCGGCTGTTTCATTCATGCTAGTATTAGAAACCATGACAACGGAAGTAAAAGCCCGGACCAGTGGCTGACGTCATTTCCGGAAGAGATGTATTCGGCGTCACGTTGCATGGCTTCCGTACGTTCTCCTGAAACAAAAAGAAAATAATATTACTTGAATGTACCTACTGACACTCCACTAGCTTCTTCGTACCGTAGCACGCTCCCTCACTTGGAAGGACTCATTAATAAATGAGTATTTACCACGAGTAACGGAGCAACGGAGCCAGTTCCATTTCGAACGCACTTTACTTGGCCGCGGTTAATTTAAAATTTACCGGCAACGATAAATCTCATTTAAGACCGCGTACAAGTCGTGTACCAGAAGGCTGACGCTTTGAACACCGATATCTACGACGACGTTGAAACTCGTGTGTTCTACGTTATCATTTTATCTTCATTTTCCTTGCCATTTAGTCGCGTAAAAGAAGACAAATTTTAATTTCTTCTCTCGGAATGAAATCACGTTGTTATGAAAAATTTTTAAATGTCTCGAAAGATTCAACGACTACACGATGATACTTGACGCATAATCTAACAACCTTAAACCCTCGTACTACGTGCTCTTAACGTTTTATATGCGGGCGAAAAAATGTTCCGTGTTTCCTCTCAGAAAGCTTATTTACGGTTAACAAAAGATTTCATTTTTACTTCTTTTGTACATTTTCTCGAAGTCAGGACAATTTCAGAACAATTTGAAACTACTTTAATTAAACGCGACTTCAAACGTTATGTTATTCTCTTTAATGACACGAAGATCGACGAAATCGTCGAAAATAGATCACGGCGCGTGAGTTAATATTTGAAAAATGACCTCCCATATAAAGTTTCGATATACACATAACACGCATTCGACTTGATACGTTCCTATCATTATTTAACGAAGAAAAAAATCCATTTCTATTTACAACAAAGTACTTTATCTATTATCTTATCTTGAGAAGGAGATAGGTATATCGGAAAGATCGTATGTAAATATCACCGAAGCGTGGAAAATAATTTCTAATCTTGGAAGTATCCATGTGTATCTACTCGTATCTACAAGTATGTGTCTAATGGCGATAGCAATGGTCAAGCATTCGTAGGAAAGCCACGTCGTTACCTATACGAATCGTCCG
The DNA here is from genome assembly GCF_905475345.1 of Vespula vulgaris. Lineage (NCBI taxonomy): Eukaryota > Metazoa > Arthropoda > Insecta > Hymenoptera > Vespidae > Vespula > Vespula vulgaris. Next base: position 14,010,523 of record NC_066587.1, read on the forward strand.
GTCAATAGAGACCGAAGTTAGAGGGATAATCGCTCTTACGTGTGAATAACGGTCTTTGAAGACGTGCGCGCGTGTACCTTGTACATACATAGTACATATATGCATCAAATCCAAGGGGAAGAGAGAAAGAGCATATGATTGTCGTACGCACGAGTCAAGAGAAGCACGTGCACGAACGCGTGGCGTTCGCGTGTGAGAGAGCGTGTAAAGCGTGCGACGTGCTCTTCGCGGTGGTATACTACGCTTCGGCAAAGTGTTCGTCCGATGAATCAAATGGGAGTAGGAGAAGGGGAAAGGTATGGGTAGAGAGAGTTAAATCCTTCGAGCACGTTCGATTTGCTACCGACATTGGAACACGATAGTTGGACGATGCGCACTCCTATTGCTTGCGGTTTGCACAATTTAGTCCGCATTTCAAGCTCCGGCAAGTCTACTTAACACTTCGAATGCGAATCTATGCGCCGAAGAATGTCGTTAAATCATTCGAGCCATTAATTTTCTCTCAGAATATTCACCGATCGATCGATCGATAGATTTATCGATCGATCGTTGCAAAGACTTTCCGAACATCCATCCGTTGAGTTCCTCTTTTCCAAGACCCATTCGAGAATACGAGGATACTCTAAGTTTTCTTCCTTCTCCTTTCTCTCTTTTCTTCCTTTTTCTATGATAAGTCCTATCAACATATGCGTCACTGGAGAGAGCTCTTGGACTATCGGAAATCCCACGTGCGATCGTGCGACGACGCTCGAGTCATCGACTCGATTTATGATCGCTTTAAAGATTTTTAAATATATATGTGTAACTACGTCTATATAGAAAGCAGAATGAAGTGCGCAAGTTTACGGAGAGTTTAATACCTAACGGCTCCCAAGGCCATCGTTTCTACCTATCCTGGCTCCAAGTCAATTCCCGTTTCTCTCTTTCTCTCCGTATCTCTGTCTTTAACTTTCTTCTTTAGTCTTTCTCCTGTATCTCCTTACGCTTCTTCTTACTTTTCTTCCGTGATCACTTAATGAAAGACGTTATTAAATTCTATGTTCTTAAATAAATCACTGCAGAAAGAAAGAGAGAGAAAGAGAGAGAGAGAAAAAAAAAAGATATAACTTTTCTACTTCGTTCCTCGTCTAAATTTGGTCTATCCTCTTTAAACGATTTATTAACTGTTGCGACTCTATCTTTCTCTCTCTCTCTCTCTCTCTCTCTCTCTCTCTCTCTCTCTCTCTCTCTCTCTCTCTCTCTCTCTCTCTCTCTCTCTCTCTCTCTCTCTCTCTCTCTCTCTCTCTTCCTTTCATTTCTGACAGAGCTTGCCCCACAAAACTCGTGCAAGTAATAATTAATTCTTCTTGTAATAGCTTAAGGCAAGTGGGTCGTATTCTTCGAACTAAGAAACGAACGAAAGTTATCAGGTTCAACGATAGTTTCGTCGATAGCGTGTCGTAATGAAGAGAGAAACTCATTCTCCTTTAGAACAAATACGAGAAACGAGAACATAATATAAAATCTAACTTTCGCGCAATAATAATCCAGTAATCGTTTAAGAAAAAAAAAAAAAAGACAGAGAGAGAGAAAAGATAAAAAATATTCGGGGGCAGGGGATGGCTCGTGTTCCGTCATTAAGACCGACGATCGACTTTCCATTTGCATTATTTACAAAAAAGATCAACGCAAAAGAGAGCGATGCAAAAGAAAAAGAGTACGAGAGAAAGGAAGAAAGAGAGAGAGTAAGAGAAAGAGTGAAAGAGTTAACTCTTCGCGTTCAAACGAGTCTTCAAACGAAGAGAGAAGAAAAAGGCAGAAATGGAAATACTGCTATATACAGTAGATTATATATATATATATATATATATATATATATATATATATCGTACGAAACGAAATTAAATAAATAAGAACAAAAGGCGTACGGACGAGCTTTATAAAAGCGAATGAACAGAGATGGGCTGGTGCTAGAGGAGTGGCAGAAGGAAAGGGTAGAAGGAAATGATTCAGAAACGACCTCTCGCCGTTCTTCTTTCGCGAATGATATACCCGAAGAAGTAGCCGTTCTACAAAAAAAAAGGGTATGGGTAGAAGGAAAGTGACGGGCCAGGGGGTTAGAAGAGACGGGGAAAAGGTAACGGCGAAGAAGGAAGCGCCACTTGATTTGAGAGATAGCGAAATTAAAAGAGGGCACTGAAGAGAAAAACTTTGGACCTGTACCCTCGAGACTGAAAAGAGAACGAAAGAACGGGAATAGGAAAGAAAGAGAGAGAGAGAAAGAAAGAGAGAGAGAGAGAAGGGGGCAGAGTGAGAAGACTGGCAGGTGATGGTCGATGAAAGAAGAGAAGGGATAAAGAAGCTTGGAAGCGGTGGGTGGAAGGAAGGAAAGCGAAGGGACGAAGTACGAAAACTCGGTGATGTGCAATTAGGAAAATTGAATTCCAACGTAATTAACTTTCTTAATTAATAGAATCGTGGAATTGTATCTTTCAACTGGCCGACAGAAATGGTCTTGGCAGGCGGGCTCTTCTGTCATGAGAACGTAAGTGACGGGGACGAGGTGGTTGCGGGGTGAGGAAAAGGTGGAAGGAAACGTCGAGTTCGGAGGCACGGCTAAGAGTTGCCAAGGGGTGAAAGAGGTTGCTGCCGGCGAAGAGCAAATGCACTGGGTGGCGGCGCCGGCTGCGAGGGGCTTGCTCGGGAGCACTAGTCGCTGTAAGTTTTGATATATGCGCGACGTTATTTACGATCGCATAAGAATTAGCTCAGACAGCCACCGAACCAACCACCCCTTTTACCACCCTCTTTCCTTTCTCTATCTCTCTCTTTCTCTATCTATCTCTCTTTCTCTCTTTCCCTCCAGAGGTACTACTCGGTTGGTTTGCAACAAAAAGTCTTCCTGGTTGCAACTGTACTCGAATCGCCTTTTTATCGGCTTACCGAGCGTGAGTCTCCTCGCCAAAAATCCGCTGAATCACCCTCATCCCCTTTCCCTTTCTTCCGTTTACCCACCCACTCTCTCCTACCGCGCAAATGACTTCCTTTCGTTTTCTCATCCACATCGTCGTCGTCGTCGTCGTAGTCGTCGTCGTCGTCGTCGTCGTCGTCGTCGTCGTCGTCGTCGTCGTCGTCGTCGTCGTCGTCGTCGTCGTCGTCGTCGCCGTCGTCTTTGTCGTCATCGTCGTTGCTCTTCTTCGATCGTATAGTTTACGATGCAACCACTTTTATCGCGATACGATGTGTTTTAGTGTTCCCTGCGACAATAACCAAAGTCGATTGAAACGAAAAGCACGATAAAGGACGCATAAAAGATAACTGATAAACTAGCGCACGATGGTAGGAGAACGAACATCCTTACCTCCTTAAATCTCCGTTCCATGAAAGGGTTGAACGATTTTCAACGAAAGTTTGATTTATCGTTTTCAAAGAACTAGAACAACGATCACGGTTTATCCGCGAATGAATTAGCAGTGTAGATGCAACCATACGCGAACTCTATTGCGAGCGACATCGCGAACCGAAGAAAAATGTGAAGATGCGTCCTGCGTCGTGGCCACGATTTTTCCCGCAATAATTTCCGAAGGAAAATTCATGATAATAGAAAGTCTGCTTCGTACCCTTTCTATTGAATTCCACCTGCATCGCTTTCTCTCTCTCTCTCTTTCTCTCTCTATCTATCTATTTATCTATCTCTCTCCTTCTCTAACTTTCTTATTCTACTCCTGTTTAGTGTCTTTCTTTTTCTATTCAACCCTCTGCTGCTTTACCCTTCCTCCCAGAAACCCAAACCAAGATTCCTTCTTTTTACACGCACGTACATCGCGTTTGCTTCTTTTTTCTTCTTTCTTCTTTCTTTCTTCTTCTTCTTCCTCCTCCTCTTCTTCTTCTTCTTCTTCTTCTTCTTCTTCTTCTTCTTCTTTTTCTTCTTCTTCTTCTTTTTCTTCTTCTTCTTCTTCTTCTTTTGCTCTACTTTTCTTTCTTCTTTCCCTTCCCACAACCAACCACGTCGGCTTGCCAGCTAGGCAAATAGTTTCCGCGTGAATTATTACAACCGCCTTCTCAAAAGTTTTAAGTGTTTCGAGTAATCCCAAGGACGCGTGGCGCGCTTTAGATCGGCTCGGAAAAACGGTTTGTCCTGCTATATATACATACATACGTCTTCGATTTCTCGACGTAGCTACTACATACGTAGCTACGTACACGCTGTCATACATTACTAGATACGAACATTTTTCCACGAACCAAGTTTTCTACGACGATTTAAGAAATAGGCTCTCAACTTTTCTTACGTTCCATTCACCATAAATTCGTTCTTCCAGCGAATTGAAAAATATCTAACAATAAGGTATTTCATAAGCTACCTGGCTCGACGATCAGCATCACAGTGTCTAATCGTCCTTCCGCTGGTCTGCATGAATATTTCCCTGTGTCATCTTCCGTGACGGCAGCTAAAGTCAATTCGGAGACCGTTTGTGCCGCACCTTTTTCAGTTTCCACGTTTATACCACCGCGAGCTGCCTGAAATTAAAAAAGAAAAAAAAAAGAAAAAGAGAAAATAACTTTTACAACCGGTTCCACTATCTTCCAATAGCAAATAGAATTAATCGTACATTCCCATGTGAGCAACGAGTTGAGTGAGGAGTTGTTACAACGAACTAGCGAGTCTTATTTTTATTTTTTTTCAAATAGAAAAGAAAAATGGGACACTTCGATCGCATCGGTCGGCAAAATCGTTATTACAGTTTGACGTTCACGAGCAGTTCGAACGTATGTACATCGCGAGATGAAAAACTCGAACGAGCTAGGACAGTGTTGGATCCAGAAAAATTCATCACTCCGGGTAGCGACGCGAGGATGAACGATGCGAGGCATGGAATGATCGAACGACAACATAAACGAAAATCTGAAAAGACAGTAGGCAAAAGAAGAATAAGAATAAGAATAAGAAGAGGAAGAAGAAAGGGGAGAGAAGAAAAGAAAATCAAAAAAAAAGAAAAAAAGAGAGAGAGAAAGAAGAAACGGAGATAAAAGTGAAAGAAGGAAAGCAAGCGCGACCCACATTCGCAATAATGATTTACGAGCGTTCTCGCTTTACCTGCTGCCTCGCGACGATTTTTCCTTGCGATAGAAGCATCAAAAAGGAAATTTCATTAAAGCAGCACGTCTATCCGTGCCGATAAAATTTGGAACGTGCTGAGAGCGACATTACCTGGAATGTTAGGAGTTTGTTATCCTGAAGCCATTGTACACCCCTGATGGGACGAGTCTGATATGGAGACGATATGACGCATCTTAGGGTGATCGTCGACCCCGATGGCACCCTTTGCTCCCGAGGACCCATTATGGCCGCCACGGGTGCTGTACTTTCGTAACCTAAAAGTCATGTTTCAACAAATATCATATCTCAGTTAGGGAAATTCGGATCCTTTCTCTTTCTTTCTCCTTCTCTGTCTCTCTCTCTCTCTCTATTACTCTATACGCACGAGTCTAACTTAATTTAACTTATTTCAACTTCCATTTAATCTCACGCAAAATAACTCATGGATTTTCATAATTATGAAAATGGATTCGATGACTCGAATTTGAAGAAAAAAGTAAAAAAGAAAAGAAAAAGAGAAAAAATTTTTGAGAAAAGGTAAGTAAAATAATACTAAGTCTACTCGCTAAGGGGTACTGTCACATTTTCTTCTTTCTATGCAAATGCATCATCATCTACTGCTCGTCTTTCTTCTCCTCATTATATAATCCGTTGTAGTAAAGACGCTCGCGTTTAACGCAGGTCTTTTCAGCGATATAATGTCCCGAAATATTTGCAAAGTTTCGTTTAGATTAATCATTAATCTTAGCTATTTCAGACCGAGGAATTTTAGCAGTTCGATCTACGTTTACGACGGCGATTACATTTTATTGGCGTAAAACTCGTACGACGAGGTAAGTACAGAGATCTTAATTATATTATAAACGTATGCAAAAATAAATTAACGAAAGAACACAAGAGAGAATAGAATAAAAATATGAATATTATTTCAACTAATATGATATAAAATGAAATGTTAAAACATAGATGATATGGAAATGTAAAGGAGATATAGCCGAAACTCGCAAAAACCAAAACGGAAAACTGACGTCTGACACGAAGAAATATTAAACACGCTATTTTGTTAAATGAAATTAAACATATTTAGGAAGTCCGATTGAAAGGAACAAAGAAAGAAATACATAGTCCGTTGATTCCAAAAAGTATGCACGAAAAAATTCACTTGCTTCTTTCTTTCCTTCCGTCTTTTTCCATGAATAGAAAAAAGAAAAAGTTTTACATAAGGCTTTATATATAAATATGTATACATATATATATTTTTTTATATAAATATAAAAAGAAGAAATAACAAGATCGTCATTATGAAATAGGAGGAAAGTATAATGGATAAAAATTTCTTCTGTGACAGCGCCTTAAACCTACCCATTCGAATGAATATCTTTCTTTAAAAATAACAACGAGTCAGCGCGTCGGGCTTCTTCCCTCTCTATGTACGTATCTACCAAAGCATTGTTAGCTTGCACTCGCTCTCCCGGAAAGAATAGCAAAAAAGCTCCGCGTTCTCTCATGTTCCTGTCTTTCCTTTCCTCTCCTCTCTTCTTCTCTCTTTTTTTGTTTATAGAACCAGTAGTAGTACGTTTGTCTTCCCGGATCATTCCCCTTGGAAACGTAATTAGTGCTCCGTACGTTCTCACTCGATTTCCGTTTCTGTTTCTGGTATTAATATTCCAACTATACTCGAAATCTCAGATCCCACTGCTTCGGCATTTACGTATAAAACTCATTAGAAAGTTTCAAATTCATCGATCGTATAATTTCGAGTTTAGAATGTTCGACGTTACCGATATATATGCATCAACGACGATCGAAATTCACTTGGATAACTTCCAAGGATAGTCTCGTAGTTTGAATTCAATCAACGGACGACATTTTTGATATCTGAAACTTTCCGTTCGTCCTTCTTCTAAAGAAGGGTCTTCGTCAAGACAAGGAAAAGAAATAAGAAAGAACAAAAAAAAAAAAAAGATAGGTCGAGATTATAAGGTTTCCAGAATCTGCATTTCGTTTCGTGGTCGTCTTCGTCTTGGTCTTCGTCGTCGTCGTCGAAGAACCTTGGCTCCGTTAACGTTCGACGAATTAGCTCCTTCGCGCGATGAATAACTCGATAAATATTTAAAGGCTCTTTTATTAGACTCTTCTTCCCGGAATATCTTTTAAACAGCTTCCCTTTAAAACGCTACGGAAGAAGACGTTATTTCATCGTCGCGAAAGGAATCGTAATCTCAATTCATTTAACCGAAAAGACATTCTCTCACGACGTCTCGTCGGCATATTAAAACGCGACCTACTTAACTCGCAGTTCGTGGACTCGAGTCTCGAGATATCTTTCCTGCAAATTTGAGTTTGAAGTGCGAACAAACAAGGACGACGAGCCGGAGAGAGCGTCGAGAAAAGGTACCTCCTCCTTCTTGGTACTACGCGGTGCTGTAATAATTCATTAGTGCTCGTGAGAAAAACAATGGACGGGAGAAGTGCCAGTGAGAGCAAAAAAAGAAAGGGAGAAAAAGAGAGATAAGAAAAAAGAAAGGGTGCGAAGAAAGGAACATAGAAGGATATAGACGGTGAGTCCTACGATATCACTCGCATGATAATGTCAGAACACGCATACATTACTCGAGGAAAAGACCGTACCCAAGACTAATTTAACGCCGCACTCTTCTCTTGTCCCTTGAAACTCCGATGAGCCTGTTGGTTGACTGCGAAGATCCAACGGGAGAAAGATGAAACGAGAGAGAGAAGGAAATAGAGAGACAGAGAAGGGGAGAAAGAGAGAGAGAGAGAGAAGAGATAGAGAGACCAGTGGGTAAGGGCAGTACCGCAGGACTAGAGGGATTAAGGATAATCCTATTAGACTTAAATTAATCCCACAGGAACTGCATTTCACCTGGCGAAATATTACTTTATGCCGTTATTACTGTACCCGTAGGTGTATGCTTACGCTATTTATTGTCTTTCTCTTTACCTTTTGTACGTATCTGCATATATATATATATATATATATATATATATATATATATATATATATATGTATGTATGTATGTATGTATGTATGTATACATACATATATTATTTATCTTAATGGTTCAAGAATGTTTAATACGCTCGTTCATTCGTAATATCCATTATATAAAAAACTTGCCGGCATGATCGATAATTCTGATCTTATATTACTATCCTATTTTACAAATATTGGACTCGTCGTTCAAGAGGCTCTTACCGTTTTAAACTTCGATATCATCGAATTTATTCTTTTTTCGATGTACATTAAATCTGTCCCAGACGGTGAAAGAAAATAAACGAAAAGAGCTCAGATATCATAGATTTATAAAGAACGCTGACCGTAGCTCTATTCGCAAACTTACTTTTATCAATAAAAACATTTCGACTTCTCTTATCTCAAACTTTTTTTCGTCTCTTATTCGTGTTATATTATAAAGGATCGAACACGTTTACGTGATAACGGAAGATATCTTTCGATCTTTTCACAATATTATTCATTCTTCTCCCGGTCAATGAAAACATGTGTTAGAAAACTTTTCCCATCGTGAATATTTTTCTCGCAATAATACGAAAGAATATCGATGCCGAGTGCAAAGAGGAACAATTTCTCCTAGTAGTCCTTCTTCAAGAAATAATGAAAAAAGAACGTTAGAAGGAGGAGTACGAAGGAAGGTCAAAAAAAAAAGAGAAGAAAAGAAAGGAAAAGATCGACAAAGTAACATTGGCCGCACGTGAAAGCTGGAAAAGTGACGCACTTACCCTTAAGTGATTGATGTTCGTGACGTCGAGCAGGGAATAAAAGGGCGAAAGTAGATGAGTTTTTAACGTGCAAACGAAGTATAAGATGATCGGGACTTGTTATCGATATAACGAGAATATATGGGAAAGAATTAATATGATTTATGAAAGAATTATCGTTATCAAAAATTCAACTTCTTTTGCATAGCTTTCAAAACGAAATGATTAATAATCGTTCGAGATTTTACCTCTTCCTCGACGATATAAATTCTTCCTTTTACCATTCTTCTTTTTCTTCTTCTTCTTCTTCTTCTTTGTCTTGTTCTTTTTTGTTCTTCTTCTTGCTATTGCTTATTACTACCGTTATTATTATTGCGGGGTTTTAATGCTATTATAAAAAGAAGATTACCTGCCATTATAGACATTCGACGATCCATACAAAATTTTAATACATCCCTCTTATGTTTCTAATTGGAACATTTGGATAACGTTGGCATTTCGCCTATATACAAACATACGTTTCTAACGTTCATCGTTCGGTACACGAAATGCACGTAGATATGTAGCGATAAAGTTCCGAATAATACGCCAGCTAGGAGGATTTCATGGGCAATTACAGCGAATGACAGAAATATTGCTGTTTGCTGGTCGAAAGTTTGTCACCGTCTATGTAGTGATAAACAGGAAAGCATACGATTCGAATGCACATATTCGTGAAACTCGTTTTCGTCCAAACGTAGAGGAAAACATTTTGCAAATACTGTTATCGTACGAAAAATCGCGAATGAAAAATGTGCACTTACGAATGAATTTACTCGGAGAATTCTCCACGTCACTTAATTACGAAGAAATCGATGTTTACACGTTTACTTTTCAAATATTTGTCACATCGTAATTCAACGGGGAATGTTTTATTTTAATTATCAATAAACGTACGAAGGACATACGTAAGTACACGTACACACGTATGTGTATACACGTATGTATATATAAAAGAAAAACAACGAGAGAAAAAAGAAACGGAAATATTTATAGTGAAACAGTCAAGTTTAATTTCTACAAATAATTGATACGGGAAACCTCTCAATGCGATTCTAATATCGTTCCTATCCGTTCCTATATCTATCTATATTCTAAAAGTACGACTACGTACTGTTAGAATTTATAAAGTAAATGAATGATCGCACGGATAAGAAAAAAGAAAATATAGAAATAGAAAAGCGATACCTATCTTCGACATTTCAAACAAATAATAAAACTTCGTTCTCTCTGCTATCTTCCATATCGTGTATCATGAATGTCTCGACATGGAGAAACACGTTACCGAATCCATCTATCTATATATGCACATAACGTCAAAGCATTCATAGCGAAACATTAGAGTATTCATATTACGCGTACATTTAAATACCGCATCGATAGAATATCCTATATGAAAGAATTTTACGATCACGGAGGTATTACTGTTTTCATATCAGATATTTTAAATATGTTAATATACAATATGTTCTATCCTAGATATTTCTTTTATGGATTCGTTTGTACAACGATATAAGTTACGTTCTACGAAACGGCATAATTTCGTACGAATAACTGACTCTTTCGAAAATCGAGCTAACGTTCACGACTTATCGTTTGAATTAGCTAAAATACTTTACCAGGCACATTCAGCAAACAAGTGAAGCTTATATTTGCTATACGCTTGAACGTAGAGTTGACACGTAGGGTAGAACGTATAGTTTCGAAAGGGAAGCTATTGTAAGGAAGTGATGCGTTCCGTTTGCATGGCCATTAGAAGCTATCTTCGTTTACGATCTAGTATATATCTCGTGCGTGTAATGTGTACTTACTTATGCGTGTTTGTTGAGAATGCGGCTCGTCGTAACCCTCTGGTTTATCGGGCTCTGAAAATACGAAAACGTTTATTGGATCTCGTAATTGCGCTTGGCGGCAGGCTCTCGTTGGATTAAAATATTTAAGACGGTTTCGACGATGTTAGAATCTATGATTTTCTAAAGTAAAACGATACGACAAAATCAAGAGAGAACGAATCTATAAGGACGAAATAAAAAAAAAAAAAAAAACTTACCTCTAACAGATAATCGAACTGCGTACATAATCTTCGGCTCTGTATTTACTTGACACTCGTATACGCCCGAATCCGTTTTTTTAACATTATCCAACCTGAGGGTCCAAGCGTCACTCCCAGGAGTATGTTGCGGATGGAATCTCGTATCGCTACTGAAGGCCACGGTGCCTGCCGTAAGTATATGAAGGTCCCTGATTCTCATCCAAGATACCTGTAAACAAACACGGAGAAAGGTCAATATAACATGTTTTCAAAACAAACTTATTGATCCGTGAGAATAACATGTAAACTCGACTCTTCTGTTCTCTAATCATACTCTTTCAAAAGTATGAAACAAATAAAGGAATATCTTTTTCAAATTTTTATCCTCTATCGAGTCTCGAATATCTCGCGTTGAAATAAATGTTAGCGAATGAACGAAAAAGAAAGGGGGTTTTGAATGAAACGATGCGAAAAAGAACGTTATCCGATGTGTGTGTGAATATGGTTAGTAAACAGTACCGTAGGCTTATCGGATTCTCGTATTTTTCGGTACTCGGCCAGGCAAACGTTCGGATATTAGATATCCGGTTATCAGCTGGCAGTCATTTCCGGCCTATATCCAGTTACTATTTTCCCATTGGCCATTCGACGGTGGAACTGTCTCTGATTTCATCGAGGTACCTACGGCTGAGAATAAATGTATCCTCCCGATGATTTGCTGCAGCAACCGAATATCGAGAGAACTTATCAAGCCCTGCGACGATCCGAGGTGCAGCCAGAAAAATGGAAAAAGCTAAATCACGAAAAAGCCGCCGTCTCTTCCTCTGCCTCCACCTCTACCTCTATTACTGGCATCCACCGACGACGGCGCTACGTCGAGTAACGATTTTTAATAATGTTGCGAAAAGCCGTGCGAATGGATCCCGAGAGTCGAACGAACTGTGAGACTGCGAGGAGCAGGAGATCGAGAAAAAGAGAGAGAGAGAGGGAGAGGGGAGAGAGAGAAAGCAATAATCCCCGCAACAAAAAGAGAAGAGAGAACTCACCGACCTAGCACGATCGGATATATACACACGTATATACATATATATGTATACGCTATATACTAAACCAACTCGGATGGAGGAGTCGAAATATATTACGAATATTGAAGCTACCCTTCTGATGAGACTATCGATAGTCCTACCGCTATTTCGTATACATCGTAAAAACTTTCGAGAGTAAGAAAAATTAAAGATTCATTTAAAAAGCCTCGTGTATACTCGAAAAGGGGGAAGGGAAAGAAGAAGAAGAAAATTCGCGAATTTTCCTCAAGGTCCTTGAACTATCGTTGGCATTTGGTCGAGCGCCAGTGTAACCTAATATACGCCGAATGACCTCAAGATACATAGAATCGGCTTTGGGATCGTAGAAAAGCGGAGAAGAAAGAGGTTAAAGGAGCGAAGCAGTCGGAAGGGAAATACGAGAAAGGTGGAGTCGAAGCTCTCCTTCGTACTCGTGTGCCGGGCAGACTGAACTCCGAAGGGAAAGAGAAAAGAGAAAAGAGAAAAGTGAGAAAGAGAGAAAGAGAGGAGGATACGACGAAGACGGGCAAGACGAGGGAGACAAAGGAGGGCAATACGGAGTCGGCATAACCGCTTTCATCTGCTACGTCGGCACAGACCGGAGGAATAAAAATGCGACTCCTTCCAGTCGTTTCGTCGTTTCCATCCCTCCTCTCTCCTCCTACTACAGCAGCACTCTCATAGCACCACCACTACTACCACCATCACCAACACCAATAGCACGGCCATCTTATAAAGTCTCTCGCGAACCGCGTTCCACCAAAATGGCACCTTATACAAGCTCTTCTCTCTCATCCATTCCTTCATCTCTTTCCACGTATTTTCCGTGCGCCCGTGTACACCAAGAAAAATCGAGACCACGTATGGCTCGAGCCAACCCGCGTAAATTAGACGTTCAAGCAGGTTTCGTGCAATTCCTGAACTCGTTCCTTACGCGTGAAAATTCTTTCGACACTGGTCAGACCGCTCGTGATCCTCTTCTTTAGTTCCACGTCTCTTGTGTGTGGGTACATGAGTGTGTGTATGACTGTTGCGACTGTTATGTGTGTGTGTTTGTGTTTGAACATCACATCGTCTCCGTACGTTCATTGTGTTCCGGTAAACAAGCTTCCATGCAATATAGAATTTTTCCTCTGCTAGTTCTTATCTCTGTTTGCTCTTTCCCTTGCTCTCCCTCCCTCTCCCTCTCTCTCTCTCTCTCTCACTCTTTCTCACAAGTTTCTTTATCTGCGGCTTGAGGAGATACAATTTTGTATAGTTGATTCTCGTGTTCTCTACCATTCCTAATTTCTCAAAATTACTCGTGTCAGTCGTAATATCGCTGCTCTTCTAAATAGCATCAAATGTAATTGCATGTACCTCGACTCTGTCGCATTTATCAGTCTATTCTATGGATGAACCGAATTACTCTCTCTCTCTCTCTCTCTCTCTCTCTCTCTCTATTGCGATATCACCCATAATACGTTACATAGACAGAACTTCCAACGAACAGAACAGCTTCGCGAGATTCCTTCAACGTTGTTAAAGTCCATCGTTTACTTTCTCCTCTCTGCTCGACGAGCAGGTTTGACAATTCTGGTTTGACAATTCCCAGCACACTTATGCTCTTTCAAGCGTGCCACCGGAAAAGGGCAGGGAGGTTCAACGATGGAAGCAAAATGAATTAAGGGAAGCTGCCTTTTGCTTCCTACAGTGAAAGCCTTAGGAAGTAGAGCAAGAAGAAGAAAGGGGGAAGGAAGGAAGAGAGAGAGAGAAGAAAGACGAGCTTCGGTCTACTCCAGAGAGAAGAAGACAGAATGCACGGGCGTACTATCGAATCAATGTTCTCTCCAGTTTAACTATTTACTCCTCCTTCCAGGAGAATCGCACAATTGACTTGCGGAGACCTTTTTGCTAGAACCTTATGTTCACTTTGCTCCTATCACCGGATAAAATTGTCTTACTCGTCGAGCAGGAATTTCTACCAGAGAAAATCGGTGCAAATGTTGCAGTCTTCACGAACACTGACATCTGAAATAAATCAACCAAGTATACGTGATCTTCCCTTGAGGAGGAAAAACGACATGAAAGAATAAGTAACATTTTCCCGCGATCGTTCTCCGATTCGATCGCTTAACTTATCTTCGATTCACGGAATTATATATATATGTATATGTTCTCGAACTCTTTCGATTCACAAAGTTCCTCGGTTAAAGCTTTACTATTCCCGTGTAAAGTAGAGCTTCTTCCATTGAATTCGTTCACCGAACCGAACGTTGCACCGTCCGGTTTTTTTAATCCGATTTCATTTATCGGAAAAAGTCGAAACTTCATAGAGGTAACATAAAAATTCTCCTGAACGAAAACAATGTATGACACTGGCCAGGACTCTACGGATTATGAAAACAGCCGGTAAAGGGAATCATAAATTTTCGAATTTTTGACATATTGTGAAATAGTTGAAATCAAAATTGTCGATAATTCGATGGAATCTGTCATAAAGATGGAATTTGTAAAAGAATATTATTGCTTCGTTTTGACAATAGAAAAAATATATATATTTTAATTCCAATAATGAGACGAATTTAATGTCGTTGCTTCGTTGTACAGCGAAAATAATCCATTTCGAAATAGTATAAAATCAAAATCGATCTCGTATGAAGTACGTAAAAGGAAAAACACGAGATCTTCAGCAAAGCATTTGGAAACGATCGTGAGACAAAGATATATATCTAATCTCGCCTCCTAATCAACACTAATTGGTAGTCCAACAACAGCCGGTAGGGCAGCGAGCTTTTATCGATTACCTTTATTGCATTACACATTATCTGCTCGTGACATTAATGCCATTCGATTAACCATATGCTCCTGACTCTGCACGTAAATTAAAATCGGGCTGGGTCGTTCTTCATTTGCTCGTTTGTTCTGCAACGAGCAAATGAGAAATGAAAGGAAAGAATGTTAAAGGTATTATAAAATTAATTCTTCCTTTGGAATTTCGATCAAAGAGATATTCATCTTTTCATTTATCCGTAGAGTATCGTATCGAATATACATTTTTTTACAAAAAGCTGGAATATCGTTGGAAGATCAAATAATTTTCTATTGTAATAAGAGTTTAATATAAAAAAAAAGAAAAAAAATAGAAAAAGAAAAAGAAACGTGGTAGATTTCTAATGAATCATTTATCGCAATTCGCACTCTCCAATCGACACTGACTTCAAATGATTAACAACTACGCAAATCTATTTTATATTGTTATTGGATCTGAGAGTTTACTTAAAACAAGCTACGAGTATGTATTTAGAGAACGTGCTTATTTCTCCGCTAGAAGTATTAGTGACGTACATAAATGCACCGACGTTGCACCACTTACTACCACAATGAAGACATAGCAGTAATACAACGGCAAGCTTACGTCCTAGTAGTACATGCTATCGCTAGTACTTGCTCTTCATTACAACACTTGCTTCTATTTCGAACTATCCTTATCCTTCGTAGTAGTAAGCGCTTCGTTATTGAACATCAGTACATATCTACCTGTCTCGATTTCAACGAGGTTTCTATTCTACACGGAAATACGTACCCTACTACTCGCATAAGCATTAAACACATCTTTTTTGCACATCTGATACCTTCACTTACGTAGATTGTAGATAATAATTAATTAGTAAATTGGAATGTATTTTCAATTGATATAGTATATCTAGATATTAACGATTGTTTCAATCATAATGTACGAACGTCGTATTTTCATTTCCGTGACAATGCTGATAAAATAGTCTAGAAACATTTTCTCGTGCTTAATCGGAGCAAATCGGAGCGAAATTTCAACAGCCGTCCTAGCTAAGTGACGACTGGCTCGACAATTTCATAGGGTCAAAGATTCAAAGTTCTGATGGTCGTCGACGAGCCGGGCGAACAAGCGAGTGAGAGAGAGAGAGAGAGAGAGAGAGAGAGAGAGAGCATTAAAATCGCAGAGAGAGAAAGAGAAAGAGAAAAAAAGAGAGAGAAAGAGAGACGTTCCGATTCGGACCTACTATTTTGTAATGTAGGCCAAGAAGTACTCCCACACAGTCTTTGTATTTCGTGCGACCTTTCGCGAGACTTTTGACTGTGCCTACACTCGAGCCGTCCAATTATTTTTCACCATTATCTGTACATTTTTCTCTCGACGTCTTACTCGCTCTACTCCTTATTCGAGTTTGCTTTCCTTACGTTTCTCGAAAGAAGTCAGTCGACCGGACGAAGGGTACGAACGAACGAACAAGTAAGAAATAGAAAAAGAGGGAGAGAAAGAGGAAAAGAGACAGAGAGAGAGAGATTCAAAGACATCGGTTCTTTGTCGCATTTCCTCTCGTCCGACAGGAGAGAATCTTCGACTATAACTGGGCCAAGACGGAGGTCGATTTGGCACATCGACGGTCGCAAGAGACGTAATATCGATAATCGATCCGCGATTTACGATCGAGGATTATGCCCTCGCTGCTGTCCAAGATCCAGAGAGAAATATTTAGAGAAATATCCGAGTCTCGCGTTTATTATGAAATGTCGAGACCTCCGAGACGTCATATCGTTTCGTAAGTTAATGACAACTAGGTACCGAGTTCCCGAATTCCCTCGACTCTCTTAGCGATATCGGCGAACTCTTAAAACGTCCTTTTCCTTTCCTGAGCCATTCACGAGTAATGTTTCTTAAATCGAAACAAACGAGAAAGATGATACGTGCAACGAATTATCGACTATCCTTTATACGGGAGACGCCTTTCTAAAGTCGACGCTATGAGATAATCGTATCACGTACCCGGAGACATCTTCGTCGGGCCGATGAAAACGTTTCAATTGATGACCTTCGAATTCTTTACGGTGCTAAGAGGATCCCTCATGGAATGTGAAGAAAGGAGAATCGTCTTTTCTCTGATAATGGACGAATTATTCTCGACATTGACGCAATTAAAATGACATCATACCGAATCTCGAATCTCGCAGCGTTCCGAAACCATTTTTCCAAGTTATCGCGATGTTCTTTATTTGGGAAAAAAAAGAAAGAGAGAAAGAGAAACGGGCATAGAACTAACTAAAAAGAAAGAAAAGCAACGAAACAAATGCGTGAAACTTTTTCGATGTCTCTCGCAAAGAAGGAAATCCGAAACAGCTCTGTCTTTTCTACCTTTGGAATGCGAACGATCACGAGTAAGGAGAAGCCAAGCAAAGAGTGGCGTCTGTGCTTCGGTTACACGGCGTTGGAGCTTTCTTTTTACAGGCGTAAGAGAAACAGGATGATAGAGGTGCGAGAAGATGAAAGAGAAAGGACGAGTGAGACGATGAGGAGACGTCGTAAAAAAGGAAAAGATTTAGAGAAAGGAGGAGGGAGAGAAAGAGAAAGATAGAGAGAGAGCGATAGAGAGACAGAGAGAGAGAAAGAGAGAGAAAGATAGAAAGAGAGAGAGAAATACTAGATGGCTGGTAGAAACGAGCTCCGAGCAGTTTCTTAACAAACTAACTTCGTTAGGACATCAAAGGTATCTTTTCGTTCGTACGTCGAAGAAGGGATTAAGGTAGACCGAGGGACGAGATCAAAATAAAATGGAAAGTTGTCCCGAGCAAACCATGCAAACGCGCACCAACGAAAGATGGAAAAAAGAAATATAAAAAAAAACATAGCAACGAGAGGTTGAAGGAGTAAAGAGAGGAGGATACAATGCAATGGTTCCGAGAAAAGAGTGCGAGGAAAGTAATTCGGGAAAAGTAGAGAACGTGGGACGAAGGGGAAAGAAAGATAATTATATGAAGAGAATCCCGAGAAATTCCTAAGAATTTCTATAGTATAACGTGACCTTGAATCTCCGAAGTAGAAGTAGAAAATGATTGTGCGAAGGAAAAGATAAACGTGAAAGTTGAAATACATAAATCTAATATTTTGTTATACCTACGCATTGTAGAAGAATAAGATGCATTGAAAAGAAAGAGAGAAAAGGAGAAAGAAAGAGTGAGAGAGAAAATGAGCGAGATAATCTTCGTGATATCGCACAAAAGGTGCCTCGTGATTTAGTGGATGAACGACGATAGTAGTGTGAGGGTCATATCTCGAGATGGGCAAAGAGGAAAACGCAGCAGGGTGTGTACGGTCGTCGGGTGAAGGGTTAAAATGGCGGACACGAGGAACGTGCACTCGACTTCGGAAAATCCGTCTTGCATACCGATGAGTTCACTTTCCAAGCGACATCAACGGCTCCTCTCTCTCTCTCTCTCTCTCTATTTCTCTCTCTCTCTCTCTCTCTTTTTTCTCTCTCTTATTTTCCTTTCTTCGCTCTGCCCGCAATTACACTTTATGTACGCGTATATATCGGTCAAAATGTCGAACGAGCAGATACATATAATCGTTTGCGACGAAAGCGTTCTCGTACACGCCGAGTTCAACTATTTATCGAAAGAGAATCATAAGGAGTGACGAACTTGGAATTTTTCCAACGAACGATCACGCACGATCTCGACGTTACGCTTTCTCCATCTCATTCGTTTCCTTTACGTTTCCTCCAGCTAATAATATTCCGAGAAAAAATTCACGATGTCGGCTCGCACATTATCTTTCTTCTATAATTTTCTTCTTCCCCTTCTTCTTTAGTTTTCTATTTCTCTTTCTCTCTACCTACGTAGAAATGATCGATGAGTCGTTAAAGGGACGAATTTAAATCGCCTTTGGGGTTTTCGTTCTTCGCTTCCTCGATAATATTTCTCTCCTAGCTCCTGCAATTTCGAACTCGCTGCAGTGCCAGAAGCAAAAGCCAGCAGTACCGCTGGTACTCGCGTCGCGTGCAACCAACGATACCTCGTAATAATTCCGTTTCAACAACGAGGACAACGTTTTTCGTGCCTCGACGATATCACTAGTAATGTTTCTCAACGCGACGGTCATACCCCTAGCATTAACTTCAAACCTATGGTAGGACTAAGTCATACGAAAAAAAAAATAAATAAAAAGAAAATACTATAAAATGATTTGCATCAGTGGTAACAAACCAGCGTTTGTAATTTTTATTTCATACACGCTACCAGCGTCGCTTTAACTACTCCCTCATACGCATTTCTCCGTTTAAAATAAATCATACGTTTTCCACGTTTTCTATGACGGCGCTCCAAGTCATATTTGGAAAAGAGAGAGAGAGAAAGACACAGAGAGAATATTAAATAACAAAAAAAGTAAAGACATGATGTGCGATAAAAAAGGAAGACAAGAATATTGTACTTGTATTACCGGTTGCCAGAAACATGGTAATTTCGAAAAAGCCGATTAATTATTGTCATCAAACAACGTCTTAGGGAAGCAACCGCTTATGTACGTTCGTCTAAAATTGAAGCCGTGTAAACGGCATGTCGAACACGCGTGCGAGCGAGCGAGTAAGCGAGCTTCTTGTTTGGTACGTGAAATTTTGAAAGGGAACGTAAATTCTCGAGATCCCTCAGACACCGTCATCGTTCTCCCAGCGCAACACGACTAACGTCGAAAATGCGAGCCTGCAGGAAACAGCATAACAAATACTATTTGTCACGATTATCCTGCTATTTGCTTCGGCTTCGTAACAAACGAATGCTCCCACCTAAAGCGACGTTTATTTGTGCGAACGAGAATGCCAAATTATCGCGACGTACAGTACGTTTTGCCGCAAGTATCATTATCCCTATGATAACACAGTCAATTAGAGAAAAGAAAAGAACTGTGCCTCGATGACGTCTTGAAAATCTCTTCTCAGACGTAAAATTTTCTAGAAAAGAAAAGAAAAGAAGAGAAGAGAAGAGAAACAGAGAAGGAGAGCGCCGCGAATACGCAATACCGATGAAAAATCGTCGGGAGCGCAACGTCGAAATGATTCGCATAATAAAACGGGCCAAGTATTCTACTGGCAAATCCCGGCCAAGCATTTCCTCGCGCGGTTCAAAGACCGAGAAGTGCAAGTTGGGGGAGAGAGAGAGAGAGAGAGAGGAACAGAGAGAGAGACAGAGAACTCGGCAGGTTTTCTTAAGAAGGATAAAGGCACTTAGACCACTAGGAGTTATGAAACCGATCCAGATCCCATCTCTTGTATGCTAGCGTATTATAATTAAAGCGGATTATCTAATAATTTTCGAGAGAGATGAATGCCAGGATCATCCGATGAACGTAGAGCGTAAGAGCACTAGCTCGTTTTATCTCTTTCTCTTTCTCTCTCACACCCTTCTTCACGGTTCGTTATCAGACGGTCTCTCTACGAGAAGAGTTTATCCCGGATATTCTTCTTTAATTTCTTAATCCGTCCACCTGCTTTCGTTAAAACTCAATATCCCAAGCGTAGTCAAAGACGACGCAGACAGTGAACTCTCGCATTAAGATTTACGAATAGCATATAGCACGAAGCCACTGAGCGATACCGTCCGCTTTAATATGAGGTATTAAAGGGAACGATTTGTGCGATGAAGAGGAAGAGAACGACTATCGCTTCGAGACACGAATCGGAAAGCATTGCCGCGCACGCAACGGGATTGAAATCTATGATTTTACGAGAAAGAGAAAGACGCTTACGTATCCATTACAGGTATAATATATATATATTTATGTTTGCCCATATGTACTTTCCTAGACGTAATACGCATATAAATATACACGTATATCGAGCTTACGGCAATCGCTATGCCGGTGTATTTCGAGTGCGGCAGGAACTACGATTCTTCCTAAGAACCGAGAACGTTGCTTTGACGAAAAAGGCACGTGTTAAATTTCAAAGGGAAACTCATTTGGAAGTTCAATGCCGGGCAAACGAGCCTTGGGAAAAGTATTTTCATACTGAATATACCAAGCCGTAGAAGGGAAATGGTCTAGCGCTCACCGTTATACCAATCTAAACCATCGACGATGGGCTAACTAGCACCCTTTGAAACGAGAACCACGGCTCTTGCAGTAGGTATTTCAAAAGCACCTGCTCTCGACGGCTCGAAGAAAGGAGTACGAAAAGCTGATACCAAGACCAAGTGGAAAAGGTACGGTTCGACCGCTACCATCCTGATACAAACCACGGACAAAATCGATTTCCCTTAGTTCACTTAGGATCGAATCGGAAGCTTTTCCGGAATTTCCCGTGGCAAATATACCGCGTCGATCGAACGCCCAACTCTTTTAAACCGTTCCACGGTGAGTCCCCTTTAAAGGGACACTCCTAACTTCGTTAAAATAGATCCAACTAAACGAAAGGATTATCGACCGTCCGTTATCTCGAAATAATCTCGAAGATTTCACTGATATCAACATCTTACTCCGATGTTATAGACAACTAACGTACGTATCGTCCACTTGGCTTTCCTAATAAAATCGGTTATAACCATTACCTCCACTACCGCATTGAAATTCCTTTTGGCGACTCGGTCACGAATCCACGATTCCCCGCAAGCACACGAAATCCGGTGGTTTGGACGAGGCACAGAAAAAAACACCAAGTTGAGAAAATAGGAGAAGAAGGAGGTCAAAAGGAAGGAAAGAGAAATAGAAAGAGAGGGGAGGAACGCGAGAAGAAAGAAGAGCGAAGGAAAGCAGGCGAGATGGTTGAAAGGCGTGTCGGAGAAATTTATTTCACTTTCCCCGAGTCCCTCGTTTTTTATTCACCCTGGGAAATCCAGGATCATTTGAAATCAAGCCACGGCCCATCCACCCTCTCCCCCCTCCCCGCAACTCTTTCTCTCTCTCTTTTCTCCTTCGTATATCGCCAAGGAAGAAATCGCGGTAGTGGACAACTCCACCCTCGCAAGTCTCGCTTCCATTGCCTTCGCCCTCTCCCCTCTCTCTCTCTCTCTCTCTCTCTCGCTCTCGCTCTCCCTCCCTCTCTCGCTGTCGCTGTCGCTCTCTTTCGTTCTTTCTTCCCCACCACTCTCGGTGCCTCTATCCTTGTTCTATAGCAGGACGGTACACCGAGACGACTCCAATGGCGCTGATCGAGTTTTCATCCCCCAGGCTTCCTACTTCCGCCAAGAGAATCACCACCGCCAGCATTGCCGCCATCCTTCCAGTTAACCGACCACCCTCGTCCTGATTCCTATTCGAGCCACACCGGCTTCGTTTATAACTTCGTTCCTTTTCGAACGATCGCTACGTCCTACCCCTCTTCTTCCGACCGTGCCAAACCCGACCACTACCACCACCATCGACGGCACAACTTAGCTACTCTCCTTCCTCATACTTCTCTTACTCCTTCTATTCCTTAAGCTCTCGTATGCGAACTAATAAACTACCGCCTCTCAGTTTCATCCTCCTTACTCGTTTCGGGCCCTCGCTCGCTGTTTTCTTTCGACTGTGGCGCTCTCAAGGATCGCAAGAAACGATCGTTGGAAGGATTCTACCCTGCCGGCGACAAACGACATTCGCTTGGGACTCCTTGCGCATGCGACCGTCCTCGAGAGGATCGAGAAATTACCATAACGACATACATATATGGAAGAGAACCGTTAGAAAGCGCGTACCGGCGGATCCTTTTACTGCTTGGAATTGAGAATTTCGTGTGACCTTGAAAGGTCCAAGCTGATACCCCAGCATTGGCATTACCTCCACACCACCGCCATAGCGACGACTGATATACGCGACGAGGTTTATGGTGCGACTTTCGAATGGTAACCGGCAAGCCTATAAATCGTTCCAGCTTCCTTCTTCGTTTTAATGCCAACCCGTGCCTTTACTCTAGCAGGATTTTCGTGTTTTACTGCTCCGTTTTTCGAGAGCTCTTCGCCGCACGCTAACGCGATATTAAAAGCGCACTCACGCTTGGATTACTTCTCTTTTTTCCAACGGAATATATATATAGAGAGAGAGAAATCCCGAAAAATTACTTCGTTAATTGAAGTCAAAAGGTTCGCCAATAAAACGAAAAGAAAACGAAATACGCAATATGTGTATATACGTAGATATACATATGTATTAAATGGTTGTACTATAGCCGACTGCAATAGTATCGTTATAGCATTCTTTTTGTACGTTTGTTCGATACGTTTGACTTTTATCGTCAGGCTTTTATTTTTAACAGACAAGGGGGACACCAGCTCTGTAAAGCTTTTGTTGTAAAGCTCCCAAACAATCTCGGGAATGAAATGCTTGGCCGCCCAGTGATATCGATTCGCCGTCTGTCGCGTAAACTTTGGCACCGTTACAAAACAGTTTACATAAATGCCGAAAGGTTGCAATAATTTCGAATGGCGAAAACTTTCGGTCGTACGTGACCGGATGCGAAGGCATCGCGCCAACTGACAATTACAAATTCCTTCGAACTACCGGATTACGGATCACGAAAGCTCTCAAAAGCGTGTTTCGTTAGAACAGAAAGTGGGGATCGAAAATCAATAAGACACTCTCTCTCTCTCTCTCTCTTTCTTTCTTTACTTCTCTCTTCTTTTTTCTTCTCTTCTCTTCTCTTCGCTTCCCTTCTCCTCTCGTCTCTCAAACCCATTCCGATATTTCCGTCGATCGACCAGATTACAGGAGGCGAAGCATTATCGCGATTGAAAAGATCACGATCGACGAGCGATATTCTTACGAATCTCTTTTCCTCCTCTCTTTATTTGCACCCCTATCGTCGTAAAATATGACCGCGCTATGAAACCGCAGCTTTCTCATTTCCTTCCAACTTCTTTTTCATACTTTTTCCACTATACTGTAGAAACATTCGTAGTGAGATCTACTCTTCGTCGGAAATACGACTCGAATTGTTCGTAAAGCTTTTCTTCGAGACATCGGACCAAATCGCATTCATCGGATCGCAAGATACATCGCGTACAACAACGTGTTTACTTATATTTCTATCGATATCGTATAACATCAAGTAACTCGGTCAGCGTTTCGAGTTCGTTTACCGTAATCCAATCGAACATATCCAAATCGTGATTGGGAAACGTATCTTTCATCTTCAAAGCCGAACGCAAATTTCGCACGGTTTTTCAAATGCTCGAACGTCTGTAAAAAGAAAAAAAAAAAAAGCAATCCGATAGAATCGGTCGGTACCGATAACAACGTTTTCAAGAAAAATTCCGCTTGGAAAGCCTTCAAACGAATCGATATCCAAAGCCTTCTTTCCGACGTCCTGATTATCCGAGTAAACTCCGTTATCTCGATCCTCGCGACGACTTCACCTGCCCTCGGGAGACGAACCAAAATCGTTCGACTGGAAAGCCGGGTACGGCAGACTGCCAATTTCTTCATCAACCGAGCCACTGTTGCTCCGAATTGCCGCGATCTCCGACATCGGCCGACATTAATTCTCCTCCTTTACGTTCTACGCCAGATCGATCGTTGGAAACAGACCGAGAGATTCTCATGATCTATCGCGAGGAATAAAAGCGAAAGGAAGACGAAGCGAAACGAAGATATCACCTTATCTTGACGTTTTCTCGAAGCGATTTCGAAGAAACTTCCTTGTCAGTCGAGAGAGACGCAAAAAGAAGCCAACGAGGAGTAGAAGAAGAAGAAGAAGAAGAAGAAGAAGAAGAAGAGGAAGATGGCGCGTCTCCGACGTGCTCCCAAGGACGAGCATCGTGTCTCGAACTTCCGTTTCGGAACTTTCCAGATTACGATAGTAGGAGTTTCCTATGCTCCCTGTTTATTAGCTGCGAAATTCGAGGGTGAACGCTCGGGCCAACTCCATTCCCAACCCTTCCTACCCATCCACTATCCTCTATAACCTATTTCAACCAAGAACCATTTCCCACGACGCAACTCAGACGATATTATCCTCGACTCTAGGAGGCGTTCGACGAATACCAAAGTCGTGTTCGCGGAACTATATTCGAAAGATTAGAAGCGAACCGATGCGAATAGACGACGGACTACGCGCTGCCAGGCATGCTACAGTCTGCTTTTCGTTTCACCTTCCTTCACCAGCGTGTGCCTTCATCCCTTCTGCCACGAAACTGGCACACAATCGCATGCAGATGAACGCGGTCATGGAACTCCTATCCTCCGAGTTGTACTTTCCATCCACGAACTCTACTCGCATTGTCATGATGATGGGCACGAGAGCGGAACAGGCTCGCAGTGCAAGCGCAAACGTATGTACATACACATAGCTAGCTATACGTATAGCTATACAAACATATCAAAGCATTCTTCAACTATGTTGCGTGGGACTGCGTTCCCTCTTTCTGTTTCTTTTTCCCATTACATCGAGATTACTGTTTCGAATATTTGAGTCTTCCGACATGAACGTCCCGAACGAAAAATAAATATCAAAAGTGGTGAGAAAAATCGTACGCGAGAAAGGAATCCCCCTCTTTCTTCTCGTTCGAATTGTAAAAGAGATAACAGCTATATCTTTCTCAACATCCAACGTAGATAGGAGCCACGTAACCCCAAAGGAATCCATCTCGGATTTCATTCGTTTTATGCGCACCGTCGAAACCATAAAAGTTTACTTCGAAGTACCTTTTTATTGAGCGAAAATGGTGAGTTACACTCCGACCGCGTGTACGTCAGACTGCTAGATTTAGCCGTACATCGAAGAATGTCGCTAAAAATCTTTTATTTTTAAAATACCATCGGGAATTGTCACACTTCTTTCCTACCTAACTCGTGCAAGCACGAACGTGTTTTATAACTTTCATTACCGGAGATATATACTTTGCGTATTAAATTCTATCGAAATAACACAAACTAACTATTATTTATTATTATATTCTTTCACATTCGGATAAACGATCAAAGACTTTCAGGCGGATTTGACTTCGTTCGACGTCGTAGTTTTTTAGCTGAACGTTCATTTATGCACTTGGATCACAGCAATCGGAAGATACATACGTAAGTACATACATATATATATCTACATAGGAAGCAATAATCTTTTGTAGGGTGGACTAACGATAGGTAATCAGCGTAACGTCCAGGATGTTGTTAGGTGAAATACAGAGACGAGTCGGACCGACCGTATATTCTCGTCTCCCCCAACATCGACGCCTTTGAACGCGCCCTTTTTGCTCGAAAGCACAACCCCGTGGGTGGCTTATCGTCGAAAGATAGACGAACGTCATACAGTCGGATTATCCGGATTTCAACGGTTCGAGATTGATCCTTCGTGGCCATTCGAGAAACGACGGCTCGGCAATTTCACGAATTTGCGGGAGCTCTCCCGTCGGGCTCGCTCGGCGCAAACACGTCTCTTCAAAACATAGAAATTTCTTCGATCGACCGAAGCGAGACGTGTAAGAATTTCCAGAGACCGATTTCTAAAAGAGGACGCTTTCGAAGAACGATCCGAACTTATCTCATTGCACTCCTCGATTCTTCCATATTTATCGAAAGAAACACGTCACAATCGGGTTAGTCTCGCGTTATCTCAGCCTTCCCAATCCTTTCGTTTCTTATCCAGCATCCAAAAATCGTCAGGTTCCAAAGGAGTCTTACTCTTCGTTGGATCATGGGCACACGTTCCGGAATAAGGGGAACTCGTCCGACGAAAATAAACTGACGTTAAAACGAGAGAACTAAGTAAGAATATTAATAAAAATATATTTCGATCGAGATATCGTTGGAAACAATCAAACCAGATATACCTCTATCGAAATATCTACGTATATAGAGTGAATCACGCGACCTGTTACGAGTTGATATCTCATTAATAGGCTCAGATATTAGTTGCATGTGAAACTTAAATTATACTTGTTTAATCCAATTTCCAGATCGCTTTAATTTACTCGTTTGTAATAATTTGTTACTACAATATCGTGATATATAACAGATTACTCTATATGCATTGATGATTTATCAAAAAGATATCGAAAAGGTAAGTTCCAAAGATATCAGAGAAAATGAATCACGAGCGAATCACGAGAGAGAGAGAGAGAGAGAGAGAGAGAGAGAGAGAGAAGTGTCCATCCCAATGCTCTTATCTTCCTCTCAATTACCAAGAGCCGTACGATATCGTGTGGCTATGCTGTTTGAAATGGATATATACGATATAACTTCGCCCTTTCGACAATCTCACCGGACATGGCGTAGAGAAGAAGAACTTGGTATAGAGAGGAGTGAGAATGAGAAGAACAAGGAAGCTGAACCAAAAGGAAAAGGATAGAGATCTGCGAATGTACGCGTCCGGAACGTATATTCCAATAGAACAATGCGAAACGATGCAACGGAGAAGTAAAATTGGTTTTCTCCGTTCGACGAAAGGGGATCTGCTCTCGTGATTCAATTTCTTCGCTCGAATAACGCGTGCGATCATGGTCATATGAGAAATAACACGAAATGATTGTTATAAGAAAAGGTTTGATGTGAAAGAAGAAAAATATAGAGTCGGTCTATATCGATATCCTTTCAATCTCCTCTCTTTATCGAAACCTTCGCGTTTTGCGTTGCGTTTGTACTACGATCGATAGTAACCCGAATTTCACCGTTGGTGGCTGCAGCTCCTATCCCTGCTACGGTTACTGTTGCTAGCGTTGCAACTGAATTGCGAATATCGTTGTACGTACAGCGATATATTGTTCCGATGGTGCAACGAGCAATGGAAGTTCTACCGTTTAATCGATCCCTTTGGATGGGCCAAGTCGTGCGTCGCGTTTAAAAAAGCTTCTCCTTTCTGGTATGCATCGATAGAAAACACGCTTCGATCCTATCTCAAAAGCCATATACAAAGTGATACTTTACGCCCACGCAACAGGTACCGCGTTATACCGCGGTATTACCTACGTGTTCAAAGGAAGCACGAGCGCGTTAAGTATGCGATGATGGTATACGACGATGGTTCGCCACACCCTCGAAGCTCTCATTTCTTCTTTTTTCTCCCTTTTACAAAGGACCTTTCCATTCATGAAAGGATTTCGTTATTGCTTTACTTTGACCTCGGTATCGAATGTATCGAAACAAGTTTCTACATTTATCATTCGTTGTCATCATTAAACTACCTCGATCATAGCTCAAACTTATCCTGTTCCTTTTTCTCAAATCACAAGTACAATAAATCAACAGCCGCAGAAATTACGAGTTATATTTAATTGTACAACAGAATTGACAGAAAACTTATTACTTTCCAGAATCGACTTATCCGACCGTAACAATACCTTCAACAAATTGCTACGTACACGTTCGTGGTTACATGTTCCAAACTTGTTCCAAACGAGTTAGTCCATCCTCTACGAACAGATCGAATTTAGTCATAGAATACCGAAAGTGCTTCTTCGATAATGCTGTTAACGAAGCTCTACTACTCTGTGAGCCGTATCGAGGATAATTGCTACTGCCGATCGTATCGACTATACTTTTAAGTTCTTATAAAAATTTCTTAGAGATTCGTCTCGTTAAATCTGATATATATATATGTGTGTGTATATATATATATATATATATGAGGATGGAATCTTCGTCGTTAAACAGTTCGTGGAAACTCGTGACTTTATCCGTATAATAATAATTTAAAGTTTTCAACGTACAAGTTAAAAAGAAGAAGATTATCTTCCGTTTGCAAATTTAAGAGACGTTTGATGCTGAACGTCAAGATCGAAAATCCTAGAAATTCGTGCCGGTAACGAGGGAAAGATCGAGAGAAGCTCTCGCAGATATAAGCATCATCTCGGCTCGCAAACAACTCGAGTTCACTCGTTGCCTCTGTTAATTTTCCAAGTCGCGTTCTAATAAAAGCAATCGAGAAGTTCATAGCGCGAGAAAAATAATCTCGTAAAATCCCGATGGAAGACGAAGAGTCGTAGAAGAACCGACTATTGGTAGTCGAACAATCCTCATAGTTTCTTTAAAGCTACAGAATGAAGTTAAATTTCGTAGTTAAAGAGTAGAAGAGATCGACGACTGATCGAGTCCGTCGCTCCACGTTAAAAACGAGAGAACTAAAGCTCGCTATGTATAAAACTTTCTTAAATATGCCGTACTATCACATTGAAAGTTATTAAGATCATATTTAAAAATGAAAAATCAAGAGTAAAAATGCTCTCTCTTTTTCTCTCTCTCTCTCTCTCTCTTTCTCTCTTTCTCATATTTAAATACATTATACGATTGTTTCAATGAGTTATATTCTGTAGTAAATATTTAATACGTTATATACATTGGAAATACCAAGTAGATAAGAACTCTAAAGAATTTTAATCTCGGCAAGAAAAGAAGAGAACCATTCGAAGGATCGCCAATGGGGCCTCGGTAGTCTGAATTTAAAGATAGTTCATCGCGATTACCCTCTTCAATTCTGCGCCAAGGGAAATACCATAAAAAACACTATCAAATCTCTAATCAAGAAGTTTCGAGGAGCACGAAGTTCCGAGAGGAAAAGAGAGTAAGGATCGAGAGAACGGGTAAGAACGAGACGGCAAGTTTAGCTTCGACGAAGAAGAGAAGCAAATCGAGAGGGAAACAACGAAAGAGATAGAGAGAGAGAGAGAAATAGAGAGAGAGGGAGAGAGAGAGAATGTTACAGAGAAAAGCACCTGAGTAGTCTGTAAGCCCGATTTAGCACGAAAACATGTTACTCCTTTTATTACACAATACCGCGTCTACATTTTCTTTAATAAAATATTTAAACTCGCGAATCTTAATGAGTAATCTGATTCTTTATTACAAATGTCTATTATTATTTCTAAAGAACAAAAGTCCAAGGATAAACCGATCGTATTAATTCAAAAATCGACGTCATTCGACGAATCGAATGTTTTCAACGATAAATTATTTTTCTTGAGAGTCTCCTCGGAGTAGATAATTAGATTTATTAAGTCGGTCCTGTTTACACGAAGCCTTGGGCGCGTGATTTATTGAAGAGGACCCTTCACTGAGAAAACGTCGTTGGAAGAGGACGGAGAAGGCGCTTGTTACGAAGATTATGAGGTGAATTCTGTCTCTCCCTGTATTTCATTCGCCCGTTACTGCTGCCACCGCCGATCCCACCGACCACCCTCATCCTCCACTCTAACTCTTCTCGTCCTTCCTCCCTACGTCACTCCGTTTAATCAACTTCAATAAGCCTACTCCTATAAGTAGACTAATCTCACGTTGAAGGGAAGCTAACGTTCTCTCGAACATTATGCCGAAATTTCTGCAGAGAGATCGGAGATTAGGAAAACGATCGAACATTCATTATATTTTCGTTGATTTTCGTGTATCGACTGCAAAACAAGAACTTTAATAATCCCGAGATATTATTAATTGTTCGTCGTTCTTGCATAACTCGAACCTTCAACGAGAAAATTAATGCTCGCTTATCAAATGCAGCCCGCACGATTAAAACAGGTTAAACGTCCGATCGGGATAAAAGAGAAAAGAAAAAATGGGACGGGTTAGCCGAGTTATAGAAAAAGTGCATTCTCCTTTGTCCGAGGTAAAATCGCTTGATTCAAAGCGTGGCAAGTGAATAAGGGTTAATAGTGTGGGAAACACGGTAGGAAATGGAAGCGAGTCCGTTTAAGCGACGAGCGCACCAAAGTTATCTGACGAGCTAAACCTAAAATCTCCCTCATAAAAGTGGTAAGGAACCCCTGTTTGGGAAACAATGGTGCTGCTACTGGAATCTCCGGATGGTTCGTAAAAGTTCAGTCGAGCCGCGGTGCAGAGAGAAAGATAGAGAAAGAGAGAGAGAGAGACAGACAGACAGACAGACAGAAAGAGAGAAAGAAAGAGGTAAAGGGACAGGATAAGAGAGAGAAAGAGATAGTACGAAAAAGAGAAAAAGAAAAGTAGATGAGTAGAGAAAGAGAGAGAGAAATAGAAGAAAAGACGAACGAAGAGATTGGACAGAGAAAACGAGCGGATTCGGTTTTAACCTCCGTGAAAGCCATCCAATAAATATCACCGCTCGTTATTAGCGTTTTAATTCAGCCAACTGACGGTAACTTAATCCGCGTAGCTGCCGAGTAGTTCAGAGAACGTTGGGGTACGGACGATTGTGGAGAAAAGTCTAAGCCAGAGCACCATCGAGAGACCAACCGGCTGAAGCAGAGAGCACAAATTAAAAACTTCGAGAACGCTGCTCTATCCGGCGCGTTAGTATGCACGAAGTCGGCCTTTTAGTATGCATAAATGCGTAGAATAAATCATGCAAGAGCTACGAAATTATTTGACAACTTAGGGAATCCCTCAGCAATACATTCTTTATTATTTTCAATACGCACGAATGATTTTTTTTTTAATGACCTCCCGATACATATTTGAAGACAGCTACATTTCGTGTAGTCGAAAACATCACATAATAAATATTTCTTTTAAGTAGTAATCGTTTTAATGAACAAATGATGAACAAACTTACCACTTTGTCGGCCAATTTTCGCACTCGACATGGTAGATACACCGTTTGCCCAACGAATGCCGTAACATTCGGAGCAGTCGGCTCGAAAATGGGCAAATCCGTGCCGACGGAATCGTTAGTGGCATCGTTGACGTTCCGACGAGAATTTCCTTTGGACACTTCACGTATATGAGCAGGTTCTGAAACAAAATGGTTCCTCGGTTCTACATTCCAACGTCTTAATATCATAGAAACGAAGGTTAAAAGGTGCGCACCGGTCGTTAGTTTCGAACGGAAACGCAAAGAGAATTTCCGGGGAATTCGAAAGCTTCCTCCCATCATATACGCGTTACATAATCTCTAAGAGTTTCTAGAACGCAGTCATCGAACTCCGGTCTCATTCAAATGGCTGTCGGTCTATTCGGATCGCTCTCTCGTTAGTATACCTTCGAGCGGTCTCTCCATCATCATCGATCATCATCAGCGTGAGCGACGATACCATTGGTGTTTGACAGGGATTGATTCGAAAGGAAAGTTAGTAATAAAACCTGAGAGACTGTGACTTCGCTAATATACTTGAGAAAGTGACGCACCAGCCTATATTCATTTTTTTCTCTGCTTACATTTTCAGAGTAGCTACAAACGAGTTTTGCATCGATGAAGCGTAAAATCGAAAACAGAAGGGCAGGAGAGAGAGAGAGAGAGAGAAAGAGAGTGAGAAAGAGGTTTTATCGCCGGACGATATTTCTACGCATATTAACACTTTCGCACTCGATCGATTAGCGATTAAAAATAACGAGGAAAAAACGATACAGAAAAAAAAGCGAGAAAGAGAGAAAAAGAGAAAGAGAGAGAGAAAGAGAGACTGGAAATCTCGCGAACGCGTGTAACATTTGGTAATATCCGACAAATACAAGCAGGTAAATCCTCATACGTCAAGTGAGAATGCACGTTCGCTGAATTGTCAAACGAACCTGCGCAGAACGATATACTGACATCGTAATTTACTGGATCGACCATTTCGCATAAACAACATCCTTCATCCAACGCGTAGTCGCACGCCCATCCGACTATTCCTCTTCCCCCACGACGTGAATTCGCGCGAACGTTCTCGCAAACATGCATACGGAGAGAAATGCAGACAGAGAAAGAGAGATAGAGAGATAGAGATAGAATGAGAGTGAGAGAGAAAGAGAGAGAGAGAGAGAGAGAAATCCTGCCGACTCTTCGCAGAGTCTCCTGGCGCACAGATAACGCCCGTATACGCATCCACTAATCGCGTTATACAAATGACTAAAATTCACCCTTGAGCCTGGCGTTACCACGAACCTGAATTCCATGAAAGTTCTTGCAACGCTCCCGATAACGTTAGATTAATCGACAGAAAGCTACCGCTATCGTGAATGGAAATGAAATATATTTCGCGCGTATGTAATATAATTCATCTAACAAATCGCCTTTCCTTTACGTACAAACACATACGTATATTACATACAGGTGTATACGTTTTGTGGGTTACGTGCTTTAAATCTTAACTTTGTTACGTCGTCTTTCCGACATACTTTACTAAAAATTCTTTTTATTCCAAAGAAGTAAACAAAAAAACCAAAACAAAAGAAATATCTCAAGTTCCTCGGTATCTTTTGAAAAGGAAGGAAGAAAACAAAAAGAAGAGGAAGCACGAAGGAAAAAAGATAAAGAAAAGGATAATATCGTTTTTACCTCTCGTACTAAAAAAAAAAAAATAAGAAGAAGAAGAGGAAGAAGAAGAAGAAGAAGAAGAAGAAGAAGAAGAAGACGACGAAGGGAAAAGGAAAGAAAAAAAGAGAAAGTATTATCTCGGCATTTCTCTTTCCGTCGACATATTTCTCTGGCGCCTCATCCTCTCTTCCTCTCTCTTCCTCTCTCTCACTCTCTCTCTCTCTCTATCTATCTCTCTTTCAGTGGCGTCCTTTTAGAGCACGATGCACGCGCTACGCGAGAAAGCGCCATACTGCTGGATGACGAATGGCATCTAAATCCATGGTTCCTACGTATGGGACGAAGGAGGAGCAAGAATAAATTTCGGTTCGGGTAACGAGTAACGACGCGTGTCCAAGTTTCGTTTGCGCGTGCACACGCACATACCTATACGATCGCTATGTTCAAAGAGAATTAAAGAAGAACGAATTAGGTGACTTCGAGTACGTATCTTGCACGAACGTAAAAGTCAAATAAAAATCTTTATGAGTTATTCGAACTAACCCGCATTCGAGGAAACCGCGAAACCACCCTTTCGAAGTGTAGTACGCACGTTCCGCCAATATTTTCCCCGAGTCCGCCGAGATTCGACAGCCTTAAACCACCGCCGCGTAATTTCTCCCCATTTCCTGACGCACGAAACAATACGAACGAAAGTTTACGGCTCCGCTGGACCACCGAGAGTATCATACATTTTCGACGTCCCGCTCGTAAACTGTGGTCGCGCGCTACCAGTCGCCAGGCCGCCGCGACGCGATACACTGTGAGACGAACCGTCGACTAGCTTGTTCGATCTTTAAATTTAATCATTTAACGTGAGAATCATTATTGCGATAAATTTTCAAATTAGAATGGAGCGATAAAAAGCAATATTTTTAACCGACACGTGATAATGTTACGAGTATCTTTTCTCAATTATGCGTACATATGTATTCGCAAGAATCTTTGTCCTTAACGTATAGATTTATTTTAACAGTTGATCGATTATATAAATTTCTGGACTATTAAAAACAACGGAAATTCGTCATGTTTAATAACGTCACGGAAGGTTCGCACAAATTGACTCGCTCGCACAAATACCAGAAACTCGTGAGACCTTCCTAGAAGTCAAGAAGACGGAGGAAGTCGGATGGAATTTCCAAGAAGACGGTCGCGAAATACTCTTCACGCTCGACAAATGGCAGCATTCTCGACTCATAGTGCGTGTTCGACACGTGTGCGTTCCTCTTGTCTACACGTATGTGAATTTTTTTCTTCGTCTATCTCTATCTCTCACATTAATTGCCTATATTCTAAATTGGAATATATTCTATCGGAAATTATAATTTGATAGATTTTAATAAGCCTCGGTTAACTGAACTAAGCAAACTAGAGTACTTTACTTAGAATTATTTTCCAGCCGTCTATAACACACCTGTCGTAGTAAAAATGCTCATATAAAAATGGTCAAACTTTGTAGAAAAATATTTTTAATCCACCTGAAAGGTGCTCTTATATTTTGTAAGAAAGAAGGAACGAAAAAAAAACAAAAAAAATAAAAAAGAACGAAAAGGAACTATTTCCTCCATGAATCTGCCGCAAAAAGCAGGTGTCTCACGTAGAGTTTGTCGGTAAGAAGGGACGGAAGACGATGGTGAGACGATGCTAGGTTAAAAGGCGACGCGGAACGCTCTTAAAGGCTCGATCGTACTAGAGGAAAGGATGGAAAAAGGAGAAAAGGTAGGGCGAAATAGGGGATGGCGCTAATAAAACTGGACTAAAGCCGGTCTCTCCAACTTTTGAGAAATGGCGAATAAAGGAAGAAATGCGAGAAACAAAAGCGGAAACGGGAGTTGCAAAACGGAAACGGAGAAGAGAAAGATGAGATGTAGAGGGAAGAAGTTTCTCTTCTCGACCCGAAGGAATTCCTCCTTCTTCTTCTCTTTCTTTTACCATCTCTCTCCTTCTCTGTTTCTTTCTCTCTTTCTCTCTCTCTCTTTCTCTCTCCTCACTTCTTTCGGCCCCGTAAAAATCTACGGTGCAGCATTGACTCGCGTCCGTGCATACACCCTCCTTATCGTGCATGTGTGTTTGTATACGAACGCTCTTGCAGTGTACGTATATGTACATACGTGTAAAACGGAATCCACGACCAAGAAGAGAAGAACGATCCACACATGGTTACCGAGAAGTTATGAGAACGTTTGTTCCACCGTAGGAAAAAAGAAAAAGGAAAAGGAAAGGAAAGGAAGTGCTATAAAGAGAGGAAACTAAATGCGAAAATGGTGCAAGAAAAGGAAGAAAAACTGAAATATCGTTCCTTCTTGATACGCTCTGAGAATTCGACTCGATATCAGCTATTTCCGATTTTATAAGGTTCACCTCGACGAGATGTAAAGTATATATCTATATATTCTTTTCGATGTTGCATGACTGGCAAACAAGTACCAAAGATCAAACGCGTATAGATGGAATCTGACAGAGTAAACTTTATGCACACATATATGCACAAGATTTGCTGGGATCAAGCACTTATATATATATATATATATATATATATATATATATATATATATTATATAGAATGGACAAAGAAATAAGATATCACCATGAACCAAACGATCCCACTAGACCGAGAAATTTTCTCTTCTACGTTCTCACGCTTTATTGAAAATGCCGAGTATAGCAGCATCGAAGTTCGTAATTTGCGATTCTAGCGGAAGTGCGTTGGATCGAGTCGAAAGTTCAATCTCATCTCTGTCGGCATTTCGACCGATATTTTGTTCTGAGCTCTTATACCTTGCCACGAAATAGATTTTTCCGATTGAACTTTTATATCGATCAAAAATAGCGCCATACCGAAGTCGTACTTAGATCGAGTATTACAGATTTAATTATCACGCGATAAAACTTATGAATAGTCCTCGTAGATAGAGGAACGAGTAAAAAAGATAGATAAATTGAAAAGAAACGCCAAGATTCTTGCTCGTCTTTGCTTTTTAAATTTCAATTACGTTTTTTAATCGTTAACACAATTGTTAGTTGAGTAATAGATTCGGTAGAAAATAAAAATAAAATATCCCGCTAGTTTAGTCGTTGCTGAACGCAGTTTGTCGAGATAAAAGGCCGAGATGATTTTCGACATACATACATGTCCCATTGTTGAAACTTCAATAGGAATTCACTTAACAAAAATCGAAAAGTTTACCGATCGTAAAGCGTCACTACTTTTTAAAAACCATATCAAAGCTTTCAATCTCCAAAATGCAGTGTGAAAATACCCGTTGAATTTTGAATATCCATTGTGACGTCACTTGAGCTGAACGATTCTCCCTCTACGTCCTATCTCCTCTCTATCTACCACCACTTTAGTATCAACGAAAAATGTATTACAACGTACGATTACGAATATAGCTATATATGTACGCGAGCATGCTGCAGTGTTCTTTTTCCTTCGTCGAATTTTACTAAATTCAAAGTTACATTTATTGAAACAGTTATTGCACTGAAATTACTTCCCATGATTGACGACGATTATCGTTACTGAAATTTATTTCGAATTAATCATAAGTAAATCGATCGGTTTAAAGTAACGATTTCTACATTGGAAATTATTTTTATCATTATATACAGTAACTTTATTATTTACGAAAATAATGTTAAATCTATCGGTAGTAAAAAAAGAACGATTACAAGTTTCATTAAATTCGTAGAACTTATTATCGAACGCGTAAAAACTATATACTATCTCTCACATCGTTTAAAGTATCTTATTAAAAAAGAGGACGGAGAGGATTTTATTGCATCGAGAGAATGAGAGAGAGAGAGAGAGAGAGAGAGAGACATATCTGGAAAAACAGATACACGACGGCTGTGTCATCGTGTGTCGAGAGAAAAAAGTAGTCATTTATCAACAAAGCTCTTAACGTGAGAAAATGTTCTAAATGTCCTTAACGAAAGGGAGCTAAACACTCTTGTGTACGTCACAAATATCATTAAAGCAAAGAGTTATTATTAAAGCATACGCATTAACAACGAAGTAAACTCTAAGGAAAATTTGGAATTCCGATGATTACTTCTGAATTAGTGGGGAATTCATATACATATCTTAAATTTACACAAATTCGCGAAATCAAAGTCGTCTACCACGACAGCACGAAATTCTATCGAGTCGTTGACGACGTCAGAAGTTTAGCGAATGCATTGTAACTATCGTCTGTACTTCGTCCGAACTATGTATGTACACAAACGTTAGATATATAATAGGTGTGCGTGCATATGCGTAAATAAATTTATGTACGCGGCGAAGTTCTGATTCACCATGAAACGTTTCTTGTCGAGCAAGTAGGAAAGCAAGCAACATCTAGATGTGTTTGTGGAATTTGCCATTACTTAATAGTTCGAAAATTGTTAGATGCCAAATTCCAAAACAAAAAGCGAACATCTGCTTCGAGTTAATGTAACGTATAAAATAAATCGTAAAAGTTCCAACGAATCATTTTTGAAACGATTTCTTTTTTCGTATCGTTAAATAAAAAATCGAGATTTTACCAATTCAAATCTAATATCAAAAGGTGACGTACAAAACAGTAGGGGAAGAGCTGTTCGCGAACGCTCGAGAAAGGTAGTGAATCATTCTATGAGTATAAATTAGCTTACCCTAGCAACTCCGGTTAATTAATTACGCTAAATTGTCCTAAGAGTAAATAACTGCTGGCACCTAGGGCAGTCTTCTCTTCTCTCTCTCTCTCTCTCTCTTCTTCTCTTCATCGTTCCTCTTCTCGCCAGAGACCGCGTGATGCGTTTCCGGAAGACAAGCTACGTTCCCGTTTTGTTTTCGGTCGGACCATTTAGGATTCGAGCATTGTCTCTTGGCAAGGAATTATAATGGTGACGACAACGACGACGTTAAAGTATCCTAAAATGACTTTGAAGTATTTTCTTCTGATTCGCATGTATATATCTGCTCTAATAAAAATATCCAGAAAAACTTTGCGAGTACGATCATTGGTATAATTAATTAACAATAAGAAGCACTTTCTTTTCACACGCAACTGATCATACTAAAGGAAGCTTTACATAAAAGAATATAAAATAAAAGAGCTCTCGGACTTAGGCTCAAACCATACGTTCGATCTGCGCACGCTAATAAATCTTAAGACTTCGTCCAAACACGCTCCGTTTAACACACTGCTTTTGTCCGGACGAATAAGTCTACAAGCAGGGCCGAAGTTTCAAATACACCACCATATACACAGCGCGTCTGTTCTTCGTACTTTATCTCGTAGGCCGTCTCTGAATGCAAAACGTGCTTTGCATCGGGTCTCTTTCGACCACTTAGATACGATTATTCGTTTGAAAGGAATGCCCGCGAGTTCGTGCCAAGTAGAATTATAGTCGTTTATATTTCCCTCTTAATCCGCGAATCGCGATCGCACAGATAACTAGTCTGCTTTTAAATGAATCTAATGATAACGTTTCAATAAAGAAACAAAAAGGGGAATATCGGAGTGTTACGAAAGCGTTCTCAATCTTTAATAAATGCTGACCTCATACAAGACCACCTCAGCCACGCGCAAATGCGACCGAATCGTAAACATTTACACCGCTAAAACCAGATGTTTAGTTCGCAGACTAGTACAACTGCTGCTCTCGGTTCAAGAAACCAATTAAAACACAATCGTATTTTCGGAAGTACGTAAAATGATATTCAACCGGAAATAATAATCGAATGATATTCTGTCATATATTTGCAGTATCCATTACACTACAATGCTAATTTAAATATAGAAATTATACCATTTCGAAATCATTCATTATTACATTCGTAAGAAGGAATCACGTGCGTCATAGAAAGGGAGAACGCTAAATAAAAAGTTGTATTGCGGTGTCAGATAATTTTTTCGTCGACACAGATTTAGCTGGAACATTCGTACATTTCAATACATTCGAGAATACCGAAACTACACGGAATATGTAAGGACGCATATGTGAACTTTATGGCACCACGTGCGTACCATAAAGAGCGAGCGTTCCTCGAAAAAACACAGCAACAAAGAGAGCCGTGTAGGTGTCGCGGTCACTGATATTTAGCTTTATATACCTACACGTGGTCCGTTTCGAAAATAAATACATTCAGAAATAAAACGGTGTATCGATCGGTCCTCATTCTTCACATTCGGCCCACATTCTTCAAGGTTTTTCCTCTCATCGATATATTCTACATTCGCTGTTCCTTGAAATCTTAACGTTCTTAATAAGAAACGTGTGAGTAAGAAAATATCGTTTACGCATAATATCTTAAAAATAGAAAAAAAAAAAAAAGTAACATCGATGTTGTGGTTTTTAACGAAACAGGCTCTACAAGGACGAAAGTCGTGACACAGGACGAAGATTCGTAAGAGGAACGACGTGTGTACGCGTCATAGCTAATGCAATATAGAAGTCGAGAAACGAAAGAGAAGTCCACGCGCTCTCTACGGACGTGCATTTAATTTCTCTTTACAAATCCAGACAATTACACGGTAATTGTTAATAACACTCGCAATTTGCGTTACGGGCCAGTGCGCTGCTTTTAAACTCTCGTTCATACGTTTAATTTATCTCTATTTTGTATATCTGAGACGGGAACACGTATTTCTACGTACAAGTAGGACGTACGCGTGAATACACATCGTTCTATTAGGAATATTTTCGACGATTCATAGACGTTTGGTCGGCAACTCTGAACGTACGTATTGAAGAGTAAACGAAAACTACAGAAAAGAAGAAAAAGAGAAGGAAAAAGGGAAAAAGGAAAAAGGAAAAAGGAAAATTCGCGTACTAACCTGAAAGAATGGTGCCGGGCAGCAACGCACAGAAGCTCAAGTACGTAAGCAACACTCGCCAACACTCCTGACGTGCCTTTTGGCAGAAGTCCAGCTTTTTCTCACTCGGTAGGCCACTGATTCTTGGCCCCTTCATCTTGCACGGTGCCGCATACTTTTCGTTCCAGCCTTGTACATACACGCACGCACGTTTACGCACACGACTCGTTTAAAAGGAACTTCGATAATGTCCCACGGTAATACCCTCTACCTCTTCTTTTTCTTCTCCTCTTCTACCCTCGCACGAGAAACGCGAAATTGTGTAATAACGTCGGAGCACGTGCGTCGAGGACGTTGCAGTCGTAAATGTAATTTCGCCTTTCCTTTCCCTCGTTCTTTCGATTCATCGCAAAATTTGTTAACATTTTTAACTTTATGCGTATTTCAAAAGCGTCGTCAGTGAATCTCCTTTGATATGTATCTTCGTGAACGGTCGCGGAACGTCTGAGCGGAACAGTCCTTGTAAAACAACAAAGCTACTACAAAGGTCGGTACAACCTTGCCTTGTAAACAATCCTGGGTGTTCTCTCAATGTTTTCAATCGTGCAAAAACACACTACAGCACACGAATTAGATACAATAATATTGTCACTGTGAATATCCCCATTGTTTTCCTCTCGACGAAGATACTCCAATCTATTTTCGATTTTCGCTCCATTCTCCAAAATAATCCAGTCGACTGCGTTACGGTTCACTGTAAATACGTAATTTCGGACGATCGTTCTATTAGTCGTTTTAATCGAAAAATCTAATCGCAATTCACTAATTACCTACTAATTTCTCAGCGCTCGAAGGAATTTCGAAAAGCTATCGATCCTCCTATTCGCTTCGCCAATATAACGATGTGTCGAGTGAAGAGCCATGGAAAATTATTATTTGCTTTCTTTTTCTCTCTCTCTCTCTCTCTCTCTCTCTCTCTCTCTCTCTCTCTCTCTCTCTCTCTATCTATCTATCTATCTATCTATCCTGGTATATATTTCTTCGAGAGCACAACGTTAAATTGAACGTGTAGAATGTTCGTCGTGATACGATAGAATCCATTTCGCGCGCGATTGCCGTCGTAAAGGATGGTCTTTTCACTGACACACCGCGCCTCCTTCGCTTACCTACATTCAGTGGATAAAAGAAATACCTAACACGCTACGCGTTGAATTATCGATCGTCGAAATCGATTCGAAGCTATTGAAGAAAGACGATTTTTAAAGAAAAACGAATCATACGAATATCGAACCTCGAAAGAGTTCTTCAAATTTTTGCCGCCCTTTCAAAGAGAAGTTCTTCGAAATATCGTTAAAGCAAAGAGAAAAAGAATCTCGAGGATTAACTCCAATTAGCGTGGTTCGAAAAAAAAAACCTAGCGAAGGAAACTCTCTTTCTCTCTCTCTTTAGATCTCTTTCGAAGATCTCGCGTTCGAGGTATAAAAGTCTCGGGCTACAAATTAAAGCCCTTAAACGCGTAACTCTCCGTTATAAAGTGGTACCGTTTAACGATGCTTCCCTTTCGTCTTCTTCCTCAGACCTGAGCTTTTCGAAGAGACACGAATTTGTGTTTGTAAAAAGCGACATTTGCTTGATTTTTTGACGCGTCACGTAAAGGGTCGAGTCGGTGGAAACGAAGGAGAAGAAGAAGAGAGAAAGAGACATCAACCGGAAACAATGACGACGCTGATGCAAGACGAGACTCGCAAATTATCCCCGAAAGGTATTATTAATTAATCCCCTTGTTAAGCTGCGACGCGAGAGAAACACGGTGAGGGGTTGCTTCGTGTGCCACTGGAGTACCATTTTCAAGGGTTCCGTTAAGGGTATAAGAGCAGAGGGTTGAAACGTGCGTGCCTACGTCTAACAGTGTGAAAGTCGTTCCAAGTAGATACATAA
Organism: Vespula vulgaris; assembly: GCF_905475345.1. Taxonomy (NCBI): domain Eukaryota; kingdom Metazoa; phylum Arthropoda; class Insecta; order Hymenoptera; family Vespidae; genus Vespula; species Vespula vulgaris. The sequence continues at coordinate 14,052,132 of NC_066587.1, forward strand.
ATCTCTAGAAGCCGTTGGTATGCGTGAACGTCGGTTATCTTGTCTCGGAATAAGGAGATGTTTCGAAGCGAATTAAAATCCTAACGCACAGGTGCACGCTCTTGAGTTAACGCGTCAGTTATTTGCAAGATCGTAAGGGGGAAATAAGGATCGAAACAATCAGGAAAATTAATCTATATCTTTTTGACGGACGCCACTTGAATCAAAGAAATATTTTGATATTAACGTTGTCCGAACGATAACATTATACGAGCGTCTTTGGACAAACATAGTATCGCGTTTCTGTGCCAGGGACCGTCACGAACTGTCAAATTTCTTGTAGTTCCTCGCTCGCAAGCTATTTATAACGAAAGTGTACGAACGGAGCTGCGACGAGTGCACACGATGCAAATCTTAACTATGTCTTTCTCTCTCTCTCTCTCTCTCCCCCTCTTTCTCTTTCCCTTTCTCTCTTAGGTCCTCTAGTCACTTCCCACACTCTCTTCACTTTTTTTCGCTCAACGCAGTAGCACCGGTACTGACAAAAACAGAAGCACCCGCAACGAAACCAGCAAAGCCCTTCTGTCCTAGGATATACATAATCACCAAAGTTAATTAAGGTTTTGGAGATGAAAGAGAGCGAAGAATAGAAATGAAAATGGTGCGATGAGAAGCTTAAGAATGTACTGGCACGAGAACAAGGAGAATAACTCGAGGTAGAACGGTCTTGAAAATGCGTACGTTCACAGTCTCTAAGATATCTAGAAAGGTGTCGTCAGTTTGCTCTATGGATTTCGTCGAGCCCTTAACCCGTGAACCAATTTTCAAGAGAACACCGCTATCTCTCCGTCCTTTTTCCATTTCTCGATTCTAGTTCATTTCGCGAATGTACGACGTTTCTTTCTTTTCGATTCTATTTCCTTCTTTCTTCTCGAAATGCACCTGCGACCAGGCAAGAAGAAAATGATTACGTTTAATCGAGCATAATCTTCCTCGTCGTTTCAATATTTTTTCACTCAGATTCCACGCTTGACAAATTTCTTAAATATTCTTACTTCGTCGACGAACAAACGAAAAAAAACTAAAATGAAAAATGTTAAAGAACTATAGATCTTTGTTTTTTAAGCGTCGATCGCAAATACAATGTGCAAAATGGTGAACAAGAGTGGGGGAGTTAAAGCGTCGATCAATTTAAACGTGACATCGTTGGTGAAAGGGAAAAGTTCCGTGACGACCGTTTGCAATTTCGAAAACAGCACAAAGCCATAAAGCTTGCTATGTCGTTTATGCAATTTATTGTTGCTTTCTACTTCAGAAATGCGAAAGCGCTCGGCCAATGGACTACGGCTTACGTTCCTTCTCTCCATTTCTCCCTCCCTCCCCCCTCTCTCTCTCTTCTCTCTCTCTCTCTCTCTCTCTCTCTCTCTCTGTAGGTATGCACCTTGCTACTTATTACGTCATAACTTGCAGTCTCGACGTGAAATTGATTTATCGCCTAGTAGATTTTCTTTTGGTGCGCGCGCACAACATTCAACGATATAAAATTGCGAATGCACGCGAAGAGAAACAGTAAGTACGATGGATGACACGATATCGCGATGCAAGCACGACTCACTTCATTCTCTGTTACGACAACATAAGGTACTCCGTTCTCTTCCTACGACATTTTCTTCCCGTATATTGTACAACATAGTGTCTCGAAACAAATGCGAACATTTGAGGTTTAAAACTAATCTACTAAGTATCTTAACAGGTTCGTATATTTAAATATTTGTAAAAAAAGGAACTAGTGAAGAAGAGAAATGAGCAAAACAATTTTTTTCTACAAGCAAGATCGTCTAGAATTTCCTTAATAATTTTTTCCCCATAATTTTGGTAAGATAAAGTTCCAGAGAACAACGAAACTTTTCCGAGAAAACAAGTTTCGGAGAGACTCGAAATAGAGGAAAAATATAATTGAGGAAGAAGAAAGAGGAGAAACAGAAAGGGAAAAAAACTATTTGTATATCGATGGAACACCATTTACACATTGAGTACACGTAATTTGGGTGTACGAATTTCGCTGTTCTCTTTTCCAACACCAACCCATACTTCTCGTCCTAGTCCGATCTTTTGCATAACCGTTTTCCAGCGAACGCGCTTCGACACAAACGTATTTGTTCAAAGGACGACTGTTGCATCGTGCCACCCATTTTCCACCTCGTTGCCACTCTCTTCCAACCACTCCCTATACCCCGTCGTCCTGCTGTTCGTTCTTCCGGTTTCCACTCTCTCCATCCTTCTCTCTTTCTCTCCACTATTCCCTGAGAGCCTCTCTAGAGTACCCCTGCGATTGGTTTTTCGTGTTTCCCAATTCCTCCCCCATCCTCGAAATCCTAATTTCTCGTTTTTTATTCTCCGTCTCTTCTTCCCTTTCTATCGCCCTCTCTTTCTATCTCAAGCATTCGATACAACTGGCCTATATCGGTCGGCACTAGGCCACTCTTTCTCCCTCCCACCCACTTTCTCGTCATCCGACGAGAAACGAAATGGCCCTTTCGCGCGATAACAGAGAAAATCCCAACGTTGCTCTTACCCTCGGCCGAGCCCTGATTTTCAATTTCGCTCGCGTGGGACACCGAAATTTGGCACGTTTTCGACGATCCCGTGGCAGATGAGCAAAATTTCGATTCCACCTCAAAAGTATTTTTTAAATCACGGCACGTACATAAACTCCGGTGTTATTTAATGGAACTACGAGTGGTTTATTATTCCATTAATCAACGGCGAAATGATCATTCTCTTTTAAATCTTCAATACGATGAAAGATAATTATACACTTAATAACAACGTCGAGACAATCTTTTAAACGTCTAACGAAAGAGAATGAATAAATAAACGATCGAAGAGAAACAACTCTGTGGAAAAACACGCGTGAGGTTGCCCGGAGCAACGCAACGCGCGCAGAGCTAATAAATTCGCAAAGCTCGTCTACAAATTCGTCCACGCGAGCCTCTCTAACAATAACCCTCGGCAAAACGGCGATGTCGTCGACGGTGACACTGTTGAGGAAGCTCAACGTGCTAACGTGTAACGACTTAATCGTTGTATGCAGGCGAGTTGCATATTCGCTCGTCTCGATCGATCTCTCGACGTTCACCTCCAACTTTTTTATCATCGATTTCATGAAATAAAATTCGTCGAAAGTATGCGATATAAAACGCAACGGCGAGAGATGTCGAACGAAATTGAAATCGGTCGGTAACCACTAATCGATCGCACATGTCGTTCCGAAAGCTTTTTCGAAAGATCAATACGATTGTCTTTCTTTTCCATCGTTCGTCCGTTCCTTACTCATTTCTTTCTCTCTATTTTTAGACGCGACACGTCTTACGTAGAGCTCGGCATTCCTTCGATCGCAACTCAAATTAAGATATCCCTCAAGCGCTGAACAACTTTCTCTTACTTAATTACCTTCGCTCGTAATTCACAGAAGACTCACGTGCTCTTATCACTTATCCGTGAAAATCACTGATCCCTTGATAGAGAAGACACTCTCAGAAGTTTCGAAACGGCGAAGAAATATATCGGAAACCAACGGTAGAAGGACGTCGTACTAAGATCCGCCGGTCGACCCCTCTCATTCGTGATGGATCTACGCGTCTCTAACAATAAACTAAGACAAAACAACGAAGACGAAGAGTCAGGAGGATGTCGTTTCGTCGTCTGTGGCGAAGACCGCGAAGAACAAGAAGAAGATGAGGAGATGGAGGAAGAGGAGGAAAAAGAGGTGGTACTAAGGAGGAAGGAGAAACAAGAGAAGGAGGAGAAAGAGGAATTAGAGGACACGAAAAAGAAGACGTGGGTTCGAGCGCGTAGGGGCCGCACGCGTTACAAAACAGTCTAACGGACTCTAACGCACTATGCGTGCAAAAGGAGGCACGCTATTAGTACGGCGAGCTGCTACGCTCTCTCTCCCTCTCTCCCTCCCAATGTAACCCACTCGAGACATTCGCCGGTACGTGCACGTGCACACACGCTCGTAGTGCACACCAGCTTATAGTACGGTGTCACCTTATCGTGCGTTTTTTGTACTATCCTGCACGCGCGTGGGAGCCGAAAGGATCGACTCGCGTTGCAAGGGGAGCTTTGTGGACGGAAACCGTGTGGTGTATGCCCCCGGCCAATAACACACGCTTGTTATTTTCATTGGAGATGGGCCAAATATGAATGAAAGACGTTCCTAAAGAAAATCGTACTCGTTTCACTTTCTTAGTCGAACACGCTGCGAAAGCCAATTTACGTTTAGTCTATGCCTTTTCCTCTTTTTCAGCTTGAGCCAGGATATTTGTATAAATTCGAAGATGATTGTACGATATCGAAATGATTACGTATGGGAATAGCTTATTCTCTGTAATCTTGTTGTGGACGAATAAAGACAGCGAGATCGGGAGATCTCACTTTCGTGGAAAAGAAGAAAAACAAAACTCTACGAATGCGTACACATTATGTATCTCAAACACAATAGGAGTTTCGAATCTCGCGGCAACTTTGCCCGGATCATCTATGCAATACTACTAACGGAATAAAGAGAAGAAGAAAGAGTGGGAGGGTCAGGGTGGAGACGCGGAATATTATGCAGATAAAATATTCATGGCCATTGGAATCCTCGATCGGATCCGCCTTTATTTTTCGGGATGAATAGAAATGGTGCCACCCTCGTTGACCCGTGGCCCGCAATTCTTTTCCAACCAACGACAATGAGACAGAAAAAGTAGAGAAAGAGAGAGAGAGAGAGGGAGAGGGAGAGAGAGAGAGAGAGAGAGAGATAGCAAAAGAGGAGCGGAAAAAGAGAAGAACAGAGAAAGAAATGCGCACGCGTGAAAGAGGCCAAATCACACGCGTCTCTTGCATCGTCGTATTATCCTTTGTGAGCATTATCGACTGTACGAACCTAACCAAGCTCGAACTTGCCCATCCAACGAGAAACTATTTTATTTTCTTTTTTTATTGTTTTTTTATTGTTAAACTATTTTATTTTCTTTTTTTATTTACCTTGAAAAAAGTAAAACTTTGTTAAAAGTTAATCGATCAAACGATACAACCGTTGCAGGAAGTGTTTTTCTTTTTTTTAATTTATTCTTCCTACTTTATAACGTACATATGTCGAACAATCACGATGAAGATAGAAAATTAACCAGATTTAATGGCGAGACTTGCTGAATTTAATTACCGTTTCAATGTGTACTCTCCTTTCTTTAATGATAACGGATGGTTTTTATTAAATTCATGAATTACGCTAGCGGGGATTGACTCGATCATAGAATATAAGTTCCGCACGATTAATTATAAAAAACTTAAAACTCATTAAGAAAGTAACAAAGTTTTTATTAAGGGCCCTTCTCGATCGACATTCTTACGAGAATGAAAAAAAATACTTTCGACGGAGGATCATGAACAAGAGGTTCGCCAAGTTTCTTGAAACCAAAGACACTTAAAAATTATTTTAAGGTTTTAAAAGGAAGAAAAAGGAAAAAGAAAAATATTTGTAAGAAAATCATCGTCATCAACGAACGTTCGCACCATCAAAAAATTTCTAAACCTTCTATATTTTTCTAAAGTCCAAAGAATATTAGCGAATGATGGATGTGTTTTCACGCGTACGCGCATTGGCCGCTATTGCCTTTGCAATTTTCAGAGGCCCTACTTCCAGCCCTTTCAAAGCTGAGGTGGTCGTCAGGCTCGTCGAACTATCCGCGAGATATCGATGTGAAAAATGATACGAGAGTTCCGTTCGCCTTAATGCCATCCCGTTCTATTTTCGATATCGGCACATATAATATTACGTGGGAAAAGCTTAAAACGTCAGTCACGTAGGGATGGACGACGGAAGAATTTGACGCAAACCGTCTATATTCCGCGAAGTAATGGGAAGAAGCTTAACGATATATCGGAGAAGAAATCTCTATGTTATATACGCCAACTTCTTTTTCTTTCGATCCTCCTACCTTCTTCTCTTTCTCTTTCTTCTCTTCTTTTCGTATTTAAAACTCTGCGTTCTTCGCAAAAAATATAAATATAAAACTTTCTTTTACGTAGCAGCTAATTATATCGCATGCCTTGTAACAAGCGTATCTCATTATCGTGATATAATTAGAAAAGCTCTGTAAGTCGTCAGTGAAAATCTTAATCCCACGTGAGCGCATTCCTAGGTTAACGACGTTGATTCATTTCCGCATCTTTCCCTCTCTTTCTCTCTCTCCCCCTCTCTCCCTTTCTCTTTCTCTCTCTCTCACACACACACTCTCCCTCCCTCCCTCCCTCCCTCCCTCCCTCTTTTTCTTTCTCTTTTACATATATATTCTCCGACCGACAATCAATAACATTATTAAGTTTCCCTAATTGGACAAATATTTGCTCCTTCGCTCTCTCATTTTCTCACTCTGTTTCTCTCTCTTTCGGATTTAAGAGTTTGCCAACGTAAACGAGATAACGTATATGAGCTACCTTATGGTACGTGTGTAGATATATGTATGTATATATCGTATATGACACAAAGTGCTAGATACTGCTTTCAAGTTATACCGTTTTATTCGGAAATATTTCATTGTTAAAGTATATTCAAACTAATCATTACGAACCATGATCATTACAAAGGATTAACGAATTAAAATTAACATGATTGATCGCAATCAGTTGTAGAATAAATAATTTTCCATAAGTTATATCACCGTTTCTATAATATCAAAAAGGTTATAATTAATCTGTGTTAAAAGGTACTCGCGATAATGTTTACGTTTAGAATGGAAAACTGTAGCAACTTGAAAACGGTACGTATACTACAAAAATCGTTTTTCGTTGTATTGACGTAAACAATAAATATTTAAAATACACAAGTTATCTGTTTCAACGTATAGCACAAGATCAAAAGGAGAGAAGATGAAACAAGTTACGTAGATGCGTTAAGAACACAGTTTTAAGGGAATGGGTATGTTCGTAAGCGTTTACACTCCAGGTGGTCACATCTAGTCTAAAGCAAGACTCAAGTTAGAGGCCTCACATAGGAACACTTCGTGGTAATCCTTTGATTACAGCCTGTTTCGAGAGTTAGGTGAATCACGAGGAAACGCGTAAGATGATATTCCTGAATGGAAGGGCCGGAAGCCGAAGCCGTCCTTCATAAGGGAGGAGAATACACGATGTCGCGAGAGAGAGCAAGAGAGAGAGAGAGAGAGGGAAAGAGGGAGGGAGAGAGAGAGAGAGAGAGAGAGACAAACATCGTAGTACACACCGACTACCGGTTACCGCTTGATACGCTGTATATACGACTCTTGAGCTCGGTGTAACACATCCGGTGTGTAGTGGTAACGAAATACACAGTAACACTATATCCGAGAAATTCATCCACGGCATGACGTTACACGCTGAATACTCGCTTGCTCATAATATGCATCCAAAGGTATCGCGTGGCATCCGAATTAATCCTGGTCTTGAGAAGCCCGCAGATATAATCAACGGTCTTCGACATCCGATTGATGATTAGTGATTTCTCTCTAAAGCAAATTTCCGCTTTGCCCACAGGAACGTACAAACTTTATTAAAATTGCATCAGTACACATTATCAGTACGCACCGCCTATTTTCTAATAATCTAAATACTTGCCACTTGCCACACGATAACACTGCAGAAACCAAGTAAAGAAAAGAAAAAAAGTGAAAAGAATTAGAAACTTTCGAAGGTCACAAAATTCATCGTGAAACGCATTCGATCGAAATCACACGCACGGATGGCCATACGGAAGCACCATAAAGCTAATGATCCCTAAGTGATCCGTACCACGACGACATGATGACTGTTGTGCCAGAGAGGATGGGATTACGAGCAGCGAACGGAATGGAACGGTACATCCCATCATTATCCAATGATCCGACATCTCTTTACCGACGGTACGAACCACACCTCTATATATACGATCGTTCCCCGCGTGAACAATTCGATTCCTAACTAGTTCTTTTTTACTTCAAACTTTGCTAGCTCTCGTGGACCTATTAACATTGATATGAAGATGTCAGGATATAAACGCAGTACTATTACCGTTTGTCAGTCAAACTATAGTAGCCGCAAGATCGTTGTACTGGTCGTTTATCAAGCTCTAAAGTGTCGCGTACTGATAAATAGACATACACCTGAATAACCCGTTAAATAAGATTTGCTGTACTATAGGTCGTCATCAGTCATGTGATCGATTTACCACAAATAAATCAACCACCAAAAGAAATTATTTGTACTTATACGCATATCATATTCAACTTCGAAATACGAAGACTTTGTTGGGAACAAACATAGATGTAGCATTATCTATGAAGCGTATCAGTCTCTTCTATCGATGTAATTGGATATCTATCTACATGAAAACCACAGATCGATATAAAATAGCGTGTGAACGTGAGGAAATTATTTCTAAGATCTTATCGAATTTACACGAATCTAAACAATGTTGTAATTATGAAAGAAAATACGTTTATTGTTATCGCATTTGAACGGGAAGCTACCACGGAAAAGTCCTACATGAATACCTAACCTTTATTATTTAACGTTATATAAGCTATATAACCTTATATTGCACGTACCTACGAGGAAGAAGTAGTTTCAGGCGGAACGAGAGCGTTTGCCGCGTGTTTTCCGGCCATTCGTCATTTTTAGAGGTTGGCTTTCGGTCGATGAGGTATTAAATTATATTTCACCGCAATGATTAACGATCTAGAGATGTATTATTAAACCTCAGAGCAAACCGAGACATAGAATTCTTGTGAGAGAGAAATGGTCAAATCGTTCTCATTCTCCATCATTTTCCATTCTTTTTATTTTGTCGTTTTGCATACGTTTAACATTTATGTACTTATGTCCATCTATAAGTGCGTATACACTTACGCTTATACGCATAATTTGTTAATAACATTCGTAATACGACGTAATATTTCGAATAAAATTGGTCAAAGAAAGAAGATTACAAAATGTATCAAATGAATAATCTACAATGTACGAAAGAATCGAACAAGAATTGAACTTTTCTTCTTTATAAGATTTTGTGTAATATATATTTAACCTACCTCTCCCTTCTTATGCTGTCACTTCAAGGATACATAAGAACACTTTTCGAAGTCTTTCACTGTAAATAATCACCACAATTTTCACCAAAACTGTTCGTAGCAGAGGAAACTCGAAGATACCGACGCCGTAACAATTGAAGAACTACACATTTTCAAATTAAACAAATGAAACAAAAAGCAGTTGCGCATGCGCGATAAGTTCCCAATGAGCGGTCTTATTAATTTCGTACATATAAAGTAATGAACAATAACTTATATATTATTTTTCATGGATTTATAAGATATTTATAAATTAAATATTTTTATATTTTTTATAGCATAATCTTATATTTTAATATTGAATATGATAATTTGTATGTTCTTAGAAGTAAAGTGAAAATTCTATTAAATTCGAAAATGAGGCGCTACGGTCGCAGTCCGTACAATTACACGCACGTGCACTAAGTTTTTTATAAGATAAAACGATATTTATTGTTGTATTTGTAAATATTTGTTGACATATTTCTTTCAGAACGCTTACAATGTTGCAAGACTATTTAATAAATCATTATTCATCTCGCCTAGAAGAAATATTAAATGCTGTAGAGGAATATGCGCATTATCCGGTTTATGTAAAGTAAAAACTTTTATATTTTTTGTTAAATATTTCTTGTTATTATCTGATTTTGGAAACGTTCAAAATATTTTTGCAGTTTTGTATCTTTATTCGAAGCTGATCCTGAAAATGCACAAAAAATCCTGCGTTATCCCAGGTATTATTTACCTTTATGTGATGAAGCAGCAGTTAAAGCTCAAGAAAAAATAGCCGAAGCAGAACAAGTTGTAAAGAAATTGGTAATAACATATTTGTATATTTTATGTTGAAATGTTTTACATTTTATACATATTGTATATATGGCTAGGTTCATATCAGAATTAATGCTGTTCCTATAACGATGCAACACGGACAGATTGGTGAACTAGTTTGTACAAGTGGAATCATAGTTAGAACGTCTCAACCTTCTGTTATAAAACTTAAAAAAAAATTCAAATGTAAAAAGTGTCAACATGTATCTATAATCAAGGTAATTTTTTGTTTATTGAATAAACTTTATATAATTTGTATTATATCAAATAAAGAATATTTTATTTTTTAGTTTGAATGGGAACGACATATGTTTCAAAGTCTTAAGGAATGTCAAGCATGTCATGCAAAGAAGATAGAAACTTTGACAAACCTAGAACCAGATGATTGTTCTGATTATCAGGAAATAAAAATTCAAGTAAGTTTATAATTAGTAAGAAAATTAATGTTTTCATTTTATATTGTTATTCTCAATATTTTATTTGATAGGAACAAAATCAAAAGGATACAAACAAGTCTTATATGGTTGGACTACAAATAATCTTATTAGATGATTTAGTTGATAAATGCAGGCCAGGAGATAGTTTAGAGATCAGGTATATTTTTTATTTATAAGTAATATTGATAAAAGCCAATATTGTTTGATCATGTATTTTCTATATGTGAAGTGGAATAGTTGTACGTAAGTGGGGAACTTTGTCAGTTGGACGGCAAGCAGAAGCAACAACACTGATGATAGCGAATAGTATCTCAATACGTCGTAAAATATCTGACACTATATTTTCCAATAAAGAAATGCAAGATATTTTTAAAAATTATTGGCAACAACATGTGAATGATCCTTTGGCTGGAAGAGATAATATACTTGCATCAATTTGTCCTCAAGTATACAATAGAATATTATAAAGTGCACAGAATACCATGATTTACTAAAATAAGATACAATTGTCTATTTCTCTTTTCTCAGCTATATGGAATGTATACAATAAAATTAGCATTAGCTGTTGTTTTAGCTGGTGGTGTATCAAAAACAAATGAGTCAGGTGATTTTATATAACATAATTGAAGAATTAATGAAGATGAATTTTTTCAAGTAAAGCATGATAAATTTTAAAAAATTCATAGGCACACGTGTTAGAGGTGAACCACATCTTCTTATGATTGGCGATCCTGGAACTGGGAAGTCTCAATTACTTCGTACTGCTTCCAAATTGTCAACAACATCTGTTCTTACAACTGGTATTGGCACAACTGCAGCTGGTCTTACAGCTGCTGCTGTCAAAGTGGGTTTACATATTTCAGCAACATTTATAGTTGTTACATAATATAAGTTTAAAAAAGTATTAAATATTAAATAAAATAAAAATATTAAAATTATAGGATACAGATGGTTGGCATTTGGAAGGTGGTGCTTTGGTATTAGCAGATGGAGGTGTTTGTTGCATTGATGAATTTAATACAATGAGTTCTCATGATAGAGCATGTGTGCATGAAGCTATGGAACAACAAACAATATCAATTGCCAAAGCAGGTTTAGTGAGTACTCTAAATTCTCGATGTACAGTTATTGCTGCTATTAATCCAGATGGAGGCCAATTTGTAGATGGTGAAGAATGGAAAACACGCTTGGGAAATCCTCTTTTATCGCGATTCGACCTAATCCTTCTTCTCAAGGACAATAAAAATCCAGAATGGGATAAAATGACATCTGATCATATTTTAAAAGCAGCTTATGAATTTAATGATACAGAAGCTCAAACGTAATAAAATAACTTAAATCAGTATTTTATTTTAAGAAAATATTATAACTAAAACAATTTTAACATATGCACCAAACTGTTACTTCAGAGATACAATGCAAGATTTAGATTCTGTACAATCAGGACTATGGACGGAGGAAAGTTTACGCGAATATTTAACACATATACATACATTGAAACCAATGCTTACAGTAGAAGCAGAAAAAGTTCTTAGTGCAACTTATCTTTACCATAGATCAAATCCAGAAAGAAGAGCAGAACGAACTACCGTACGACTTTTAGATAGCCTGATCAGGTAATAAATAATTTATAGGAAAATAAGAATTATATAATAAAATTTGTATAATGTAGATTAGCTGAAGGTCATGCAAGATTAATGTGTAGATCAGAGGTACAACTTATGGATGCTATAATTGCAGCAGACTTAACTGGTATTCTTAAAAATGATATGGGAATTGGATGTCCTTTTCCTACTAATCCAAAATACACATATCATTGCAGAGGTAAATTTCATATAATGTGATACAATCATAATAACATAGATTAATTGTATAGTTGCAAATATTAAAATATTTTATGAACAATTGTAGGAAAGGAGATATTGAAAACTCTTGATTTGCAAACACTAGAGTCGTTTCTATAATGTATTATATATATGCTTGAAAACGAATATATGAATATGATTTTGATGCTTTTATATCTTTAGTCTTACGTTTCATATTTAATTTTCTAACACAAATATATACATTTAAATATTATTCGATTAATTTATATCTTCAAAATTTTAAGTGTTATAATAAAATACAATAATCCAAGGCAGAATTATAGGTATATTAATTCAGCAATTTAATATTCATTACCTATTTTTTATGCATAAATGTTATATATTATTTTCAGTACCTATTGACAAATAAAATAGTTTATATATGGATCTTTGGAGCTTTGTTTTTTATTAATTGTCACAAAATATTAATTGAATGCTCTCAAAAAATATCATTAATAATAAATTATACTTTTTATAATAAACAATAAATCTTAGTATCAATTAATAATTAATTATAAATTAAACAAATGTTATAACAATTTTTTAAAACGATTGATTTAAATAAGAAAATATAGTAACTGTTATTTTATATCATTTAGATTTGTCAAAAAGATCAATTTTTATCTTAATTAGATTACCTATTTATTTAGTTTAATTATCGTAAATAAATTTTAAAACATAAGGTTTTTCAATTTTTTACACTAACTTTTATCTTTGACAAGAATCTATGTCATTCCTATTGAAGATCAACGTAACAAACTTTTATGAGAATGTTATAAAGTTCAAAGTAAATTACAAGTATTTTTCATTATAATTACAAGCACTAAATTCTATGTTATATGAAAATGTGAATGTAGCTTCAATGAAAAACAAGTCTACATTTCATTATCTCGTATAGTAGGATGCAAATGAGATGTGTAAAGTTTAATGAATAAAGAAATAAAAAAAAAAAAACATTCGTAAAAACAAAAAAAATAATCTTACTATAATCTAAGAAACCTATCATTTTACTCATTAAAACATTTTGATCTTTAAATTTTCTAAAACGACTTAAAAAAAACATCAATATATATAAATGAATTTTTCAAGTATAAAATCTAATGCATGTAATAATTGGTAATCTAATTTACAGTTAAAAGTAATCGAATAAATATATTGATATTAAAAAAAGCGTATTTTGATTAGGAAATGTTCATAGTTTGTCTTTTATAATTATTAATTTTTTCTGCATAAATCGTATAGTTCATCTTTTTTAATAAAATACATACAATAAATGTGAAATGAACATAATTTCACATATTATATCACTTCTTTATAAGAATATGCTTTTGTAATACAATGGAGATTAATGAATTCAATGAAATAATAACAAAATATCATGCAAACAAACTTAGGAGATTTATGAATTTTCTGATATGAAGGCTGGATATATTTCGATCCAAATGATATTTTTAATTCAAGATGTTCCTAATAACGTGGTTGAGCAGCATTAGCCATCTGTGTCCGAACAGCGGTAGCTGCTACATTACTGGCAGCATTTTGGACGTGTTCATTACGCAAGAAAGTTGTAGCAAATTCTTGTTGCGCCTTTGATACACTTGCATCTGATGTTCGATAAATTCGATGAATCTGCAAATGATCCTCGTAATGTGATTTTAAAATATATGAAATATGCGTAATGTTAGATATATATTAATAAATCTTAAACACAATAAATATAATGTTAAAAATAATGAATATACCTTAGTCAATAAGAGAAGATCACCACCAGCTGCAAGGATAAAACCAATAGCAACGAAAAGTAATAGAATTCCAACAAAAATGCCTGCTGCAGTTGAATTAAATGCAGAAATAGCTGTTATTATTCCACTGAAAAAATAATAAAAATTCGAAATCATATATTTTACATTTTAATATATTATATAACAGTATGCAATTAAAAAATGTTTCAAGTAATAAAAGTCAGTAAAAAATGTGTACACATACACACAAACACACACACACATTTATTTATATTTATCTATTACCATGTGCCTGATCCAGGTATACCAATAGCTTGTATACTTGTAACAACTAATTGAAAAAAGAAAACAAAGAAAAACACCATAAAGTTGATGGAGCTATCATTCCTAAAAAAAGTAATATAGTTAATCAATATATTATTAGAAAAATGTACTTTCATATTATCCTTTTTTAGTAACTTACTTAAAAGCTCTATATGCTGGTCTAAACCAACAAAGAAATGAAAATGGTGTAAACAAAATAAGATATAGGACACCAAGACCAAATGTGGGAAAGTCCTTACTATGAAACATCAAGGCAAATCCGCCAATCACATTCAAAAACAATACTAAGCCATGAACTGTAATATAAAAGAATTTTTATATATACTTTTTTTTCCACTTGCATTAAAAGCACATTAAATGAATTGAAATTAAACTTACACATCCACAAATAATACAATTGTCTCACTATCTTTTGAAAGTCAGCATGAATTTCCACATCAATATCCTGATAAAAGCATGGTTGAAAACAGTACCTCTCAGGTAATGGTGGCCAATTATTTCGCCTTGCTATAATATAACAATTTGTAATTTATAGAATAATCTTAACAAACAATAACTTTTAAGATACTTACGAAAATATGAAGTATTCCTCATCTCTTCTTCTCTCCTTGTTTTCCATTCTTCATCAGTTCTTTGCTGCAATAGATATCATATTTCTTTGAAATTATATTTGTACTATTAAAGTAAATGATTGTATTTAATGACTTATATCGGTATTCAAAAATTTGCAAAAAATGTGAAATTATGTGTATATAACACATTACAAAATTTGTTTCGTAGTCCAATTTAATCTCGGATGTTTGTTTACATCTGTAGAAGGTGATAATGTGCTTCCAAGTGCTGCATTCACTGTTTGCTGTGGAGTACGCGTATACGGAGGTAGTGGAGCTTCTTGATTTGAAGGTTGAAGAGTTGCTGGTTGCTGTGTTGCTCCTATTCCTCCATAAATAGGAGGATTTGATGCACCTCTGACTTGTGCAGTTCCTTGTGTTACCGTTTGCTCGGAAAAAGGATTGTAGTCTTCCAGGCCTTTATTAGCAGGTGTTGAAGCAACTGCCCTTTTTATTGCAGGATCCTATAAAAATATATAATATTCACATGAATTATTTTTGATAGCAATAATCAATTTAAATGCAATATCTAAAATTAATATAAACATGATAATTAGTAATTAAAGCAGATAAATATTGTACCGTACGGTAAAATACTTGTATGTAAATATTTGTTAATAAAGAATATAATAACACAACTTAATTTAATAGATTCGTACAGTAAGGTACTAAAAATCAAAAATATGTTAAATATTTTATCAGGATTGTTTTTTTATAAATGTTTCTATTAAACATACATAATTCACACCATTGGTATGACAGAAATGGAATTCTATGTACTTACCGAAAAAGGATCGTGAATAGTAGGTTCTCCAAATGGATTCTCGTCAAAACCTGACATTTTTTTAATCGTGTACTTAACGAAACGTTCCTTATCGAATAATTCAAAGTTATACAATGAATTAGTAATACGGAAATAATCTTATCTTAGGACAGACTAAACTTCACAATCCATCTCTTTGCGTCTACACACGTCATGTCAGATTCTTGACTGCAATAATCCCTACAGTTATTAGTGTGTTAACTCATATACATTCGCAATGCAGAAGACGTAGAATAAAAAAAGATAGTGAAAAGAGACAGCCAATAATAGCTTTCTCGTGACTTCTCTTGAACTGTCTTGAACTAGTGAAGTTAGCTAACAATCAGATATGATTGGTGGTTATTGCGTCAGATTTCGACATTTTCAAATTTCGTACTTTAACCTGTTATTCTCCCCACGTTTATTATACGTTCATTTAACCAAAATCGATATATTCAAAAAGCGAAATTTGAAAAATAGATTAATGGGTAAGATCAAATAACTCTTCGCCATTAGCACTCGCTGGTTCTTTAATTACGTATGGTCTGGTAGCACTGTATCTACGTAGTTTAGTTTTTCAATGCATGAACATGCGCGATTGTGTTCCATTAGATGCGCAGTCTTCTCTACTGCATCTTTCGCTATAAATAAAAAATATTTGCAAACAATGACAATACGTAAAAAATATTATTCATAAATATTCTATTTTCTTGTCGAGTACTACAACATTACTATAATCGTTAAATGATGTGTATGTTCAAGCAAATGTATTTGTGAAGTTTTTGAATTCTTTATTCAATAAATTCACATATAGAGAAAAATCTATATTGAAACAATTTCTGTCAAGTTTTTCTAATTAAACAAAATGGAAAAACATAATGATGAACAGGAAAAAGGTAACTTTTAGTAGTTACAGCAATTCAATCTTTCAAAATTGAAAATTATGACTCTATTTCTTTGTTTTTCATTCATTTGATTATTTATTATTTTAATTGATTAATATCATTTATATGTTCCCTAAATCGAAATATACCTTCTAACTAAACAAATGAATAACAAATAATTTTTGACGTTCCTAAATCTTTGTGTTTCCCTTTAGAAATTTAACATTAATTTATTTTTTTACTTATCAATTTTAAAAACTTTTTAAATATATATATATATATATAAAATCGTATTATATATAGGCTAATAGCATATATACAATAAACAGATGGCATCCTCTTATTAAATTAGAAATTAATTAAATAAATTATTATCCTATGAATTCTAACTTGTTTATTTAATATTTCATTTCAAGTGTTCTTATGGTCAAGTAATTTTCATTTTATATATATTAGTAAGAATAAACAGATTTTATATAAAAAAAATCATTGTATATTGTATATTTAATATACATATTTAATATACAATAAAATATTGTTTTAAAGGTTAGTCATTTACTGTGTATTTATTAGACAATAATCCGGATGAAGACAAACCTGGCCCATCTTCGGAAAATACAGAAACAGAAACAGAAGGAGAAGACTCGGGCATGGAAAAAATACGCAAATATTTAATTCAGAAATTAAAGTTGTATGACTCAGACAATGAACAAGAGTCATGTCCAGGTGTTCTTAAAGAACTAACCATAGATGGTATTGTAGATTACATAAAACAGAATCCAAAATGTAAAATTATAACAATGGCTGGAGCTGGTATCTCCACATGTAAGTCTATATTTTTTTTTCAATTATACTATGTGTTTAAAGATAATATAAATTGTTTGTTTTAGCTGCAGGAATTCCAGATTTTCGTTCGTCTTCAAGTGGACTTTATCACAATCTAGAAAAATATAATTTACCACATCCCCAAGCAGTTTTTGAATTAGATTTTTTTATGGAAAATCCAGAACCATTTTTTACTCTTGCAAAACAATTGTTACCTGAAGGATTTAAACCTACACTATGTCATTATTTTATTCGTCTTTTATGGGAAAAAGGTTTATTATTGCGACATTATACACAAAATATTGATACATTAGAAAGAATTGCTGGATTGCCAACAGAAAAATTAATAGAAGCTCATGGAACTTTTCATACTGGTCATTGCCTTAAATGCAGAGCGCCGTATACGCTTGAATGGATGAAGGGTAATAAATCTTATTATATGAATATAAAATTAAGTAATAAATAGATACACATTTCATACTAATTAACAGAAAAAATATTGGAAAGTGTAATACCTAAATGTGAAGAATGCGAAGAAGGTGTAGTAAAACCTGATGTGGTCTTTTTCGGAGAAATGTTACCTGAACGTTTCCATTATTTTGCCGACAGAGATTTTGTACATGCTGATCTTTTAATTATTATGGGATCAAGTTTAGTAGTGCAACCTTTCGCCTCTCTTATTGACAGGTATTTTATATATTAAAACATATTAATTTATCTTATATTAATTATGTTTCTTTAATTCATTTGAATTTTTCAAGAGTACGCCCTTCCTGTCCTCGTCTTCTTATAAATAAAGAAAAAGCAGGTATGCAAGATCGTTTGTCCAGATTTTTAGGTTTAAGACAAGGTTTAATCTTCGACTCCAAAAATTCCAATTCCGGACGAGATGTTGCTTGGTTAGGTGACTGTGATACAGGTTGTCAGTTGTTAGCTGACAAACTTGGTTGGGGTGTATGTAGCTTGTAACTTGTCCACAACTATGTACACAAAGCAAAATAGAATTAATTTGAAATTTCTTTTTTTTTTTTTTAGGAAGAATTGAAAGCATTGATAAAACGAGAACATGAACGTTTAGATGCAGAAAGTTCCAATGTTAAGAATTCATAAAAAATTGTATAAATATATATGTAACAGACAAAGTAAAATGATTCTTTAATGTTTATTGTGTCAAGTATTACTATATTAATTTTTTTAATACAGTTATTCTATTTCCTTTTTGTAGTTTTGTTTATTGATTCTATACAAAAAAGCCATTAAAACGCTCTCTACAATACAAATTCTTTATTATCATGTGCATTTTACTTATCGACTGAGTTTGACCATGGAGATTGAATATCATCGAAAAATTAATACATACAAAACTTTATTTTTCTCTTTTATTTGAAATATGAAAGAATAGATAAATTAATTTGTATTTCCATTCATTTCAACTATATAATAAAATTAAACAATATTAAAAAAGAAATTCATGAAAAATTTGTGGGATAAACTACAATGAATTGTTAATGAATAAAGCTAAAATGCTAAATACGTATTATTTCATAGAACTCAAGAATAACATGTTAAACCGGTTTCTGTCTCCTTTTACTTTTTCTAATTAGTTATTTATTCGATTCTTAATGCATTGAAATTGTATATTAGATTTATGCAAAATGTATCGAGTATTCAATAGAAGTTAGTTTCGTTAAATTAATTATTTAATAGTAAAGATGATTGAAAAACAAGTGAAAATTTTATAAATATATCTTTATTTTTGTAGCTATAAAAGATCGTACTATTAAAAGAATTCAATCTGCTAATGCGAGTTCCTTGGTAACGTTCATAAAACCAGAATTAGAAGCTATAAAAGCAGCTGGTACTTGGAAAAAGGAAAGGATAATTGTATCGCCTCAAAGAACAAGGATTGTATTAAATGATGGAACAAAAGTCTTAAATTTTTGTGCGAATGATTACCTAGGTTTGGCGGTAAAATAAAACATTGGATAGTGTTTTTTTTTTTTTTTTGTGAAATAAATAAATACAAAGTGTGTTGAATGTAATATATGTAGGATAACAAGGAAATCATTGCCTCAGCTAAGGCTGCTTTGGATAAATATGGAGCTGGTTTGAGTTCTGTTAGATTCATATGCGGTACGCAAGAGATACATATTGAATTAGAAAAAAAGATAGCGGCTTTCCACGGCAAAGAAGCTGCGATTCTTTATGCATCTTGTTTTGACGCGAATGCTGGTCTCTTCGAAGCTTTACTTAAACCAGAAGATGCAGTGTTCAGTGACGAACTCAATCATGCCTCGATCATCGATGGGATTCGATTATGCAAGGCTAAAAAATACAGGTATTATGTTGAAATAAATTAAAAAATGACGATTTCTAAGATTTTTCTGAATTTTTCTTCATGTAGATATAAGCATAGAGATATGGCCGACTTAGAAAGACAGCTCAAGGAAAGTTCCACGTCAGGTTTACGAGTTATCGCGACCGATGGAATCTTTTCGATGGATGGTACCATTGCCCCATTACCAGATATAATCGAACTTGCAAAAAAATATAATGCTGTTACATTTGTGGATGATTGTCATGCAACTGGACTTTTTGGAAAAACTGGTAGGTGAGTGAATAATTTATATTAATTGTCAATCAATGCTAGACTTATATATCTGTTTAATATAATTTAATGTAATTTTAGAGGGACTGAGGAATATTTCAACCATGTAGGTAGTATAGATATTATTAATTCTACTTTAGGAAAAGCTTTAGGAGGAGCATCAGGTGGTTACACAGTCAGTAAGAAAGAACTGATTGATTTGCTGAAACAACGCAGTAGACCATATCTGTTTTCAAACTCTTTGCCGCCATCTGTTATAGCAACAGCTAATAAAGTATATATAATGTTACATATATTAATATCATATATTAAATCATAAATAATTAAATAATAAATGAATTCAAATGAGAACTTCTCCTTTATAGGCGATGGATCTGATAACATCTAATACAATATTTTTAGATAATTTAGTAAGAAATACAGAACATTTTAGAAAGTCAATGATTGCTGCTGGATTTACAATCAATGGTAATAACCACCCTATATGTCCAATTATGTTAGGAGATGCAAAATTAGCTTCAACTTTTGCTGATGAAATGATCAGTATGTGAATATAATTTTTTATTACATATATTTTTAAACCATATTAATATTAATGTAAACACTTTTATGTATTATTTATCTAACTTGTAATTATCTTCAAAGGAAAAGAAATTTATGTCATTGGCTTCAGTTATCCTGTTGTACCAAAAGGAAAAGCAAGAATAAGAGTTCAAATCAGTGCAGCACATACAAAGGAAGATATAAATAAAGCTGTAACTGCATTTATAAATATTGGAAAAAAATTATCAGTCATATAAGAATAATAATTTGTTGTTTTAATATAAAAGAATATTCAATAAATATTTCTAATTGAAAATAACATTACATACAATTTCTGTCATTGTACACCATACATAGTTAAAATAAGAAAATAACACTGTTGTTTTATTATAAAAATATAAAATCAACAGAAAAAAAAACACAAAATAAAAATCGAAATTGATTATCAGACGTAATAATACAATATAAAAAAGCACATGCATATACCATGTTCTATGTAACTAATATCTTTTAAATGGATATTTTTCGACGCACTATCGACTATTTTTGTGAAGTGTTTTGAATATATCATTCACGATATTCGAAGCTTATTCAAACTATTCGTCTTACGAACTATATATTTGCAATCAATGCATTATTTTTTAAGAAATAAATATTCGTAAAATACACTTCACAAAAATAATAGAGAAAGCACAAACGGTATTGCACATTTATTACCTATTACATTTAGACGTTGGATTTATTTGTACGTTACTTACAATTAGGATTACAAAAATGAATTTATCAGATTATTATAATATAGAATAATGGAAGTAGAAATAAATTTGTATAGACATTTATGCATTATGAGAACTGAATTGTCAACTTATCTGATTATATGTCTGATTACATCTATTATAATCCTATTCACATTTATATTGCGATTATACGTATTATAATCGCAATAACGTTTACATTAAGGCCTATACGGCCTAATAAGGTTTTCGGAGAACTCTTTTATTTGCTGAGTTCCCCTCACCTCTCTTTCCAGGAGAGGTAATCTCGTGATGTGGAACTCTTCATAGAGGTCCACAATCTTGAAAGAAAGAAGAAAGCATGAAAATAGTCATTATATATATACACACACACACACATATATTAATCAGAAAATAATTAATGTACCTGTTCTAAATATTTATCCTGTAATTTGTGTCGTGCAAGACAAAGTTTACATGGAACGACTCCTTCCTTTAGAAAAAGCAATTGATTCACTATAATATTATGTGTATCTATACCACATTTCGTTAATTCTTGTACAAGTCTTTCTGTCTCATAAAGTGATAAAAATTCAGCTATGCATACGCAAACGAATGTAGTTTGTTCCGGATTTCTAAACTGTTCATTGACTTGGCGAATAATTGTTAACATATCTTCCATTTTACTTGAAAAACTATCCACATTGAAATCAGTATTTCCCAGTAAAGAACTAAGCTAAAATAATATATATTTACATATTAAATTAGGATATAAAAATGTTACTTTTAATATTTATCATATGGAGCATCATTTGTTACTTAACAAACCTGTCTAATAAAAGGACCAATCTTCATTTTTAAAAGCAACAGTTTTCCTAATCCCTTTTCAACCACTTGTGGAAATGACAATAATCTCAACGTATGACCAGTAGGTGCAGTATCAAATACCACTACCGAGAAATTCATTCCTTTGACCAATCTGAAAATTGAAATCCACAGATACATAGATTAAATACATTAGAAAAATATGTCGGTGAATAATGTCTGAAACAAATGAAAACTTACTTCATGACTTCAGCATAACTCATTGCTTCATCTATACCAGGAAATGCACCAACAATTTCTTGCATAACACTTTTACTTAATCTCATTGCATCTCCATCTAAAAATCACTTGCTAATAAATATATAGAACAAATTTTTTCAAGGCTTCTTATGTTTTTCAACATTGCATACCTCTATGAAGAGTTCCACATCACGAGATTACCTCTCCTGGAAAGAGAGGTGAGGGGAACTCACCAAATAAGAGAGTTTTTCGAAAACCTTATTAGGCCGAATAGGCCTTAATATAAACGTTATTGCGATTATAATACGTATAATCGCAATATAAATGTGAATGTACCTCTCTTTCGGAAAGAGAAGTACAAGATATCCAATGTTAAAGAACGGCCATGATGCACTGAGAGAAATGTATTGATTATTTTATACAAACCTGCTTCGTTTTCAAAGTATTCCTCAGGCAGTTCGGTGATACCAACATTAGGATCAATTTCCATTGCAAATAAATTATTAAAACCTTTAACTTGGACTGGTACTTTACTAAATTTCTGATCAAAGGCATCAGAAATATTATGAGCTGGATCCGTAGAAATAATAAGAACATTCTCTCTTACTTTTGACAATTGAACAGCAAGAGAACAACTGAAAGAAGAATAGGAATGAACGTAAAGAAGAAAAAATAAAACGTTTAGCATTAACGTTTGTAGAATTTAAAAAACAAAAATACCTGCATGTTGTTTTCCCAACTCCACCTTTGCCGCCGACAAAAATCCATCGTAAAGATCGTTGATCAATTATATTTTTAACAGAAGGTTCGTATTGCTCCATTAATTCATTATCATTTGCGTTCATATCACAAATCTTATAATTAATCAAAAAATGACGAAGAAATAGGAAGATTCCAGTCGACAACAGGAATGAATTTAAATGAATCAATTATTATACTCGATGAATCGAAACTAGAAAAAAAAAATTGTTACGGCTGTTACTATAAAGTACGAACGTATGCTCTTTTTATGTATTAGAGGAGATTAGAATTATTATTTGTCATTGGACATAAGCCTTCCTCTATTTGATAAGAAAAAGTTATGATTGGAGATTTTCAACAATAAAAATAAATGCTCACCGCTATGCGTTTTGTAACTTCTACTAATGACTAAGCACAATTATATATGACTCAATGATTCTACAAGACGGCATGTTTGTAATTTAATAATATAATGATCAATCTTTTCCTAACATTGACAGATTTTTCTAATGCAGATTTTACTAATTATTAACGAAACTATTAAGAATAAAAACAATGGAATTCGTAGTATAAATGTATCATACAAAACCGATCAATAGTGCGAGTACGTTCACCCATTGAAAATCAATAGATTATTAAAATTAGTCCAAATATGAACTCTTGCGTTTTATTGGTCGAAAGTATACATTATGAAATCCTACACAATTTATTAATATTCTTTTTTTTCTTTATTTTTTTTCAATTATTATATTCCAGAATAATTATATTGTACTTTATAGAAAAAATCAGGTGAATAAAGTTTTATACTTTTGTTGTTATAAAAACATTAAACGTAGGTGGCGCCACATAGCTAGTATTGGTAACTATTTGTTTTATTATTGCCGGTAATACATCATCATCATTATTCCAATCTTCATACGATAGTAATTATACTTTTTACATTGTTAGTATTCAGGAATAGTGGTATAGAGTTGATAATATTAATTAATAAAATAATGATTTCTTTAAGTATAAAAGTATATTTCTAGGGTTATCTACGTGTTTCGTGTGAGATTTTTTATTATTTTTGAAAAAACTTTCTTGAACTTAAATTATAAACTAACAATTGTACACGCATATACATGCACGACACGACGCACGCACACGGGACACAACACATATGCAGCATATAGGTTAGGAAACCGTATTTTATACTGTATTATAAACATATAATTCACCAATTGTGAAATTAAGTAGTATCTCTGGTGTATGATATGAAGATATGATATATGTTATGTGAAAAAAGTATTAAGTTTTAAATCTGTAATTTGAATTTATGTTATGTACTTTCATCAATGAAAATAGGTACTAAAAAGATTTACAATGGATCGTGGCAAAAGAAGTATAAGCAGGGGTGCAAAAAATAAAATTGCTCAACATCCTTCAGATTTATTTGCATATGGATCAAAAAGTTTTCTTTGGTAAAATACTGATGCTAAAAGACCGGATTTTATAAATCCTAAGTCAATTGGTACTGCTTCCATCTATGGTAATTGTGATATTTCAAGCAAAAATAAAATGTTCATAGCAAAATAAATACTTATATGTCCTATTAATATTTTTGTTATTATCGTTAATCAAAGAATGCAAAAAGGAACCAACACCAGGATCTCTTCAATCATTAATTCAAGAAAGGAGTGAAAACTTTCACAACATATTAATGATCAAAGACTACCATTTTTTAGCAAGGAAGCATGGAAAGTAGTAGCTACAGAAACTGATCCAACAGATTTTGTTGCACTAGTATTACAAGCTATTGATAATGATGAGGGTGACAAAGTTATTGTTATAATGTGTGCTACTATAGAAACTTTTAAAAAAGAAAGATTGAAACCTGAGGCACTAGTATTTTCGAATTGATGTACTTAGCCAAAATTCGTGCATCAAATTTTTTCTAATGATCGTATATTTCATACATTGTCACCTTTATCAAAGACAGGTCAAGCTCATAATTTCAGAAGTAAAGGAAATCCAATTGTACCAGTGCTGGCTGCAAAAAAAAAAAAAAAAAAAAAAAAATGAAAGGATTTCGCGATAAAAAGGATTAGCCAACAATTTGTGTACACATTAGTACAATAAATTCTACAATTTTCGTTTCTATGATATAACAGAATATAATGTTATGTTATTTAAATCAGAAGTATATAGTCACTTATATCTTATTTTTCTTATTTTTTTATTTTTTTCTTATAAAAGTATATTCAACAAATATTTCTCATTGAAAATAAAATTCCATTCAATTTCTGTCATTGTACATCATACATACTTGAAATGAGAAAATAATACTGTTGTCTTATTGTAAGAATATAAATTCAACAGATAAAAATCGAAATCGGTTATTAATCGTAATAATACAATATAAAAAAGAAAATGCATATACCATGTTCTATGTAACTAATATCTTTTAAATGGATATTTTTCGACGCACTCTCGACTATTTTTGTGAAGTGTTTTGAATATATCATTCACGATATTCGAAGCTTATTCAAACTATTCGTCTTACGAACTATATATTTGCAATCAATGCATTATTTTTTAAAAAATAAATATTCGTAAAATACACTTCACAAAAATAATAGAGAAAGCGCAAACGGTATTGCACATTTATTACCTATTACATTTAGACGTTGGATTTATTTGTACGTTACTTACAATTAGGATTACAAAAGTGAATTTATCAGATTATTATAATATAGAATAATGGAAGTAGAAATAAATTTGTATAGACATTTATGCATTATGAGAACTGAATTGTCAACTTATCTGATTATATGTCT
Organism: Vespula vulgaris; assembly: GCF_905475345.1. Classification (NCBI taxonomy): domain Eukaryota; kingdom Metazoa; phylum Arthropoda; class Insecta; order Hymenoptera; family Vespidae; genus Vespula; species Vespula vulgaris. The sequence goes on from NC_066587.1 coordinate 14,078,043, forward strand.
GATTACATCTATTATAATCCTATTCACATTTATATTGCGATTATACGTATTATAATCGCAATAACGTTTACATTAAGGCCTATACGGCCTAATAAGGTTTTCGGAGAACTCTTTTATTTGCTGAGTTCCCCTCACCTCTCTTTCCAGGAGAGGTAATCTCGTGATGTGGAACTCTTCATAGAGGTCCACAATCTTGAAAGAAAGAAGAAAGCATGAAAATAGTCATTATATATATACACACACACACATATATTAATCAGAAAATAATTAATCTACCTGTTCTAAATATTTATCCTGTAATTTGTGTCGTGCAAGACAAAGTTTACATGGAACGACTCCTTCCTTTAGAAAAAGCAATTGATTCACTATAATATTATGTGTATCTATACCACATTTCGTTAATTCTTGTACAAGTCTTTCTGTCTCATAAAGTGATAAAAATTCAGCTATGCATACGCAAACGAATGTAGTTTGTTCCGGATTTCTAAACTGTTCATTGACTTGGCGAATAATTGTTAACATATCTTCCATTTTACTTGAAAAACTATCCATATTGAAATCAGTATTTCCCAGTAAAGAACTAAGCTAAAATAATATATATTTACATATTAAATTAAGATATAAAAATGTTACTTTTAATATTTATCATATGGAGCATCATTTGTTACTTAACAAACCTGTCTAATAAAAGGACCAATCTTCATTTTTAAAAGCAACAGTTTTCCTAATCCCTTTTCAACCACTTGTGGAAATGACAATAATCTCAACGTATGACCAGTAGGTGCAGTATCAAATACCACTACCGAGAAATTCATTCCTTTGACCAATCTGAAAATTGAAATCCACAGATACATAAATTAAATACATTAGAAAAATATGTCCGTGAATAATGTCTGAAACAAATGAAAACTTACTTCATGACTTCAGCATAACTCATTGCTTCATCTATACCAGGAAATGCACCAACAATTTCTTGCATAACACTTTTACTTAATCTCATTGCATCTCCATCTAAAAATCACTTGCTAATAAATATATAGAACAAATTTTTTCAAGGTTTCTTATGTTTTTCAACATTGCATACCTCTATGAAGAGTTCCACATCACGAGATTACCTCTCCTGGAAAGAGAGGTGAGGGGAACTCACCAAATAAGAGAGTTTTTCGAAAACCTTATTAGGCCGAATAGGCCTTAATATAAACGTTATTGCGATTATAATACGTATAATCGCAATATAAATGTGAATGTACCTCTCTTTCGGAAAGAGAAGTACAAGATATCCAATGTTAAAGAACGGCCATGATGCACTGAGAGAAATGTATTGATTATTTTATACAAACCTGCTTCGTTTTCAAAGTATTCCTCAGGCAGTTCGGTGATACCAACATTAGGATCAATTTCCATTGCAAATAAATTATTAAAACCTTTAACTTGGACTGGTACTTTACTAAATTTCTGATCAAAGGCATCAGAAATATTATGAGCTGGATCCGTAGAAATAATAAGAACATTCTCTCTTACTTTTGACAATTGAACAGCAAGAGAACAACTGAAAGAAGAATAGGAATGAACGTAAAGAAGAAAAAATAAAACGTTTAGCATTAACGTTTGTAGAATTTAAAAAACAAAAATACCTGCATGTTGTTTTCCCAACTCCACCTTTGCCGCCGACAAAAATCCATCGTAAAGATCGTTGATCAATTATATTTTTAACAGAAGGTTCGTATTGCTCCATTAATTCATTATCATTTGCGTTCATATCACAAATCTTATAATTAATCAAAAAATGACGAAGAAATAGGAAGATTCCAGTCGACAACAGGAATGAATTTAAATGAATCAATTATTATACTCGATGAATCGAAACTAGAAAAAAAAAATTGTTACGGCTGTTACTATAAAGTACGAACGTATGCTCTTTTTATGTATTAGACGAGATTAGAATTATTATTTGTCATTGGACATAAGCCTTCCTCTATTTGATAAGAAAAAGTTATGATTGGAGATTTTCAACAATAAAAATAATTGCTCACCGCTATGCGTTTTGTAACTTCTACTAATGACTAAGCACAATTATATATGACTCAATGATTCTACAAGACGGCATGTTTGTAATTTAATAATATAATGATCAATCTTTTCCTAACATTGACAGATTTTTCTAATGCAGATTTTACTAATTATTAACGAAACTATTAAGAATAAAAACAATGGAATTCGTAGTATAAATGTATCATACAAAACCGATCAATAGTGCGAGTACGTTCAACCATTGAAAATCAATAGATTATTAAAATTAGTCCAAATATGAACTCTTGGGTTTTATTGGTCGAAAGTATACATTATGAAATTTTTTACTAATTCTACAGAATTTATTAATATTTATTTCTCGTTTAATTTTTTCAATTATTGTACCACAGAATAATTATATTATACTTTATAAAAAGAGTATGTGAAAAAAGTTTTATATGTTTTTGTTGTTGTTTTTGTTGTAATATTAAAAGTAGATGACGCCACATATGTAGTTTTGGCAACTATTCGTTTTATTATTGCCGGTAATACTTCATCATTATTCCAATCTTCATACGATAGTAATTGTACTTTTTACAAAGTTAGTATTCAGGAATAGTGGTAATCAGAATAGACTTGATTACATAAATTAATAAAACAATGATTTCTTTAAGTATAAAAGTATATTTCTAGGAGTATCTACGTGTTTCGTGTGAGATTTTTTATTATTTAAAAAAAAAACTTTCTGGAATCTACATTATAAACTTACTATTGTACACGCATATACACGTACGACTCGACGTACACACACAAGTCACACACATATGCAGCATATAGGTTAGGAAACCGTATTTTATACTGTATTATAAACATATAGTTCAAAATTGTGAAATTAAGTAGTATCTCTATATAACGAAGATAAGAAGATATGATATGTGTTATGTGAAAAAAATTTTATGTTTTAAATCTGTAATTTGAATTTATGTTATGTACTTTCCTCAATGAAAATAGGTACTAAAAAGATTTACAATGGATCGTGGCAAAAGAAGTATAAGCAGGGGTGCAAAAAATAAAATTGCTCAACATCCTTCAGATTTATTTGCATATGGATCAAAAAGTTTTCTTTGGTAAAATACTGATGCTAAAAGACCGGATTTTATAAATCCTAAGTCAATTGGTACTGCTTCCATCTATGGTAATTGTGATATTTCAAGCAAAAATAAAATGTTCATAGCAAAATAAATACTTATATGTCCTATTAATATTTTTGTTATTATCGTTAATCAAAGAATGCAAAAAGGAACCAACACCAGGATCTCTTCAATCATTAATTCAAGAAAGGAGTGAAAACTTTCACAACATATTAATGATCAAAGACTACCATTTTTTAGCAAGGAAGCATGGAAAGTAGTAGCTACAGAAACTGATCCAACAGATTTTGTTGCACTAGTATTACAAGCTATTGATAATGATGAGGGTGACAAAGTTATTGTTATAATGTGTGCTACTATAGAAACTTTTAAAAAAGAAAGATTGAAACCTGAGGCACTAGTATTTTCGAATTGATGTACTTAGCCAAAATTCGTGCATCAAATTTTTTCTAATGATCGTATATTTCATACATTGTCACCTTTATCAAAGACAGGTCAAGCTCATAATTTCAGAAGTAAAGGAAATCCAATTGTACCAGTGCTGGCTGCAATAAAAAAAAAAAAAAAAAAAAATGAAAGGATTTCGCGATAAAAAGGATTAGCCAACAATTTGTGTACACATTAGTACAATAAATTCTACAATTTTCGTTTCTATGATATAACAGAATATAATGTTATGTTATTTAAATCAGAAGTATATAGTCACTTATATCTTATTTTTCTTATTTTTTTATTTTTTTCTTATAAAAGTATATTCAACAAATATTTCTCATTGAAAATAAAATTCCATTCAATTTCTGTCATTGTACATCATACATACTTGAAATGAGAAAATAATACTGTTGTCTTATTGTAAGAATATAAATTCAACAGATAAAAATCGAAATCGGTTATTAATCGTAATAATACAATATAAAAAAGAAAATGCATATACCATGTTCTATGTAACTAATATCTTTTAAATGGATATTTTTCGACGCACTCTCGACTATTTTTGTGAAGTGTTTTGAATATATCATTCACGATATTCGAAGCTTATTCAAACTATTCGTCTTACGAACTATATATTTGCAATCAATGCATTATTTTTTAAAAAATAAATATTCGTAAAATACACTTCACAAAAATAATAGAGAAAGCGCAAACGGTATTGCACATTTATTACCTATTACATTTAGACGTTGGATTTATTTGTACGTTACTTACAATTAGGATTACAAAAGTGAATTTATCAGATTATTATAATATAGAATAATGGAAGTAGAAATAAATTTGTATAGACATTTATGCATTATGAGAACTGAATTGTCAACTTATCTGATTATATGTCTGATTACATCTATTATAATCCTATTCACATTTATATTGCGATTATACGTATTATAATCGCAATAACGTTTACATTAAGGCCTATACGGCCTAATAAGGTTTTCGGAGAACTCTTTTATTTGCTGAGTTCCCCTCACCTCTCTTTCCAGGAGAGGTAATCTCGTGATGTGGAACTCTTCATAGAGGTCCACAATCTTGAAAGAAAGAAGAAAGCATGAAAATAGTCATTATATATATACACACACACACATATATTAATCAGAAAATAATTAATGTACCTGTTCTAAATATTTATCCTGTAATTTGTGTCGTGCAAGACAAAGTTTACATGGAACGACTCCTTCCTTTAGAAAAAGCAATTGATTCACTATAATATTATGTGTATCTATACCACATTTCGTTAATTCTTGTACAAGTCTTTCTGTCTCATAAAGTGATAAAAATTCAGCTATGCATACGCAAACGAATGTAGTTTGTTCCGGATTTCTAAACTGTTCATTGACTTGGCGAATAATTGTTAACATATCTTCCATTTTACTTGAAAAACTATCCACATTGAAATCAGTATTTCCCAGTAAAGAACTAAGCTAAAATAATATATATTTACATATTAAATTAGGATATAAAAATGTTACTTTTAATATTTATCATATGGAGCATCATTTGTTACTTAACAAACCTGTCTAATAAAAGGACCAATCTTCATTTTTAAAAGCAACAGTTTTCCTAATCCCTTTTCAACCACTTGTGGAAATGACAATAATCTCAACGTATGACCAGTAGGTGCAGTATCAAATACCACTACCGAGAAATTCATTCCTTTGACCAATCTGAAAATTGAAATCCACAGATACATAGATTAAATACATTAGAAAAATATGTCGGTGAATAATGTCTGAAACAAATGAAAACTTACTTCATGACTTCAGCATAACTCATTGCTTCATCTATACCAGGAAATGCACCAACAATTTCTTGCATAACACTTTTACTTAATCTCATTGCATCTCCATCTAAAAATCACTTGCTAATAAATATATAGAACAAATTTTTTCAAGGCTTCTTATGTTTTTCAACATTGCATACCTCTATGAAGAGTTCCACATCACGAGATTACCTCTCCTGGAAAGAGAGGTGAGGGGAACTCACCAAATAAGAGAGTTTTTCGAAAACCTTATTAGGCCGAATAGGCCTTAATATAAACGTTATTGCGATTATAATACGTATAATCGCAATATAAATGTGAATGTACCTCTCTTTCGGAAAGAGAAGTACAAGATATCCAATGTTAAAGAACGGCCATGATGCACTGAGAGAAATGTATTGATTATTTTATACAAACCTGCTTCGTTTTCAAAGTATTCCTCAGGCAGTTCGGTGATACCAACATTAGGATCAATTTCCATTGCAAATAAATTATTAAAACCTTTAACTTGGACTGGTACTTTACTAAATTTCTGATCAAAGGCATCAGAAATATTATGAGCTGGATCCGTAGAAATAATAAGAACATTCTCTCTTACTTTTGACAATTGAACAGCAAGAGAACAACTGAAAGAAGAATAGGAATGAACGTAAAGAAGAAAAAATAAAACGTTTAGCATTAACGTTTGTAGAATTTAAAAAACAAAAATACCTGCATGTTGTTTTCCCAACTCCACCTTTGCCGCCGACAAAAATCCATCGTAAAGATCGTTGATCAATTATATTTTTAACAGAAGGTTCGTATTGCTCCATTAATTCATTATCATTTGCGTTCATATCACAAATCTTATAATTAATCAAAAAATGACGAAGAAATAGGAAGATTCCAGTCGACAACAGGAATGAATTTAAATGAATCAATTATTATACTCGATGAATCGAAACTAGAAAAAAAAAATTGTTACGGCTGTTACTATAAAGTACGAACGTATGCTCTTTTTATGTATTAGACGAGATTAGAATTATTATTTGTCATTGGACATAAGCCTTCCTCTATTTGATAAGAAAAAGTTATGATTGGAGATTTTCAACAATAAAAATAAATGCTCACCGCTATGCGTTTTGTAACTTCTACTAATGACTAAGCACAATTATATATGACTCAATGATTCTACAAGACGGCATGTTTGTAATTTAATAATATAATGATCAATCTTTTCCTAACATGGACAGATTTTTCTAATGCAGATTTTACTAATTATTAACGAAACTATTAAGAATAAAAACAATGGAATTCGTAGTATAAATGTATCATACAAAACCGATCAATAGTGCGAGTACGTTCACCCATTGAAAATCAATAGATTATTAAAATTAGTCCAAATATGAACTCTTGGGTTTTATTGGTCGAAAGTATACATTATGAAATTTTTTACTAATTCTACAGAATTTATTAATATTTATTTCTCGTTTAATTTTTTCAATTATTGTACCACAGAATAATTATATTATACTTTATAAAAAGAGTATGTGAAAAAAGTTTTATATGTTTTTGTTGTTGTTTTTGTTGTAATATTAAAAGTAGATGACGCCACATATGTAGTTTTGGCAACTATTCGTTTTATTATTGCCGGTAATACTTCATCATTATTCCAATCTTCATACGATAGTAATTGTACTTTTTACAAAGTTAGTATTCAGGAATAGTGGTAATCAGAATAGACTTGATTACATAAATTAATAAAACAATGATTTCTTTAAGTATAAAAGTATATTTCTAGGAGTATCTACGTGTTTCGTGTGAGATTTTTTATTATTTAAAAAAAAAACTCTGGAATCTACATTATAAACTTACTATTATAGACGCATATACACGTACGACTCGACGTACACACACAGGTCATACACATATGCAGCATATAGGTTAGGAAACCGTATTTTATACTGTATTATAAACTAATAGTTCAAAATTGTGAAATTAAGTATTATCTCTGGTGTATGATAAGAAGATATGATATGTGTTATGTGAAAAAAATTTTATGTTTTAAATCTGTAATTTGAATTTATTTTATGTACTTTTATCAATGAAAATAGGTACTAATAAGAATTACGATGGATCGTGGCAAAACAAGTATAGGCAGGGGTGCAAAAAATAAAATTGCTCAACATCCTTCAGATTTATTTGCACTTGGATCAAAAAGTTCTCGTGGGGAAAATGCTGATGTTAAAAGACCTGGTGTTATACATCCTAAGACAAGTGGTACTGCTTCGACCTCTGGTAATTGTGATATTTCAAGAGAAAGCAAAATGTTCTGAGAAAAGTAAATACTTATATGTTATAGTAATATTTTTTGTAAAAATATTTTTTTTATTATTGATAGGCGCAGAACGTAAAAAGGAAGCAACTCCAGGATCTCTTCAGTCATTAATTCCACAAAAAAAGCCAAAACTTGCCCAACATATTACTCATCAAAGACCACCATTTTCTAGCACCGAGGCATGGGAAGCTGTAGCTACAGAATCTGATCCAGCAGATTTTGTTCCATTAGTTTTAGAAGCTAATGATAATGATGAGGGTGACAAAGTTATTGGTATAATTTGTGGTGCTATAAAAACTCTTAAAAATCAGAGATGGAAACCTGAAACACTAACATATATGGGATTGCTGTATTTAGCCAAAATTCGTGCATCAATTTTTTCTAATGATTGTATACTTCATGCATTGTCATCTTTATTAAAGAGAGATCAAGCTCATAATTACAAAAGTAAAGGAAATCCTCTTGTACCAGTGCTGGCTGCAAATTTGTTAATGAAAGGATTTCATGATAAAAAGAATTGGCCAGAAATTTTTGTACAGGTTGTTACAATAAATTCTAGAATTTTTGTTTATATGATATAACAGAATATATTGCTATATTATTTAAATTAGTTGTATATAGTCGTTTATTTTTCTTTTTCTTTTTATAGTTTTATTTTCTTTTATTTTTATAGCTTTATATTGAAGATGCATTAGGTGAGCGTGTGTGGATTGATCATGAAGAGTGTAAGGGCTTTGTTGATAATATATTAACAGGATTTAATACAAGACAACCACCCAAAAGTGTATTACAAACAGAATTATCAGTATTAACACCAAGAGATTGTCATAGCCCTTCTACAATAGATGATGAAGAACCAGGAACGTCAACTGTACAATTTTCTGGAGATAAAGAAAAAATAGAATTTCCAGTAACTTCTAGATATACTCATTGTATAGACAATGTAGAGTATATTGTATTAACAGCTGTCAAGGAACAAATAAATAGAAGACAACCAGAATCTATTACAAGAAATTTTTTAAGATTACTTTCTTCGGCATGTGGATTTGTAGAAATCAGAAACATAGCTGTTCCAAGATTAGAAATGTGGCTACATAATCCTAAATTAATGAGACCTGCACAGGAATTACTCAGTTATATTTGTTACAATTGTACTTCACATACACAGAAAGATGTAGAAGTTATAAGTCAATTAGTAAAAATGCGATTAAAGACTAAAGCTGTGATTAATTTATATTTAAATGGAGTAAAGGAACTGATTGGTCTCCATCCAGAAAATTTATCGACGATATTAAAACATACAATTTATAACGAATTATCTAATGCACGCAATCCGAATAATATGCCAATGTTAGCTGTAATTTTTCAGACATTACCTGAGCAAGCAGCTAAATTACTTGCAGAAATATTTCAAGATTTATTAATGAATCGTGAAGATTATTTGAGACCTTTACGTGCATTACTCAGAGAAATTGTACGTGTTTGTCGACATGACATTAATTTAGTTACATTCGCACGTACATTAATGTTGGAGAGACAGGATATAGCACAACAATTACTAAACTTTGAATTCAAAGAACGAGTGTTCATATCTTTAATTGATTTACTTTGCCTTTGTATGCTTTTGGCTATCAGTCCACAAGTAAAGGAAGCAGCAGCTCTTGCACAACGTGGTGATAAAGAAGATGTAGCTTTGTTACATCATTTTCAAAATTTAGTTGCAACAATACAATATGAAGCAGTTTTATGGCTTCGAAATTCCGCACAACAAATGTATCTTGTTGGTAAAAATGAACTGCTTCATGGTTTACATAAAATATTAATGCTGGAATCTGCTGAACATTATTATAAATTAGATAACTGGCCACCAGAATCAGATAGAGTGTTTTATCTTCGTCTTGTATCAGATGTTCCATTATTACAGACCACATTATTACGGTTGTTATTGATGGGATTTGCTAAAGTAAGTAAGATATAAAATTGCAAATATATAAAATATTAATATAAAAATATAATTTGCTTAATTTATAAATTATATACAATAATATAAATATATTTATCTATAGGATAATAGTATTACACATTCAGAAACATTAGATTTGACGGATCAATTAATAAGAAGAGCAGCAGCAAATTCAACAGAAAGTTTTCCAATGTTACAAGCTGACAAAACGGATATCATTGAACTTATCTTCAATCTTTGTATTTACCAACCTCCAGGAACAATAAATATACCTGCTGGGTAAATTACTATAGTCGTATTAACTATTATTAGTTATTATATTTTATGCCTATATAACTCGTATAATAATATATATTTTTAATACTTTTTATTTTAGATATGTACCACCAACTTTGGCAATATCAAATTTATACTGGAAAGGATGGATAATGTTGTTAATTTTAGCTGCTCACAATCCTTCCACAATCGGCGCTCTTGCATGGAAACGATATCCTATTTTAAGAACTCTTATGGAAATGTGTATTACTAAGTAAGTAAGTATATTAAATAACATTGAAAATGTTTATATTTTATATATGTATATAATTTAATATTGTATTTAAATATTAATTTTACGTATAACATGTTATATATATTTCATTGATTAAATATTTTCAGTCATTTTGCATATCCTCCTCCTACAATGGCTTTACCAGAAATTATGGAACAAGAACGTGCCAAAGAATTACAAGTCGAAGCAATAGAAAAGCAAGAAATACTTGAATATGAATCTCATTTGGCTGCAGCATCAACAAGAATACAAATTTCTGAACAGAACAGTTTACTTTTATCCCAATTAATAACTATGGATCCAACTGGTATTGCTAGGAGACCACCACCAGCTGTGCTAGAACAAATTAAGTCTTTAAATGTATCTCATAGATTGGGACATTTGCTTTGTCGATCTCGAAAGCCAGATTTTTTATTAGACATAATACAAAGACAACAACAAAGTTCATCACAAAGTATGCCATGGTTAGCAGATTTGGTACAGAATAGTGAAGGTTCACTTAGTCAACTACCTGTACAATGTCTTTGTGAATTCTTATTATCTACAAGTACTCAAGCAGCTGAAAAACAGCCTAGACAACAACAATTATTAGCTCATCTTCAAACTTTATTAACTGATCCGAATCAAGATCAACAACATGCCTATGAAGTTTTAGAGTATTTTTTGAGAAGATTAAGTAGTCAACAAAGCAGTAGCCGTCTCCAAGCTATTACTGGATTAAAGATGGTTCTAGATTCAATACCACTTGAAGAGGAAACTATGGAAATGGATATTGAAGTTGATAGGTAGGTTGTCTGTATATATTTAACTTGTATAATATATAATAATTCATTTTATTACATTTATTTGAAAGAGAATAATTTTATTTTAGAGAAATTTGGTTGTTACGTAAGTTACCATCGATACCCCATTTCGTATCAGTTCGTTCCTTAGTATCCACAGCTCTTCGTGGTGCTTGCCAAGTGGAAAATAATCCTGATCTTGTACATGCTTACATATCATATCTTGCTGCACATACTACTGAAGATGATCTACCTGATTTAACTGATTTAGCAAATGAAATTTCACAGTTAGTGGTTGAGCGTAGTACAATTATTGCAGCAATTCTTCCACAACCTGAAGGTGATAATCATCAAACTAAACAGACATTACATGCATTTATGGCAATATTTTGCAATTATCTAGAAAAAGCTAGAGCTCCTAGAGGAGAAGGATATACGTGGTCTGAGAGTCAAGATCAAATTCTTGTTCAATGGAGCAGTGGAGAAGAATGTACCATGCATATTTTGGTAGTTCATGCTATGATAATACTGTTGACCTATGATTCATCTGATGACGATGAACTATTTGCTAATTTATTAGAAACGTGGTTTCCTTTAAACGCAGATCCACCTAAAGCTTTTCTTGTAGATACAAGTGAAGAAGCATTGCTTATTCCAGATTGGTTGAAGTTACGTATGATTAGAAGTAACGTACCACGATTAGTGGATGCAGCTTTGAAAGATTTAGAACCACAACAGTTGGTTCTTTTTATTCAAAGCTTTGGTATACCTGTTTCTTCAATGAGTAAATTACTACATACACTTGATGCGGGAGTGCAAATTGATCCAGGTTCAGTTGGAGAGGCTGTACTTGATAAAACTTATATGGCTCAGCTAGTTGAAGTTCAGCATAGGAGAGGAGCAACAGGAGGATTAGTATTTGTACAAGTTTTGCAATTATTGGAACCGCATTTACCGGAAGAAAATGCCATGGCAATAAATAAATTACAAGAACCATTACCACAAAGTGCTATGGTACAGAAGCAATCTGTCATTCAGTGCTCTGTAAAAACTGATGTTCCGCATCTGATTAATAGACTATTTATTGAAAATATTTCATTAAATCAAAAAATAGATGCTTATCGTCGTTTACATAAAACACTTGCAAAAGATTTGCAAAAATCAGCTAAAGAAAGTGGAGCTGTAGTCTTAGCAATACAACATATATGCAGTGTTTTAAGTTCAATGCAAGTAAAACAATTCTTAGCATCTCTAGTACACATGTCTCAATATTCTTGTACTTTAATGCGTGTAATATTATTGCCTTTAAAAAGCCTATCAACTCCAAAACAAGTGGTTGAATTGGCACGAAATATGTGTTTAAATTTAATATCATTGATTGGTGATATAAAAGCACCCATTCTCTCAATTTTAAGAGATTTTGCAAATGTACAGTTAACAAACACATCACAACGTAGAGAATTAACTATATTGATGCAAAATAGAGATCCTGGAGCAATTTTAGAGAATACAGATATTGTAAATTTGGAAGGAGTAGGTCGAAAATTATTAGATATTAGTCTTAAACAACAGAAGAATGATGTTCTTATTGAAGCTATGACAAGACTATTAATTACTGACAGTAACGAAGGCATTGTAAGATCTCGAACAGGATTGTTGATTGATTGGTTAGCTTCTGTAGAACCTGAATTAATTGATACATGTCCTAATCTTCAAATGAAACTTTTATTTGGAAAAACGAAAGTACACGTAAAAATGGATAATAATACTCTGAGTTTGCATTCCTGCAGACCATACTTGTTAACACTTCTAACACACAGAGCAAGTTGGACTACTTTATATAAATGCGTAGGACATTTGTTAGATAAATATGACGATGGGTATGTAGGAAAAATATTAATACATATAAGAATTTATTTCTATAGCTAACAACTTTACCTGATTAAAACAGATATGATCCAAGTGCTGTATTGGATTTTCTTTGGGCATTGACATGCAATCCAAAACTTTGGCAAGGTCGAGATAAGTTTACACCAAAGCATTATGTACCTGAGAATATTTTATTACTTCAAAAAGAACAATTACTAAACCTTGTTGCATATGTAGTAGCTGAAGCTGTTATTATATGTAACTGTGAAAATAGAAATGCTGCACTTACTCGTATGGAACTTCGTCTTGATTTGTTACTACACTGCATTTCAACAAATGACCATTTAATTGCTAGAGTAGTAAAGTATTTAACTGAACAAATGATGCAAAATACCAGGTTCGTTGAATATTATTATATATACTTATATGTATTTATTAATTTATTAAGTACTAAATCTGTATCTTTTTCAGTGTGAATACTGATATGGCACATCAATTTCTCTTACATATGTATATGAAAATACCTAAAGTAATATGTTACTTGGATACTCATCAAACAACAAAGTTTGTTGCTGGAGCAAAAATAACAGGATGGACTGGATCAGTCTTGGATTGTATGAGTCATTCTTTATTGACAGCTTTAGCAGCAACACCGCGACAAAAATCTTGGACTTTTAAATCTCAAGAATTTGAATTATGTGCTAGAAAAATAGCAGCTGTACATCCTATTTTAGTATTACGACAACTTCCGATGCTAGCTTCATCATTAATGGGTCGATGTTATATGGAATATAATCAATTTAGGACGGGACATCATTTAAATCTTTTTGTACAAGTAATGGGATTGTTGGAACTATTACAACCTTATATATTTAATGAAGAACATAAAACAGCTTTAGAAGATACATTAGAAAATTATTTTCAATGTTTCCAGGTATGTTTTATAATAATCATTAAAAAAATCTTTGATTTAATAATAATGTACCAAAACTAATATTTTTTATTGCCTTTCTTTTATATTTTTAGATTTATAGTCCAATGAAAGAATTTACACCTCTATTAACCAGATTTGTTTCTTTTCTATATGGATATATCTCTTATGATCCCAACAGAGCATTAAAATATTTACAAAAACATGCCCAAATTCTTCAGTAAGTAATTTTCTTTTGGATTTAAAATTATTTGAGTGCTAACAAGTGCGATCGCGCTCCTTTTCTATTATATCAAAAATATGAGGAACACGTACTCAAACGGTTAAACAAAATGTTAATCATCTTCTTATTTGAATTCGCATATAGTGAGTTACAGGCACATTATCCAAATTTAGCCATTTTAAGGACACTTATATCAGGGATTCCAATTCCAAGAGAAGGAGAAGATACAGAAGAGATACTGTTAACACTTGCTCCTAGTCCACTTCCATCAGAACCTGCAATTCCAACGCATCGGCAACCTTTACTAGCAATACTTAGCAAATTACATGGAGAAGGTATAATCAGTATAATTTTTTTACAAAAGAGACTTGTTAACAAATAAATAAAATTACTAATTATCATTAGATGTATTTGGAGCTCTTCAAGAAATCGAACATTTGTCATCTCGTAAACCTGCCGTGTTGGAACCAATAATCGATAATATAGCAGAATTACTTGTGTCACCACAGGGTAATATAAGGACATTAGCTCACACTTTACTTGCTAGAGCATTAAAACATCATCCTGTTCCTAATACAAACATATTATCTGCTTTCCAACGATGTTTGGACAATCCTAGAGCTGACATACTTATGTCAGCTTTAGATAAATTACCAGAAATTGTTTTATGTATGCAAGGTAATATACTCTTTTTTTATATAATTATCAAAATATATTACCTCTAAAATATTTTTATATTTATAATTAAATTTTTTAAAAATAAATTAAATTTTTCTAAAATATTTTTTATATTTATAAAAAAAATTTTTTTCAGAACATGCATTACCCTTGTTGGAAAAAGTATTTGAGTTGGGAATAAATTCAAACGTAAATACCGTTCCTTACATTAATAGAAGTATTGCTTTGTTGAATACACAACGAGGTTGTTAGATTTAAAAAAAAAAAAACACATTTTGTACAGAAAAAAATACATTTTTTCATAATTACAAGAAATGTGTTTTTCCTTTTTTACTATAGTTTTTCTAGATACTTATCATTTTTACAAAACATATTTTTACAAAACATATGCATATGTCTTATATGTATTTAAAAAATTTTATTATTAAAAATTTATCATGATTTTATCATGGCTACTGAAAGAGGTACTACGTTACTGTTAAGAACGAATTCATCCCTTTATTATACCCCTACATTGGGTGTAAGTAGATACAGCCCTGTATTTCGAACAGTATGGCCGATTGTGCAGTTTTCCGAGAGGTACAAGTATTAGATCCAACACCCAGGAAACGTAAAATAATTATTTTTCACAACTGAAGTTAAGAAACTTTAGTGTAATGATTAAAGATATGGCGGACGATGAGGCCATACAGGCCACGAATGATGATGCCAGTGAGTGTAAAAGATATGCAGTGCAACTTGGTTACTGGTCTGATCCATTCATCAATTTTTTTGTAAAACAAACTACACGAAAGCCACCAGAGATCAATCGTGGTTACTACGCAAGGGTCAAGGGCATAGAAGTATTCATCGACAAATTCCTTAAAGTGAGTAACAGTTATACAGAATTTTCAAAATACGATTTTGTAATTTAGTATAACCTAAAATACGGAAGCAATAAGTGGTACAGCTGATTCGTGTAACTAAGATGTACAGTGTCGGAAACCTTGACCTGGCCGAGGCCCTGCTCTAATTTCTTGATGTGATCTGCTTTTGTAGCAAACGTGTGATATAGGTCAATGTAAAATCTATACTGTCTTATAATTATTTATCAAAAACATAATTTTTTATGATTAAATAATAATATTTAACATTATTTAGAAAATGGTAAATAATGATATAACTAACTTTAAATATAAATATCTGCAAATTATTTTAAAATTTGAATTTCATAATAACAAAATATTAACAATGATATCCTATAATAAATCTTATCTATAAATGTTTTACTAATTTATTTATAAAATATCAGTTGGAAAAATATTACAGATATACTACTACTTCTGTAAATAGAAGATATAAAGCATAATTTGCAATATTCACACATTAAAGAATTTTTATCATCTTTACTCTTTGATAAAAGAAAAGTATTAAAAAACTTGAAAGAAAGAATCAAAAATATTATTTACATAAAATTAATTATATACTTTCTAAAATTGGTGTAGCTGTCTGGTGACAAAGGTCAAATTATAAATTTGGGTGCTGGTTTTGACACACTTTACTGGAAGCTCAGAAATGCTGGAAACAGTCCTACAAATTTTGTAGAGCTAGATTTTCCAAGTATTACAGCCAAAAAATGTTATCACATCAAAAAACATAAACAATTAATAGATACATTAAATACAGAAGGTAAAGTATTAAAGTATAGTGTTTATTTCATGGTAAAATATTAATTTAAATTTATCTTACAGATGGCGAAATCAGGTTTTCAACAATAGATTTACATGCTGCTAATTACCATTTGGTAGGAACAGATTTGCGAGATATATATGAATTAGACAAAAAATTAACACAAGCTGAAGTCAACTTTAATTTACCAACTATGTTTCTTGCTGAATGTGTTCTAGTATATATAGATACTAGTGCAGCTTCAACATTATTAAAATGGCTTGCAGTAACGTTTCCAAATAGTATATTTGTAAGTTATGAGCAAGTAAATATGAAGGATAAATTTGGGCAAGTAATGCTCTCAAATTTGCGTAGTCGTGGATGCTTATTAGCAGGAGTTAAAGACTGTGAAACGTTAGAAACTCAACAAAGACGGTATGCTTAATTTATATTCGATATTGATAAGATTTCACCATATCCAAAATTACTGCAAACATAACTTAAAGAAGATTTTTCTTTTAGATTTACAGTAAATGGGTGGGAAGGTTCTAATGCTTGGACAATGGTAGAAGTTTACGATTCACTGCTTGAAACAGATCGTATTCGAATTGAGCATATTGAAATGCTTGACGAACGAGAGCTTCTGATTCAATTATTGCAACATTATTGTATTGCAATTGCTTGGAATGGACAAACATTTAAAAATCTGTCTATAGCACAGGGTTGATTTTCCAAAACTTTTTCAGTTACTCCAGGTAGTGATAAAGTATAATCAAATATTGGTAAGTTCATGAGTCATTTATTACAACAGCCAGGGGGAATTATTACATTGCAAATCTTATAGATACATAGAAGTTTTATATAATTAAATTTGTTTAAAGTAAAAATATTTTTGTTAGTTCAAAAAGAAAAATTTATTTCTTTGTATCTCTAAAATGGTGTGTACATGTTTTAAACTGCACCAAATATATATTCCTCTGTCTTCTTTTGAATTTATTTATTTTTTAAGAAATAATATAAAACAGTATAATATAAATGAGACCCATGATAATTATTTATATAACAATGATATAGGCAACTCAATAGTCAATTGACAGTATTTAAAACTACTCCTTTCTTGTATAAATGAAACCTCAATTTACATACATATAAGATTAATTGCTTCCAAACTTTAAAAATAGATAGTTAAACTTATAAACATTTTTATTGTAAGTAATTTTATTATTATTACTATTATTATATATTATTAACTGTTACACTAGAAGAGAGTAACAGCAGAAAGTAATGGGAGTAGTTCCATAGATCATATGAAATTCTATATAAATAGCATATTGACTAAATAATATACATGGAAACTTAATATGAAGTTGTGTCTAAATCAGAAATTTCTTCAATTTAATAATATAAACAATATTCAGGTGACATAACAAAAGATATAAAAACTTTCATAAATTATCTAAAATGTTATCTATATTGTATTATAAGTAGAAGAACATTGATTATTGGGTAGCCATAAAAGCAATAGTATTTAATAATAATAATAATTGAGTGTTGATATAAAGAAAGTATTGAGTTTTTCTCTTATTAAGAGGTAATTATTTAAGGTTATGACATAAGGTGCAACGAAAGTGAGATTTACTTAACAATGAAAATAATGTCATAAATACAAATATGATATAATTAGAAATATGTATGTATACAATCTTTTTTACAATTCTAGGTTTGAGATAACAACGATCAAATTTTATTTTTCTTTGATTCTATTATTTATATATGTGAATTGCTTTTTTTCAAATTATAAATATAAATTATTAATGCTTGCATATGAATACAGCATAAATTCATGTTTTTTTTATATATATTATATATTTTTGTGAAAGAATATATGTTAAGAATTCTATTTCAGTCAATACAAAGTTAAATAAGTACATTATTGGTAGGCAAGTAGTAAACTTATAGAAAAGAATTAATAAAGATTTATTTTCATATGAGGAGAAATCAGGGTTATGGTATATTCAAACTATAAATAACATTAAAAATGTCCTTAACTCAATAATGTTGGATTTATCTTGTATAGATATTTTCTGTGCATATAGCTTCATCAGTGTTATATTATAATTAATGCAATAAAATTATTATTCTCCTTAAATCTCATATTTTATACCTGAACTTCAGATTTGTATCAATTCTATTTCAGAAACTATTTTGTCATATTCTAAGAATCACCTTTTAGACATAAGATTATCTGAACATATATGTGGATAACTTCATAAGAAAGTGTGTGATGGAATATTTATTAAATGTATATTTTTAAAGATGTGCTTGCATACCTGGAGTAACAAAAATAAAATGATCTCTCTCTTTCTCTTTCTCTCTCTCTCTCTCTCTCTCTCTCTCTCTCTCTCGTTTTCTCTCTTTCTCTTAGTATAACATTCTATTTTTTCCGAATATTATAATTCAAAATTATTAATACAATAACCAAAAATGTTACATAAATTGTATGAATACCATATATATACAGAAAATTGAATCTATTCACAATAGTTTCATTATGATGATTACGCAAAAAATGTAAATGAAGTTTATTAACATACTATGTGTTCAAATTAAATTAAAGTTTGAGAGTCAAATTATTTGTTACTATAATCTCACTAAAGTTTGAATTTCATTGAACACTGCCAGTTTAAAGGTGAGATAAAATTTAAAAATTAGAAAGGTACTAAAATCAATATTTTTATCAAATTTAATATATTTCAAAAATTTGATGCACTATATTATATTAAATTATAGTTTAAGCTACTTCATGGAGCTTATTTTTATGCTATTAAATTCATTAAAATTACATTATATAATTACATATTTTGGTAACAGAATGTTTGGCTCTTAAACTTAAACAGCATTTTTTTATACCCATAAATTAAACAACTCTATGTTTTTGCATGTGTTTCACTCTATAAAATTATTAATTCATAAGCATATGTATGTTTACTATAAACATATGGAAAAATATGAAAACTATATAGATATTTTGTGTGCTTCCATTTCATTATAAATATATCTAAGATGATCAGAGAATGTATTTTCATCTTTGCAGAACTTTGTGATATTGTTAAATTATGTATTTATAAATCAGGAAAATAAGACAGTAATTAGTTATTATTCTAAATTATTTTTTACATACATTCATATATTTAAAATAGAAATCTCTTTAAATGGGAGACATTAATAAACAACTACATAACATTAAATCAAGTATTTTAACAATGTCATTTTAGTGGAACAGGATATATATATCATACTTCTCCCATTTAAAAGGTATCTAATAAAAAATTTATTCCAGAAAAAATATCTTAAAAAGTCATGTAAATTGTTTAATAACTTAAACATTTATTTTATTACTCTGTAAAATAGATGAATGAAAAATAAATGGCATCTAACTCCTAAATATACTGTAAACCATAATGTTTTATTTACAATTTTTCTTTTATATAAAAATATCAAGAATACACAAAATATAATTGTCAATGTTATAAATACATCTTATATGTAAAATTACATCTATTGAATTATTTGTGATTTTTTTCCAAACATATAAAAATATATAACATAGATAAATAGGTATTTTTCACACAGATTTTCAATTACTGAAGGCACATTTTTATAATTTACTGTTCAGTTTATAATTTATATAAAATCGATTTTCAGTAAATATTAAAAATGCTATTTTTCAAAGAACACAATTAAAAAAATAGTTTTTGAATTTACATTTTGTCATTAATCAAAATCAAAATCACTTAGTAATTATAAAGACAGTACATTCGTTATTTATAGTAAAATAATATATATATATATATATGTTAGTATATAATATAAAATAGACCTTCCAAAAAAAATCGATTGTTTTTATATTTAGTATACACAAGTTTACACATATAATAATAATTGAATAAATTTATATATTATATATCATATATAAATATAATGATTATAATCTTTTAGCAATGAAAAAACTGATTTATATTTATTATCCTATTGTTCTCAATCAATATAAATATATATTCTTATAGTTAAAATCCTAGAGGATTTAGCTGTACACATCCACCACCATCACATACATTTCTTGAAATCTTACTAAAGTTATCAAAAAGATCTAAATGTTTTTTAGAATTTACTACCTTTAGATTATATGTAGCGCGACTAGATGCCTGTAATACAATAATTATTATTAACGAATATATATAATAAGAAAATATTTAATATCAAGATATATCTTACCTCTTCACACCAAGTCTGAGCCATAAGAAGTTCATGCTGTGCACTTGCAATATTTTTGTTTGCAGCCATAGTTGCTCTACTCATTACTACAACCATTGTATATATATCCACTGCTGCTTGTGCTATTCTATGTAGAATAAATTGCTCATCCACAATTCCTCTTCCATATTTTACAAGGGTTGTTTCTATACAAGCTCCAAAAGATTCTATATTCTAAAATTAATTATAATATTATATTAATGTAGATAGTATATAATGTAAAACAAAATTAATATGAATCAAAACTATAACGAACTTTTGTACATAATGCAGCACTGTCTGCTAAACTAGGATGCACTAAATGTGCGAAATTCGAAGATGAATTCAAACCAATTGCTCTAGTTGCTCTCTTAGCTGCTTCTTCAACGATTAAGCCTAAATTGGCAGTAGGGTTTTTGAATGCATTCTGTAATTCTTTCAAGTGACTTCCAGCATATTGTATACCAGTAAGAGCAATAAATAAACGAAGAATATCATTTGCACCTTCAAATATTCTAAAAATACGTAGATCTCGTAATATACGTTCTAATCCCGTATCTTTCATATACCCCATGCCACCATGAATTTGTATAGCTTCGTCGCATACCCACCAAGCAGATTCTGATGCAAAACACTAGAAAAAAGAATTATATAAAATATAAACGCCGTATATAAACATTCAAGTATATCAGATCATTATGAAGGAAATTACTTTTCCGATTGCAGCTTCTAAGTGATAATCTTGACTACCCTTATCCATGTTACCAGAAATCATGTATGCAAGAGATTCAGTAACATATTGTAACATGGTCATGCGTGCAAGTTTTTCCTGAATTGAACCATAGCCATCTATTGTACGTCCAAACTGTACACGTTGTGTTGCATGTTCTACAGCTCGTTTAATACAGTAACGCATACTACCTGCTAGAGCTGCTACCATACCAAATCTACCATTGTTTAAAATATTCATTGCAATCTAAGATATTAAAAGGAATAAAAATAAGATAATAATAGAACTTTTTGTTCTCTATATAATTATACATAATGTGATTGTTTCTATACTTATTTACATATACATGTTTTACCTTAAATCCTTGTCCTTCTTCACCCAAACGATTTTCTACTGGTATTTTTACATCTTCAAAGAAAAGAGCACTTGTATTACTTGCTTTAATACCCATTTTTTTTTCTGGTGGGCCATTTGTTACACCACCAAACCCTCTTTCAACAATAAAAGCTGTTGGTATATCCTTTGTTTCTCCTGTTTTTGGATCTTTAACTGGTACTTTTGCAAAGACAGTAAAAATATCTGCTATACCACCATTTGAAATCCAAATTTTACTACCATTAAGAATATAATGGGATCCATCATCAGATTTAACTGCACGACACTGTATTGCACTAGCATCTGATCCACAAGATGGTTCTGTCAAACAGAATGCAGCATATTCACGGTTGCAAACTCTTGGAAGATATTCCTTTTTTTGTTCTGGTGTACCAAATAATGTTATACCCTGTATATGAAAAAAATAAGAATATGTTAATAAATACTCTTTATCTAGATAGAAAAAGTATATTTTAAAAATTGATTCACTTTTAAAAAATATATAGAATACCTTAAATCCTATGCTCATATGTGCACCCAAAACAATTGAAAATGCCAAGTCATAGTATCCACAAATTTCAACACATCTAGTATATTGAGTATTATTCAGTCCTAATCCACCATATTCGTTTGGAACTTGAAGACAAAAGCCACCAAGATCCCACATTGTTGAAATAACTTTTTCATCTACTGCTTGTGCTTCATCATTTCTTGCAGGATCATTGACCTCCTATTAATAGAGTTTTACATTTAAATAAGTTATGTTAAAGAAAGAAATTTGAGGAAATACAGTAAGATCATAACTTCAAAAAACTTTTCCATTGGATCAAGAAACATTCTAATTGTTTCTATTTGTTCTGCATTTAATGGTTCTGGGAAAGGAAATACTTGATTTATTTGCAATTGTCCTCGAAAGATGTTGGTAGTAAATGATTGGCTTTCTTTTCCAGTACCAGCTTTTTCTACTTTTTCTATTTTTGCAGTTTTAACAGCAGTTTGAGTAGCTGCATAACATCTGGATGGAACATATACACATTAAATATTATATTAAAAAAAAATGTATATATATGATATTATATATATCTTAATAATTATGAAATGTAAATTATCCAAACATAAAAGTTTTGTAAAGAAAAATTGTAAAAAAAAAAAAAATAATAAATTTAAACTTAAAATATTTATTCGATTTCGATATTATTAATCAAGTGTGACCTTATACTGTTTACAAGAGTTTAAAGTCCATTCTATATATGTTATTTTGCTCTATATGCAGATAATAGATAATATATATTATTTTTACTATATATAATTAATTAAAGAATATTTATTTGTGTTTTTATATTCGTATATATAATATATTTAAGATTACCAAAATTTTAGACTTACTTCATATTCATATTATAAGTTCTACTAAAACTTCCTGATGGAAAATACTTTGCCAAACGAATCATTTTTTAAGATTTTCTTTATCAAATGATAAACACCAAATAACTTCAATAAAATCTTATACAATTTATATTCTTGAATACCTATAAATTAACACAAATAAGAAAACAATAAAATTTAGCAAAAATATATAAAAAAAAAATATCGTACACTTAGTCAATTAACTCTACGTACATTCGTCGTATAAAATGGCCGTAGCTATGCCACTGTTGATATTTATATGATGCTCACACATACATATGAAACACATACATGCATGTATATATACATCATGCTTCATAATCATCAATTACTTGTCAGATGTTTTATTTATTTTTTCAGTGTTAAAATATGTAATCTATTTTAATAATTATAGATATGCATAATATATATATTTTTGAAAATTGCGCAAAAATTATTATAAAAATATCCAGATATTAATAAAGAAATTGATTTTGTCGACATCAACTATCATTACCTACTATCGGTTATAATGGTTGCTGTATTAAAATGTGTTATATGTAACACATATATCGTTGCAATCTTGACTGACAACAGCAAATTTCATCATTATGTTAAAAGGATTTATTAAAAGAAATTAGAATACAGAGGTTAATAGTTTTGCAAATATTAAGGTTTTTATTACAGTGTATTTGATCTTTCATTGGTTTTATTTGAAATTGCAAAAAAGAATTTGATGAGAAGTTAACGTCGAAAAAAGATAATAATCAACGAGAAATGAATTATTCTGTTTCGAAATTAATAATGTAATAACAAAAGACGATGAGAAACAATTAAAATTTTATTCGAAGTTCATAGCACGGATATATTACAATTATGAGCTGAGATTCGTACGTGATTACAAATATGTAAGCTATGCATTTATCTTAAAATTTAAAATCTAAGTTATATAATATATATTAATTTACGAAAAGATTGACACATTGTTGTGTCTACATTTCTTTAATCATAAGATTATTGATAAAAATAAAAATAAATTTTCACTTATATGCTGACTTAATATTTGATATTTCTCTCAAGTTTCTAATATATTTAATGCTGACTAAATAATTGTTTTTCAATTAGCAATTTTATATCTATTTTTATCTTATAATAATTATATTTACTTATTTATAATAATCTTATAATCATAAATAAAAATATTCAAATTATAATTGAAATGATATCCAATATATATCTTTTTTAATTAAATAATTATTGGAATATTATTTTAGGAAAAAGTCACAACTGGAAAAAATTTTTAAACAAAAGATAGTAAAAAAGAAATGTATATAATCTATCCTTCTTGGCAATAAAAAACATTTTAAATACATATTTTATTATAAATACATATATAATATTAATATGAGTAACATAACATCCCCAAAAGTTACATTAAAATCAGTGCTACGACTTAATAATAATGATTTCAAAGAATTCATATGCGGTTGGGGTGCAGCTGTTATTAATGTTTCTATTACCTTTCCTCTTAATAAGATCATATTCAGGCAGGTAGGTATAACAAACATTTTTTTATAAATATTCTTTATTTTATAATTATAGATTTATATAATTAAACTATTACATATTATATAGATTTTAGAAGGTGTTCCAGCAGGTACTGCTTTACAACAATTATCTCAAGAAGGAATAAAATTATTATATCGAGGCATTCTACCACCATTATGTCAAAAAACTCTATCAGTTAGTTTAATGTTTAGTACATATGAAGGATGTAAACAAAGATTGTACATGTTAACAGAAAATGAACTGGTTGCCAAAATATTAGCTGCCAATATGGCTGGTGCTGCAGAAGCTATTCTCACGCCACTTGAAAGAGTACAAACACTATTGCAAGATTGGCGGTATTATGATAAATTTAAAAATACTCCTCACGCATTCAAATATCTACTAACTAATTATGGAGTAGCAGAATGTTATCGTGCTTTGGTCCCTATCATCTACAGAAATGGATGTTCTAATCTTATGTTCTTTACTCTTCGTGATCAATCAAAAGTATTATTAGGCAATCAAGAATCATTGTTAACAAATTTTATTTGTGGAGCTTTAATTGGTGGTTTTACTAGTACGGTATTTTATCCCATGAATGTAATTAAAATACATATGCAATCTAAGATAGGTGAACCGTTTGAAAAATTTACAGCAGTTTCACGTGAAATATATATATCTAGAAATAAAAGTATAAGATGGTTTTATAAAGGTGTGCATTTAAATTATATACGTTCTTTTATTAGTTGGGGTGTAATAAATGCATCTTATGATTTTTTGAAAACTATTATATTTTAAAAAATTCGAAATGTATATAAATAATACTAGCAAAATTTAGTCTATTAATGTCTTAAGTGTTACTATCTTATTAAGTGTGTTAAGCGCACATTTATTCTATTGCAAAATAACAGGAGTGCATAGATAAGACTTATTTTACATACAATTTATTGTGATACACTATTTTTGCGTAATTTCTTTTTGTAGAATAAGTTCCATAAACTTAGCAATTATTAGTAAAAATATTTTGCAAGAATGTTTAATATTTTGTCTTACATAAATTTCATATAATTCATATATTTATTGAAAATATTTGATCCTGTCTTTATTATAAATATTTTTAATTCATTTTTTAATCAAATGTAATCACAGAATGGTACTAAATAAACACAACATGATCATTGGTTGTTGATTGTTAGTTTTTAACTTTTGAATATATAATAATATAAAAAATATGTAATATTTCCAATAAATAGGATCATTAGGCAAAATTTATATAAAGTTATTTCATTATTTCTATCTCATATATTCAAAATAATATATATTCAAAAAATATGTAAAATTCATGTTTCCCGCGAGAGTTGGCTGAACATAAAGCGCTGTTTATGCGCATTGCACTGCGTAAATCGATGCGCCACGGCCGCGGACTTTCGGTGGCTTTTAGCTAGCAGCAGCTAGCAGTAACAGCAGCGATGAAGGAACGTTAATCGCGCGGCTTTTTCCTTTTATCCTTTATCAAAGCTTGATGGTTGACTTCTGCTAAAAATATCGGCGTGTGAAATAGTTACGTGTTCTTGAAATATAACAATAATAAGCGAAGATAAAAGAAACGAAATTAATTGCACTCTGATGCATCGCCTTTTACCTTAATCTGACATCGAAAGTATCGTCGCGTCACTCATGTGCCTCGGAAAAAAAGCTCGACAATGAGACACATATTCGTTTTTACGATCGTGCAATTTACGTTTCTCGTGGTATAATGAACATTCATTAATTAAAAGTAGTGTAAGGAACATGCGATCGTATTTGTCTATATCAACGATCAGCATCGACGTCGTCTTCAAGACACGATTGTCCACTACTCATGGTAACGTAACCGAGTACGTAGGGAAATTGGATAATTGAAACGAATAATGAGAATCAACGCGACGAAAATGAGCACTCCGATCGAGGAGAAGATTGATCAGAAACTCAAGGTATAATTTAGATTTGAAGTTAATCAAGGAAAAGCTAATAAAGGAAAAGAAAGAGAAAGAGAGAGAAAGAGCACGACTTGTGACTTTTTTACATGTATTTAATTCGTGATGTTCGTTCAACTTTCGGGAATCAATAAGTCAAGTAGGAAAGGAGGATATTAGAATAGCTCTTACTCTTTCTCTCTCTCTCTCTCTCTTTCCCTCTCTCTCTCTCTCTCTCTCTCTTTCTCTTTCTTTCTCTCTTTCTCTTACCCTTGTCTCTGTGCTATTTTTTGAATAACGATCGATCATCCGATCGTGCGCTTGCATAGTCGGGATAAACCATCACAAATTTAAATTAGAAAAGGATGTCAAGATAATTTTTTGAATATTCAAAGAAAATGCCGAAAGTAGTTCTCGATAAATGGCGTTTACTACGCTGACGTAAAAGCCAGGGAATATCGGTGATTGGTTTTATCTGAGCGCGTAATCGAAATTTTTGAATAAACTTATATTGAAAGGCGCAGTTCTATTTTGAATTCTTCGTTGGATATACGCATGCTTCTGTGAACATGTAGGAGCTTGCGACGGATAACGGCGCAGTTAATTGATCAATATAGGGAAAACTAATTTTTATGATTCTTTTAAGATATATTTATCCAGCGTTTACTTATTAGTATTGCCGTTTTAATCAAATATAACATGTTTATCATAAAAATAATTATAAATAAAATGTTATATTTTCATACGAATAAAATAAAAATAAACTGATTTATAATAAATCAAGTATTTTTCATATTTTTCATATATATATGTATGTACTATTTTCTATTTCTTTTTAAATTGTATTGTCATATGGTTAAAGGTAAGGAGGGGAATGGTAACTGTTAGCGATGGGAAAAGTAAACCGGTTCCTATGCGTTTGTATCTGTCCATGGAAGTATTAAAACTTCAAAGAGAAGATTTAGAGGTAAAGTGCTTCTTTATTATTTGTATTAATTTCATTGCTGTCTGAATTGAATTAATGTTATTAATTGAGACAATTGAGATATATTATTTTGTGGAAAGTACTTTCTCTAGAAGAATTACAATTATACTATTTCTGATCATATACTTGTTTTTTAATCTTTCTCAGTGCATTTAATAATTTTAATTATATTTTTTAGTACTACAAAATATTTTACTTTATAAAAAGAATTGGTAAATGACAACACTTAATATCAGCAGGTAGCAAATCATAATAAGCCACCATTAGATGCTAAGGAACGCATGGTCCAAATTACTAGACAAAAAGTTGGAGGGTTGGGATTAAGTATAAAAGGAGGTGCAGAACATAAACTTCCAGTACTCATATCTAGAATTTATAAAGGTCAAGCTGCTGATCAGTGTGGCCAATTATTTGTAGGTGATGCTATTATTAAAGGTAAATGTTTATTAAATTATTCTTATTTACTTTAAATCTTTACATTGTATATTCCATGACCTATTTATATGAAGATGTGAAGAAATAAAGCTTGTAATATCACTTTATTCAAGCAGATAAATGGAAGCATGACAGTTTCTCCAATAGTTTCACATTCATTCTCCTTTAACATATTGTCTACTCATATCATACTTATCACATGTATTTACTACAAGTATATTTATAATGGGTAGTCAACATGTTAACAGCTACATATCTATGTTAATCATTTTGAATAAATTAAAATATAGAAATTATTGATTCTTGAATATCACTTGCTTAGAAATATTATTTATTTTGTTTTACTTTATATTTATTATGTTCATTAAAATAATCAATAAATCTATTTTTTTATTGTATTTATACAGTGAATGGAGAATATATTACAGCTTGTAATCATGATGATGCTGTTAATATCTTAAGGAATGCCGGTGACATAGTTGTTTTAACTGTCAAACATTATCGTGCTGCAAAGCCATTTCTGCAAAAAAATGGTAATTGAATCATATTTAAAAAGCAAAATGAGAATGCATTTTTAACTACATATTTCATACTGATAAGTATATAATTACTTTTTTTTTCTTTTTTTTTTCTTCTTTTTTTATTATTATTAGAAAAAGAAGAAAAACTAGATAATGTTGCAAATGGAAGTGCAGATGATGGTTGGGTATCGCCAAATAGACAAGCTGGTAGTCCTAGATGTGGTCATAGTAGACAAAGTTCAAATGCATCATCTGCTTCGATGCAGTACAAAAGATGGGTGGATGTTATTACAGGTTAATAGATTATTTTTCAAATTCTTCATAATTTTTTATATAATAATAAATAATAAATATTTTTTACAGTCCCATTAATGATGGCATATGTAACAAGATATATCTTTGGCACTGATAAATTACGTAGAAATGCATTTGAAGTTAGAGGCCTTAATGGTGCACGTACTGGTGTGATACATTGTGACGACAGTGCTATTTTGAGTCAATGGTTAAAATATATAACTGATAATATTACAGGTTTAACTCATTTACAGGTAATTTAAATACATATTTTTAAATTATTTAATAACCCAAAATAGATACGTATGTATGCATAAAAAATTTTAAATATTTCTGATAAATTGTAGATGAAGTTGTACAATCGAAATTTTGGACCAGGTGAACGTATAGAATACATGGGTTGGGTAAATGAAGCAGTAAGCAATAGTAATCAACCATGGCAGAGTTATAGGCCAAGGTTTCTAGCTCTGAAAGGGCCTGATTTATTATTATTTGAAACACCACCTGTAAGTATACTCGATCTTATTGTTTTTATTATACGAAGTTGATATGCGTGATGCGCGTGCGCGTTTATATTATATGTTTTTATTATACTATTGTTCATAACATTACTTCTTTTTTCTTTTTTTTTTCTTTTTGTAGTGTAATATAGGTGATTGGTCACGATGTGCATTAACGTTTAAAGTATATCAGACTATGTTTCGTGTAATGAGAGAGTCTGAAAATGTAGATGAAAGACAACACTGCTTCTTGGCACAAAGTCCGGGTAAACCACCAAGATATTTGAGTGTTGAAACTCGACAAGAATTATTAAGAGTCGAAGCTGCGTGGCATACTGCTGTATGTTCAGCTGTTACACATTTAAAAGTCAGTAATAATCGAGTAATTACTTGCTTAAATATATAAGATAATATAGTTTTATTATCACTGTAAGAGTTTCCAAATTTCAGAGTAAAACTTTTCCTGTCACATTTAATAGCAGAAGTGCAGGTTTAACATTAGAATGGACTCAGGGATTCACTCTTTCTTATGAAGGAATTGGAGAAATCGTTTGGCGTTACAAATTTTCTCAATTGAGAGGATCTAGTGATGATGGCAAAAGCAGACTTAAATTACACTTTCAAGAACCTGATAGTATTGCAATAGAGACAAAGGTATCCTGTTAAATTTTACTTATAGTCAGCAAACGTATAATATTTTTCCACATAATTATGTAAAATATTTAAATTAAAAAATTACGAATTTATTACATAGTAGATTTTATACAAAGAATTTATTATACAATATAAAGCATTCCAAAACTTGCTAAAGTGAAGAATGTGCATTTTTATATTTCACAGGAATTGGAGTGCTCTCAGCTACAGAATTTATTATTCTGTATGCATGCATTTCTTACTGCAAAAGTTGCTGCAGTCGATCCCACATTTTTAACATCGACAACTCCATAAAAGATATTTCGACGTTACTAGTGATAATTTACAAAGAGAATTACATTTCTCTTTTGTTATTGTTATGCGAATAAATGAAGTGATTCACAGTCAATCAATCAGAGAGATATGTCAAATACTAGTCAGTATTTCCAAAAATATTTCTATTTATAAAATTACGAAACATTGTTATAACTTTTTCAATTATATTTGTTGATTTATAATGAAAATTTTGAATAACTTTTGAAATGAATTTTATAATGTGCAATTTTTTTATTGTTTTTCACTTTTTGATCAATTTTTTATCACTTCTGTGAGATACATTGAAAACTTTAATTATAATATTGATTCTAAGTTCATGTAAAATATTAATTGCTATACATTTTAACAAGTTGACCAGATTAATAAATGTTTAAAAATAAAGTATTAAATGTATGCAAGTGATCATTACACTACTGCTTTTAAATATACGAGCGAATTATGATGTTAAATCTTGTTTTGCTTCAAAATTTTTTAACAAATTTATTATATTGATTTTTGCCTTTATAAAAACACGTATCATGATATTCTATAAATGTATAATAAATTCAATTTTACAGTATAACAAATATAGCCGTTCATGATTTTTAAGTTACAGCAATAAATGACAAATATGTGGTGACATATTTCTCTAGCCAAATGTTACAATGTTTTTTAATTAAATATGTACCATGTGTATTCGGTGCCTTAAAAACCATGAACAAAGAATAACTACATTCAAGGACGCATTGAAACCACATAGTTCCTTAGTACACGAAATTTTACATACATATATATGTAAAATGCCAAGTAACTATGTTGCATTTAATAATTATAAAATATTTAAATTTTGTTTTAAGTTTTAAAGATGATTTGATGCTTCATTCTGTTTAAATCAGTATTGCTCGATAAATAAACGTAATATAGTAAAGAAATAAATACATGCCAATAGCAATAAGCACTAATATATCATTCGACCATGGTAGCTATATAAACAATTATTTACTGATGTAATATTGACAAAGAAAAGCGGGTAGTACATAAAAGAGTGAATCTATTGATACTGTATTCTGAAGTGTTGATATATAATAATAATTATTATTATATTTACAAGAATCAAGGCTAGAGAATAAAAAGTATTCATTTTTTGTAGAAAATAAAAAATTCTTATATTACGATTTGTTATTCTTTAGAATAAATTTTAGTTTAATAATCCAAATTGTTTATAAATTAAAATATTCTTTTATGCATATAGTTTATGCTATCCATCTTTTCTCTCACTATTATATTCTATTTTATATAGATATATATATATATAAAATACGTATCTCTATACAGTATCTTTTGTTGAAGATGTCCATTTAAAGCAATAAATGCTGATTGATAAATGTTTATAAATATTTTACAGTCGAAGCGAAAAAATAAATAAAAGAAATAACAGTATTTACATTGTAAATCAGTCATACATTATTTAGAAGAAATGTGAACAAATATCATTGTGAAAAAATAGAGTAAATATTATACTCACTTTCTCAAATAATGGTGTAACATTTAGTTATGCACCTCATTGTTAGTTACATTTAAAGTTTCATAATTATAAGAATTTTATAATGTAAGTAGTAATGCACAGTGAAATACAGTGAAATAGTTCTTACTATTAAGAAGATTATTATGAATTTAATTTTTATTACCGATTTTAAGAGTCTCCAGTTACTCGTAGAAAGTGCCTACAAAGTAACATAGAAAATATAACAAATCAGCTTTTATTTCTTTTTATTGTAAAATAAATGCCAATTGTACTTTTCTAGTCTGAAACATCAGTGTGTTACCATGGTCAAAGTCTCAATTGATCCTTATGGGAAAGTATTGTATCATAAACACTGCTTTATGTACCAGTTGCCATTTTACAAAATCTGTAATGTAAAGCAGTGTATGTTTAAGATCTTTTGAACTTTATTCACAATTAGCATGTGTCAAGAGTAAATGAGTTTGTGTACATGATAGCAATGAATGATTATATATAAATTAAAATATCTGTTGCTGAATTTAATTACAGAAGCGTTGTCTAATTCAAATATATGATGCAGTACTAGTAAATAATTCAGAAGAGTAATCTGTCAATCTATGTCACGTTTTTAAGAAAGATAACAAATAGAAGTATTAAAAATAAACACTAAAACCAAAATATTATAAATAAGCTTATTCCTTAGCTTGTTCTCTACACTTAGAAATACAGTTTCCATATCTTACACATTTTTAAAGGATAACATTTGTTATGAGCCATTTTGTTATATACAATTTTTTTGATGTCTGTTAAATAAAAAATAATGTATTTATATTACACATAACGCTTTCTGTAGTTAAATTTAGATTCTCATCAAGAACTGCACAATTCTAGTATATAGAAGATTTAGTTAAAACAAAACGAAAATGAAGAAGCTTAATGTCATTAAGATTATGATTCAATTAATTGTCCATCTTAGATAATTTCATTGTCAACGAAATGTATAGTCATTGAAGAATCACTTTTGCATAAGGATTAGAATTTTAGAATATTACTTGACATAAGTACATGAATAGGGATATTTATTATAGCATTTTTACTAAAAAAAAGTGTACATCAAAACATTATCTTGTTACATGTTTTTACTTATATTTATATTTATATTTTATTTATACTATTTGTCTTATGCTATAATTAATAATAATTGATTTATTTATATTTGCTTTCTCTACATCTAAAATAAATAAATTATTAATTATTTAGCAAAACTTTGCGATAGTAGATTCTTCAATGAAACAAAGTCTACAAGAATTTTTTGCATTTTAGCTTATTAGATGAAATGCAATGACATAGTTGTACAAATAATATTATTTGTTCGAAATTGTATTAAATATTTTATTTCTTTTCAAAAATATTATTATTATTCTGATGTCCTGTCTCTGTATTCATGAAATAATTATATTGTATGAAATTTATTAGTACAATCTTTTCTCTTTTTATTTTCGATAATTGTACATTTGTGCAGGACTGAAGAAATCAACTCAAGAAGCTTGCAAACTTAAGAATCTTATATTTCAACATATAGTTTATCTGTTATAATGTTTATCCCCCATTGACAATATGTTTCGAAATATATTATTGTTAGAAGTTAAAGATGATGTTTTAATTAATATAACTTCCTTCAATTTTATATCCTTTGACTTATAAATTTGATCTAATTTATCTAAAATTTAATAGATCTAACAGTTTGTTAACTGTACCATGATATTTTACACTGATAATATTTAACAAGAATTGATAATAATTTAGAACTATTTAAAATACTTAATTGTTAATTGTTATTTCAAGATTTCATCATTAATCGACGATTTTTATTTATTAACAATATAGAAATTTTATTTTCTATTATAGATTCTATATTAAAATTTTTTTTTAAATTAAAAAAATAATGTTATTGCGCTATAACATTTCTTTTTGCACTTAGTAATCACTTGAACGAACTATGAAAAAATATCAAATCATATTTATCATGCAAAGTACAATATTTCTGATAAATATAGTATTTTAAAGAAGACTGATAATACGTGCCTCTGGGTAAGCATTGTACGATTCGAACATTGAAATATTTCGTAATGATTCCAAGCGAACGATTACTAAAGTTAGCTGGGAAAAAATAAATCAGACACGAACATTTTGTAACGGTAATACTTTGCCTAATTTTAATAAATTTAGCTATATAACTTTCTAATTCCTGAAATGGAGATTAACTCAACTTTACGTAAGATCTCCATAACCTGTCTTCAAATCTCATTTTCCTATGTAATTTTCCTATGTAATTTTTGCGAATACAACAATATGTATAGCAAATACTTTTATAATAAAAAACATAATTTACTGTAACAAACAAAATAGTAGTGCGTTCTCTTATAAAAAGATATATATATAAATAAAAATCATTTAATATGTATTTAATTATTTAAACATTTGTACGAGTTTTTTTTGTTGTATTCTATCCTTTTCTTTTATGGTTGTTGAAAATGCTTGTAATTCTTTATCAATCATATTCTGCAAGGAAGGATCTAATTCTGCAACTTTTTTCAAATCTTTGGTAGCTTTTTCTTCATCCCATGTACCAATATAAGCTTTTCCCCTTCTGTATAAAGCTTTTGCATTATCTAACAAGAATTAATAAATTTTAAGCTGGATAATTTCTTCTTTTAATATCTGTATAAACAAATAATACAAACCTGGTTCAATTTTTAAAACTGTTGTACAATGTTCTACAACTGAATAATATTCTTTTTTTATTAATTTACATTGAGCATAATTTAATAATAATGGAACTTTCATTTTATTTAAAGTTAACCACTCATCATCATTTGGTTTTTCCCTGAAAATTTAGACAAGTTTAAAGTATTTAGATTTATACTAATAATTATTATCAAAATACTTAAATACTAACGCAAGCATAAGCTGTTCTAAAATTCCAATAGCTTTGGCATACATTTCAGCAGCTCTATCATAATCTTTTTTTCTGAAAAAAACATTTCCTTTCTCCTTTAAATCTGGTACACTTTTAAGTTTTTCATCCTCTGTCATCTGCCATGTTTCCTTTTCATATTCATTTGGTAATATTATTTGTATAAGCTCTATAATATTGTATATATTTCTTATATAAAAATCACAAAAAAAATATAATTTTAAGAAAAAATAAAATTGTATACCTATTGTAAATTCTAAATCTTGGGGATATTTAATAAGTTCATTTAAATCTTCATACCCAATTCCTTCATTTTGTAAAGTAACTCCACAACAATGATGACTACGCTTTTCAGATTGTGGTTTACCTACTTCTCTCAATGTTTTAGATACAAAAGGGTATGCAGTAACTAGCTGAAACAATTAGTAAAATAAAAAATGTACAGTAATAGTTATTTAATTATTTTGTATGATAGATCTATATACAACATACATACACTTTTATCTATTTTAAAACAAGCTACTTCATTTAATGCCATTTTTTGTACAATTATTTCCCATACTTCAAGCTTAAACTTTTTTCCTAAAATTAATTCCATTGGAGATCCCATAGTTTTACTGTCATCTATCACTGTTTTATTAGTATCACATTTTGTTGTTTTAAAATGAAATACAACCTAAATAATATTTTATATATTTTTATTTGATAAACCACATAAATTCTAAACACTAATAATGAAACGTTGTCAA
The DNA here is from genome assembly GCF_905475345.1 of Vespula vulgaris. Taxonomy (NCBI): domain Eukaryota; kingdom Metazoa; phylum Arthropoda; class Insecta; order Hymenoptera; family Vespidae; genus Vespula; species Vespula vulgaris. The sequence goes on from NC_066587.1 coordinate 14,113,618, forward strand.
AATTACAGTAAAAATATATAAATGGTAAAAATTATAAACCTACCTTTGTTCCTGGAACAAAGGTAATATGCTTTGTACCTACATGAATAACAGTTTTTATTATACGTTCTGGATTCTCCATTGCTATATATTTATAGTATATAAATATTCTAAGAGGATTGAATAAGTTATATATATGATATACAATAACTAGATACTTATAATAGATATTTCATTAAATAACTTTAATTATTTAAAATTAATCATTTTTTATCGTTTTTTTCTGTGTCAATATTATTTTCCCACAGTATATGTCAATACTATTTACCCAATGCCACTTAAAACGTGTGTGACTGCAGCGACGAGTGCGGGAAAAAATAAACTAAAAGCGCATTAGGAGAACCTTATCTTCTCTCAATTCATCGTGTTGATATGTATGCTTGCGTAGACAGGCTATACTCCTTATGTTGTCGACGCGCGTAAATTGAAGAATTGAGTAGACAGTAAAATATCAGATGTATGATCATCAAATTTTATATAACAGTTGGTATAAAGTCGATACGTATTCCGTAAAACAAATAAAATGTACGATTTTAAAATTTTTAAATGTTAATACTTTTCTTATAATCGATTGATATTATATGCATTATTTGTTTTGCATCTATTATATGGTAATAAACGTAATAATGTTATACAGAAAAAAACTAATAGATATATTTACGTCCCATTGCAAAAGATAATACAATTTTTCGTTCTTCGTTTATATTATCATATTATTCTTGAACCACTAAGGCCATAGTTGAGACTTGATTATGATGTTCTTGTCATACGTCAAGATCTTTTTTACAAATATCATTTTGCAAATTAGATCGCAATAATAATACATTTTTATGTATGTATATATAAATCAAATAATATTTCGGAATAACAACAGAATCTGTATGGAGATTTAGTCAAAAATAATAAAAGACGATATAAAAAGGAAATTATTTCTAAAATAGCCTAAAAATTATTGCGAAGTAATTTTAAATTAATTATATTGAGAAATAAAAAATTAGATATAACTCGATATTCAACATCATAACAATACAATGCATGAAATTCATATAGGGTGTTGTAAGAATTTATATCATAAATTTTTTTGGTTGCAATTTTTGTCCGATTTTGGTAATCAAGGTCTCATTCGAAAAATAAAGATTTTTTATATGAGATTGTCTTTTCAAATTTTTGAAAAATATTACTTTATTTGCAAAAAATCACATCCAAAAATGGGTAATTTACAAAAATAATTTTTACACAAGTAAAAGCTTCTTTTAAAATAATAATCTCATGTAAAAAATCTTTATTTTTCGAGTAAGCCCTTGAACAACAAAATCTGATAAAAATTATTACTATGAAAATTTATGGCGTAAGCTCTTGTAAATATATCGGAACAGGAAAAAGAACCAAACGAAATAAATTTTTCTATTTATATTCTATTTATGATATACAATGATAAATTACAAGATAATAAAATATTTTCCGTTTGAAGAATATTATGGTTTACTTTAAACGACGGAAACTATAGTGATTTGTATAGTTATTTATATATCATAATGTAGAAAATTTACTTATCTGATTTACTATATTATCGTATAGTAAATTTTAATTCGATTTTATATAGTTCATGCGAATAATGTCAGTAGGATGCTATAGTCGTGTTATGATTTTTGTGTAATTGGCAGTATCGTATGGAAACAATACGTTACACAATTTCAACATAGAAGTCCAACATACAAAAGTATTGCTTACATCATAACATTTATTGAAGTATAAGAAGTTGGATGCACTTTGAAACGACAGTGACTAACATTTTTTGTCATCTATATTACTGCAAATATTGATCCTGTGGTAGAGTAACATGTGTTATTAAATATAGTTATCAATTGGTTAAAATCATATTTCATATTTATCATTTATCAATCAATATAATTAAAATAATAATATTTAAATTTAGAAAAATGGATACTACAAATATTACCGAAAAAGATGAGTCATCTATTAGTGATACAAATGGGTATAAGCAACAAGGTAAGATTTTATTTAGTAAATATATAACCATGTATATATACATGTATTTTGAACTTTTATTATAATATTATCATAAAATAATGTCTATATTTGTGTGTTGTTTGAATATAATTCTTGTGATATTTAACAAAAAATTTTCTTTTCTAGATCCTGAAGATATACAAATTCCTGTACCTTGGGGCTATATAAGCGGTTAGTATAAATTATATTTTATTGACCTTTTTTTCTTTTCTTCCTTTCAGTTTGATATATAAATGAATATATAAAATACGTAAAATTTGTTCTTATTATATTGGTTAGATTCAAAAAAGAAAAAAAAAAAAAAAAAGAAATTCATAGTAATGAAACATTTAGGAAAATTGTGGGGATCAAGAGACAAACAACCAATATTGGCAATACATGGCTGGCAGGACAATGCAGGGAGCTTCGACAGCTTGGCACCATTATTATCGTTAAATCTGCCCGTTCTCAGCATAGATCTGCCTGGCCATGGTTACTCCTCTCACATGCCATCTGGACAATTCTACTATATATTTTGGGATGGGGTTATCATTCTACGTAGAATTGTTAAACATTACAAGTGGAACAAGGTTAGCCAGCAGTCAAAGTTATACAACGATGATATTTATTTATTATATATTAATATAATTTTCATTCATACTGACAATGATTTCGATTTTATTACATGTTCAATTTTCGTTTGTAGATCTTATTTTAATAATTTGTACAACGATGCTCATGCCTTTATTTGATCATATATTAAAATATAGGTTGTTTCTTTTTTGTTATTTAATAGAAATTTAAGTATTTCTTTCTATTCTAGGAAATATTACATGTATGATAAATCTGAATACGTATTATATAGGTAATATTATTTTGATAACTCCATGAATGTTCACTATTAATATTTCATATTTGATACTTAATTCAAATAATATATTATTATTATATTAGTTATTATTGCATTAATAATAATATATTATTATTGCATATTTCTATAACAATTATGTTATAGAAATACAATATATTGATTATCTAATATAATGAAAATCATTTTAATCTATATTGAAAAAGGTTGACTGTTACAATTTATGTTAAATTCTATGTTATGCATAATACATATTTTATTTTATCAACTAAATTATGTACTATTACGCAGAGAAAGAATTGTAAAATTTTGAGGATCAATTTAATTCTTATAATTCCAATGATAACATTGTAAGGTCGTTGTATAACTATATTGTAAAAACCCTATTGAATAGGGTATAATATTTTTAATTCTGCTGTAACTTTGTTTCATTTTGAGACATTGTTTAAGGACTTTCAAGATGTGATATATAACTTGAGCAGAAGAATATTATGATAGAATCATAACTGCATTTTGGAAAAAGAGGTAATAATTATGTCAGTAACATTATTACTTACCTACAGGCAAATGGTGGGGCCCTCGATGGGTTCAACCAATAGTGGCACTACATGGTCGTCAAGATAATGCAGGCAGTTTTGATACCTTGATCCCATTACTTCCTGATGATATTTCAGTACTTTGTTTGGATATGCCTGGGCATGGTTTATCATCTCATTATCCAAAAAGTCAATACTATTATGTTTATTGGGATGGTGTCATAATTCTACGTAGAATCGTAAAATATTTCAAGTGGACTAAGGTTAGCGAGTGGGACCAATTGTAAATAATGTGAAAATGAATAATGTGTATTGTCACAATATTTTTTTCTACATTTTAATTAGCACTTTAATATTTAAATGTAACAGTCATCCTTGTAAATCCAAATTATAAAAATTATTATCAATTTTAATATATTGCATGTTAATTTTATATATTATATACATATATATATATACATACATACATACATACATATATATATATATATATATATATATATACATACACACATATATGTATTAGCACTAGCATAAGTTTTATTTGATGTTAGTTTGTTAAATTATCTATTTCTTCTTTATTAATTATTTCATTTTGGATATAGGTGAAATTGCTGGGACATTCACTGGGTGGAGCAATATCATTTTTGTATGCTGCATCTTATCCCAATGAAGTAGATATTTTGATTAGTTTGGATATAGTTAGTCCTAGTGTAAGGGATATAACTAAGACTGCAGCAATAACAGGAGATCACATTGATAAATTCTTAAAATATGAAAATCTTACATTAGATAATATTCCATGTTATGAATATTCTGAAATGATGGGTATAGTTGTAGCTGCTTACAATGGTTCTATAAACGAAAAGGGGGCTGAAATATTAATGAAACGTGGTATACAAGCTTCGTATATTCCTAAGAAATTTTATTTCTCTCGTGATCCAAGATTGAAGGTAAGTAATAAAATAAAAAGATATTTAGCTTAAAAATAGCAAAATATATATGTGTGTAACTGACTAAAATTTACAGGTTTCTACACTAGGTATGCTATCCTTAGATTTGGTACTTGCATATGCATCAAAAATAACATGTGCATACCTTAACATTCGAGCCATTCCTGGTATGGATTTCGAGCAACCTGAAAATTATCAGAAGGTCCTAGATCAAATAAAAATAAGTGCTAAAAAATACGAATACCATGAAGTTAATGGCACTCATCATGTTCATTTGATTAATCCTGAAAGAATTGCACCAATAATAAAGAATTTTATAAGTAATTAAAGATAATATATTCTAGGTAATATGAATATATATAGTGAATTTATTTGATGAATATAATTTTAATAGTGGTGAAATGCAAATCTTTGACTTAATAAATTTAAATTATTCTTATAACCTATTACCAAAATGATTATTACCATAAAATCTAAAAAATATTTAGATAATATTTTACTTAAAATTATAGATAAGATAAAGTAAAAATTATAAAAAATAATTGAGATTAATTCATTTATTTAAATGTGATATCGGTTTGTAAAATATTTAATATAATATTGTAGTAGTAATATTTATGTGCACAAAAATATACAAATCGTAATAATATTCTTACGAAATATTCTCATTAAAAAAAAAAATATAATTGTATTCCGAAGGTATTTCTTGGAAAATAAAAAATAATGTGATCATATTTATAAAAATAAAGTGATTGGTAATAATCGTAAAATTTTTATATTTTTTGCCGCTTTAAATAAATAAAATAAGTTATGAGTTGTGAAGTAATATTATCCTAAAACCTATATCATAAGCATGCAAGGACAGTTATTTTTTGCTATAACTTCAAGTGAAAAATAATATTGTCGTTTAGAAGATATTATGTTCCCCACCAATATAAATGATAAAGTATTATTGGGAGGAAGTAGGCAAATGCAACAAACTTATACCAACTTACACTTATGCAACCGCGAATAAGCGATAAGAATAATGGAAGTCATATTTACTATCAGCTCACCTATTTCTTTTTGTTCTAAATTTTGATCAAATATAAATGTGTATGTATACACACACATATACACACACACGTGCACACGTACGTATATAATTGACATTATGTATAAGAGAAAAAATATTTATATAATTATTAGATATATCCTATAATATATATTCCACATGGTATCACTTGTGAAAAAAATATATATATATATATATATATATATATATATATATATTTGTAATAAAATAACATAAGAGAGAGAGAGAGAGAATTATTTCCGAATTATAAGAATTTTCATATATTATATATATTTATTCATATTATAGAAGAAAAGGATATTTTTGAAGATAATAAACATATTGATACAGATGTTTTTGGTTCACAATGACGATGTCGTACAGTCGCATTTTATTTATTCAGTTGTCGTTGCTATGCCACGTTGAGTTTTAAAGTTATGTAGTAACATTTTACTTGTTACAACTGTTTTATCTCAGTTTCTTCGAATATTTAGAAGTGTGCGGAACATATTTATAATAGAAATGTGTTATTAACATAATATTTATAATTATGTAGGTAAGTAAGTTATTAAAATACAGATGTTGGTCTTTTCTGACTTTTTAACGATTAAAAAATAAAACTTTTATAAAATGTGAATCATTGGTCATATTGCATTTTTAGAAATTTATAATTGAACTTCGTAACTATTTTTAATCGGCTTTATGATAAATGATGTGTGTATAGTTTTTAAATAATTTTGTAGAATATACATTTATCCAAGATAAAATCGAAGATAACGCGTTTAACGTTATGTTGCAAAAGAGACCTATAATATTTATAATATAATAAATGAAAGATTTATAAGTTACATTTTTTTCAGAAGGTCAAGATTAGATACATGTATATAGCACGGCTTTAAAATAAAACCGTGTAGTAGCATTCCGACAATTTATTGTCTTCGGCTCTTATCAGGACAGTTCAGGAAACGTGGCTGTCCTATCGAACATACCACGTTGTATGCGCTGGTAATTACTGTCGATGATAGTGCAGCCACAACATGGAAAATGAATATGAATGTCATTCCTACAGGTGAACGTCGTATGGACTTGTCTCTTTTAAATTTGTGCCCTGCTACGAAATCTACAGAATATACACAACCGAAATTTAAGAAATATAACAATTCGATTTTTGATTTACGTGTAAGTAATATTTCTTGTACGTAATTACGGAAAAATATATATTACATTTTCATCATTTCTGAATTAATTGTTGTAGCCACAAAAAATTATTAATTAACATAAAAGATCAAGGTGTCTTAACAATAGAGATTATAACATATGTTGATTGATATCATAATAATTATTTCTTTTACGAATTGACTTCATCAGTTATATATATACGTATAAATATAAAATGTATATAACTAAAGAAATATATTAAAATGATTGTATTAAGCGGGCACAACTATGTCCGCTATTATTTTTGATTACTATTTTTTTTTTTTATCATAATTTTAAATGTTTCTACTGAATTATTTTATATGTATATACACATATATATAGTTAATATATTTAATACGAATTACTTATACTAATTTACATATAAGCGAGTTAAATTTACCGCTAAACGATCTGATCCATCGATCCTGACGATTAACAAACTTTTCAATTGAAAGTTTGTTCGTTCGGCTCGAGTTATTAGATCGTAACAACATTCATCATTGTAAATGTTTTGGATGAAGATTAATAATGTGATTAAGAACTTGATCTCTTTTGAAGACGTTTTCGATAAATTGAAGCAATTTGTTGTAATTCTTCTTCGGTAGGTGTATAAGCCGCGAGAGTTCTCAAACGTGCTTTAGAAAGCTCCAAGTCCTATTGTGTATCATAGTTTAATAATACGATAATTTTTATGTGTCTTCTATGTATTGATTAAAATTGCAAATCTAATAAAACATTATAATACTTTATCGTATATATGTGTCAACAGAATTTTTATATTTTTATATATTTTAAATAAAACTAAATTCAAAATGAAAGAATACATTTTGAATACAGAATTGCCTCCGACGATTCTACTCCTCCGTCTTAAAGAAATTCACTTTTTTCCATTTCAGTACTATTTACACGAATATTTATCAGAAATTATTAAAACTATCTACACGCGAAAAGTGAGTCATAAAACGCGATATCGATATGCATAAGTATCACTCACAATTGTTCACGAACTCTTGAAATTTTTTTCATGATATAAAATCAGTGGAAAGATAGTTTTTATCAAATACTAATTATAAATGTGAACTTGATAATTTGAGAATTAATAGTAGAATTGAAAATCATACGAAATCAATATTTTTTTACAATTTATTATTAGGAAGAATTAAAATATATTGTTGCCGTAAAATGCTAATCATGTATTAAATATAAAATTTTACTGTTTATACCTTTAAAAGTTTTTGATTTCTTAGTTGCGATTCTTCAAAATTTAGCTGCGAATTTAAAGAAGCTTGAGTTTTCTCAGGAACGTCCATCACAATCTTCGTTGTTACTATGTCTATTATATTTCTGCGAATTTTAATTAATAATTATATATCGTTACTTAAATCAATTTATGTCATATAAATACTATATAATCAATTACCATAGTGTCATGTTTTTTATTTTACAAATATTCAATATACACTTTTATCAATATCATTTTTTTTATTAACAGTTAATTTTTGTAATAATTTTATGAAATTATTAAAAGACCCTCTAATATGGTGTCCTTTATTAAGGGTGGCATTGAAACACTGTAACGTAACTAGTAACGTTGGTAACGATGATCGATATTTATGTGGTAAAAAATTTTTACAGTTTAATACTTTACCGACATCACATTTTAGATGCAAATAATGAATTAAATATGAATTATAAGACTAGTTAAAATAAAGCAAATAATGATATTAAAATGAATATAATTTTAAAAAAATTTTCATAAAAATAAAAATCTTTCAATGCTAAAATAATTTTAATTTAAGAATTGTATTAAACACAAATGCGTTTCTATGGTGTTAATATATATTATATATTTCTAATACACATGAAATTATGTGTAAAATATATTCATTATCTCTAAATAAATACGTTATGTTTGATCATCTATAGATTGCGATTTAGGCTGTAAAAAAAATATAGTGTATGAAAAAAAAGAAAATAATTTCACATTATATAAAATTCATAAGAACTTACCATTATATAAATATGACTTGGTAATGAACGTTCTAGCATTTCCGAAAGGCGTCCTTTACTTAATTTATGTTCTTCATCTGAAAATATGTAAAAAAAATATGTAAAAGATAATTAAAAAGATATAAAATATATTTACTAAATTGTTGCATATTACCAGTAGGTACAGTTAGAGATAATATAGGTAATGCCACGAGTCCAGCAACGAGTGGACGTAAAATCCACTCTACTCTTCGTTCATTTTTTGGGAGAATATAAATATCAACCTAGAAAAAACACAAAGTTAAGTGATCATATTGATAAGAACAATCAATATGAATTTACCTGTTTTTGTCCAGCAAACATAAATGCGTCACTAGCTTCCATTGTTAAGCGTAACGTGATCAAATAATCAGAATGATTTTGTATAATGTATGATATGTAAAGTGGTGTGCATACCCAACCATGAGCTGGTAATTTAGTTTCTAAACTAATGACTGCATCTTCTATCCACAATGGAGCTAATGTTACACTACTACTAGTTTCTGATGCAGTCTCATCATTCGCACTAAAAATAAAATGTGTGTTTTAATAATAATTTATTATTAAATAAAATGAATCTCCCTAAGAATTATTTACCGTATCCATTTAATGGTATACACTCCTATACTGACAGGTTGCTCACTGCCAGCTTTAGCTATTAAGCAATATACATCTGTACCTGCTTCACCATCAGAAAGTACTGTTCCTGCTAAAATACTACCTTCATTTTGATTATTTTCCTTTTGTATCAGTTCTCCCTTTATAAAAAAAAAAAAATAATATTTTTATACTATAATAATAATAAAATAAAAGATGTATAACTTACCAACTCAATTGAAGTATCAAGAATTTTTATTGGACAAGGTGATGTACATGAAATATGTGGCATGACAACAAAAGGCTCGTGAATAAAACCTTTTGTCAATGGTTCTAAAAGACTAGTACAAAATCGTGTAGTTACTTCAAATGGTTTACTAACTGGTATAGAATGTACAATTTCTTTGCTTCCTTTTATTTCATTTGGATAACAATATTCTACCTGTTACAAAAACTTTCTTATAATTGCTATTATTAATACAATTCATTATAATGGTTCATATGATTTTACATACTTTTATGATAATATTTCTGTTACCCACTTTATGTGCTCGCATATATACAGTTTTTTCAATTATACAATTTTTACCTGTTTTTTCTATTTCAATTAATACCTGTGATTGTTTAGTTAACATTGTCATACTTAAATCAGCTAAAACAGTTTGTTATTATTACAGTACAAATTAAAAATATATTTTGCGTTAAATATTTTTCGAACACTTACTTGACTGTTCATTGTTTCCATCCATTTGAAAACCAACATGCAAGGATGCTACAGTAATATAGTCTTCAGCAGTTACATGTATTATAATAGGTACCCATTCTCCTAATAATGCAGGATTATTAGATTTTGCACTTATATTAACATCACTTTCTTTCCTTTTTATTTCTGTTGTTATTAACGGTTTTATCGTTTCGAATTTCCCACTACTGTTTAAACAATTCCATAATATATATATATATATCTATATACATATACTTACACATACCACATACAATATTGTATAGAGTATATATATACATGCACATTATAAACATTACGTACTGTAATAATTGTATTTCAGGATACAAACGATGTAAAAGATTTGTTTCTTTCCCTGCAGCCGGAAATCTTAGAACAATACAACATTGAGTTTCATTTCCCATAAATAATGTGACTGTACCAATACGAATTTCACTACTATCACATAAAGAAGGTGCTCCAAATTGACCATAAAATTTTTTGATTTGATTACTAGAGAATACAAGATCAACATTATTATGCTGAGGAATAGCAACTACAATTTCTGTATTGAAACCAGGGCTGTTGATTGTTACAGACACCTTAGAAAACTCTATACTCCCAGAAAATGAATTTCTGTAATAAACATTATGTAATAATTACTATTAAGTATATGATTAAAAATACTAAGATATAAAATTTAATAATTACCTTATAATTACTTCAATCATAACATCTTCATCAACTATATATCTTGGTTTCAAAAATTGTGCTTTAACATCTATAAATGAAGTCATATTATTATCATCAATTGTAAACATAATTGGTTCTTGTCGATTTAATTCTAATTTCCATTTTTCTAATGCAACACGTTTTAGATCATCTGGTAAATCTGGTTCCGGATGCGGTGGCCGTTTCTATATTATACATATCAATAAAAAAAATTGTTAATATTTATCCTTAATAAATATTATAATAAAAACTAATATTTTTACCTGAAGAATATTAATAATATTTGCATAAACAATAGTTTGTTGATCTTTAGTAAATGTTGTAGAAGGTCCTAAAGCTTCAAAAGATAAAGTGAGGTAGTCTTGAATGCTTGTGGATAAATATGCAGCTCGTAAAGCATTTTTTATGATATCTGTGAGCAAGACGGGCCATCTCTCCCCATGATACTCCCATAACATGTGCATCAATAATCTGACCAATCAAATTTTATGATTTTGACGTTAACACAAGAAAACTATCTAGAGAAAATAATGTCAAGATCAATTTTTGACTACCGAATATTACAAAAGGATAATAAACCTCTCGAAATTTGTCAACAAAAGATACTAATACAAGCAAAAATATAACTTACGTAAGAACTTTTCCATAGTCTCGGGAATTATAATATTCTTCAGCCATCTGTACAACTATAACAATAAATAGATTTTTTTTGATATATATATATATGTGTGTGTGTGTGTGTAGGTATATTTAACTGAAAAATAAAAAGATAAGAAATAAAGAGGATATATATTATACCTAATGATCTGCGCATTCTAGGACATCGATATATTTTAAACTGAGAAATTGCATTTCCCAGCAAACCTATGATTATCATCTAAAACAATAATAAATAAAAATTATCACAACTTATTGTATTCATGAAAGTCTTGTTAAATACATCAAACTTACAGAATGATTTACAGTTGTTTTCTCTTTATATTGTAATGCTTGTACAGCAGCTGCTTCTTTAACAGTATCTAGTGGTTCTACATTTAATTTTCCAGAACGCCATGGCCGTTGTCCATAAAATTCAAGTTTTTCTTCCCCAGCTAATGGATCTAGATCTGGGTAACTATTTACATTCTATAACATTATTTTTTAAAAGTTATTATTAGATAAAACATAATATTATTCAATAAATTATTATTACATACTTTACATAACTCTTTACATGCCGATTGTCTCAAGCTTGCATGTTGTGCAGCTAGTTGATAATAATATCCAGGATGTTGAGTTTGGACTGCAGGAAGACCTTGTCGAATTGCATCATCAAATAATTCTGCAAATGTTGAAAACTGGTTACTCATCCAAGCATGATGCTCAAATATCAATTCCTTTGGACCAGTTTTTAGTTTAAACCTGTATGTGTAAAAATAATTATTTGAATTGATTTTTTTTTTAATATTATTTATAAATTTTATAAATATTTCAGAAATATTTCTAACCTTTCTGTGTGAAGTCTAAACTGTGCTATAGCATCTTTTGGAAGGTTTAAACTAAACATTATCTTGCATATTTTATAGTTTATAAAACCAGCAATAGTTTTTATTTCCAATGCATTAGTGTCTACCATTCTTATTTCAAAGAGATTATGATATGCTTGGACGTAATGTCTGTAAAAAAATAATATAAATTGATTGAGATCAAATAAAAAAATATTTATATTGGGATTCTTACTTTTGAGGTTGATCTTGCTTTAATTCATTTAGGAATCCCATTTTAAATTGATGACGTACAAACAAATACTGATGAACAGTTTTATTTAATTGATCGCGGTGACTTCTAATAATACGATATTCGTGATGATAGAAATTTTGTGCCAACTGATAAAATGCAGTCTCCAATCTGTTAAAAAAAAAACATATCATTAAGTTTAATAATATATATAAAAATAAAATATTTCTGATATTATACCTAGATATATATCCTGATAAATGATCACCATGTGGTAATACATAAAGTAAATTAGGTGGTAATTCACAAGCACCACATAAGGCAGTTGCTCGTTCTGTTGCCACTATATCTTCAGAATCTGGAGGAGGTGGTACATCACATTGTATCAATACAAGTGCTACTTTTGTACTTCTACCTTCTAAGGCAGCTCTATTAAAAGACATGTTATATGTTTTAGTTAAAATTCTAATATAAATCATTGTATATATTACCTGAGTGATTGTATTCTTGAGGCACATTCTATCTTTTTTTCGTTCCACAATGGATCATTCCAATCCAAATCATAAAAAACTACAACTACTGCTGGAATTTCATTAAGATATTTGTTCATCCAATTACGTTTTAAGATTCCTTTAGGAATATACCATTCATATGAATTTCTCTGTAAAAAAGATTCTTTATTATAAATTTAGAACTTATATATAAATACAATAAAATAACGTATGTATGTACACCTTTGGTTTAACAGTAGGAAATTCATGTTTTGGTCCTAATAACTTAAATTGAACAGTAGTACCATCCGGTCTGCGATTATTACTAAATGCATCCCAAATGGATCGATGGATAGTATTTGCTACATCTAAACCCGATAGTCCGATCAGAGCTAATGGTTTAGCAGTCAATTCTGATGGTAGATCAAACATCATTGATTTACTGCTAACATAAAAATATAGTCAAATAACTATGTATATATTTTATCTATTTCATAAATTTAAATGAAAACTATATATATATGTATGTATATATATATATAAATAATTAATTTGTAAGTATATATATTTGCATATATCATTTAAAAGAAAAGGAAATGCAACTTGGATTATTTTTTGTAATAGTAAATAATCATACTTTGCCTGTTGACAGTAAGGTGTATTTGATCATTCAATAAGATATTGCAGTTTTGTTTTTTACACACAGGACAAACACTAGTATATACTTTCTTTGACAGATTATATTAAAAATTAACGACAAATCACGATAACTGCACTCATTTTCTATTTCTGCATCATATTCTGTATTATCGACAATACGGCGGAACTAAATAGTAGCGTTCTAATAATAATAGGAATAAAAACTAAAAATCGTTACTTATATCATTGAATTAAACTCGAATATTCGTTTAAAACTGTATAATTAAAAAATGAAAATGAAATTAAACATAATTAATCAGATTAGTTATTTACTTTGTATAAAAAAGATTGCATTATAAGAGGTATCGATTGCGTCTACTTAATCGATCTGAACGCATAGAGAATCTGCGTACTATTATCGAAATCAAGATTTATATATTTATACTTTCCATTGTTGATATATTTTAATAATGTACTTACATTATAAAGATACAAAAAAAAAAAATGTAATATCAGTGGATAACTTAAGATAATAAGAATCTTTTTTATTCAAAGATTGAGTTGCTATTCCGGAAGACGTTTACCAGAAATGTATGTAATTAAATAGGATAATGTACATATAAATATTATAGATATATCATTAATAAAGTCTCTTTACGACCACTAACGTTAAATATATTTTTAGGGAATTTGAGAAGAATAAAGTTGGTGACATTGTTCTGGGTATCAAATCGTAACGTATTCTATGGGAAGTTGATTCGCTGTATACAATCTGACATTTTCTGATGAAGATCTTCTCTTGGTTGTCTGTGTTTTGGGGTAGCGTGTGCGGTAGTAAAATGGCAGCCTGGAAACGTCAATACATTTTATATCGATAAAAGCCTATCTTTGTAAATAGATGTAGAAAGAAAGGGTGCAATAAGACGAATGCTGTTTACTTAAGACTTCGAATTTTTAATAAACGTGTGTGTGAACGAGTGCATGTTGATAAAATGGCAGAATTTGTACGTGGAGGACCTAGTGTATCGAATAACACTAAGGTACGCATATACGTTTATATTATTCGTTTGAAATTATTTAGATTTTTATTCGAAGAAAGAACTTCTTTTATTGAATGAAAGACAAAGTAAAGAGAAATTTTCACCTTTTCAAAGTCTTTATTTTTTACACGATAAAAATTAGCTATTATTAATTCTCACTTGGAGTTCTTTTTGATTCATTGTTCAATGTTCATAAAATTTTCGTTATTTACTATTTAGATAAATTTTTGAATAATAGGATAAAGTGACTTTGTATAAATATCCTATGTCTTCAGAAAAACATATATGTATATCTCTTTGTGTTACCCTTTGTATTATTTACATTATTTTATTGTATCAATGACAAATAAGTTAATATAAGTATTATATTAAGCATAATATTTTAACTTTTTTGTATTATATTTACTGTACCAATTTAGAAATGTGAATAAATTAGAATATTTAAATATTTGAACTAAAATCTTATTATTACATATTCTTTATAATTTGTTCCTGTATTATATATATATATTTTTTCCCCTTTTTTTATAGATGGATCATAGTAGTAAAGGCGGTTCACCTAGTACTGGAAGTGAAGATGGTGGGCAGAATGAATCTTTGAATGTGGAAAATGAATTTGATCCTTTCTTAGAAAATATACCTGATGACATACAGGATACAGAAGAACCTGACAGTGCAAATGCTACATTGTTAACTGCTCCTCCAGAAAATCAGTGAGATTATTTTATTTTTCTTATCATTAAATTTGCATGGTATTTAAGATTATTTTATTCGCTAGTAAAATATTTATAATTGGATAATAATTCATATATCATTTTTTTTAATATTAATATTTGTATTAACAAGTTAATTATCTATAGATGGTATCATGGAAGATTAGACAGATTCACTGCAGAAGAAAGATTATGGGATGCTAGTAAAATGGGCAGTTACTTGGTTCGTGAAAGTGATAGAAAGCCTGGTAGTTACGTACTATCTTATTTTGGAAGAACTGGAATTAATCATTTTCGAATTACGGCTGTGTGTGGAGATTATTATATTGGTAGGATCACATACTTCATTAGGAATAACATCAGTGCAAGTGTACTCTTGATGCAAGTTATATTTCATATAGATTTTGTGATATCATTTAAAATACTGTCTTTTTATGTAAATATGAATGGTGTTAAAGAGCAACAATATATTTTGCAGGAGGTCGTCAATTTAATAGTTTATCAGACCTTGTTGCTTATTATACTCATTGCTCGGATCTTTTAAAGAGAGAAAGACTTATACATCCAACACCTCCACCTGAGCCTGTGAATGACAAAAAGAGGATAGTTGCGATATTGCCATATACAAAAATGCCTGATACGGATGAATTAAGTTTCCAAAAGGGCGATATATTTTTTGTTCACAATGATATGGGTGATGGCTGGTTATGGGTTACTGCCCATAGAACTGGAGAACAGGGGCTTATCTTCCGGGAATTAGTAGAGGATTTGGATGACTCTATAGATCCAAACACCGTATTTTCTTGGTTCCATCCAAATGTTACAAAAAGTGAAGCTGTTGATATGTTGGTGAAAGCAGGTCCTGGAAGTTTTTTGGTACGGAAATAACTATATTAGCTTAATAGTAATTTTAATATTATCTTACTATTGGCATTCAATTTCTTTAATAAATTTTATATAAAGGTTCGACCATCTGATAACAGTCCAGGAGATTATTCTCTTTTCTTTCATATTAATAATCAAATACAAAGATTTAGAATAGAGAAGAAAGGTGTGAGATATCTTATGGGTGGTAGAACTTTCGAATGTTTGGATGCTGTTATAAATAGGTAATTGTATTTTCTTTATAATGAATTATTTTTTTCATTATTTTTAATAATTTATTACTAATAATGTTACAGATATCGAAAGGAACAAATAGTGGAAGGACATACGTTAGTCCAAGCAATGGTGACTGAGCCTGATGGAAGTGTGAGAGTCAATAGAGAAGTACAACACGCAGAAAAAATTTATGCAACTCTTAGAGAATGTCGTGAGCAATCTGGCGTAAAGAAAAATAAAGGAATAAAAATGCAGGGTTATTTGGAAAAAAAGTCAGAGAAAAACAAAAAATGGAAAGCATTGTATTTTGTACTTTTAGTAGATGCTACTGATACACACCTCTATTTATATGACAATCCTAAGAGAACAAAACCAAAAGGTCTCATTGATTTAAGCTGTGCTTATTTATACCAGGTAATTTGTACACTGCGCTGAAATAAGAGTATTTCAGATATATATTTTATAGGGTATTAAGTTAGGATTTTGACTAAAAAAACTAACGATATTAAGATATTTCATATAAATTGGTGCATGAATCAGTACGTAATATTTCACCATATCGCTGAAATATAGTTTTTTTAGGTCCATGAAAGTGTGTTTGATAGGCCTCATTGCTTCCAATTAGTTGAACGTGCTTTACCATGTTTGGCCACGATAACTTATCTGGCTGCTCCAAATTCGGAAAATGCTTTAGATTGGATTAATGCCTTGAAACCATTATGTGTATCACAACTTACACGTGCACCGAAGGTTGCTCGTCTCCGCGAATTGCGTTCATTACATCTGCACATTCTAGACGCGCATAGACTTCCATATAAGCTAGTACCAAACCCATTCATCATAGTGGCTCTAAACAACGTAAAAGTTGCACGCACGAAGGTTAAGACTGGATTACATCCACTCTGGGATGAAGAATTCATTCTGGAGTACGTATGCGAAAGTTGAACTAAACGATTAAAAAATTTGATAAAATACAATCATGGCGATGCTCTTATTGTAAGTTACTTAACAGGGATGTGCCACCAGACGTTATGTCATTTTCCCTGACATTATACAACAAAGGCAAACGCAGTAAAGATACGGAAGTTGCGGAATTAACAGTAGAGCTGTCCAGTCTAACTAATGGAGAAGAAATGGATGAATGGTATCCATTATCAGGCGTCACACCAATTGGAGAGTGGGGAGCATTACGATTACGTTTGAGGTAAATAATATATGTATAGCGTATATCGCGAGGAATTGTATAATTTTAATATATTTATGGTCTAATTCTAGGTATAGACATGATTTGGCGATGCCTCCAGAAGAATATAGTCCTCTACAGGAATTATTGTTAGATCCAGAACTTCATGTAGTTAGGGCTTTGGCAGATGTGTGTCATCTTGATAGAGTACCATTAGCCAATAGTCTTCTTCGAATATTCAGGTATTTGTATCTCCAATTATTGTTAACATTCTATGATTATATTAAAAACATTATGAATAATCAATTATCTTTTAGACACGAGCGAAAGGAAGCTGATCTCTTACGTTCTTTGAATCAAGCAGAAGTTGGTATTAAGAAAATAACGTATAAATTGATATTAATACATTGCTATCATTTTTTATTATATTATTATTTAGGTGGATAAAGAAGATGAAACACCTACTCTATTTAGAGCTGCCAGCCTCACAACGACTTTAATGGATTTATATATGAAATCAGTTTGTACTTCGTTTTTGAAAGCTGCTTTGCGCGATACCATCGTAAAATTAATCGAAAGTAAACAGAGCTGTGAATTGAACCCTACTAAAATGGATTCACCTGAAGATGCATGTAGCAATGCTGAATTTTTATTACAAGTGTGTTAAAATTTTGATACTTTCTAATATATAACGAATAATATAACGAACTATGTAATTTTTAACAAAAATTTAATTAGGTTTTGGATGAAGTGACATTAAGCATTTTTACAAGTCCCGATGCTTGTCCAAAAACTCTAAGATATATTTGCGGTTGCTTACAAAGAGCTGTTGTTGCAAAATGGCCACACGAAAGATTAGTCAGGACACGAGTAGTCAGTGGGTTTATATTTTTACGTTTACTTTGTCCTGCTATTTTGAATCCTAGATCATTCAATTTGATAGCAGAGCCTCCGCCTCCAACGGCAGCAAGGTAACGATGCATATGTTGTATGCATGTTATGTTTCATAGATTTATTTTTTTCTTTTCTTTATATAAAATTATTGCGTAGATCACTAGTGATGGTGGCAAAATGTTTGCAAAATTTGGCTAATTTGGTAGAATTTGGTGGGAAAGAGCCATATATGGAAGTTGTAAATCCTTTTATTCTCAAAAATAAGGAACGAATGGTCGTGTTTCTCGATCAGTTGTCCGTGAGTCCTATTATAATTTATATTAATTAGTACATGTCATTATTAAGAGAAATGTATTATGATTAATATAATACTTTATTATATTTAGAATGTAACTGAAAAACCAGAATCTGAAGGCGCCGATCCAAGAAGTAAAAGTACTTGCGTCTCGGATACTGCAAGAGATCTGGCGACATTACATCACATCTGTGTTTCTCATTTAAAGGAGCTTCAAGTTTTGTCGAAAACACAAGTAAGCTCGATTAAAGCTTTTATTAAAAATATTATATAGAAGAAATTTTATGGAAATTTACGCTTTTTACAGCCAACAATAAAGCAATTGGTAACAGTGACTGAAATGCTCAGCAAGCACAAACAAAAGTACATGGAAATGATACGGTAGTGCTAAAGCCATTAACTATGAACAATGCCAAACACAATAAAACCTTTACAGACTTTCATGACGGATTCAGTAGTATTTAATAAGTATAATTAAGTGATATAAGTAATTAAACGTACAGACTGACGTGCCATATATATTACTGTATACACACAAGCCTACATTTACTATTTCATATGTAATTAGAGGATAGCTTCTATAAATAGTTATAACGACAGTAATACGATAGTGATATAGTTACATACAGAACCATACAGGCGTATAATGATTTTATATTTACTTAGGTGCTCGAAAATAAATACAAATTAAAGTAGCAGTTTTCTTAAATTTTCTTCCTATTTCCAATCCCTCGATTAAATGAATTTCTTAAATATAAAACTCGAAATAAACAAGTTTTTTAAAATAGTTTTGAAACTGGTTATCAAATAAATTATTCGTGAATTTAAATTTGTGCGCGCTTTTATATTTTGTTTTAAGATACAAAAATCTATTATAAGAGAACGCATATCATTTGTCTATTAACTTCCAATGAGAAAGCGAAGTTTGTCCAATCGACCAATCAGAATTGTACACAGTTTAATCGAAGTTGGTTTTATTATCCGTTAACAGTTGGGTTAATTCGTTGGCAGCGTTAACTGCCAAATTGAATTTTGCATTTTTTGTTAGTTTTGTGATGATTGTGCAGTATAATTTTCATATAACTACTAGTGTATAGGTAAATATGTTTTCATTACAGACAAATAATACAGTTTTTTCAACTATTATTCGATAAATAACCATACATGTGCGTATAATATACATCGTATTTTGTAGATATGCTTCTCATAACGAACTTTTTCTAGAATTTTATCGTGATAAATCTATAACAAAAATTGACGTTACTGTGAAAAAACAAGTAAATTAATTTCATTTGCAGATTATCGCGGTATATCGAGTGGATGATTTATACGGAAGGTGAAAAATCGTTCGAAATGAAAAAATTGCGGCATATCGATGTAAGTACATACATACATAATTTATTACTACATTATTATCGTGCTTTATTTAATTATAAGTTTTGTTCATTAATTCTGTTTGTTATTTTTTTATGTTTGAGCGAAGATGATATAATATTTATGATATATATGTGTGTGTGTGTAACACACAAAATATGTTATATTCTTACGCGAAAAAAGCAGTGGCTATCAATAGAGGGATTACAAAAATTACGAATAATATTTTTATTCGAAAGAATAAGTCTTTCGTATATTTTTTTTAATTTTACAAGGATCATCGTAAATAGCAAAATTTCCAATTAAACGGTCTTCAAAAAATATACGCGCGTTTTTTTTATCAAAGATATCTTCAGCTTTTCATTCCATTTTTCTCATATTTTTCATGGTTGGAAGGAGCTTGTTTATTGCACCCTGTAGATACCGTAACATAGAAAATAGCTCCCTCGAGGAAGAAAGCTGTTTTTCTCGAGACGTGATTGGAGTTAAGACAAGTTCTACTGCTTTGCCACCTTCCTTTGCGAGATGCGAAATATTCTCGATGTCTCGTTATTTCGTAGCAAGCGTAGTAAGACGTAGTATTCTATGTGGACGTTTGGTCTCGTCAGTAATTGATTTTGATTGATCGTTCTCGTTCCATTATATTTTGAACGTTTCGTTTTATAAGCTGATAATTTAAACGATTTGATAAAAACATTCAGTGCTCTCTCTCTCTTTCCCTCTCTCTCTGTTTGTTTTTCTTTTACGTATCTAAATTAAGTTTACATAGTCTATTTTGTAAACGAAAAATCATTTATATAATCAATAAATTATTTAATAATATATTGATTATATAAACATTTATATACATATATATATATATATGTATATATATGTGTATATATGTATATGTATATGTATATGTATACGTATATATATGTGTATAGATATGTATATGTATATATGTGTGTGTATATATATATGTATATGTGTTGGCCCTTATCATATAGATGACTATATTAATAAAAAATAAAAATCAAAATAAAGATGAAAATAAAACTAAAAAATAAAGATAAAAATTAAATGGTATACCGTAATAGATCGCCAATGTAATATCTATCGGAAAAGGAGAGCCACATCTCCAAGGTTTTTCTTTCTTCGTTTCAAACACAGAGATCCAAAGACGACCTTGTAACAGGACGCGTGTCTCGACTCGACTGCGCTACGGTATTCGTTGGTACTCGTTAACCGAGCGCAAAGCGAAAGATCACCCCTGGGTGGCGCTGTCGAAGCAGTGGTGGGGGGTAGGGTTTGTGGGGTCAGGTAAGTTAGTATTGGTGTAGGAAAGAGAGATGGGCGAGAAAGAGAGGGAGAGGGAGAGAGAAAGAGAGAGGGAGAAGGAGAGAGAAAGAGAGAGAGAGAGAGAGAGAGAGAGAGAAAGCGTGAGAAAGAGAAGGAAGGGAAGAAGGGAGGAAGAGTGAGAGAACTAGGCGCTGCGAGGCGGGATGCGCGCGATGTAGTCGTGTGGGCGTAGGGGTAGAGGGAGAGAGAGAGAAAGAGAAAGAGAGAAGGTAGGGGTGGTGTTGAATCCCTCTGAAGTCCAACGATGCTCCCTCTCTTCGCTCAGTTCCGAAAGCGGAGCCAGAGAGTCGAAAGCACGCTCGAAGCTCGGTCTCTCGGTACGCGCTCGGTTCGGAGCTATGCTCCCTCGCGATCATTTGACACGTTTCCCATCTCCATGCTGACATATCCTCGAGCAACTCCTTATAACCTATCTTCTTGTTCGTCCTTCTCTCCTTTCAAGTGTTCCACGTCGGCTCGAGAGTGCTTCGTAAATCGAGATACCTTCTAGTTCATCGTGTTTCGACGAGACTACGAAAGTAGACTTTTTCCAAAGGAAATCTTGTCTGGCACATTTCGTTGCTTTCGGTAAACATCGGAACGATTCTACTTTCTACGATTCATGGCGAGATTCGGAGGGTTGAATTTTTTTCAAGCACCTACGTATCCGCAGAAAATATAGTAGTCGATAAACGCCGGAACGAAGTAATAGCATGTAGAGGAAGGGAGCAATAAAAAAAGGGAAGAGAACATTCGTTTCTCGTTTACTTTTAGGTATACGGGCATTTTATTTGGGAAAGAGAATGAGGCGAAAATGATAGAGAAGGATAGATATGTATGTAGGTAGATAGATGGATAGATAAATGAAGAGAGAGAGAGAGAGAAAGAGCGACGACGAAAAGAGCTCGACGTTGATGAACTTGCACGTGCGTGACCGAGTACGATGACGTTTGAACGGTTTTCTCCCTTACTCCATCTCTCCATCTCTATCGCTCTAACGCTTTGAGTAAGCTTCGCACGTGATTATTGTGGTCAAAGGGAGCATTGACGTGACGCAACGATCTCTCGGTTGGTTCCGATCGAATCAGGCGTATACGATCGACTATTTCCTTTCGTCTCTTTGTCCCAACAAGAATTGCTTATCTCTCTCTGTGTATCAAATTTGCTTTTGTATCCGCGAACTCGCTTCCGTGGTCCAGTGCTCGTTGAGCGAGCTGAGTTACGACGACCACGCGGTTATCGCTCTTCCATTTTTTATAAACCTCCAGCGTGGAGGCTCCATACTTTTACCGCGTTATCAACGATAAATCGTTTGGATGGTACTAGCGTGAGAGACGGGAAGGGCAGTAAAATTCACGTTTCTACGACTACTTGACGAAAATATATAACCAAATTTGATACCGAGATAGATACTTTGAATCTCGTCTCATCGCCTATTTTAGTTATATCTTCGCATCAAAACACGGCATTCTGGATTCGCACAATGGAGTCAGGTTGTAGAGCGTTCTCGTTATACGCGTTACGCTCATTGCCTTCAAAAGACAATCTCTTTCCACGAAAGCTTTTCTTTATACTTTTGATAGCTTTGTATATTAGCCATTCATATATTCGAAGAAACGTGAACAAGGAAAAAGACGAAATATAAATGTGCAGCCAGAGGTTAGGACCACTGACAAGATCGTTCGCATGGATGTCTCTTAATAAGGTCAAAACGTGATCCGGGCTTTCTTGCGCGAGTCGTCTCTTCCGAAGATGGTATAACGTACAGTATACACTGCATACGTACAACGTACTACGAGCGAGCGAAACAAAGGGAGCGCTCGATGCATATGCACGAGGGATTCTGCGTACCTAGTTTATGGACCGATGATTTCAGATGGGAATAAACTGATATCGAGCTTTGCGTCTCGCGTAAATTTGCGACCCTACCATGACCCCGTTTCTAAAGTCTCGAAAACGTCTCAACACGATTGTTCGTTGTAATGATCTAAATCTAGGAGAACGATCAATCGATCGCCGTACCTATGCGATCTTTTTCTCTCCTTCTACGTTGTATACGTTTAGTATCGTAATCTCTCTAGAGTCCCGCTTAAGTGGAATCGATTTTGGCGAAATCGCTGAAGCAACATTTTCGCGAAAAGTACGAATGATTTATGTGCCTGTCTGATTGCTCGAATTCGATATGGTGTTCGGATCCGAGCCGACAATCGCTCGGAAGACCAAATCTGGTTTGTAACGATGATCGACCTGGAATCGTTCGATAACTCGATTACGTGTACATCGCGAGCTTGAAAAGTGAACGGTTAAATGACTTGTGTGCCATTAACTCCTTAATGATCGAATATTACGCATTTTGCCGATTATGATTTCCCATCGATTTCCTCGATTCGAGCCATCCCACATTTCTGTTCGTTCGCATTGCGTCGTGCCGTTAGTCGAGTAATCATTATTTCAAGTCATTGATGCGATATAATCTGTAGTCGAAGGTAAGCACAGGTCAAAATACGAAAACACGATTTTACACGGGAGTCGGAAAAGCTATGAAAGGCTGAATATACGTACCATATTCCATTATGAAACGAGTAAGTTTCAACGAAGCCATCGAAGATTAAATCCTTCGTTATATACCGCGTGGCCTAGATTTTCTTGGCTTTTACGGACTCGCAATGGACAATATCGATAACGAGAACGAATTTTTCCAAAAATAAAAAGAAAAAAGGAAATGAAAACTCATCGAAACGAAACTTTCTCCGGGAGAGTTCGCGCGGAGTTCTGTAAACTTTGGAAACGGCATCAAGTGCTTGTTCCCGAAGTTTATTGCGGTTTTCTCTGTTTAAAAAAAAAAAAAAAAAAAAAAAAAAAAGAAAAAAGAGGAAAAAGCAAAAAAATTATATATATAAAAAAAAAAGGAAATATATGAAAATCGAGCTACGCTTTTAAAGGGTATTACATCACAGAGCTTTTTCGTCGTCGAGATTCTTCAAGATTTTGTATGAAAATCTTAGAGGATCTTAATCGTCTCTCGTTTTCATTAAAAAGAAAAAAAAAGAAGACCGAATCGAGCCGTCGAATCGATTAATGAAAGATTTGATAAATTGTAAAGAGTCATCGTTACGTTTGATAGGAGTTGTGAGGAATTTTCGGTGACACGTTGTCCGCCACGTTACAGAATCTTCGAAAGGCGTCGTTGGCGCTGTGAAAGTTCGTGAATGACGGTCGATAAGGCGAACGTATCGTCCAACTCCGAGAGGAAGAGGAATTCGGAAAGGTGGAATAACGTACAACGAGGGGCAAGAGGTGGAGGACGAGGCGAAATGCGAGCAAAACATTGACGAGGATCCTCGATGTCGAGGCGCTCGACTCGTGCCGGTCAGTGATGCCGCCATTGATGCATCGATGCTGACTTATTCGACGTGTACGGTGCTCCAACGGATTATTCGACACGGATGACAGTCGGACGTTCGCGTAGTAATCGTGATACTGTCGATCATTTCGTCTGAGAGAGAGGGAGAGAGAGACAGAGAGGGAGAGAAAGAGAGAGAAAGAGAGAGTCAAAGGTGGCGGGTAGAATACTGCGAAGGGTGAAAATTTAGCAGTGATGCCGTGATGGGCTGCAGCTCGAGATCGTTCGTCTTGACCACGCTCTTCGTGGGTGGATTACTTCTGGTTCTGCTCTTGAGCGAGATATCCGGTGCAACGCGTGAGTATTTTTTTTAATCAAATACATCCGATCTTTAGAGTTAGAGTTATCATCTATATTCGTTTTTTCTTGATTTTTGAGCAACGATTTGAAACGCCTCACGATAGTCGAACGTTTTATTAACAGCTCAAAAGAGAAACTGTCGCATAGCCAAAGCAGTAAAATGGTTGCAGTAAACGTCGGTTGAACAGTTTCGATCAAGTCGATCAATCGGTCGAAAAGTTTAATAGATTTCAAAGAAAAAGGTAAAAGTAGAGGTATCATTTTGGACTCGCGTGGAACTATTCTACTTGAAGCGCTTACGATCCTCCGGCCAAGTTTAACGAGGAAAATGCGTAAGTTGCTCCGCTCGGCGAGAAAAGTCGTAAAAGAAGGAAAGAAGATGGGAGGAACGGTAAAAAAGTCATGGAATATAAGATAGTAAAATAAAAAGAGAGGTCGTAACGAGGCGCGAGGGAAACGAAACGTGATGAAATGGCCTGTTTAGGAAGCACATGCGCCGCGACGGCGCGTTTCTCGAAAGGGTAGGCACGACTAGTAGGGAGAGTTTAAGGGAGTGAGTTAGAAAGAAAGAAAGAAAGAAAGAAAGAAAGAAAGAAAGAAAGAAGGAAGGAAGGAGATAAACTATTACGATATACGCGATCTTCGTCCATTCTTTCTTTCTCTTCCTCTTTCCCTCTCTTTCTCTCTCGTCATCCCTCTTTTGTAAACCTCCGAATGGGTCGTCGGATTTGAGGTCTACGCGAGGGGAGGAGTGACGAGCTGCATCGAAAGAAGGACCGTCAGGAGAGGGGGTGGACGCTTGGCAAAGAGGCGCGAACGATGCGGTAATTTGGCTCAAAGAATGCTGAAGCGAGAATGGGCTGCGGACGTTGACGCGACGCTATCGGTGCTCCATCCCTTTCTCTCTCTCTCTTCCTCTCTTGTTTTTCCTTTAGTTCCTTTATCAAGAATTTTTTTTCTTCCTTCTGAATTCCCTTTCGCGCATTCCCTGTCCCTCGTGCCATCCACGCGACGCTTTTTCCGCGACCTTATTTCTTCCTTCCTTACTTCCTTCCTTCCTTCCTTCTTTTCTTTCTTCCTTCGTTCCTTCCTTTCGGAAACGAAGTGAAAAGCGTTATAATTATTTTCATTCGTTCCCCCGATGACTATTCGTCTTCTTTTTTACCATCTCTTTTCACAATCTCGATGTAATTTTTAGGATAATATGGAACGTTCGTGGATCGACGCTTTTTGTCTTATACTCATATTTTTATTATCACATGGTAGTTCTCTTTTCGATTTCTCGGCGTCCTCGACCCGTGTCTTTTATCAACGATAGAAATGTGTCATATATTTTTTTCGCGAATACGTTTCCAGCAGCTTTTTTCTCGCGCCCGTTTGTCGGGTCTCTTTAAGTGTGTCACGACTTTCTAAGGGAGACTTTGTAAGGCGGCAGGCAGAAGCTTTCTGAGCGGAAAGACATTTAAGCGAGAGTAGAATGTCCATTTTGTTGGTTCAGAAACGTTAGACATTTGACGTCTTATATACCATACTTTTTGTCACGAGACCGTTTCCTTTATGATTGTTCCTCGCATTGGTCCTCAAACTTTTTATCTTCCTCTTCGCGTTCGGTCTACGGAAAGGAATATATTGTTACGGTGACCTCGTAATCCTCGTAATCCTTTACGTAATAGCAAGCGATAAAACAGAAAGTATAAGGAATTCTTTTCTTTTGAATTCTCTTTCTTTCGAAATTCGAATCACCATGTTCGTGTTAGCTCGAAGTTAGATCTTTGAATTTACATACAGTTCGATTTATCTATCTATGTACGAGGACGCGACGAAATTCGAAGCGCACGAGAGGGATTCCTGAATCCGCATTGCTCCTACATCGCTAATACTCTTCTTGAATCATTCGTACGAATCCGCCGGCAGGACGAACGACCCAATAAAAGTTTGCGACTTATTTCTTCAGCTCGCGTGCGTCGTCGGCGCACCTGTGCGAACTTCTTCTCGTATTTTTCCTCCTTCTATCTTCTTTCCTCGCCACTCTGTTCTTTTCTCTTTCTCTCCTTCTCTCTCTTTGTCTCTTCATTCTTTTCGAGCTTCCACGGACCCTTTCCAAGATGGATAATATGCTTTTTTGTGCCAAATCGGTCGATCCTTACTTTTTCCACCGTAAATCGTCCCTTTTTTGTTGCAATGAAAGAACATACCGTCGACGACACTGTACGCAAATGCGTTTTTCATGAGTTTTAAAGAAGAAAGCAATCGATCGAACGCAAGGACGTTCGTTATTTAACAACGTCGAAACTAAACGTTCGTTCGGAGAATAAAAATGTGTAGTTACATTTAACGATTGCGTACGAACTTCCATAAAGAAAAAAGCTAACTACGTAGGTAAATATTATTTTTAATACAACATTGGCGAACGTTTGAGGGAAAATGATGGGGGATATAAATAAGTACTTCTCCCGTATCGCGAAGCTCATAAACCTGGGGCTTTGTTCCGATCGGAGTGTATCGATGCGTTCGAAAAGGGATGCATCGTGAGAGGATGGGATGGTTCGAAGGTTTGAGACTACAACGAGGTCGACAGGAGTGTGATCAGTGGTGTGACAGAACATTTTATCGATACCACGACAAATGCAAAATTAATCGAGCTGTGTTATTCTTCTCTCTCTCTCTCTCTCTCTCTCCCTCTCTTCTCCATTCGTCTTTTTTTGGTGGGATGGCAGTAACGATGAGTCGACCCGCATGGTCACAAAATTATTGACCGCGTCACTTTACTACGTGCCAACGATTTTATTTTATTTGACGTTGCCCGGCCCAGCGTGAACAGCGATATTACGCATTAGAGATTACGGTATACGAAAACGCGATCGGGGTGGCCGTTCGTTTCCAAAGAGCCAATGGATTTCACGCCGGATCGATGCATGCGTACCAGAATTATGAGCATCGTACCGGGACCGGACGCGACGTTTTATTTATTCCGAAGATTTATCCCGAAAATCCGCGGGTACTTGTGTGAAAGCAATCGCATTATATCGCACTCGTATTATATCGTTCTATCTCGTGTCGCGATTTCCGCAAAGAAAAAATATATTAGCTCTAGCGAAAATAATGTTCGTTTTCGGTTTTTCTTGCGATTCACTTATATTATTATAATACTGACGTATTGCTATAAAATATCCGTTTTGAACGATTTTTAATATAATGTATTTCACGGTAGCAAAGTTAAAAGGCTTTCTTTGTTTTTCTTTTTCTTTTTTCTTTTCATTTCGATTTTAGTGCTTTTTCATTGTTACGCGGGTCTTTAGGTGCTTTTTTTACGTCGTCCTTAATGCATTCAATTGGAACAGATCCCATTCTATCTCACTTCTCGCGCCTTTATTCTCGTGCCAATGGAACCGTTTCCTAGCCTTTTCTAAAGCTACGAAAGCTTCGGAATGAATGGATAAATAGATCGATATTGTCTTCGTTCTCACTTTTACATTTTTCGAAGCTATAATCAGGTCGCTTTGAGTTCGTTCCAGGTAATACGTTTTCACGACTTTTTTAAAGCACGTACGAATTTAAAGAAAATAACATCGATAAATGATTTTAATCGGTTCGTAGAATAAAGAAAAATATTCAACGAATGAAAGAGTTGTATGGAACGATTATTTAAACATTAAATTTATGATACGCTTTAAACTTTCAGATAAAATAAATTTGTAAATAAAATGAAGATTGAAACACCGATTCTCGTTATTCTTCTCGTGCAGCGAATTGGTCAAATTCTGAAGCTTGTGAATAAAAAAAGATCCATATTGTCCTCGTTAGTGAACCGTAGAGCGGGATCGTTGAAACGAGGTCGAAATGGGTCATTGGTGACACGCGCTGACGCACTAGGACAATTACCATCTTCGATGCTAATAACTTCGTTAGTAATTTATAATATAGATTTGAAATTTAGCGCAGCTGTGCGCCTCATTGTAGCATCGATCAAAACTATGATTGACTATGCTACGATAAACGAAAGAATGCGAATGGAAAAATTTGTACAAGTATACATTTGTACAGTTTTCGATCTAACGTAATTATCGTCGTTCTCGTTATTGAAACTTAACTATGTTAGGGGAATCAACTACGAGTGAGGCACATACATACCTACCAGGTATGAATTTAATTAAAATTATGGAGAACGTAATGCGATTTCCGTTGGTTAAAGGGAAATAACACCTGCAGTTTTCAAAGGATGATTTCCAATATTTTCTTAAACGCATTATTTTTCGAATTTTCCGCTTCGTCGTATTCGATAGATTACTTGAAATTTTTTGATTTTCTCGAAGAACCAATTTTTTACTCTCTTCGTCTTTTTCATTTCTCTATCGGTTTCGTATGATTATTATCTTGTTGAATGTCGGCACAAACGAGAAAGCAGCTTACAGTACGCTCAATTTCATAGTAAAGAAAATAAAATAGAAATAACTACGACCCAATTCTTATTGTTCGTCTATCTTTCTAACGTTTTAACGTCAGCAAACCAGCGATGTATTCTGTAATCATCGGTCAGTATTCCGATAAGTGATGTAGAAGGTGAAGAGGGTAGAAAAGATAGGGAGCATAGAGAGCAGGGAAGATATATGCTGTAAAAAAGTGAGATTAGATCATGAAAGAAATTAATGTGTCGGAGATTGAGTCTTTGAAAAAATTCGGTCTTTCAAAATTAATCACCTTTTCCGAATAAAGAACTACGATAGGTGATATCATCGGGACGAAGAGTTGGTCAACAAATTTTCAGATTTTCCATGAAAGATAGTTGGATTCGAGCGAAATCTGAGATACAAAAATCTTTAATCAAACTTATGCTGAAAACTGCTATATCGTGAAGTTATTTTATCTACTTGACAAGAAAATCAGATATAACGAGATAGATGATGATATCTAGTTTAACGAGGAAAAGAATATATATATATATACACAAATAGTTTCCGCATATATCTACTTATCAAGAAGGAAGCGTTCTCGCATACCTCGTAGTATGTATGTAGTTACGTCAACGGTCAAGAGGGACTTAACCTACATGTAGCAGATTTTTTCGAAGCTATCAGTACTCGTACAATTTCTTAAGATTTTCGTTAATTAGAAAATGATTTGTCTATTATCGAGAAGCGAAAGAACTGTAAACGAGAAGACCATCTCTTCTTAGAGAAAGAGAAGATGATCTGATTACGTTGACGTTTGTGAGGTCTCATATTGTGAGTAACGTGTAATCTCTTTAATAATCTTTCGCATTTTCATCGTACTGCGGCTAAGACTCTCGTCGGAAGCCAGAAAACGACGCGATTCGTGTCAATGTCTTCGTTGAAAAGGACGACTGATCCGCTCGTTTATCTTATGCGAGGACTCATTTCTCGTACATTACGCCGTGTGCTGCCGGACGAGATTTATGTATTTTCGAGGATAGAGCTCGGCAGATGAGCGAAATGGCTTCCCACCCTTTTGCTGCCACCATCCGTCCCTACTCGCTGGCCTCACCCTCACCCTCACCCTTGTCATCGTCGTCGTCGTCGTCGTCGTCGTCGTCGTCGTCGTCGTCGCCGTTCGTTGCTCATTGCTCGTTGCTCGCTCGTACTGTCCCTGGGGAGTCCTTTCTGGCAACGACTGCTGTGCAGTCTAACGCATCGACAACTTTTAATGCTCTCTTTTGATTTGCTATTCCCTCCCTTTCCATCTTCTTTTTCTTCTTTCTCTAACTCTCTCTTTTACTTACCCATTCCCATGTGTCATGAGTCCGGGGATGAAACCGAAGAAAAAAAGATGAGTGTGCGACGTAGCTGGTGCAAAGGGTTCCTCTTTGCCCTGAATGCTTTTATGCTCGGTTATACGCGACGTACGGAAATCGATGTCCTTTCGATGTGCGTACGCGCCGGGTCACAATCGCGCGTTGCATCCTCCATTTCCGAGAGAGAAAGAGAAATAGAGAAAGAGGAGGGCGGGAGGGGGAGAGAGAGAGAGAGAGTCGGCGCTATGGCACTATGCCGGAAAAATCGATGGAATCGTATCCTATCGTGATGCTTATCAATATCGAACGTTACTTTACTGAAGTTTTTCGTTTATCAATACCGTACAATATTTTCGTAATCGACTATTAAATTAATTTCCACGTTATTTGATTATTTTCTGTTTTGATTATGATCGAGCGTCATGAAATTTGAGAACGAAAATATTTATCCTACAAAAATATCTATATTTTACATCGAATGTTACGACTCGAATGTTCCGCTCGAACAAATGTGCGACATTAATGTTGTTAAATCATACGTTAGTAGCAGTTCCCCTTTGCTCTTTTCACCGAAAATATCTTCGCCATAGTCGAGGGTTGCTCGCATACTCCGTCTCGAATCTTTATTCTATTTTTGGTAAAGGATGCGAGACATAAGACGCGCGGTAGGTACATCTTTCTCGCGACGTTAAAGAGAAGAGTCACGGAAAGGGAGACGAAAATACGCTTGGAATTTAAATGTCTATTTGTATTCCGTTTTTAACACCAAAGTCCGATACGTCTCGTTGCTCGTGCGAGCTCGAATGTCAGGACAAACACGGGAGCGTTTATATATATATATAGAACGATGATATTATTTACCTGAAAGGTCGAGGAGTCAGCTTCGTTTGACACGTATCAAGGTGAACGTTTGACGACAGTTTTCGGTAGATACGATCCTAAGCATCGATTCACTGTATTTCGTATCCGAGAACGCGTTTAATGGATCGTTTCCGGTAACCCGATTGACGATAATTATAGTCTCCGGGTTGAAAGGAACGATACGCCTTGAGCGCTGCGGGCTATTAAGTTTAATGGTGATGCAAGGGAGACTACAATGAGACATTAAAAATAATTGGATACCGGTCTCTGAATCGTCTTAGTTTCGACCGTATTTCGAACGTATGTTGAGTGAACAATATGATCACTATTTTCGATCGACGCAGAAAAATGTGAATAACAAAGCTAAGCTCATATATGAATTAGAAAATTAATTTGAATTTAAACAAATTTTTTCCCGAGTATCTGTATCAATTTTATATAGACGCAATTGACAATTTTGTTATTTTCTATAAAATTTCGACGAGATATAAATCTAATCTGGTTTTAACTCGTTATAAGGACGTTATTAAGACGATATGACATTGTAATCTGGTGCAGCGTAGTTTAGGTCACCACTTCAATTTACACTCGACGCGTAACTTCGATCGAAAGTCAACTAATCTAAACGAGGCTGTTGGTAGTCGACAGGACACTTTCATCGACGTCGGTAGTTCTTACACTACTCGATCCTTCCTCGTCATGTTACTAGCATGGCAGTCATGAAAAAAACAAAATAATAGATCTATTCGGTAGACAAGCACGGAATTCGTACATTGAATTATACCATGAAAATTTTATCGAGCGGAGTTCACTTATAGTAAACGTCGACTGGGCGTGCTCTCCAAGTTTTGCGTAGCAGCCTGAGAAAAATATCTTCGATACTTTCTACGTGATTGGTTATATTCGGAGTAAATGCACTCGCTACTTTCGATCGATTCGATCGGAAACACGTCGTCCGAGGAAGCGTAGAAGCTCGGCAACAGTTTCCTGTCACCGTTGAAATCGCTTGGAAGGGAGTTATTCGGGAAAAATGTTCTTTTTGAGAACGTCTTTAAGACAAAATATACAACTGGAGTGAAAGTATTTTTACCATCTACCTATTCCATTTTTATATTATGAATATACAAGTTCACAGTTACTTATTCGTATACGTATAATATATCACATATATGTGGGTGTCACGTTTTAAATGATACAGCCAAATATCTCCGATTCTATTGGTTTTATAAACAAATGTTTCAAACCAAAGTTGTTAGGTTTTCAAGGGGCAATGTAATATTTATTGCAACTATTTCATAGAGGGTGCACTTGTCAAGACACGGAAGTCATAATTTTTTTTAATGGAAATCTATATTTTATGTCGAACGAAAGTTGTAGAGAATATCGATACGAATCTAATGTATACCTACAGCATATTTTTTCATCGAGTTACGGCGATATATATACACATATAAGTATATAAGTGACTCTTTTTTTTTATAATTTAGATTGCAGTTCACAGTTAGATATTTATGTATGTATAATAGATGTACATTTGTGATATAATATAAATAATACATATTCCATAACTGCATCGATTCAAGAATAATATTCTTGTTTCGTGGCAATGCAATTTCAACTGAAAGACACTGGCGTACTTTGGAATAATTGCATTGTCATTAACGAGAGGTTCATGGAAATTTGCGAACATTCGCTCGCCCATCTTGCCGCAGCGTCGGCCGCATAACGAGACAAGCGCTTATGGTACGCGACAAATTGTCGCGACCGTTCGTCTACAAAGCTAGCAGCTTGCTAAGGCAAATCATTTGCATTCGGAAGAAACTCATCCATTTGAAGCTGTTAATTCGATATTTCGTTGCAACTACTACTGGCTGCTTTTAAGCGATACCCTAAGAGCTTGCCAACACTTCGTGGATCTTTACTCGAATTTGCGTGCATGCGTTTCTATTTTCTAGAATATTAGATATCTCTCTGATTAGTTAGAAAATTCTTTTGGTAAAGGATGCATGCTTTTATTAATAATTGCTTATTTTATTGCTTTCATTAAATTCATTATTTATCGTCAATCGTATCATTTGTCTTTTTTAACGATTACAGGTTTGATTGAAATGATAAGAATCAAGACTGTTAAAATTTATAACGGTTCGCTCTCCTGGAAGTGACAGCGATATTCTCTTTCTTTTTCTTTCTAGCGTTCTCCAACAAGGGTGTAAAACTTTTTGAATGTATAAAAAGTAAGATATAGCTTGTGCGAGTATTCATTATTCAGAATAATTTGTCGACGAAAGACGACCAACTAAAATTAAAGAATTAATCGGGACTCTCCTCAGATATAAAACGGGAAGAAAGAGAGTGGTTATGAATAACATTGTGAACGAAACGAGATTCGAATCGTAGGAGTATACATATAGGTTATATTAGTATGAGGCAGCTCGAAGGTTGAATTTCCGTGTTAATGTAATTTTAATGCATCTACGTTTCTGAAATATGCTCACGCTCGTAATGAAACTTTTACGATCGATATTTCCTTTTTCTTCTGTAATTCGTTTCCTTCGAACTCAATGCTATTTTTTTATTTCGGATAAATCAGTAGAGATTAAGGATGAACCATTGAATTTGTTAGAATTGATGAATGGCCAATGAAGAAATAAGATTTAAAAAACTAGTCAAAATATTTTCTCGGTTTTATCGATTTAATCGAATTTTATCGATTGATACGATGTTCAATTAAAGTTAAGATGATTTCTTTTTATTCGCGTGGAAAGATTTCACTTTTAAAATTACTTCTTAGTAAGCTTATCTATTTGTTAAATGGAACTCATTTCTCTTCGTTCGAAATATTTACTTTCGTTATTTATGTTATTTCATCATTCCTATTCATTGTCACAATAGTAAGCATTTAAGAACAGTCTGTGGTTTGTGAGAAAAAAGAAGTAAATAAAAGATGTAAATATTACTACGCAGAAATGCTAACGATAATATTAATATTAAGGATCGCAATGTATCGGCAATTGTACAAGAAAAACTTTAAACTATAAATATTATAAAATCTTAGAAAAATTGAAGGAACAAATTTTTGTTGTTGTTCGTGAACTCGTTAGGTTTTATTTGTAATCTTGCAATTTCTATCAAATTAGTGCAACGATCTTTCTTACAGTTCATTTCAACTTCTTGAGAATATTTGATCGTTTGTAGGAAATTTGCTCAGTAAACGTATATCCGTTTACCTTTGAAAACTTTTACAGTAATTTACATTACACTTTGTAGCCGTCGACCTTGCCTTCCAATTCTCGGCTTTTTTTCCATCGTATTTTATAGGAGAAATAAAATGGAAAAAGGAGTGTTAAGACGCACGACAATAATGTCCTGCGGAAATGGAGAAATCACGGAAGACTAAGTGATTTGCCGTAATTACGGATTTTCGTTTCCCTTCGTTTCCTCTTTGGTTTCTTTGGTTTTCGTTCCTTTCTTCAACTCCTTATACTTTATCTTTTCCGTTTTATACAGGTTTCTCCAAGATTTAGTCGACTTTGAAAACAAAAACAAAAAAAAAAGAACAATGAGATGTATTCGATAAAAAATATATTAAAAATTATAATGAGTTTCACGATCACACGTTGTTAGGAAGTTTCATTAACTCTTTTTTTTTTTTTAGAGATAACTTAAATACTCACACGTTAAAAAGATAAAGACGTTTCAGAGACGGTACGATAGAATGGCGTCGTCTTGACGGATGGATAAAATTAAAGGCAATTAATTGTATAAAACGAATCTCTTATCGTCTAAGTTCCCTGTTGAAGACTTATGAGTCACGTTAATGGGAGTGAGAAATTGATGCAAGCGCGAGTAAAAGTAAAAAAATTCTTCCTTAACGGTAGCAATTAATTCGAGTCACCCTTAACTCTTCCCGGAAATTAATTTCTATTTTCTTTATTATTTAATACCGCATCCAAAAGTCGTGAAATCTTCAAGATGAGTTTGAGAAAAATTTTTAGGTCGTGTCCTAAATAATAGTTTTTTTTTAAAATGTCATCGTATTTTTAAATCTAACTTTTATCATCTTCTTTCTTTCGCCATTCAATCGGAATCTTTAAATTTTCGAATAAACGTGTAAGAGTATATTTTATAACAGCAACATTTGTAGCTGTTGTAGAATATACATAAAATGACAAACATGCGTGTTTATATGGTCAAAGTTGAGTTATGAGAAGTACCAATTACTTGGTAATTAAAGTAGAATAAGACGAAATTCAAACGTCTATTCTTTCTCTCTCTCTCTCTCTTTCTCTAACCACGTTCCTTTTATATTATCTCTCTTTTTCTCTCTCTATCTTTCGCTCGTTCTTCGATTATACGACCAAGAAAAAATATTTTCTCGCCAAAGTACCTATATCCTCGCTCGCGTTGAAATAGCCGTGGAAGTAACTCGAGCCTGCAATTTCTCGTGAATTTTCATGATAACACACACATGTGCACGTCTGAGTTATTCGCCTTTTCCTAGGAGGTCGTTGAACTCTTCAAATCGCGTTAAAAGAGTTCCATACTTGATAGATCTTATTTTATCATTTTTCTTTTTGAATTATTTCAGCTTTCTTGGAAAATAGTACGTCTTATTACTTTGCTTGAGAAAGAGAGAGAAGGGAAAAGAAAGAGAGAGAAAGAGAGAGGAAGAGACAGAGAAAGAGAGAGAGAGAGAGAGAGAGACGAGTGGCTCAGCGTTTAATCAATTTTTTGATCGGCTGAGAAGGAAAAAGAGTTGACTTCTCTCGCTAAAGAAGACGGGAGGCGCCTAATGGCACGAGAGAGAGTCCAACGAGGTTGATTGGATCATCGATCAAGTCGACCTAGTGTTTACCTCTTTGGCGTCCGATCAATTACCAACTGATCCACGGTATCGAGAGGAGAGGAGTGATCTTCGTTTCGCACTGTTCCGTACATCCTACCTGTCTCGCAATTTTGAGCTATGGAGAAGTCACTGATTGATCGCTGAGACTAACTTTCCGTAGAGAGTTCTGCTCTCCGTTCTATCGGCGCCTTGTCTATCTGCTGCCTACGTCTAGAATCAATCGGGCGAGTGCAGTCGTCTTTGGAAAATAGTTTGTCGCATCGTTTCTTCTTTCTTCCCGACTAACTTCGTTTCTCTTAGGTCGAACAACTTATTGCGATTTTTTTTTCGTCAGTTTGTTTTCATATGGGATAGAATATGTCAAATGAAATTTTTGTTTTCGTTAGAAGGTCATACATATTGATAGAAAGGAAAAAGAGAGAGAGAGAGAGAGGGAGGGAGAAAGACGAGAGAGACATCTTTTGAAAATGTTAGAGAATCTTCACGTGTTCTCGTCCGAAAGAAAGACATTCTTTGATTTTGACTGAGATGATACTTATAGTCGGATTCGCGTCCTTCGCTCGAACAAATGGCCGACTATATCATTCTGCTCTATCGCGTCTTCCCTCTTATTTTCGAAATACTTTATTTCGCGCGGCAGATTGTACCTATAGGAATAAATCCAGCCGGTTGAGCAGATAGCTGCTGCGATAACTCACAGGCGCCCTCACCCTTGACTCCCATCCTGCTGACTCCCGACGTCTCCGCCATCACCACCACAACCACCACCATGAGCGGTAATACCGACAACGGTAGCAGTACAGCTATTCCCATCACTGTCGAGCTTATATTCTTCGATTGAAACTCTCTCTCCCATATTCTACGCGCAACTCGCCGACCTTTTCGAGCGAACCGACTCACCCGTCCTTTTCTTTCTCCATCCCCCAAAGTATTTCGAGTTTTGTTGTTTCATCCCCCATTTGCCGATATTTTCGTGGGGCTCCTCTGGCTCGCCTCCCGCGGATACTCCAACGGATTTAGAAAATTGCTAGTATTTCTCTTCACGATTCGCCTTATATCGCGAGCTTGCAACCCACCAACCACTGCCATCTTACTCCACACCCTTCCCCCCGCCCGATTTCTATCCCTGGTAGCAAAGCACGTACGAACCTACGTAGTCTGCTCGTACCATCGGTGTACCAAAGCTAAAAATCCGTAAAGATCGAGTCTACAATGGCTGACGATGCATTCGATGCGGTTGCAAGCGCGCTTCGCAGAAAATTCTCTTGCACTTTATCGTCTCAGAAAGGAGCGTTTACCACTCTAATGCTCTTTGTTTTTTTTTTCTTTTTCTTTTTGCTTATCGTTCGGAACGATCGACGAGCACGTTCAAAAAATCGATTCTTTCATTACGGAGTAGAAATTAAAAAAAAGAAAAAGAAAATATTACGACTTATCGAAGAAACGATAACGCAAGTAGATCCAACTATGCAATACATCTAACTTCCAATAAATCGATAATTAGATTTTACTTCACTTTATTTACCGATATTTCGCAGCGATATCTCCAGTTCTGAAAACGGACCTTATATCTCTTGTATCTACGATACACGAGAAAGTCCTTCGTATCGATAGTAATCATTTGAGTCCGAAAGATACTCGTCGTTCGACCGATACGCGCTCCGACTTCGATATTAAGATAAAAACGAACGCAGAGGCAGATCGATATCACGTTCCAGTTAAACACAAAGCCGATTCACTGTCACGAGCAGCAAAATTACATAAAGAGGCATAGCAGCGGACTCGAGCCAATACCAGATATCCTCGAAGTCGACGTTATTGTAAAAGTAACGCAGCAAAACCGACTGTACCAGCTGTACGACCTTATCCGATGAAATTTAATCACATCTTCCCAACGTTACGGTATAGTACCCATAAATCCAGAACTACAGGAGAACCCGGAGTGAAAATATTTCTGGGAAGTACTTCCCAGTGGCGCAGCTTTCCTCCACATTAAAACTCCTTATCCCTGATACGGCTTATCCTCATTCGCGGTGACACCACCCTCATCGATTTCTCGAATACCTCGACCATCTCGTCGTCCACCTTTCCGCCGCGTCTTCCCTTTTTGCTCGACTCTTTTCTGACTCGGAAAATCTACCTTCCATCCAGCTTTCGTTCCACTTTACATTCCACGTTCGTAGATTTACTCAAGGAGAGACGCATCGCAGCTGCAAGAGGATCGAATCGTATTCCCTGACCCTTCGACTATTCGTCCGGAGTCAATAAGACGTCCCGTTGCTCTACTCGAGTTGGACGACTCCGATGATATCGAAAGCCGATTCACTTTCAGCTTTCTGCGGTACCAATTTTTCCAGATATCGCTACGTCGAGCCAACGATCTTACTAGGGGATAGCTATAGGGTATCGTCGTGCTCGAAACCGAACTCATCGACTTATCCTTTCTGACCCAAATATTCAGAAGAAATCGACTGTCCGTAGAGGAATAATATAATTCGCGAAATTGCGTCGTACACAACGACCGCTCGATACGCTCGGTACTTTCTCATTCGGTGACTTCATTTTAGTTGAAGCTCGTGAAGCTTGTTTCATCGATTTCTTTTATATATACGTATGTATCCACGCATGCTTTTCCGACGGCATCAGCAGCAGGTGGAAGGTGAATTGGCCGTACGCTATACAACGCGACATCCGCGCGGAATTAACATATGGGTAAACGCAGGTAATACGAGGCGAGGATTCCGGAACATGGCTGCGGGCGAGGCAACGTAACCGACTTCTCTATCTATAACTAGGATCTGAATATTGCGTTTCTCTGCATTTCGAGTTTCTCGTTGTAGGTATAACGTGTCGTCCAAGCGATGGAAATTACTATCTTTGCCACGGTTCATTCTACCTGACTACCTCGATTTCTCTGATTCAAAGTCGAAGCGGTGAACGAATTTCGTTGGTAATGAAATACCGTTGGTGTAAGGTTAAGGCTACTCGCTACACGAATTAAATTACACTTTTACCTTTTATACGATATACCTCCTACATATTTAACTACGAAATCTTATCTCCTTCTTATCGATTCGGCTAGATCGACATATTTCTCGTTGCTTCTCGCATACTTAGAATATCGTATTTTCGAAGGTAATCTCTAATTTCCTTTTAGAGAGGAGAAAGAGTTCGAGCCAAGAGCTGAAAGAGGACGGGGAGAAAAATGCTGAGGGCATAGAAACGAAAGGGTGGAGAGGTCGAGACGAAAGTAGAGTTTGCATTGCGCTATCTCTGTGGTTTATATTTCTCATATGTATACGTACGAAAGGTAGCAAGGGATGCTGCTGGGAGGATGCAGGCATCCCCCTCTTTCGTGTCCCGAATACACAGGGCGGACATCGCGCCAAGAATCTAAAAAAGTTAATATCTGTCGTCGTAGAGACCGCGTGTCGGGATTTCAAAGCAGATTTGTTTTCGTATTTTCAGGTTTATTTGCAACACGCACGCCACCACCGTAGAAGCCCTTGACGGTGGTAGCGGCGGTGAGCTACCCTTCGGCAACCAGTCGACAACCCTCTTCGGCAAACGCGCCAGGAGTCTGCCGACGCAGACGCCATTTTCCTTTAGAAAATCGGAACGCAACGGTCTGCATTCTCAATGTACCTGCCTCTTCTTAACCCCTTGTGATCGCATCCACTTTCACGAGTCTCTTCTCGACTCCCTTTTTCTCTTTGCGACCTGTACCACGTAATTACGAGAAGCCCTTCAGCTTTCATATTTTATTTCATCGACGGAACTCTTTCGTTTCTCTCGAAACAAAATATGCGATTTAACGGTCTCCTTGTGGCTCGGTCTAGTGGAATAACTTAGTTACTTTGCTTTTACTCGGATTAAACGTAGCTCTTATTTATCGCTCTTTTGTCTCATTACCTTTTTTCATGATTTTACACAAAAAGAACAAAATCTGTAGGAATATCTCCTATCATTTACTATTTTTCTCTTTATCCTGATATTTTATCATTCCTGAAAATTCGCGTAGAAAATTTTAATTTCAGCAATTGCTAAAAGAACTTTTACGTAAAAATCCACGTGTTACGGAAATCGAAAATAAATACTTGCGTACATAAAATTGCATGATATTCGAATTAAATTTTTTGCTGACACGCTTGAAATATGTTTGAATAAAAATATCTGAGAAAATATTAAATGTGGTATGTATGTGCATATGTATGGAAGGTATCGATATTTTCCGTTGCATTAAACGAATGATATCATCTCGTTGATGGAACTACGTTTCGATTCGCAAAATGTAATTACATTTCGCGCTTTTTTTCCCGTAGCAATAAGCAAAGTTATCGAGTCCAAGAGAGAGAGAGAGAGAGAGAGAGAGAGAGAGAGAGAGAGAGAGAGAGAGAGAGATGGAGATAGAAGATGAAGTGGGAGAGGAAATTTCATTCTCCGTTTCTGACATAAACCCGTTTAATATGATTGAACTATTAATTCGTGGTATGGTGGTCCACCACTTACATCCATTTTACTATAATTAAGTGACCAGATCGATGTACGCGTTACTCTATCGTTTCTGAATTTCACGACTATATATGTTTTTTCTTACGTTAAAGATAAAATATTGTAACTTTTTAAGAGCGATCTCGCGATTAAGCAAACAAAGTGATATCCTTTATAAATCGAGCGAGCCAATGAAACGATTAAGGGAATAGTCATTGGAAGATTAAAAATTGTTTTTGTAATTTTCCTATCATTCTTTTTACATCTTTGTTTAAATATGGTTATGCGTATAAACTTTCCAACGTACGTTGTAACTTGAAATGATCTCGTAGTGTGCGAGCCGTACAATAATATCTTTTTCCGTATCGTAGTGATCCTCTGCTCTACGGAATAAAATATAAAAAAGAGAAACGATGAAGAGAGAGAGAGAGAGAGAGAGAGAGAGAGAGAGAGAGAGAGAGAGAGAGAGAGAGAGAAGGTTGGATACGAGTTTTGTACAAACGTTTTCGTTGAATTTAGAAATCCGTGCAAGCCATTTTAGAGGGAAAAGCGACTTTCTGGTAGAGGACGAGAGAGGATAGACACAGAGCAGTGAAACTAGAAATAGGGCGAAGATAGAGAGAGAGAGAGAGAGAGAGGGAGAGGTAAAGAAAGAGAGAAAGAACCAGAGGACGATGAGTCCGCTCGTATTTTATTCGTTTGCGGTGAACCCTGACTCTGTTCGTTGGCTCTAACGTCGCCGGTTAGTTTATAATGGTGCAGGCTTGGCGCGAGGTATCGTGAACAAAAGCGAAGGGGAGTTAGAAAAATGTACCATCGCTCGACCATATTAACCAGGCTTGCTACCTTTTCCAAGAAACCTGATTGAACTTTCTTTGAACACGAGCCATTTTAGTAGGCCTGAATACAATGTTATTTGTAAACGAAAGATATGCATATCTTTTCTACTAAATGATCCTTCCTACTAAAGACAGGTAGATAGATAGATAGAGAAACAGAGAGAGAGAGAGAGAGAGAGAGAGAGAGAGAGAGAGAGAGAGAGAGAGAGAAGTTTCCATTTTTTCATTTTCTCTCTACTTTTTTAAAAATCTAACCAGAATTAGTCCAAGATTCGTCGTTTTCGTATCCTAATCGTTATTTCGTTTTTAACTTAAGTTTTTTAACTTGTTACAGTATATGATAGTAAGTTTCCAATGTATATCCATATATTTTAAATCTTCCGCTTTTATCCATTTTTCTTCCATAATTAGCATCGTTTACCTTGAAACCATTCAAAGTTTTAGAAACAAGTGATTTTCAATTTCGTTTTCAAATTCGTTAGATGTTTTAAACTCGAATTTGGAAAACAAGTTTGATATTTAAAAAAGGTAACACGATCTAGAACTCGAATATTTATTTACACTAAAGGAAAGAGATTTTCGATAACTCGTTTGTATCGAAGTTATATGTATGTATTAATTAGATACATATCGAATATCTACAATATTACTCGAAAGATTACCTACGTATTGCTAATATTTTATTTGAATCAATTTCGGGAAAATATAAACTAAAATTAATTAATACATGACTTTTCTTCCTCTGGTGTATTTATTAAAGTGTATTT
Organism: Vespula vulgaris; assembly: GCF_905475345.1. Classification (NCBI taxonomy): domain Eukaryota; kingdom Metazoa; phylum Arthropoda; class Insecta; order Hymenoptera; family Vespidae; genus Vespula; species Vespula vulgaris. The sequence goes on from NC_066587.1 coordinate 14,156,378, forward strand.
ATTTGTACTCAAATTTAATGTTTATTAATATGTAAATGTATTTATTGTTATTGCTATAATTAATTACGTTAATCTGATACGTGTAACAATGAGCGTGTAATGGTTAATTGTTAATTAAATTAGAATATTGTATAATTTATGAAGATAGTATGCGTATTATGAAAATTATCGAGCTATTAGAGAATATCGAAAGATATGTGGAAGAATAAATTTAGTAAATCCAAAGTAATTCTTTGAACGATCGGACGAGTTAGCGATAGAAAGTTACGATCCAATAGATGTGTCTAATGAAGAAGTCGTGAGAGGGAAGTCTTTCCAATCGTTCTTTTCCTATTTCTCCCCATCAGAATTGATAAGAAACGAGGAGCGTCGATCGAATTATTTTCACTTCCACCGCACTCAATCGGTCCCTCGAATGTTTTTCAAGAGAGACGCGAAATCACGAAGGAGTGATTGGATAAAGCTTCCATGCGAGAGTACGGCCGAATCGTCGGTCGATTTAGTACGCTGTCATAGCCGGGAAATGTTCGAGCGTAAAACGAAAGAGGAAATTACCGTTTCCAGCTCCGTGAACGGTCGGTGCATGTGCACATCGTGGCAAGCTGGGCGAAAAAGAAATCGGAAATTCTTATCGAGCTGCTGCCGGCTGACGTAACGTTTTATTAACAGTGCCAATCGTTTTGAAATTTCGTTCGAGCGGACAATTTCCTCCGGTGGTCGATAACGTGGCTTTTACGAATTAGACATTATTTTCATAAAGGATACGTATTTTAAAAGTTTCGATTAGTTGAAATTCGGAAATAGCGCGGAACGAAGAGACCGATGCAAATGTGACGAACGTTCAAAAAGAAACGAAGAGAGAGAGGGAGGATATAAGAGAGAACGAGAGGGAAAAACGGTATAGGGATACTCTGTAGTTATGGACACAGTTTCGCGAGTGACTCTCCAGAGCTATTCTTCGACCTCTATTAAAAGCACTTTTGAAAGCAAAACTCGTCGTAGACTACTACTTTCAAGTGGATGCACCCGCCGCACTGTCTCTCTCAAAAGCAACTAGCGCGAGTCATTCATAAATAGACGCGTAGTATAAGGGCACGTTCACGATATATACCGCCAGAGAATTTGTAGAAATACTGACAAAGCGAGCCTATGGCAAAAGCTTTGTCGGCGCGTTTCTAGCTTTACTATTGCATGCTATCCTAACGTGGTTTTTCTTGACGAGCAACCACGAATGAATGATCGCATGGTTTTCCCTCTCTTTATCTCTCTCTCTCTCTCTATATATATATATATATATATTTATATATATATGTACACTATATATATATATATATATCTTTTTTCTTTATCCATTTAATACTTTGACAAATTTCATAGACACCTTTCTACGAAGCTTTTAACATCGCATTTTCATTCTCTACAAATTTTTTAAATACTTTCAATTCGATTTCTTCGATCTTTCAACGTTTCGAAACGATAACGAGAGATTTGGATGTTACGCTTTACCATAGGAATTAATATAGTTTCGTTATGTAATTATGATATTTGATTTTAATAGATGTATGTTTATCGATCGATTGATTTAATTACCCGTGCGTTCTAACTTCGAATTACGTTTCGCTAGCTTCACCGATGCTATTGAGCGTACTTCAATAAGGATCTTAAGCTTTTCGCGAAAGGATCAAATCGTTAGCCATATTCTTCTATCTTGATACTGACGTAAACTTATCGTGATCCAGATCGGAGCACATCATCCAAAGTACTCGAGATCCGATACTGAGACGAGTAAGGACGTAACACTGATTGAGATTAACTTAACCGTGTCGATACGTCCTCTCTCATTTGATTTTATATTCTCCTTCCTCCTCTTTTTTTGCCTTTATCTTTCTTTTCCCTTATCGAAGCGCTTTTCTTTTCACTTCTCCCATGCCTTTTTGATTCTATCATCTTCCTGTCACTTTTCTAGACTATGGCTTTCGCTCTAACATGTATAGAGAGAAGAGTAGTTTGATGTCTGCCACGTACAGCAATTTTATCGTATACTTTCCATCTAAAAAGAAAAAGTACATGCAATCGATGATCTCGTCGTCGGTGTTTATTTTCGCTTTACTATTTTAAAATTTTACACGATCCATAATTGAATGTATGTACGCTCGATTCTCATATTATTCTTTTTATTTATTTATTTTTTATTGTTATAATTAATATCGACGATGCATTCGATGAAAGAGTAAATAACGTTAGTTTTAAATTTAATCGATACGTCGTCTATTTATCGACATCGTGTCATCGGCAAGAACGCGATGCCGTTAAAGTTATCCGACTGCTTAACATGCGCGAAATTCGATGATTTTCCTCGAACTTTCCTGGATATGGATCGATAAGTCTGGTATCTTTCGTAGTAGGTGCCATTCGAAGTAACTAAATTTACCTCTCTCTCTCTTCCTCCCCCCTTTTCTCTCTCTCTCTCTCTCTCTCTTTATCACTTGCGGTGGTACAACCGCAGTTGGTTCCTGATTAAGCCGTGAATGCTGAGAATACGGAGCACCATAGCTCATTCCGTTCTCTACGAAAGTTCTGCTCCCTGCATGGAATCGCAAGTACCCCACTATCCCGACGGGGAAAGGTTTGATTCTATGTGAAAGAAGGTTGAAGAAGCTACGGTCGATGTAGAAATCCTCTCAAAAACGACTTCGGATACCTAGACGTATATATATATACATACGTTCTCTATATCTCCTCCTTTCTCTTTTTCTCTTCGTGGTATACCTCGTCCCGTTCGACTTTCAATAGAAAATTACATCTTCCTCCGATAGAAATTTGTTTCATTTCGTCTTTTGTATTTCGTTGAAATCTTATCAAAGTAGAACCGTATTCGTATTTCCTGCAATATGTATATCTATACGTGTTCTTGAAAAAATTAATAGAAGGGAGGATAAGATAATTCTTATTAGAATTGCAAGAGTATCCGAGTAGATCGGTATTTTCAAGGAAAAGTTATAATTCGAAAACTTCCTTTTAATTATCAGCATTATCACGGACTTTCTCTACACGCTATCCGCTCTCACACGGAGATTTCCCACGATACACATTTGAAGATTTCCTACACGTCCGAACATTAATACGTACGAGAGACCAAGTATACGCACACGTACGTAAATGGGATCTTATCGTGGGACTCAATAACGAAACATGATCCACGTGTAGTAGGTACTAGTGTACTTCGTATTTGCCTGAAGCAAGTGTGCGAAACGAGCTTAATCTTGAAGTAGTTTCGCCTTTGCAATCTGTGTTTCTCTCATTCTTGTTTCCGTAATCCTCGTACGGGCCGTTCGCGATTAATTTTTCTCTTCCCTCGTTGTTACATTTTCAGTCGATCGATTATACTCATAAATAGATAGAACTAGCGAAAGAAACTGTTCTTCACGTAAAGATCGCATCGAAAGAACGCTTCCATATTTCTCTCGACTGACTCCTCTTAAATCTCGAAGGGATAAAATTTTGACGATCTTTCTTAATTTCATGGGTTATCGCTCTGTTCCAAGATGGCGCGAAGACCGCTAACAAATACCTAGTATTTATGCTGGAGGAGTCTTTCGTGTAATTCTGTTACGTAAAGAGTTCTTCTTTTCATTCTTCTCTCGGTAAACATGCTCGAGAAAAAGGGATAAGAGCTGCTCTGACTTTTCCCCGAGAGATGCGACAAGAGCTTGTTCCTACCGCGGGAAGTTTAAACTGTTCGCCTTCCTAACGAGAAAGGGTTCCCCTCGTTTGTCATGCCCGTCTACTTCGCGTAATTGTCGGCAAGCGAGAAAGCTCGCGAGCGGTTAGATCTACGATTCGACTAATGCATTCTATAATTCGATTTAGGAGCAGAAAAGTTTTTCGACGTCGACGGCGAAAAGCAAGAAGAAAGTCCTTACTCGTCGCGTTTCTATCGTGACTGGTACAACGATCTAGATATTCGAGTTATCCGAAAAGAATGAACGCGATGCTTCGGAAGGTTGGGATCCGTTGCCGAATCGATCGAGTAGTAGGTATCTTGATATTCCTTTTTGAAATTTTTCTCTTCTTCTGCCCTTCGTAGACGTTTGACGTTTGCCAACGGGCAAGTATACTTTGCAATTTCCATTTCAATGGGTAAGAAAGTTCGCTCCGTCGTTTCCATGCTCGACCCCGTCTGTTGAAATTTTCGAAGAAGCCGGACTAATACGCGGCATCGATTATTATTTTCCTCCAGGACTGCATTTTCTGACGCGCTTTATTCTCCCGCGGCGAGCTCTTAAACTTTCTAAGGAACGGCGTCTTCGACTTAACCGATTGTTAGCAACGAACGAGAATCGGAGTGCTTTTAGCCTTCGCGATAGAAAGAGGGTGGGAAGAAAGTGACGAAAAAAAAGAAGAGAAAGAAAAAGAAGAAGAAGAAGAAGAAGAAGAAGTAGAAAAAAGAAAAAGAGTAGCCGGATAAAGAAAGGGGGAAAGGGATGATCTTGGAGTTGCAAAAAGTGTAGCGACTCTTTTTGTCTTAATCTATCATCCAGTTTCGCAATTAGCGACTGGTCGGACAGGAATTTCTTGCTCGAGGTGACGTTCTTTGAGGAGCGCTCTGCTAAGGACAACGTGATGGGAAACCATTCTTATGCAATCTAAAAGTTTTAATGACGCCAAAGCTCGGATATAGCCAATATTCACTTCGTTTCGTCGCTTTTTCTTCGACTCTTCGCCACTGACTTTTTCCGCTGACTATCTCCGTTTACGGAAAGGGTCTTCCTCCTTCGAAGATTTTTTCGTTGACGCTGGAAATATAACGCTCGAATGGAATAACGAGTAGCTCACGGCCATTATCATCTTCCACCTCGCTTTCTTCTGTAAGATTTCTTTCTTTTTTTTCTTTTTTTTTTTCTTCTCACGTCGCATATCTGATTCTTCTTGGAACGAATTAAAAAAGATTCAGACTAATGAATCGATTCGAAGTTTGAAATGTTAATGTCTTCGATTAATGTTCAACGTCAAATCAAATCACGTCCACTTTTTGTTCTAATGTTCGAAACTCGATCGTAAGTACTTCGAGAAGAAGCGAAGCTTATTCGTGTGATCCAATAGAGGATTAACAAGAAAAATGGTGGCCTTGCTACCACCGCCATCCAAAGATAAGCTTCACTACTTCCTAAAGTACTTGCGCCAAGTTCTAGCAGCCTGCGATAGTCGAACTCAATTAGAAGATATCGAAATTTCGAACTTCAGGTCGATTTTTTGAAATAATGGCTGGTCAGAAATCTTTGATATTTAACAGACGTCTTATACTTAATATCTTTTTTCGATCGACATTGGCTTCGTTAAAATATCAGATTCATAAGTCTTAATGTTTCTTCGTAAATACCAGTATGGAATAAGAGAGGAATGAGTAATCTTTGCCCGAAGGCATTTCATCGTAAAAAAATCTATGTTTTTCTCTCTCTTTATGTTCACCTGGAATTAGGAAATACTTTCTGTCTTTGAAAAGATGAAGTCGTCCATATAAAATCTCAAAAGAGCGTAGGAGAGAAAAAGAGACGTCTCCAATTCGCGAGAAATATTCGGACTCGCGTATTTCACAAGTGAGATGGAGGAAGAAGAAGGAAGTTTTCTATACGCTCTGCGCGTATACTTACGATGGAGTTTTAAACTCCGGCACCTCGGTAGACGAGGTGAAAAGGGCACCGCGGTCCAACGAACAGTGAAATTCTGAGAAATTCCGAGGAAATTAATGAAATTAATAACCCGAGGGAAAAGCGACTATTCCGTGGTCGGCACGTGTAATACGTATAGAAACGGAGAGAGGAATAGTATGAGAGTGAGATAAAAAGAGACAAACAAAGAGAGAAAGAGAGAGAGAGATAGAGAGAGAGAAAGAGAGAAAAGGATTAACACAAAGTATTGGAAAAACTGTTAGAAGGAAAAGTGGACCGAAGAGATCGTTCACAGTTTTTTAATCGTACAAAACAACTTGCCTCGGTTTCCATCAAAATATCAAAATTTCAATGAAGATTCACGGTTAATTATTTTTTAATTAGAAAAATGGAAACGGAGACCTTTCGTCGTGAATCCTAGGGAATTATGGAGCACTCGTGGCTGTTCTTTTTCCTTTAATATTTTTTGTTTTCTTTGTTCTTTTTTATTTTTCTCCTTTAGTATTCCTGTTCGACTTATATTCATTTAACGAAGGTAATGCGTACCTACCTACCTACCTTGGAATAACGCGACTTTCTCATTGCGTAAACATGCGAACAAAATGAGAAGTTCATAACGAAGCATTCGCTCATATATAACTATGTTTGTTAATAGTTTTATTGTTTGTTCCTTTTGTTTGATTTTTTAACTGGTCATTTTTAATACCTTTCACGTAGTTCGCGTAATTTTGCCGCGCGTTTGATGCATTCACGTAACGTTCCATACATATAACAGATAAATAAATAAATGAATGAATGAATAAATAAATAAATAAATAAATAAATAAATATATATATATATATATGTAGCAGGAAGATTTCGTATTTTCGCAATTCGATCATGTCTGGAGTTCAGAATTTGGAACATCGGGAACGTCCAGACCCAGAATTCCCAGTATTACTCGAGCTTCTAAGCAATATCGCGAATGCTGTTGTGGAATACCTAAGCATATACCTATAATCCGTACTACTTAGATATCGATAGGACTAGCACCGAACGGGAGTCGGTTCTACGCGATGCCGTACATTTACGTGCCTTTATAATCCCACAGTATCGCAGCGCACCCTCACGGTGCTTCCACGTGTGTTTCGAGTCAAGTTCTCGTTAAGTAGTTAATTACCACTTAATTCCAACACTTCGTGACATATTAATGAAGACGTAGAAGGGTGAGCGGAAAAATAGAAGAAGGAAGAAAGAGATAGAGATAGAGGCCGAGAGAGAGAGAGAGAGAGAGAGAAGAATAACGAATCTCTAGAACCGTAAGCGACGTTGTAACAACGAGGAAAAGAAAAGCTCTTTTGTGCAATCTCTGAAAATGGCCGTGTGATCCGATTCCCTCCTGCTAGGTATCTTGCTATTTTTCATCGTAACGATATTACAATTTAAGAAAAGATGGAAAAAAGAGATGGATGAGCAACGAGGATAGAGAGCGTAGAGAGGTTCTATGGAAGCTCGAAGCTATAGGAAATTGTCAAGCGTATCGGGTATCCATCGCGCTTAGAACGCACGTTAGAACACACGTGGCCAAGCTATCCTAACGATAAGCCTCGTCCACGGCGTTGCATTATACATCTGCGCTATGTTCCTGAGTTCGCCTCGTACCTTGGTGCAAACTCGCGCAACCTAGTTGGTTTTAACGTTAGCAACAGAGCGTGTAACACCAGGACGCGACATCCAGGACAGGAACGTAGGCAACCAATTCAATAACGGGGCGTCTAAACACGAGCCCGTAGGACCACTAATGGTTAGCTTGTGATGTAGCACAAGCACGCTCTCTCTCTCTCTCTCTCTCTCTCTCTCTGTCTCCGTCCCTCTTCTCTCTGTCCTCTCATCCTCCTTTCCTGTCCTGCTCCGTGCTCTACTCTCTACCAAAGCAGTAGCAACGGCAGTAGCACTAGGCCGATGGATGCGTGCTTCACCGGTGGCCAGATAGGTACTCGTTAGATAGGTATAACCGAGCGGGGTGTTATGGGCATGTTCTCATGTCAAACCGCAACCTAACGACCTTAGGGGTTTAATAGTGGCGCCTGCTTCTTGTCCAGGCCGACCGATCCAGTGATAAATTGCCGTTAATGAAGCCGCTGCACTTGTGCGCCCTCTCTTCGAGTAAACCACCCCTCTAACGTTCCCCGTGGCCGTTTCAAACAAGCCCTCGTTTCTCGACCTCCACCTTCATCACCTACCGATTTATGAGTCCATTGAAGCGACCCCTCTCCGATTGCTCTAGCGTTGTTCGAAATTGCATTTGCATCGGATTCGTTACAGAAGGGGAAATACGCGAGAATTATCGAACGACGGCAAATCTTTTTTGCATGTATTACCGTGAAACTCGAAATATTGGAAAAGATCATTTTCGGTTCAAAAATATCAGCTGTTTAGTCTTCGTTTATTACGGATATAATATTTTATTTCATCCTATTATCGATTCAAGTGCTAATATGCATATCACTCTTAAATTATGAAGCTTTGCCAATCCATTAAGATAAATTTTCGTTTTACAAATTTAATCCGATCGTTCTGTTTTTCACAAATTTGTTTCAATATGAAACGAGCGTGCATACGATACCTACAGTTGCACACACACACACACACAGACATTGCACGACAAGCATATCGTTTTTCGCTAGGTTGAACACGAGGGAGAAAGAGCTCGACTTTGTCAGGAAAAAAGGAGAGACATCGATTTGTCAACTCTGCGACTTAATCTTGAAAAACTCGCGATCGCTTTTTTTCCGAAACACGCGACTTATTCGTTATTCTTAAAACGAACTGCAAGTAAATTACGTTGAAGGAGTTCTTTCTAGAAGACCAACGGGGAGTCTCGTTGGCCTGCTTTTTTCCTTGATGCTTCAGTAAAGAGGTAAGGTCGAGGTTAAACAAAGAAGACTTCGCGTGCCTCGAAAAGCGTTCGTAAAGCATTTCTCGTGGCAACGAGTCGGTGCTCGCGCCAAGTAAACCTTGAGTCTTCTTATTCCGTGTTCTCTCCCGCAGTGCTGCTGTAATTTGCATATACGCGAGACGCTTAAAGACTTCTTAGCGCGACTATTTGATTTAGTACTGTGCCGGTGTTCTCGACACGGTACCGAAAGAGAAAGACAAAAATAAAAAGAAAAAAGGAAAGAGAGAGAGAGAGAGAGAGAGAGAGAGAGAGAGAGAGAGAGAGAGAGAGAGAGAGAGAGAGAGGAGAAAAAGGAAGGAAGAAGAGAGAAAGTGGGAAGGAAGAAGGATGTAAAGAGGGAGGAAACGAGAGTCACGAGGGAGTGGTCGTGTAGGAAGAAAGACGAAGATGAAGATAGAAAGAGAGAGAGAGAGAGAGAGAGAGAGAGAGAGAGAGAGAGAGAGAGGGTGAGGGAGGGAGAGAGAAGCCACCGACTCTCGTCTGCATCCTAATTACCTCATTTTGCCTGAAACTGCCCGGAATTCAGGATACCTCGGTCGGCTTTCGGTACGCGAGCCTAAACCCGTCCTTATGCTCGAAAAGAAGGGCGGGAGAGGCAATGAAGAGAGAAAGGAGAGAGTGGATGCGATCCCTCTTTGGAAGAGCGAAGATACGATGGGAAAGAGAGAGAAAGAGAGAGAATATCGGGGTGGAGCGAGGGATAAGAGGGTCGAAGAAAGGAGACTAGAGAGAAAAAGAGAGAGAGAGAGAGGGAGAGAGAGAGAAAGAGTTGTGGGACGAGACAGCCATGGAAGGATACAGAGGGAATGGCTTTCATAAATCTCCGTCGTAAAAAGAGGATTTATTTGGGCGCGGATCCTGATATCGTTTCCATTGAGGCGCCGCGCGAAACCGAGCGCGCTAAAATCGTGAGCATTGCCTCGTTAGCTGTGCGATAAAACGTTCGCCTATCCGCCGATGTCACTTCCGGCAATTACCTGGATTTACCCAAGATACGAACGAATTTCTTTATAGCTATTCCAATCGATCCGTTTCGTTTCGTTCTTTTTTTCTTTCTTTCTTGTCCCCCCCTCTCTCTCTCTCTCTCTTTCTCTCTCTCTCTCTCTCTGTGTTTTTATCTAACTCTTCTTTTTTCTAATATTACGCAGAATTCTTATGGTTACGTAGTTATTGACGTTTGTGAATTTTTATGGATAATAATTGAATTCGAAGAATTATTATGGTAAATGAAGTTTTCTTTCTCTCTCTCTGTCTCTCTCTCTCTTTCTCCTTGAGAGGGATACAATAAACCCTTAAAAATATACGAGGGTCGAAACCGTTTTTGGGAGTGGAGTTTAGGCGTGAAGTTGTTATACCTTGCGCGTGTGCGTTTGAAGAGGACTAGGGAGAAGGAAAAATGAGGAAGGAAAGTGAAGAATGAAAATAGAGATATACGAATGTCTACGCGTCGTGAACACGAGCGAAGGGTACGAGCACTGATATCTGCGTTTTCGTTTTTTTTTTTTTTTTTTGAGAGAGTCGTTAGTAGAAGTGGTGTCTTCTTCGTGGTGACACGATGTTGCCAGGAGAGAAAGGATTTCTCGAATCGATTACTTCCTTTCTTATTCGTCGTTCTTCGAGATTTCGCTGAGTGAACTCTAAGGATGAAGAGAAACGAGATTTCTCTATATAGAGAGAAGTGAAAGACTATACGATCGTGGATGGTAATCGAAAAGTTCAGTTGGTATTAAGATTGCAACAATTTATTTGGAGAATTTTCCAATTCTCATCGAGATAAAAGATAAACTCGTCCATTAAGAATATTGGATTTGACTTTATGTATTATATAAATTCGAATCCTTCTTGCTTTCCTTTTAAATCTTGCAAATCTTTTCGAAATTTCATCGGTTGCTTTTAACTCCTGAAGTCGGTGGGAATATTTGGTTAGAGTTTTTTAGTTTCTCTTTCTCCCTCCCTCTCTCTCTCTCTCTCTCTCTCTCTCTCTCTCGAACTATGTAGCTCACCTATAACTTTTTACACGGGCAAACTTTGTCGCGCATGTCCGGGACAGGATCGAAGTTCGTTTTTGTGTCGCTCGTCATCCTTTGACAAAGCATTAGCATCTTCGCTCGGCCAAATGTGAAATTCTCTGCACTTTATCTAAACGATCGAAAATCTCTGCGATCCTTGAAAAAAATTTAAATGAACGTTCCCATATTGAATGGATCTCGTTGGGTGGAACTTCTTTAGTTGATTGTGAAAGTTTTCGTTTGACTATCGCGTTGGTCATTCTATGCCAGTTGTGGATAGGTTACAGGAAATGAAAGTTCCAGTGGAAACAAAATCTATCGTAGTTCTCTCTTCGAGAGATGGCGCAACTAGCATCACGCATAGGCAACTTGTACCTAGGAATAGGAGGAATATTCGAAGCGGATCGCCTGTGGGCTGTGTAACTTGCAACGCGAATTGTCGTGAACGGTGTACCAAAGCTGGCTCAGGGAGTTACAGGGACTGTGTAGTTTGGCAGAGAACCTTGGTAAATATATGCAGGGTTTCGTCTAAGAGAGGTACTTGCAATCGTGGAAATAGTAGGAGACACGGACAACGAACCTTCGAACCGGTTCGAATAATTGTCTATTTATGTATTTGGTATTGTCGATAACGCTTTTCACAATTTCGAATAACAAGTCCTGTCGATTTGATCCAACGTTCGAACGAATCGTGAATTAATATTTCGTTGCCGCTCGATCGATAATCGAGGTTTTATCGAATATTAATTTTTTATTCGATTTCCTTGTGACTACATTGAATATTTCTATTATAAATGAAACTATAAAAATGATTGTCAAAAAGAGAACTAGTATTACATTTATATAGATTATATCATACTATTTAAAGCTTTAATATAATAGGATTATGTAATTACTTGTTCTTGATTATGTAATTACTTTTTTTGTTCTCTCTCCCTCGCCCCCCCCCCCCTCTCTCTCTCTCTCTCTCTCTCTCTCTCTCTCTCTCTCTCCGCATCTTTTCGATCTAATCAATTTCGACACACAACTTTATAAACCTTGTTAACGACGTTATCGATCACGAGTAAATTTATGATTAATCTGATCGAATTAATGCGCTTGGCAAACCGACGTGATTTAAATGCATTCAATATACGAGATAGTGTCTAAATAAACGATATCAACGATCTCCCGGTTGATAGGATATTTCATGTCGAAAACTAGATGATCATGGTTGGGTTTTATATATAGATAAAAATAAAATTAGTCGTAACGTTAAACGATATGTAAAGACTTAAATTATTCGATACTCGTTGAATTTATATATTCGACTTGATTCAGATATATATGTGGGGAACGTAGACGTCGTGAGGAAATCTCGGTCAATCAGGATGAGAAGCGCGCATTCGCTCGGATAGTTTTCAGTAACTGCGAACGAACGGTTGGTTCTCGCAAGCTTGCTGGAAGTCGTACAGAGGGAAAACTGGCTGCACGCCAGGTTGCCTCAAGAGTGCCTCCACTTACGAAGTTACGTACAACGCTAAAACCAGTCTCTCCGCGGGCCCCGCTGACTTATTGGACCCAGTAGTGATTTCCTCTCTCGCAGTTCTACGCCACGCTCGAGTTCTCACGTTTGTCGCTTTCTCGCGGTTACCCGATAACGACGCGCAATTTCGACTACACGACGGACATTTCGACGAGTTTCTGCCATCTTTTCTCGCCTCTTTTCCAATCGTTTCGCGAAAGAACATAATAGTTATTTTTATATCGCGCTTTATTTCACGCCAACTTCTTAATAGAGTTTCTCGATGATTCATTTATCCATAACACTTCTTTCATTAAATGTTGACTCGCGCGTGAAGGAAATATGAGAGGAAAAATAATAGATGATTAAAATTGGAAAAAATGAGGGATGTAACGTTAAAATTAAAAATGTAAAATATGCGAAGGTAATTAAGTGCGATTTAATGAATTGGTTTTAAACCTTTATACAAGATCGCTTGTCGTTTTAATATGAGGAATATTACACGGACGTATATTTCAGCGTTAAAGAAAGAGATAAAGAGAGAGATGGATTTAGAATTATTTAATGTCTGTAGCTCTATTAATGTATATCGATAGAAAGAAGAATAATTAACAATTCGCGATAGCAATACGTACATATAAAACAGAGAGATCGTAACAAGAAACGTAACGATAAAGGAAAAAAAAATGATTCGAGGAAACATCCTTTTCCATTCGATAACATCCTTTTCTTCGTCGTACTTGAAGCCATTCCACCCGATCGCAACGTAATCGAGATTCACGAAAACGCCGATTTACGTTCTTACGTAGCAAATCTCGCCCTACCTTCTCTACCGTTGTATCGTATTCGCAATAGAACAAACGATCAGCATGGCCAGTAATTTCGACGTCGAGCGGAGCCACGAGCTAAAATACCTCACGAGCCGAAAGCGGCTTTTTGTGGTCTATGTACCGCCGAAGTTATTAGCGTCGAGCTACTTTCGTTGTACCTCTCGCGGCACTATTACGTTCGCTACTGCAATATACGCGTACCCAGCTGACAACAAAATCTGACCGCTATAGTTATATAGACATACATATACATATATATGCGTGTACGTATGTACGTACGTACGTACGTACATAGGTATACGTGAGCTAGAAAAAACTATGATACGTTCGAGCGCTTCTCTGCGTTTTTTGCGTACTAAATAAATCTCCAACCTCCCAACCTCTCTTTCTCCCTTTTTATAGTTACCTCTCTTTTACTCCATCTCTTTCCACTTTTTTTCGATCGCTCAAATTATTTGAAAAAGTCAAATTCACAGTTTACAAAGTATCCTTTTGTACGATCAGCCCATTTTTTTTCCGCCGTTCGAAAGCAAAACGAACTCCAGGCACGTTTCCGATCGTTTTGCCCAGCGTATCGACGATGCTCTCTCGTGCCAACGGCATTTACGTGAGTGATCAACGAAATTGGATTTATCGTTGCGATCGTTCCTACTACGACGCGCAACCCGATGTCGTAAAATCCTCGTTAAGCGAGCGTGTATCGGGCATCGTCTCGACTATGACTTACGATTAGATATACCTAGCAGTTAAAACGAGCTCTACCCTTCCTTTGTAGTTTCTCCCTTCATCGAGAGAGAACGAAACTCGTTTCCGACTAATGAAAGTAATTATGAGAATCGTTTTCTATTCTTTCGATTATATTCGTTCCTCGTATCTTTCTTTTTCTCTTTATTAAATCGTTGGAAAAAGATGACTTCAAATCGTAAATCGATTTCCCACGTATCCAATATCTAATTGAGTTTTAAAAGACGTAAAGAAAGAGGAATAATCAGTTTTATTATCGATCGTCGATCCTTTATTCCGACGTATCGGGTTAAAGTCAAAGAAAGTTTCTCGTAATTCGCTATGACACGGACGGATTCGAGGTAGACGTTAAGGACAAGAGTTTTCTAACAAAAGCAATTTAAGAAATCTTTACTCCGTACAAGTATTCTTCAGTCTATCTCTAAGAGGCGACGATTCGTAGAACGTAGATACTGTTGGTCGTTAAGTGCAAGGATCACGTACCTCTTTGATAAAGTTCCAGCTCGTTTCTTTCGTTACGAACCGGTGTAGCAGGTACAGCTGGCGTCCTTTTGGTATGTCCTCTTCGTGTTCTCGAAGAAAAGTTTAGAGAAACTGCTAGTCTACTTACCGAACAGCGTGGACGCTCTAGGAACGTTTCTTGCGAGTCGTTTTCGACGTTGTCCTTGCGTCGTGCTTCGCTTCGAAGAAGTTTTCATCGTTCGACTACGAGACTCGCATATCGACCCTTGTCGATGTTTTCTTACCTTCGACGATCCGATGGATTTATCCCTGTAAATTTAATTAGGCGAAGCCGATAAAACACGATGTATCAAATGGTTCGTTTGTATTAATCTATTTCGAAAGAAAGTCGCGAAAGAAAAAAGAATTTTCGCTAATGATACGAGTTAACGCGAAATAATCGTGAAGATCGATGAGTTTAAAAATTGGGTTAAACGTTGCGAGTCGATTGCAAATTATGAATCTAGTACGCTTGGAAAGGGGCTCAGGAGTATTTTCGAACAACTCGACTTCCCGCGTATCCCGCTCGTTAGCGATGTCAGCTCTTTTGAAGCTAGAAGTCTCGCGGATCCACGGGTGGCTGGCGGCCCGTCGTTCTTGCAAATCGGATTTATCAACTTCCACGAGAAGCACTCTGATTGTCTCGCATTACGAAGGTAGAAGATAGAGGAAGAGTTAAGCGGCACGTCGGCGTTAAAAATTAATGCTTTGCAGTGCGAGAGAATGCCGGATTCTCTAAGTTCTCCTCTAAAGCACTGTCGGATGAATTACGGAAGGGACCTTAAGTATTGTAGATTTTCATTAAGTGCTAACCTTCCCGTTTCTGCTTTGTTTCTCTCTTTCTTTCTTTTTCTCACTCTTCGTATCTTCTTTTTCACTCTCTCACTTAGGAAATGTATTACGTGGAAGGGACGGTCTAAAAAATGGGATGCTCGTATTTTCTCAATTCACTCTACCCTCCTCTTTTTGCTATGTTAATTCTTTCCCATGGCTCCTCCTTTCTATTCTACCTTCTTTCTCTTTCTCCCTCTTACTTTCTCTCTCTCTCTCTCCCTGTCTCTTTCTCTCTTTTCTCTTCTCTTCTCTCTATTTCGCCGACGTACCCTCCACCTTTCCGTTTCCCAGGATCGATAACGGAACATCTACCGCAATCTCATTAAAGGGAAATTCGAAATGCAAGCTCCGCTCGACGACATTGTCGTGGCGAATGCTGTTTTTTTGTCTCTCGTCGTTTTGCGTTCGATCGTATCTATCTGTCTGTCTGTATGTATGTATGTATAGTGTATCGTATGTATGTATTCTATTCTCCAGCTTGTCCTTTTGGTAGTATGACCGTCCAGTCGAAATTTTGGAAAGTTTCCTTCGGATTAGATTTTGGTCGCTGTAGTGTGAAATTGCGGGATAACGATAAATGTTTAACACCGAATCGCGATAAACAATTATAAGTTTTTAATGTAAAAATCAAGCCACGAGACAAATATATACATACTATATATGGTGTTTTAAATATGTATATACGTTGTATATATATATATATATAGAACGTATATCTGTAATCAATACATGTGCGTAAAAATTACGTAAAATATACGTATATACGATAGATTTATGTACATATATAAAACCATCAGTTTGACGTCCGAAGAAATCGATCCGTCAATTTTACGAATGCATATTACTTGATTACTTTCTGTTATGTTGAACATTATCTCGACTGTTGGAATTAAAGCGATTATGTTCTCGACCCTTGTCAACGTGTGGTGCAATCTCAGAAATGTTGATTGCTCCGGCAACTTTCCAAAAGATTCACTTGGCATTGGTTCTATTTGTCCTCGCGTTTCTTCGTTACTCGATATTACATCAATTTTGTTTATTTCGTCTATGACGTTTGTCTCGAAGCAACGATGAATTATAATTTTTATCTTAATCTATAATATTAGTTTATTTGGTCGCTCATAAGTAATGATAAAGTACGTGATAAATTTAATTAAATAACCGAGAAGCGTACTCGTGGTGGATTAATACATTCGTTATCGATCACTCAACGCAGGTTGCGCATTGAATGAGAACGAGATATGTTCTGCTGGGACATCATTAATTATTAGCAAGCGATAGTGACCCGTGCAAAAGCGCTGATAAATTTACGCTCAGTTCTCTATCGGCCTCGTCTTTTGTTTTTCCAACGAATCGGCTAGCGGTTGTTTATTCATAGCCCATGCACGCGTACGTAGCGACCTTATTTCTTTGACAGAGTCAAATTTCGTGGTTGGGTGGGGGTGGGAGATCCCTGCGCCGGAGCTGCAAGTCATCGGCATAAATCACGTGCTTACATGAGCGTAAAACGGAAAAAAGGTCGTCGATAGAGGCAAAAAAGGGAGCAGGAATAAGAGAAGAGAGATAGATAGATAGATACGTGGATAGATAGAGAGAGAGAGAGAGAGAAGAAGAAAAGTTCAAGCAAAGAAAGTTTCTCCGAAGAATTCCAGATGTAATATCGCCTGAAGTTCTACTTTTCCTACTCACTACTGTAACGGATGAAAAGAGAGACAGAGAGACGGAAAGAGAGAGAAAGAGAGGGAGAGAGATTCGAAACACTCAGCCCGTCTGTCGTGAACTGTTTTTCTTGATAAAACCCCTCATGACATGGATTCTTAATAGAATTAGCGTCTGGCTAACTGGAACGTATTTTTTTATTTTTTTATTTTTTGACGCTTCGTATGAGCTCGTCGAAAGAGAAGCAGATGGTTTTCCAAAGAAGATTTGAGAGGGAGATCTAAACGACGGGAACGTAGAAACGCTTTTGACCGGGCAACGTCGAGTAGCATAGGAGGCTCGTAAGCACTCGGAACGAAATTTGATGCTAAACGAAACCCTAGACACAAAGGACCACCTCCGCGCGACCAAATAGCTTATCCATGTTATCCGTGAAATTTGATGCCTGAACGGGCCACGTATTAACGTAGCTTGGGTATCGCAGTCGATTCTAACCTTTAGGCTATATTACGATACATAGGTATATCGCAACTATATCTTTACGTGTCTTTTCGAGGGGAATCTGTGATAAGACGTCGTTATCAATTTTATAAGATTGACGAATTTTTTTTTTCTTTTTCTTGTCTTTTTCAACTTTTTCCTTGTTATAGAGGAATTTTAGCTTTTAGAATTACGGACTACGTCGTAGCGTATGCCTCGCAGCTCGATTCGAAGATTAAGCGAAGATGACTGAAGCTCCTACGAAATATGTATCTTACCTTTGCTTGAAGAGATAAGCTTTACTCTTTCTCTCGCTAAAGCCGTTCGGCTCCTATGCCGTCGTTATGAGAAGCTTCGTGTCGTCATCGCAACACTTACCTAGAAGATCATACGCGTGTATACGTCTTTTTACCGATGTCCTTTCGATGGTATCGTTTCGCGATTTTTAATTAATAACACGACGGTAGTCTTTCGAAATACCAATTGAACTTTTCCTTTTCTTCCGCGCATTTGAAAGGGTATAATATAGATGCGTCTCTTTTGTTATACCAACTACGTTGTTCGGCCGGTTGGTTGGTGCTTTTGAATATTCATCGTTAAACGCTACATAATTTACATTGATTTCACTGTTACGCCAGTTTTAGGATAGACGCTGGGGGTAATAGTGATTTCGTATTCACGAGATTTCGCGACCATCGATCGCACGATAGTTCAGTTCCGTCTCTTTCTACCTCTTTCTCGTTCGTTCTCCTTTTTAAGATAAGCATCGTTTTCGTTCGCGGAAATTCCCAAGTGGATCACCTAAGGTCGATCGCTTTCGATAAGAACAGCGAATGAAGGTGGACGCCCTTGTGAGAGGGAGGAAACGATAGAGGAGGATGATAAAGGGCCTTCGGTTAAGATTCTCCTGTCGCCCTTCGATATACGATAGGGAAGATTTTTCACGGGTATATGGACCCATCCATGTCGTATCTAACAAAAAAAACTGCGAGACAAAAAGAGATAGAGACATTTATTTCGCTATCATCATCACATGGATATAAATCGAAACATTTCTAAGTACTTACGACAGCGGTATAGAAAAATAATACAAATTTGTTGATCTTTTCGCGATCAATGCCTGCAATCGATAAGAAAATTATTTATTTCTACAACTAATAAATTTGTTAAAACAGTTTGCTGAAAATGAAAGAAAAGAATCAGAGGAAAAATCAAAAGAAAGACTCGAAACCCTTTCTAACTTTTGCCGGAGAATTTTGCGAGAAGACGGCTAGTCACGTTGAGGGGAGATTAAGATAAAGTGCGGAAGATGGAGTCGCGATAGAGCTAGTTTAGGACCGGTTCAAGAGAAGTGCAGCTAGCTAAAATCATGAGTGTCGGCTAACATATAGCGAAGATGCGACGGGAAGATCCGAGATAAGCACTCGAGACAACCGCAGGAGCCGCGATTTAATATTAACGCGGATGGCACGGCTCGACGACGCTCTCTCGGCGTTGATTACACTCTATTGTGCCTCTCTCGCACCTTCGGTAATCTATATACGCTCCTGCGTTGTGTGACGCATATACGACCTCGTATATCATATGTGTCCGTAGCACAGGAAGCGTGGACTACGAGCGTGCAAGCACAGGGTTATACGCAACGATAGATAGATAGAGCCAGACACATACATACATACACACAGAGAGGGGGGAGGGAGAAAGGAAGAGAGAAATAGCTCGAAAAGGATGCAACGCGTTACAAAAGCGAAAGAGAGTGAGCGAAAGAGAAATAGTAGATAGAAACGAACAAGTTGCTTCTGGTCTCTCGAATTTATGGATTTCGAGAACTCGGACAGCATAGACTTTCCTTTGACTGCTCGTTTCATGCCGCGGCTTCTCTCGAATTCGTGAAATTCTCGCCCTCGATTCTCAAAGGGTCGCATTTCGAAAGATAAAGAGAACAAGGCTGATGCATTTAAATTTTAAGCGTACTCTTTTCCATAATTTATTCGGCTATCGTTTGTGCGATGTAACGTGAGTCGCATTATTCGTAGTACTATCCTTACGCTTGTACGCGTATATCAGAGAAAGAGAGAGAAACAGAAACGATAAACTTTACGAGGCTCACGTTTCAACGATCAGAAGCGTGCTCGTAACGAAATACATTCTCTTCATTTCTCTCCTTCTCTCTGTTTCTCTTTTTACGCCAACCCTTTTCTTCTTTGTCAACGTTTCCCATTTTTCATTGAAATATTAAACTTCATACGTTGATGTCAACCTGTCCGAGGCTCAGCTGGTGCAATCGGTTGAAAATTGAAAGGCGGCCAAACGACAGGTTGGTCAATGTGAACGAGAATAGCTTGTGATTAGCGCAGGTCTTCCGATTTTAATATATAACTTTGACGGGCACGCGTTTTTTCCCCCCAACGAATTTTGAAGTCATTGTACCGTAATCAAGCTTGGTGACATGCGTCACTATCTTGATAAGTCCATTGTTATGATATCGGAGTAGGATAATTAAATTTTATGAAAACGTCATTCTTATTATCGGCGAAATTATTAGCGATTTAGTCAATAACGCGAGAAGGTGCCAAGATTCGATGGTAAAATTTATCGGCGAAGGAGAATCCATATTTTGTTTGCGAAGCATTCCGCTATGAAAAATGGGAGACGTAACTCTCGACCGAGCGAATTAATTATTCGCTTCGTTATTTTTCTCGAACGTTTGTTTATGAGCGAACCTTTCGTAAGGTCTGGAAAGCGGAATCATCGTTATCAGTTAATTAACAAGTCTACCAATTAGAGGGAAGCCGAGGTACGTTGTATAATCGGTTGTACCGTGAGATAGTTTTATCGACGTGTTAATAAATGATTCGACGTGGAGCTCGGATTGCTTCGATGTTAAAAATTACGTAAGACGTTCGAGAACCTTAGGAACCTTCTAAGTCAAATCATGCAACGTTAAGGTCGCGAGGTTAAACGTATAATCGAAATTCATTTTTTCTCTCTTTTTGTTGCGTTTACATGGCTAAGCGGAAAGCACGAAGTTATCATTGGTCGGCAAAAAACGAAAAGGTCACTACGCGGTAGGAGCAAATGAACTCTTTAACATCGATCTTTGTTGTACGTGCTACGAATCGTTTGTTTCGTTCCATCGTAAAACTCTTAACGGCTACCGCATTTCCGATTATTTGCGTTCGCAGATGTACCGCGGTATTTTTAACCGATATTGAATTTTTTTTCGTAATTTCCTCTTTTAATCTTCCTTGCAAATATTCGAAAGATTTTCTTTCAAATCGATGTATACTCGAGATACCGCTATTTAACTCGTTACACGAACACTGATTTAATCTCTTCTAAATCTTGCGATAACGATATTACGAATATCCAAGTTATATGGAAGAGAAATCGATGCACTTTATCCGATAGATGAATCCCAGTAAAAATAATGTTCGTACGAATTGTTGGAAAATTTAAGAAAGAAAATCTCCCTATCATATCGGCGAGGGTAGTCTCGAGACGGTAGAACGAGACGGAGCGTTGCGCAGCATGAGTTCCTGACGGAGCGCGTCCTTTCCTCCATTTCCTTGAAGGATGCCACCCTGTCGAGACTCTCGACGACGAAATCCCGCTTCGTAGACGTTGATAGAGTGCCACTGGTTCACCGGTAAAGACAGTGTGTCTACGACCCAGAAAGCTGCGACGGATTAAGGGATGAATACACGTATAGACATTAAACTGTTCGTACGCAGGTCAGACCTGCGGAGAGCGAAGTGAGGTGAATCAGGGGGATGAGAAGACGGTGCCTGATTAGCATTCTAAATTGAAGCGTTGCGGGCGAACCATCGTAGAGAGCAGGTCCAGTTTGGTCCACGGTAATTCAACCTGACCTCCCACGTTCCACCATCGTTGTTCCTCTCTCTCTCTCTCTCTCTCTCTCTCTCTGTCTCTCTCGTACGTTCTCCATCTCTCTTTCTCCATTAGCCTGTCCGTCCGTATGCGGAGTTATCTCGGTGGTCTTGCAGCCCTCTTCTGGTACTCTCACCCTCTCTGTCATCCACTCGGTCACACGTCCTTTACTCTTCCCTTTTCTCCCTCGCTTCACTTCGATCGCTTAGTTTAATTAGTATAGCTATGCCATACACCGCAATAGGTTAGACATTTGCATTAATCGGCTTCCCTTCGTGTAACCAACCTCCATCCCCGGGCCTCTCCCTCTCCGTTCCTCTTGCTCGCCAATAGCGATAGACAGTCTCCAATTACTCCGTGTCGTGGCCGCATCGTCGAACGTGGCTGCCATTGCGAGCGATTGAGCGTGCGGTCGACGCCGTTACTCCCGTTTCAAACGATAGTTTCTATAAGAAGAATTCGACGAACCCACGTCGATGGTTCGTCACGCTTTGAGAACGAATCTATCACTAGCGGTTACGATACTTTCACGTTAATAAATATCTATAATTTTTGTTTTTTCTCTTTTTTCCTCTTTCACTTTTATCTATCTTATTACAGGTTTCTTTCATTTCAATCTCTTATTCGTTTATTTTTTCCTCTCGTATTAATTTCAACTCCGTCCAAAAATTCGGTTTACGATAATGACGTTTCACGACGAATAGACGATCTTTTCTCCATTTTTTTGCTCTCGTTTTCTCGCTTTCTTTGTCTCTCTTTTAATTCGACGTAGCAGTATCACCCTGCATATTTCATCATGCATATTTCGGAAGAAACCACTTTGATACGACAAATATATGGTTTAAGTATACACCTACGATGTCACCAGCATTGTTGGAAAGCACACAGCTAACAATTTTAGTATGTAATTACGACTATGAAAACGTTCTGCAGTGCTCTCCTACTCCAACTCTCTTTCAAGTTTCATCTTTTTGCGTTCCATCAGAATTACGTTCGGTCGTAAAGAGGGTGAAGAAGTACAGGCAGGTTAAAGCGATCCCGGAGAAAGACAAGATATAGAGAATCCGAAGGATAGAGAAAGAAAGAAAGAATGAATGAAAGCGTACTTGGACAAAAGCGTACGGAGAAGCTTCTTTTTCCAAGGCTCGGAGAAACGGATCTCGCGGTTTATGGCACTTCGGAAACGCCTCGTTTTAGAGCTGAACGAGGTCTATCAAGTTTCATGCATAAATTATACAGCTTCGCGCCGTACCGTGACTTACAGCTAAGATCCACATTTCCCACGATCATTCGTGGTGCTGGATCGCCAGTTAAGAGGCAGGAAACTATAATGGCACGGCCGTTCAGCTCGAACGACTGTCGGTTAACATCGACGGGGTGTCTCGTGCAGAGAGCACTAAGAGAGAAGAGAAGAAAATAAAGAGAGAGAGAGAGAGAGAGAGAGAGAGAGAGAAAGAAAGAAAAGCAGCCTGACAAATGACCGACGGTCCCGCGGGCACAATGTAAAAACAGTTGCAACGACCCTCACTCACTCTCTCTCTCTCTCTCTCTCTCTCTTTCCTCTCCTTCTTTTTCTCTTTCCCTTTTTATTTTTCTTTTCTTTCTCCGTTTTTTCCATCTTCCTTTCTCTCTTCCTCTACGTCGGACTACGGGTTCATTCATTTTCCCATTCGGCTTCGCCATTTTCTACGCATTCTGCAATCACCATGGAGACGCCCACCGCGGGTGATTATAGTCGGTAGGAGCTAAAGCCTCCCTTAATTAACGCGGACTTAAGCCGTTCTCGTGACAAGCGGCGCACGCCACAGCACGGTACTGGCGCGTCGCTCGCCGAGTTTCTCGCTAAAGAAGAGAGCACCTCTTGTCTCTCTGTACGCTTGCTTTTCTCTTTCGCTCGGCCTTTCCTTTGTTTTTCTACAAACAAACTACCATCAGTCTCAACCAGCTGCATTCTCTTTATCAACTCGGCCTTGTCACGAGTTTGCTACGTTCGAGAGATATTCGCGATAACGTGTAAATATAGCAACAGTACGATATCTACAAAGCAAATATCAGCTGAAATTTAGATTTCTCTTAGGTATAGAATATTTATTAGACGAGGTCTATCTAATTGCTATCGGTGTTTCCTTAAAAAGAGAAAGAAAAAGAAAGAAGGAAGAAAAAAGATGGAACACACGCAATTTGTTTCTTTACCAAATAAACTGTCAGATTGTTATTTGTTGACGATTGATTTGACTAATTGCATTTCACGTAAAATATTGAAATAAATCATCCTAAAATCAATCTCCAATGTACATCGTATTTTTATTCTCTTTATAATCGTGAAATTCGAGAAATAAACGCACGAATAAAATGCAAACATGGAAATCGCTATTTGCGAGTATTATTTTCGTACATTACAAATGTAACGTCCTTTTCAAACTTTAATAAAGGCTGCGTTACGGATATTGAGTTACCGGAAACGAGTTAGCTGCTCACGTTTCGAAGCTTCGATTAGAGGGTTGAAAGAAATGCGTTCAGAAACTTTTGGTGAATTCAGACAATGATTTAATAATAGATGAATGGTTGTATCTACATATACGTACGTATGCGTTCGTGTATAATGTTCGATGGCATACAGTGCCTCGTAATTTCCTGCACTCGCAGCCTTCTCAAAATCAAATTGCATTCGCGACAGTAGTTGAGTTAAGCCGGCGTAGTTATCTCCGATCGTACTTGCATATGCAGTTTCGATGTTACACAGAACTGGGATGAAATATCGCTAGATATCGCTATTATCGTGAGTAAGCTTCGAATATCGGCGAAGGATGCTCTCAACGTTGATGAAACGTCCTATCGTTCATCTTTTTTCATTCATTTGATCCCGATTTAATTTTCGTTAAATCGCGAGCATTATCGTCGTTCTTACCGAGTTTTCACGGAGCGATATTTTAAAACTATGTCTTTCGTTTTAATCCCCAAACAATTCGACGTAATTACAAAATATAAACGAGTTTACGTATGTAGATATAAAAGGACAGATAAACGTAGAAGAAAATTTACTTATGGAAATTTACTTAGGGAAAATAGTGAACTATCGTCGAAAATTGATACGCCCGAGTAAAAGAGATAAATGGATTTTTCAGTTTTTGTCTCATTCAAAAAAAAAAAAAAACTAGTAGTAGCCTCCGTTTCATGTTTCATGATTAATTGAATGTTTGTCACAAACGAGGTTCATTCTAATTTTACTCTGTTGAAAATTATATCATTTATCCCTACGATCGAGGGCGTTACTCTTTTCAGAAAAAGTCTCGTTAGTGAAATTTTAATGGATATAGGTTATCATCTAGATCTCGCTTCTCTTCTTCTTTCTTTCTTCTTTCTCTTTCTCTTATCTTCTCCGTTGAACAGGAAAAACTGCTCATATTATACGGATATCGCAAACGTTACCGTATAATATAGGAAAACCTTTGGCTACCGAATGCAAAAGATCTCTTTCTTTTTTTCTTTTTTTTTATTCCTACGTTTCCTTGATGAAAGAGCATATATAGTGCCAACTTTCTTTTACCTCTTTCCATTTTCAAAGACCTGGATTGCCTGTGAAAAGGTAAGACTTAAAAAACTTTTCGTCAAGGCAACTTGTATTTTACGTATTAAAAGAAGCCTTGGTATCGTAATGCTTTTTAAAGTCAATACGACGAGTACTTATACTACTTTTGGCAATTAAGATCAGGAGGAGTAACGGAATATAAAGAAATGTATTATAGCTTAAGTTCGAGTGTGGTTAATGAAAAAGTCGAAAGACTTGGCAACTTTATAAAGATATCCGTTCTCTCTCTCTCATTTTTCTTTCTTTTTCCTTCTGTTTGAAACAAAAAATTTATTTCCTTCAAAAGAAAGCAAAGGGAATCGACTTATCCAATCGTTCGTTACTTAAATTACGCGTTTTTCCATGGATCTAAAGATTTTTTCTCAGGATGATTGAAATATGATCGCATTCCTTGAGAGAGTCGAACGATTGAAACATGCCCTTTCATAAATCCGAAGTATCGCTCGTTATAACAGTGATCGAAGAAGAGAATTACAAAATGCTGGCGAGAGGTAGCCGGGAATTTGGAGGTTGCTTTCGAATTCCGGAGAAGGTCAAAATAGTACAAAGGGAGATAGAGAGATAGCGAGATAGACAGATAGATAGAAGAGAGAGAGAGAAAGAGGGAGAGATAGCAAGAGAGCGAATTTGAATCGTACGCACGCCTACCCTTGGGAATTTATCAAAGGGGAAACGTAGGGAAAACTAACGTGGCAATATACCACCACTGAGTCTACGTATACATACATAGGTGTACAATGGTAGACCACAGATGTGCATGCAGTAAAATATGTGTGTTGCACACTGGTAGCCGCTAAGCTAACGTTCCAAGGTCTCCTAGGAATTAGATCCCAATGGTGGTATGCTTGAAGCAGTTTCGAACGAGTCAGCTCTGATCGTTCGACATCTCGTAAGCGTGAATTACAAGGAAAATAAATCCGTAGGAGATTCGTGCAGTGTTCTTAATAGTCGGACGAGTAACAATGAGGGAAAGAGAGAGAAAGATTCTAGAGATGAAACCGATCGAACAGGATGCCTCAGGGAACGGGAATACAACGACGATGTCATCGTGTTTCTAAATATTGTTGAGGAAGAATAAGAGAGAGAACATTCGTTATATGCTTCGAGTGCAATCACGTGAATTGCATAATCTCGGCTGAAATTTATTTATCGTCCTTATAAAGATTCTTTTTTAAAGTCTTGCTAATTGTTCGCGTGCTAATAATGCACATGACCTCTTCTAAAGGCTTGAACCTTGCGTTGAATCTACGTTATTCATCGCGATTCGATGCAAGTTAACATCGTACGAGGTAGGACGTTAATTAGAACGATGAATGATGGAAATACAACTCGCAAAGAATGACGTAGCTTTCGAGTGGATAAGAAACATATCGCCGTTTATTAAGTCGTTTATATTCCCTTTTCATTGTGTGAAAATAAAAAAGAACGATCCGCGATAAAACTGTATCGTTCGGGAAGTTGATCGTTAATCATGTTTAAATTTTACAATGCGGAATTAGCTTTAACATTAGCGTGATTTTGTAATTTGTATTGTCGATGCATTTGTTAGATCGTTTTAAACGGATAAGGTTTAATAAAAGAAGATCAAAGTTCGGTGACATATAATTGAATAACGTTGAACAAACTGAATTTTACGGGTGTTATTTATGAATTTGCGAAAAGAGTAAAACGGAAAGAATCTCTTCCGGAAGAAATTTCAACAAAAATAAAGGACGAAATGTAATTACGCTTAACGGATATCGTTCAACATTCGATTGTAGTACATGTAATAGATCCTGAAAAGAAAGAAGAAAACAAAAAGTAGCAAAAAGAGAAAAAAGGGAAAGAGGGTGCCGATGAAACTCAGAGCGTTGAGAAGCTGAAAGTCTTGCACGGGCGACGTGGTGGTGGCCACCGGCACCGAGCAAACACATAAAGCGAATTAATGAGGCTCCGTGCGTGGAGTGGCGCACTTGTAAGCTACGCGACTTGAATAATGGATGGGCTGACAAGACACGCCCGGCGATATAGCGACGTTCTTTACCGTCGTCTCGAATCGGCCCACCCTTCGTGTCGTGGATCTTTCCTTCCTTCCTTCCTTCCTTCCTTCCTTTCTTACTTCGTCCTTTAGAAGATTCTAGTCGGTATAATATAAAAATCACTAGCTGACAGAAATCATTACGACGATAACTAAAAGATATTTTATGACTTAAACTTATTTTCTCAAGCACTTATGACAGTCGCATCAAGGGACCTTTCTTAAGTGCGCCCTTCTTTTTTTATCTGTCATAAGTATCGCTGGTCATAACTTACAGCGATAAACGTTATCTTACAGTTCCACGTCCTTCATTTTTTTTTGAAGAGTGTACGCGTAAAACATGGAAGAAATGTAAGTAGCGAAAATTAGATGAAAGAATTATGTCGTTTATCTTCTTGTTCGGTGACTGACGATGTTTGCGAGAACTTTCTAACGAAAGTCGAGCGAGAAAGATTATAAACGAAGTAATCCGATTCTATCAAGCCTGTTAGCGCATACGGTTATCATCGTTCAGGCGTTTCAAATAGTACACGTGATGTGGAGATTTTTGAATGAACCATGGGATGCAGATGTAAAAGGTGTTTGGTTGCGTGCCGTGCCAATGGCATACGATACCTATGCGTTATCGCATTACACGCCGATTTCAAGTCTTTCACTAGACGTATTTGTAAAACTAAATAATCCGTTTGTTCTCACTCTTTCTCTCTCTCTCTCTCTCTCTCTTTCCCTGTTTAGAACAAATACGGTTCGCACTTCTTCTCTTAAAGACTATGAGTGATAGAGTTATGAATTCTTTGTATAAATGTTAAAATATGTATGCTTATAAAAGAACAAGTAAATATATATTTTCCATACGAATATATATGTATCTGTGATTGAGATCTATACATTCTTAATTCGATCTATCTATCTTTATAAAAAGAATCCTCTCTTATTAAGAGTGCCCGAAAGAAAGTGAGAAAAGAATGGCAGGATAACTTGGAGTGGGATAAACGAGAAAGCAGAGATATCGAGAATATCGAATTCCGCGAATTCACTTAATGGGCATCTCGTGTTCGGAGCTGAAGAAGATCGTCAAGGACGAAAATGGTCGAACGTGGCTCAAGATGAAGTAACGGATAGTGTCTTGAAGTTATTTAATTAAAGAAAGACTGGAGTAGAGTCAGGAATGGGATATGGGAGTGAAAGAGGCCACCGGAAAAGCGAGGAACGGGGAGTTGTAGATAGGATCGTATAAGTATATAGGAGAAGAAGCGAGAGAGAGAGGGAGAGAGAGAGAGAGAGAGAGAAAGAGAAAGAGAGAAGGAAAGAGAAAAGGAAGAGCAAAGCGAAGGTCCCGGTGAAACTATTCTGCCTGTTTCCGTTAGAAGGAGGTACTTCGAAGGGCTTCGAGGGTGCGACGCGTAATGATAAATGAGATTCGAATCATTAATTAAGAGAGGGACGTCTGCTCGGGATTCATCGCGTCGTTCTCTTCGTCCTTTCGTCTCGCAGTTCGCGTCTCGCTTTTACTCATGTTGATAGCTGTCACCTTGGATTTCGTTCGCGATACCCTTATCAACTTTGCTCTATTATCGCGTCTCTAGGGTGGCTAGCGTTTATCGAACTCTTTGTTGGTTCGACTTGAACTTCTTTCGAGAGAAGGAATTACTTTGTGATTCATTTCGTGAAAGATTCGTTAGTTTGTTCTCGTAAATCTGAAGGAAAAGAAAGAGAAAGAAAGAAAGAAAAACAGAGAGAAAGAGAGAGACACAGAGAGAAAAGAGATAGATAAAGAAGGAAAGAAAGCAAGAAGAAATAAGAGGAGAAGAGTTGGACGAAAAAATTTTTCGGTCGAAACGACCGTGTAATCTCGTTAACTTGGTCGCTTCTGTCCGTTCTGTATCTCCATTTTCATTTCTCTTCTTCTTTATTTAGCTCGTTCGGTTCCATTTCATGCGAATGGTCGTTGCACGCTTAGCAATGGCGCGACGTTTCCGCGTTCGCATCTCTTTCATCCTCGAAAACATGCCCCTCTCTCATACCTCTTCACGCGGTAGCCTCGACGCGTCACGGGAATTTGAATGAATTTTCCTATTTTCGACAATATAACGGCGAACCGTATAAACACCTAGGTACCTACAGAGTGTACGGTAATCTCTGAAACACGAGTGCACGCTCATGTTAGTTTGTGTGGAACGTGCTCGAAATTGGCAGGAGTCATAGTATTCCCTTCTTTTTCCAAGCGCGCTGTCGCCGATCCCCGATGTCCTGTGTCGTTCTCGGCATAAATTCGAAAATGGTGTGGAACTTCGCTCTCTCGCGAAAGGACATCGATATTTTCTTTCTCGCTTTTTTTTTCTCTTCTTTCCCTATATTTTTTGTACTTTTTCTTCTTTTATTTTCTTTTTTTCATTCTTTCTTGCTTTCTTTTTTTTTTTGCTAAATTTCCTTCTTTCCAGTGAGCACAAACGACGTTGTAACGAACCGTGAAAATGTTCGCAATAAAGAGACCTGTCTCATTTTTTTTTCTTTTTTTTTTCCTTTTTTTTTTTTATTATATCGAAGCTCAAAGCGAACGTGTTCATACTCGTTAATAATTGTAACGAACATTATATTGTTTCCCTTGTTCGCCTATCTACGTGTGTACATACGTATGTACATAACCAAACGCTCGTGGATATTAATGTCGCCTTCACTCGCGAAGTGCATTTTAATTTGATGCAGCACGCGATCCTGTTACGGTGCCGTAACGCAACGCCTATAATCGGCAGGAACGGCCGACGATTCTGTCGCGGTAATTATGGCGAAATATGCGAAATCCATTATTAACGCTAGTGAATTTTGGTCATATTCCCCACACGTTCCTGTCCTTAGTCGCTATTTATTCTCGCTAAAAATATAACTATCGCTTTATGATCGACGAAGTACGTAAATATTTAATTTTCATGGGCGTACGATGTCGTAATGATTTCGAGATATTAATTCGTTTGACTCGTATCTCTAAAATATGCGTGTTCGTATTTCTGTCTTAAAGTTTCGTTGTCAATGGTCTAAGTCGCTATGTGTGTTCGACTGAAGGGATTTATTGAGATCTGTCTATGGGTTATCGTCGTTTCGTGAAAATGAAGCTTGGAAACATGTTTTCAAAGCTTGCAATCGTATGGGTGTTTCCAAGCTAGGCGAACGTAAACGGTTTAACATGGATTTACTTCATCCGACGTGATATTAGTTCTTTTTCAGACGATCTGCTTTTCAATTACGTTTCCTTTGATGACTCATTACTTTTTCTAAAACATGTACGTATTATTATTTGTAAGTTCGTCCGTGTGTGTATAGATATTTACATGTTGATGCTCATATGCGTACTTTTTGTCCTTGCCATTTGCGTTGTAAATCGTGAGTTCAGTTTTTTCAAGTCGATCTCTTCGCGTCATAGACAACATCACGCTTCTGGCCATTCGTTTCGTTTTTTGATAAATGCTGGAGTGAAGCACAGAAAAAAATATATAAATATACATATACATATACATATACATATACATACACACACACACACACGTGAAAATAGGCAGAGGATTACGCGTAACGTAACCGTTATTATTTAAATTACAAAGTGGAACACAAAAAAAGGCTACTATAAAAATGATGCGACTGCTCGTTGAACCGTTTTTGTTTAAAATATCTATGTTTAAAAAAAAAGTGAAAGAGAAAGAAAGAGAGGAATAGACACGTCTTCCGTTGTTAGAGCAGATTGCTTGCTCGTTTTTTCCACGGTTTACATTTCATCCGAGCAATGCGCGATGTTTGAGCGACGTTCTCATAACTGCCGCCGTTGTTGAGTCATGCGACTAATAAATATTTTTCGTTGCAGTATGATAAATATAGTAGCACAGTTATGACGTCTAATGGACATCGGAAATGAAATTCTCGACATTTCTTCTAGTCGTATGCATTTTCGTGGACACCGACGATAAGTCTTTCGTTGGAAAATACCTTCGAAAGATAATTTTCTTTCTTTGGATCGACGATGTTCGTCTCTTTTCAAGGATAACATGCTTTTTTCATTCTATTTACGTATCTCGTGGTCTCAAACAACGCGATTTATTCGATCGTGCTTATAAAATGTATTGATTTGTCTGATAAACAAATTTTACGCTTGACTTGTTGGTTTTGCAGATTTGCTTTAGAAATAAAAAGTTTTATGTTCATTGAATATTCCCCTCTAAATATTTAACTATTGGATCGATAAAATTATTTGATAATTACATTTAAATCTATTTAGATGGTCGATTCGAAATTAATCTAATAATTTTGCTAAATAATTCTTATTCGTGTGGCGTGTGTATTTACAATAAATTGACTATAAAGAATACATTAACTATTGTAAAGTAGAAAAATATATATCGTATTATTTCGATGATATCGATCTTCGTAGATAAAAAGAAAGAGAATGTTTTCCTCTTTAAAACGATTTTTTTCTCGAGTATCTGTGCCTTTTGACTTCGAAAATATCGGCCTGTTGACTTCTAGTCACCCCAATTGAGCGTTTAAATTTCATAAATTTGTATATTAAGGTCACTGTGTTCACACACCGTAATGCACTCTTTTTAAAAGAATTATGCAGACCAATGAATCAATATAAAACACGTTTAGTTTTTAGATGAGAATATCTTGGAGATTAAAAGTCACAGAGCCTTCGAACAGAAGCTATTTTAAAAACTAGACTTTTCTTTATTTTACCAATATGTTATAAATCAAATCGTTATAAATTATTTTTATATTTAATCTTTTGTTATTCCTTCTTTATTATTATCATATATATTTTCAATATAAATATAAATATTGCATATTTTATATATATATATATATATATATATATATATATACATATATACGTATATACATACATACACATACATACACACACACACATATATATGTATGTATATATATTATAATACGTAAAATAATACATGACACATGAAAAGAAGATAGAGTACCACTAATGCATGTCATTGCTTTTCATTCAGTATATCCGCGTGTATTTTTTTCAAAAAGTTCTCTTTGCGAAGCGCTAGAAAAAAGGGAAGGATTTCAATCAAACGTCCACTCGATGAAAATCACGTCAAACGTGTATATACGATTTGAACGATACTCGATGCTTATTATGTTTCCGTAATTCGGCTCGTCACTTCGATCGGTGAACATTCACCCGCGTAAAATTTTAACGAGCCACCTGCACGGTCCACCGTTGTCACCGTTCGTTTATCGTAGAAGGGCCTCTCGAATTTGCGTATTATAACGCGCGTGAGCAATTTTCAATTTTCCTTCTTTCGTGTAAAGCACGCACTCACTACTATCTGTGTAACCCGTAATCGTAATAAACGAGCGGAGTACCTTCGCGATACTCATTAACATTCTGCTTCCCATAAATCATGCGATAGCTATTACCGTTACGATCTGTAGTTAATTATATCCATCGCGTCGCAATTACTCGACGTTGGCGTTGTAACTGCGAGCACCGGGCGCTGCTCCATTTTCGCATTGAGCGCACAATGGCAGCACGACCGAAAGGGGTATGTGTCACTCCGACTCGGTATTTCACAGTTGCTGCCGCCGCGCAGTTACCGGTCCATTCTTTTTTTTCTCCCGTTTTTTCCACCTCCCTCGTATTTCCCTCGATAAATATCGACAAAATAAAAAATGACGGCCTCGAGCGGTATCGCGGCGTAAGATCGATTTCGATTTTTTCCTCGAATCCCACGCTCATCGGCGTCCAATTTTCCGACGAGCCGGTAACGTTCCTATGGCGAGATCGTTATTGTTTTATCGTCGAAGTCGTTCCAATAAATTATTTTCAACGATCGACGTTTCGTACGTGAAAACGATTGCCTCGAAACATCGACCTATGAAGTTTCTTGTCTTTATGGTGCCTATACGCTGAACTTTTCAAGGATCTTATTATCGAGGCGATCGAATAAACAAATAAATATCTTCGATACATTTGCCGAACTCTTTTCGAAGTACATGTATATATATGTATATGTTCTACCATTAAGAAACTCCGCCTCGTGTCGGTGAATTGAACTCTATCGAGAGCAACCAACGCTTGTCGAAGGGTCGTTCGTCGCAGGTTAAAGGTGAGTTTAAGTTAGGTTCGTAAGAGTATCTCTTATCGGTTTCTCCGAGTAGGGAGTCTACTCACGTCGCTCTTATCTTTCTCATTCCCAGTTTCCCAAGAATCAGACTTATAACTTCCTTCAACATAGACATGCACACATAACAGATAGGTACACGTGCAAGCGTAACACCGTATTATCATAAAATCATAATGAAGCTGACAACAGATATACTTACATATGCGAATTGTTACTATCGATTTTGTCGTTTTGTTACAACCCTTTCGGTTGTTTCCGTTCTCGAGGGTTCTTCCCCTTTTCTTTTTCTTTTTCATTGCGTTCTGGATCGATAATGTTTTCTGTTATATTCGATGTGAAGTAAACTGTCCTGTATCTATAGAAACACACAGATTAAGTATATTTTGCTGAAGTATAAAACTTGACAAAACGGTAAACTCCCGTTAATCAGAAAATTCAGAGTAACACGAGTAAGCTTCGTTGAAAAACGAGAAAAATCGCATTCGTTAAACAAATTGGCTTGGTGGACGTAATTTCCTACGAGGTGAGTACCAACGAGTACTCGTCGAAACGACTAGGAGTACTACTTTCTCTGGAACTTCGAAAAAGTCAAGCAACTGCAGCGAAAGTTTTTCAAAGTTGACGTAGCGTTTGAATCGATGTAGAGTAAGAACGAAGGAGATTGAAATAGCCTCGTTTCGTATCTCTATCGTCGATTCTTCCTTTTTCTTTTTCTTCTTTCTTTATTTGACTCGTGTCTTTTCGTTGCTTCGTGCTGGGAGAGTCACGTCCGATGTTCTATATTATTTCTTTCGGTCAACGAACGATCACGAAATCAACGCGCGACTTTTCGAAAGAAAAAGGACATTGTGGTCTTCCTGGTTAAAGTTCGAAACGGGGAAGTTACATTAGCGCCGCAAGGGTCAGGGCAAAGAAGGCAAAAAGAAAGAGGAAAGAAAGAAAAGATAAAGGAAACAAAAAGGAAAGATTGAAAAAGATAGAGTTCGCCTCACTCGATGTGGTATCGTAAATAGGTTAAATTCGTTCTTCGTGATTATTAAAACGAAGCGAGACCTTGCTCGAGAAGTATGTTCTAGAACGTCTTTGCACCGTGAACTATTCTTTTTTTCTGCATTTTTAATCTCTCTTAAACTTATTTGACTTGTTCTCTTACGTACCTCCTTTGCGTCGTCATAACAACCATAAAAAACTAATTACTTCACGAAATTTTCGCATTTTTACTCCTTTTTCCTCTCGTAATTCTTCGTTTATACGCCGTTCCACACTGGTTTCGATTTAATAAATGCTCTCTTTGCTTTACTCGACTAATACGTAATTTCTGATATTGGTGTTTTCTTTCCTTCTTTTTTTTTCTATTTTGTAAAAATATATCGAGGGTGATATTTTCTTGGTGTTTATGTTTTTCGAAATATTTTCCATGCTATTTCTCGAGAAAATTAGTGGTGGTTGATGGTAAATTATAGTTGCCGTTGGATTTCTCGGTTAATTCACAAACATTTTGTAAGATTAATTTTGT
This sequence comes from Vespula vulgaris, assembly GCF_905475345.1. Classification (NCBI taxonomy): domain Eukaryota; kingdom Metazoa; phylum Arthropoda; class Insecta; order Hymenoptera; family Vespidae; genus Vespula; species Vespula vulgaris. Next base: position 14,190,700 of record NC_066587.1, read on the forward strand.
CTCCGTGAGATAGCAGGAAAAGGGGTAGAATCGCAAGACGTACGAAACCTTTTGGGCACGGAAACTCCGTAACTCGCCCGTAGAATTCGAAAGTTTTGATTGCACTTCTGCTTCCTACGACGAAATTGATTTAGAAGTTTCGTTGGACGCGAAACATCGTGGATGCTGCGGAATATCGTTGAGATGCGTCGACGAAGACGAAGACAACGAAGACGAAGATAACAACGGCAACGATCACTACGCTTGTTTCTTTGAACAGATCATTTTTTCATTCATATATAATATCGCTACTTTCGACGTTCATAAATTTTCTTGTTTTTGTTCCAGGCCTTAGACAACGTGCGAGCACCACGGATTCTCCGAGAACCGGTAAGTGTACAAGGAAATCGAAATTCTCCATTAAAGTCTCGTTTCCATGCTTTGTGAAAATATTTGAGAAGGAAAACATCTCTCAAATGGGCTCGAAAATATTTACGAGATTTTCTTTCTTCTATCGCGTACATTTGCTTTCATTAAATATTTATTATTGTTCATCGGATATTCATACAAATATATCTGCCAACCAATGGTACGATAGATAATTAACAAAGCAAAACCAACGTATAATAAACTTGAATAGATAAAGATACATAATGCTTAGCGCTTTTGATCATATCGTTATATGTGCATATAATATATATATATGTATATATGTACATATGTATATATATATATATATATATATATATATGTACATACATACATACATACACACACACACACACATATATATATATATATATTCATAAATATCAGTCACAAGGTAGCTGGAACGCTGTTTAATTATTTATACGCTTGCATAACTGAGGTCACATTGGACACAGAAGCTTTCTATTGACACGAAACCATCGAAATTGCATTCGATGTTGATGATGCGAATAATATCCTCGATTGGATATCCAGCGTGCTTCAGCGAATCATTAGTATAATTGGCATAGGCCTGCGTGTATAAACTGTTGTGTAGTCGAAACAGCGCTTTTCGTCGATTAACGAGACCATTTTATAAAGCCTAGTTGGACGGGCAACGGGCAAACGAGTCCAGTGTCGTTAATTTATCTGGAAATACGGCGAAACGAAGATGTTAAAGCACAATTATGCGACTAATAAATTGTCGGCTCGTTCGAGCTAGCAATGAACGAGAATGGGAGAGAGGAAAGGGAGCTTTTAGTTGGTCCGTGGGTTCGTGAACGCGTTCGTAGCCGCTCGCACGATTCGATGCATCAACGAACGGGAGCAAAACGCGCGCCGGCAGTTGGCAGTTGACGAATATCTAAATTTCCGCGATGCACGCTCGACCGTAATGTGGGCTGTGGCCTTTTAAGCCATTCATGCATCACAATTTGATGCCATGCAGTAAAAACACTCCCCCTTCGAGTCTCCACCTTCCTCCGTTCTCTTCCATCCCCTCTCCTCTTCCTCTATTTCGTCCATCAGCGTTCGCCCTGTGGCCGCACGGCAGGCCGCGCCATACTACCGCACACCAACGAAATACGTTCCACGCGTTTGAGAGAGGCTTTTGCGAGATTTCGATATCTCTCACAAAATTGTATTGTACATATCTACGTATGCGTATCCGCGTGTGCGAATAAAAGCCGATTGTTTTAGTGCACCTAAGTGTACCTACCAAATCTTTTTTCCGTTCGTGTAAAACGCCACGTTAACGTACCTACGTATGTATGTTAACGTATACGATGGTGTTCCTCTTTGTGCGCGTTAGGCCGTATCAAGCGATAAAACATATACGCGTTGCTGCTACTGAATTCACCGGCCAACGAACGACGAAAGCTTTTATTCGATCCAAGGACGACGATTGTATTTTAAAAGTACTCGTGCTATAGTAATACGTAAAGCAGAAATCATCGTATGCTCTTTAAAATCGCCTGACTTTTTTTTTTTTTCTTTATTCTCAGGTCGGACGACGAAATTATTACTAGAATCGTGTATGAGTACGAATCGATTGATACTTGTAGGTTAGTTAATTTAACAAAACGAACGATCATTTTCCGATCGTACTATTTATTTATGTAGAATGACTGAGAAATTTTTCACACCGCGATTAATCGCGTTATCGTAACGATTTATCGTTTGAAAAACTACTCGGGTTACCACACCGGGAAAAACGTAAGCGAATTTTGGCACGCGCCAACGGCTCCCGAACGTTTCACTTCGGCTGGGAAACTCTTTGCAAATATTTGTACTAGCTCCGCGTGGACTATCGGAAAAGTTGGTGCGAAAGTTCTCTTTAACATCGCTTTGAATTTGAAACGAGCTTTGCGATAGTGACCGAAAGGAAAAATTTCTTGTTTCGTGGATCTGACCTTTTATCCGCGTTGTTCCTTTCACGAATCTCTTCAAAGAAATTGTACGTATCTAAAGTATTGATTATTTTGTTTATGTTTCTCGTTTCGTCTGTCTGACCTTTTATCCGCGTTGTTCCTTTCACGAATGTTTTCGAAGAAATTTTACGTATCTAAGGTATTGATTATTTTGTTTATGTATTCTCTCTCTCTCTTCTTTGTTGTCATAGCTTAAACCTTTTAAACAGAGTCAAATGTTCTTTTGTGTTTATCGTAGGCTAACAATTAGTTAACCGCTTATTCCACCTTCGAGTTCTTGAAACACCTTTTAGTTCGAACGAATCTTTCGATGCGTGCACACCGAACGCAGGTATATTCCAAACAAACTTCTATTTTCCGCACAACGTAGATCTTTAATTATAAATTTCAAGTGTTACTCCAAAGTCACGTACTCCATCTCGAGAGATTAAGTCAACCAGTTCGATTTTCGAGTCTTCAAAAAGCATGCACTACTACTATTACTACACTACTACGATACTACCGATCGACGTTCGGGACTCCATACAAGCGTTGTACTTTCGCAAAACTCTCTTCTCGTTCTCTATTATTTCTACGATATACGCGCGTAGCCGAGTGTGATCATTACTCGTGCGCTCTTTAAAGAATAATATTGACGGTAGAGTCTGGTTTCCTAGTACGCCACATCATAGCTACGTATCTCAAAACGTGTTATTGCCATCCATAGCGACTTGTATAATACTCTACGACTAGACGAGAAAGCGTGCTGGCGACAGCCTTTATAAGAACTTACTCGCTCGAAATATTTCACAGTATTTCTGTTCCCGCTGTTATATTTCGTAATTTATATTATTTTTCATTGCGAAGAGAAAAAGAGAAGAAATTGGACGAGATTTCACGAGGGACACCAAAAATTTATTTCTACGTATGTATATTCAAGTATTATTGTTAATAAAACATAGTATAAAGTCGTAAATAAAGAAAAATCCGTATCGATGTAACCACGAGAAAACAAAGATGCCGTGTGTATACTATTGATAACTGCGATGAATAAAAGCGAATTCTTATACGTACGTAATATATATATATAGCGAGAAAGAGAGAGGGGGGGGAGAAAGAGAGAGAGAGGGAGAGAGAGAGGAATCGCACGTATCGTAATACAGAGAACGAAATAAAAAGAGAGTAACTCAATGAAACACGTATGTTACTCCATGTTTCTATTCGTATCATGATCTTTTTTCTTCTGCTATTTGTTATTGTACTAGTTGATTTCGACGTATTTTGTATTTTTTATTATTTATTATTTTTTTTTATTTCTTTCTATCGAGAGATCGATATTCCAAAAAAATACCTGTAGTAGAAAAGTAATATTCCCTTACTATAAAATTAATAATAAGATTCGAGTATTACGTTATCAATGAACCAAATGTTAGTTTCCCTTTTTCTCTTTCACTTTGATTCACTTTTGATCGATTTGTACTTTGATCGATTTACGGTAAAATGTAGATAACGTATTTCCTCGGGGAATGGGTCACCTCGCAATATTTGATGAGAGTTGGTACCTCCTCCATCTAAGTCGTTTTCATTTTCATCAAAGGGATTTTCAAATGTCTTACGGAGAGTGTACTTTGTAGAGGAATAAAGTTTGTATAATACACATTTCAAAGATGTTAAATAAGCTCGGGATGTGGATGAACGTATACCCGAACTATGTTAATTATTATTGAGAGTTCTTTCATTTTTATGACACCAAAACTATATTTATCAACCGATACGAAACGAACGAGAGAAAACGAACGAAAACGAACGAAAACATTGATGGATTGGAGATATTAAACTACGCTGTTATATTATACATTCGAGAGATTTAGATTGATGATTTTAATTAAATGCTTATATCTTTGGTAAGTAAACAAAGAGAAAATATACGTAGGTATAAACAAATATTAAATAAATTAGAAATACGAAGAATATGTATTATGTATACGATATACGTAGCTAGGTCATTCGAGAAAATACAAACGGAAAAAGAAGTATAAACAATAGAATCAAATTTACGGAAAGCTTTGCGTTAGTTATGTAACGAAATTTGGACACGACGTAGTTTACCAATGAGAATCCGACTAACGTGAATGGTCGACCGCACGTATTGAGAACTCGATGCAGAACGACCGAAGTACGAGTATTTATCGTTGGACTCGATTCGACGATCGATGCGTGTGGAACGTCGTCGAAAGCTCCGACTTCCTCCTCTAGGTCAACCAATCCCACGTGCCCGAAGGAAAATTATGTTATCGCACGTACTGTTTCTCTTCGATAGATATATGCAGATACATAACTTGTTCGGGTATTCGCGAGCCTTGTCCTTTGCGTTTTCTCGAAAGACACGTAAAATCTGTTAGATCGGTACTCGGTGCGAATGAATAGATTTATGAGGCCGAGAATAATGAAAACATATACACGTCAACATATATATATGCAGGTTGTTGCTAATTCACAGTTCGAATTTACAATACATATGTATGTACCATACCAACTTACAAAAGTTTAAATTATATCTCATTTGAGAGAGTGGGTTTCGTAGCGGCGCTTCATTTTTCGACGAGTCGCGAGTTTTCAGTGAAAACGCGCGGACAAGCAGTCCGTTGGGATTCACCAGGGTAGAAAACAGAGAAACGAAAATGGGAATTGCAGAAACACCGCGAATACGATACACGTACAACGTCAGAGATCTTAAACATCTGAATCTGTCGTTCATATCTAATTCTGCTTAGTGTACTGACCGAAATACGAGAGTGCTGTGACGCATCGCAACATCGCGAAAAGTTTAAATTATCTTGTCCGCCGGGGAGGAAAGCTCCTCGGGGAAACGACTCGGATTGGTCGAGTCTGATTAGTTCGGTGGTCCTGCACTCGTTTTATCCTCTCTTCCGTGGACGTTCCTCCACAGTTTGGTAACTACCGTGTAGTCGTTCAAGGAGGAAACGACTCTAAGGTGTTGCAATGACTTTCCTTTTGAACGAACTAACCGACGGAAACTGTGAAAACTACGGAAGGAAAGTCTTTCCTCCCTCTTCTCGACTATTATTCCTCTTCTTTTTCTAACTCACTAATTCTTTTCGTCTTTGAACAATTTCTTCTTCTTCTTCTCCTAGTTCGAGAAATCCTCGTCATCTTTTTCTATCACGAACGTGGCTCCACCTAACTCGTTTTCAACGTCGCATTGCTTTTCGTCGATCCGCTTAATCCTATCTCCCTCGTGACTTAGCTTCTAACAATTTTGCGCCTCCCAATTCTCTTAATGAGCGGCTAAGAGCTGTAGGAACACGTGGCTATTTTACTCGTAGCTCCTCCGAGACGGTGTGCTTAACTTAATCGATTTATGTGTATTCCTTACCTAGTGGACACACGACGATCGTTACGAAGGTACGCAATCTTGTTGAAGGTAGTAGCGTTAACCCAACGAATATCCGAGATGTCGAGAAATCTGTTTGGTTATTTTAAAGGGAGAAAGAGAAGGAGGAAGTGAGATTTTCCTCACAAAATTGGCCGTGTCCTCGAATGCGATGGTAATTTTGTTAAAAGTAATAACAAGATTGATTTCTCGTTTAATAATACATCGAAATAGGAAAATAATTCCTTGAATTGCTTTCTTTCTGTTTTATTTATTTTATTTTATTTATTTATTTTTTTTTTTAAGAGGTCATACTTTTAACGGCGTTACCATCGTAATTGTCATCGTTGCATTTGTATGAATGAAATGTTGACTGACTCGTCTAGAGATTTTCAATCTAATTTCGTTGAAAAGCTCGAGCATACGAGAGAACCTGATTTAACAAATCTGCACGGCGTATATACTTGTTATCTTATTAATTAGGTATACGCTTTTCTAGAAGGTACTTTACGAAATATTAAAACTTTTGACGTAACTTTTGTAATCTTTATCTTTTAAGCTCGCGATAAGTTTGTAAATGAGTTTTAGATGATAAATATTCTAACGTCTGAAGGATAATCATGTTTAGAAAAGTTCAGATATTCGATAAATTGCTATTCGGAGAGAAACGAAAAAATGAATGAGAAACATTCAAATGCAGGCCATCGCGTAACCGGAAAACAAAGATCAAAGAGAGGATATAATTTTTATTTTTTTTTTTGCTTCTCCATCTTTTTTTTTTGTTATTAAATCCCTATGGCAAAAAAGTTTGATGGTTAAATGCTCCGAATAGCTTTCATGAACGTATGTACAAGAGCGTTCGATTTCACTCTATCCGATAGTTACTACATTTATCGAAGGTTACCGTAACTACTCGGCTATTAAACTGTTCCATGTTATTTTATTTTTTGTTTGTTTTCTGTTTTCAGAGAATATAAAGATATCGGATAGGGTACTACTTTTGTGCCAACTCGCGTTACCTTATCGAATTTTTAAATCCATGGAAAGGACATTTTGCGAGGTAAATCGTATAAGATCCGAACGTAATATAAATTCGATCGTCTAGGAAAGCTGGAATTTTCTCGCTAAAAGCGTAATAAAGGATTCAAAGGTATTTCATAACGAACGCAAACTCATATTCCGTTAATTGCATACAATTTCGCTTTGGTACCAGCATCGTCTCGAGGAATCGTTTGCTCGAGAGAGTCGATTATACGTTCGCGTAGCTTTCGTCAAGGATGAAAGTTTCGCGATTTAAGATGGGTACGCACGTGTACTCGTAAGGACGAAGAAAAGGAGAACAAAGACGAAGGAAGAACGAATGAACGGAATCGTATCGAGTCGAAAACATGTATGGATGAGGCGCAAAGGAAGGCGAAATGTAGTTGTGTGTGTAGTACGACACGCCTAACTCGAAATCGAGGAAAGTTTGGTGGAAAAGGGAAACGCGATCCTAATTCGCATCCATAGAAAATGAACGTTCGATCTTAATTCGTGTAGATGCGGGTACCGTTGCTATCTCGCGAGACGACACGCGATATTTCGAGAAACTCCGCTAATTTGATTTGAACGTTATAATGTACGTATGAACGTGTGAGAGTTCCCAAGGTTCCTCGAGTCGAAGTAGAGACTAGTGTGTATCGTTCGACGGATGAGAGGGCTAGAGACGAAAGATGAAAGGTATGGGTGATGGGAAGGATGGGAAGAGAGCGTACGTAGAATCTCGCATCTCAATGTACGCGGATTATTGTGCGAAGGTTAGAATTTCACTCGAGTAGCGTCTATTGAAGTTTTGAAAAGTGAAGTGGAACGGTATTCTTCGTAATTTGATTTTCTACGGGACAAAATGCATTTTTTCCGTGTCAACACAGACACGTCCTTACGGTCGATATAACGGTGTATGTCTCGAAACCGCGTCGTGAAACCGCGTGTAGTCGGACGGAACTCGATTAACAAAGTGGCATGTCATCGTCGTCTTTCTTCGTCCCTCTCCCCATCTTCCTCTATATACGTATACACACACACACACATGTATATATCTCTTCCTCGAAAACGAAATCCGTTTAATACACTTATCTCTGGTACGGTACGTCGTCGTAGCGCATTTGAAATCGTTCTAATGCATTTATCTTTGCTTCCGCAGCTACGGAAAGCTTTTGCTTTCGAGGTTTGTCACGTTAATACGAAAGCAAAAGGCAAGGCCATATAAATCGCAGCGAGCATGTAATCTCATTCCCCGATACTGGAAATTGCATGCGAACTTCGTATGTACCACAGGGGAGAGATTACTCTGTTCCTTCTTGACGTATCACGATGCGCAAGAAAAAGATGCCACGTTATTTCGTATATGTATATCAACGTATCCTGTGTATCTACTTACTTTTGTGTGTCTCTGTGTGTGCGTGTGTGTGCCGTCTTTACGAGAACTCGTGAGATTTCTTCAAAAGGTCGTAGAGACCTCGTGGTTCTCTCTCTCTCTCTTTCTTCTTTCATCTCGAGAAGACTTCTTTGTACCTTCGAGTGGGTTCTCCCGACCTATCTTCGTTTTTCTCGTCTACTCTCATATCTGCGCGAATATGTCGATGTTCGAGTTTTCGAAGAGAAGAGCTACTTCGCGAGAAGTCTCCTCAAACCACCGCGAGTATCCGGAATACGGGATCGTTCGCTTCTCTTTTCATCATGGTCATGCAACGAACGTGTCCTTCTTTACTAGATGCTCATCGAAGAGTATTAAATAGAGAATAGTTACGATCGAAGGGATAAAGTAAAGAGTTTGAAGGAAAAAGAAAGAGGGAGAGAGAGAGAGAGAGAGAGAGAGAGAGAGAGAGAGAAAGAGATAAAATAAACGTGACGGACGAACTCATGAGTTAAAGGTGGACGAACAGTCGACACAACCGACCGGACTAATGGAGACAATTTATTATTTTCAACTTTCCAGCGAACCGTAATAGCAATTCGCCTTTCACGAGCCGCGTTTCATCTCTCTCTCTCTCTCTCTCTCTCTCTCTCTCTCTCTCTCTCTCTCTATCTCTCTTTGTTCCTCTCTCTCTCTCTCTCTTTCTCGTTCTCTCTTCGCGTCTGGGCGCGTAGAGTAAATGCCGTTGCATGTGATGGATCGTGGTGTCGGGAGAAGAGAGAAGGGGCGAAACGGGCTCGCAACAGCAGCAGCAGCGGTGTAGCAGCAGTAGCAGCAGCAGTAGCAACAGCACCAATACTGACACCGACCAAAATGAAATCGGCGGTGAGGATGCAGAGGATGACCGAAAGAGAGAGAGAAAGAGACAGACAGACAAAGAGAGTGAGCGAGAGAGAGAGAGAGAGAGAGAGAGAGAGAGAGAGAGAGAGAGAGAGTTGGATGGAAACCAACAGATTTCCAGTTCCGACACCGGCTTCGAAACAATTAGTTCGTCGCATTACCACTTCTAGTTCGACTACTACCGTAGACTTGCAACGGTTCATTAATGAATCGGTTGAGAAAATTATCATGGATCTTCGCCCCGTCTTCACAGATTCTACAGTTTTACTAATTATTTATATTAGTTAGGAAAATATAAATGATAGCTAATACGTTGATCCTCGTAGTCGATGATGCGTGTATCAACTGTTCATCGCGTTTCGATTTAGAAATTGCAAATGGTTTCGCAGATTCTCCGATTTCACTAGGAATCTGATTAGTTTGATCGGCCAATGGAACGGTACGATTAACATCTCGATCGTTCTTTCGATCGATTACTCGCTGTATCTTTTATCGATTTCATAAACGTTCTGTTTTCTCTCCGAAATTTATTGCCGTCGTTTAAAAACGCATATAGGTATATCTATACTGGAAAAACTCCATTAGGTAGATCATGAAATTCAACGTTGATGGAATTCCGATATCTAATTATGAACGTTTTATCGAAATGAATGTTTGGTGATGAATGATTCGAATTGCACGATTAAACGACGAATGGGGTAGCTACGAGGAAATTCGTTTTTCGTTGTATAACTTTGTTTACAAATATCGAACGATTTTTATTTTTACACTCTCGTTATTGTTGTTATTATCGTAGTCGTTCATAACAAGAAGAACATGCGAAGTAGTTACGCGCCGATCGGTCGTATATATGCGAAGTTTAGTTAAAATCTCTATTCATCTTACCAAATACGTAATAAGTTACAATTAACATTCGACTGACGTGCGTACATCATTGGGTCGATTTATTCACGCGAATTAATCATAGTTTGTAGAATGAACAGGCGCAACATTTTTCTTCCATTCTATTTTCTTTTATAATACATTGATAATTTGTCAATTAACAGTGTTACGAATGAACCAGACATTTTGACTGCCAGTTTCGATCGAGACGTATCTGTATATGTAGTATCCATTATATCGATCGTTATACTATTTTGTCGACCATAGAAACCTGAAAAAGGATATTTTTCGAATTTAACCAACCAAACCCCGGGAACTTTGTACTAAAGCCGTTTGGAAATGATTTCGTTGATAACCAGCGTGTTCGGGTTTTACGTTATGCAAAACGAGGTTTCGTCGACGAGATGAAACGATGGAAAGAGATAGAATTTGATTGTGTTTTGCCGATGAAAAATCTCATTACCATTTCTGTCATGAAATATTATATACTCTTTAAAAAAAGAAAAAAATTAAAAAAATAAAAAAATCAATAAATAAAATAAAATAAAAAAAAAAAAAGAAAATAAAACCGAAAGAAAAAACAAATATAGTTTGCATTGTTACGACAGGTAGAATAAAGCCGGCGATGCAGTACGCACGATAAAGCGCCAAAATGATTACGAAGATAACGTCGTTTTTCGAGGGAGCGTTCATAATCGAAATTGTATTTTATTCCGGCTTCACCCTCCCATGCGAAAATGTATGGATGGCCGCCCGTGACAGAGAGACGGCTGTGTATGAGCCACTTCCGTTGCACGTATCGTGATCATCGTCGTCCCTTTGCTGCCTGAAAATGTCATATTTATGTTTCCCTGCGGTGCAGATCGTCGATGAATCAAAGTATGTGCGTGGGTGATGAGAACAGATGCACACAAAGGGGAAATTTTACTAAGAAGAGTGTTAGCTGTGAGAGCTAGTTTCATTGTGGATTTACAACGTTGTGCGATGTAAAACTTTGAATCGTCTCCCTTTCGATTCGATGGTTCTATTTATTTTTTTTCTTTCGCCTCTTGCGTGTGTATATATATATATATATATATATATATATATATATATATATATATATGGGTCGATAAAAGAAGAGGGATAGAGAAAGTTGTAGCGAACGAAAGATGAAAAGAGAGTAAGAAGAAGAAGAATAGAGAGAGAAAGAGAAAGAGGGAGAGAGAGAGAGAATTCGAAATATGGCACTTAGCCTTTACCCTTGCGGCTAAAATTGAATGCGAGCGAAATTTCTGTCGAGCTTCAGAGGGCGAAAGAAGAGGGTGAAGAGAGCAGGAAGTAGAATCGAGCCTGAGGGATGCGGGGAGTTAAATGTAGAGAGAGGGTACGGCAAAGCGAAAGTGTAGAAGGGTGATAAGAAGATAATTGGTCCGAGGAGAGAACGTTCCTCATCGCCGGTTTTTCAGCCGATTCGACGACCAAGGCCTTTCGCGTAGCACTCGAGTCTAAGCGAGATCCTTAATCCTGTCTTTTTACAACGGTATACGACGGGATATATCCGTTCGCACCCTTCGCAGCATCCGTGGACCGTTCGTTCGCGAGGGCTTGAAAAAAGTTGTCGTCTGCGAAGGTCGAGGATTGTAAAACGTAAGCTTCCTTTCGCTTGGTACTCGTCTCGTAAAGTGTTGGTTTTGGAAGTGACGTTTGAAGCGAAAGTAATCGTCTCGTTTCTAAATCCAAATTTTCTCCTTCGCAAGATTTTTTAATCGAATTGGAATCGGGACTAAAGGGGGGGGATTTTTCTTTTCTTTTCTTTTTTTCTTTTCAATCAAAGCTTGTCAAGCGTTAATCTTTTTCGTACAGCGTAGAAAGAAATGGAAGAAATGGTAGATCTTTGATTTTCGAAATCAAGGAAACGTCAAAGTATTGGTGTTCTCTCTTCGAACGAAGTGAAAATCATCGGAGTAAAGTCTAATTCAGTTCTGTAGGAAATGAAGCCAACGCGTAATGGAACGGGTGTCCGATTTTCGGTCGAAAATTGATATTCTGTCGGCGACAAGCGAACGGTGTCATTGGGCCGTCTCGTAGTTTTGAGGTTGGAGAGTTGAAACGAGTCTGTCGGTGCGATATCGAGGACGCGATGGAACGTGAGAGAGAAAGAGAGGTAACATGCCTCGACGATTCGAAGGTGCGAAAGTATCAATGGTTGTCAATACTGTCGCCGCTTTGTGACCGTTTTCTGCGATTGAGTTAGCGAGCGCGAGCAAGCGACCGCCATTGGAGAGCCGCCTTTTCAAGTTTGTTACCTCAAAAGCACCATCGGTAGCGAGCGGTACCAAACCAATATCGAACCGCACTGTCCGGTTCACGCGAAAGCTTTCCAGTTAGGGACCAAGTTTTTCACGTTTACCGAGTGAACGAGTAAAGGAATTTTCAGAGAAAAAGGGGAAACAAAGATTAGAAAGATAGATAGATAGATAGGTAGGTAGGTAGGTAGGTAGGTAGATAGATAGATAGGTAGATAGACAGATAGAGAGATGAAAGAGGAATTTGTGAAGACTTTGATCCTTCAATGAGAATTTGCTCGTCGTAATCGATTCGTTTCGTGTGACGATAGGACGACTAATAATTGGCTTTGTAGATGAGAGAAAATCTATGGTAGACGGCTGTCGCGGGCGCATCATCGGGATTACAAGCGTAATTAATTAGGTTGCGTTGATCGTCGCATCTTCCTCTATGCCTCTCTCTTGGTGTTCCCTCTTTCTCACTTGCCGTTGGTGAGTACGGACATTATGGGTAGAGGCATGAACGATAAATATCGCTTCTCGGTGGCTACTACTAATTCTCGCGTCTCGCTTCTGTCGTTGTTTCGCATGCAGTGAGCTGTCAAATAACCGGTAGATCGAACGGCCGCTATATCGAAATCCTATTGGAGATGATTAGCATCGTCGTCGTTAAGCCAAACGGCATCTAATATTGGAATTTTCTCGAAGCTCCCGTTCTTGCGGTCGTTATTATGAAATTGTTGGAAAAGCTTTCTTCCCTAGGTTGAGTCTCCTTTCTCACGAATTTAATTTCGCTCTAGGAAGCAACGGCTAAAATTGCTTTGTAGAGCAACGATAGACGCGTTTATATTCTTCTCTCGATCTACAAGGATCGTTTGTCGATAAAACGTTCGTCAGGATATAATGTTCTTTTGCTTTGAATAGAATGAATTAATGGCAGAAGCAAGGTACATATCAGTTATTCGAGAAATCTTAATGAGAGCATAATTTTATCCAAGTTTTGTCAAACGATACTCTCATTAGCGTTTTATTTCGTAGTGCATATATTGATACAGGATATTATTTCTTATTATTTACCTTTTTTTTGTTATACGTTATCTCCTCCATCGAGTTGTTTTTCTTTCATGTTTCTCTCCGGACGAATATGAATTAATTGAAAAACAAAGCTCGTTCTCTATACTATATTCTTCTTTATCACTATCTTCTCGTTTAGTTCTATCTCAGTTATTGTCAAGAACATAAGAGAAGCTTGGAGATAGCCGTCTATGAAAACGAGGAGAATCGTCGTAATTTATATCGCGACACGGATTTACGCTCTCTTATCGCGGCTGCATTTCGTTCAAACGAGATCAAACTTGGCCGTAGCGTTGGAACGAGCTAGGAGGTTGAAGCAACAGCGAAAGCAACAGTTTATTATCAGTATACGTTGCCGACGGTGGATTTCCATTCCATTGCTTTGGTCCCTTATCGCTACTAAGCAGAGTCGAAGCGTAAATATCGTTTACACTGTGCTGCCCGCTTTCTCGTTTTCTCTCTTTCTCTCTCTCTCTCTCTCTCTCTCTCTCTCTCTCTCTTCCTTCTCCTCTTCCTCTTTAACTCACCTCATCGTCTCGCCTCGTACTGTCTGCAAAGGCGCTCGGTTGGTTGAATTTCAAATTAACGTTTTCATTTGTTCGCTGGTGCGTGCCACAAGAGTAACGTCGAGCCAGAAATGTGGTCGTGCTGCGGTCGAGAAATTCACGGTTGGTAGCAAATCATTATCGCAATAATATCAGACGTATCTCTCTATGATTCATCTATCTGCCTATCTGTCTATCCATCTGTCCGTCGCAATGGAAGACACGTTTTCTTGTCTCTTCGTATTGTTACATAGAGATATACATACTACACGTGCAATCGCGAGGAACGACCTCTCGTTTATCCCAGAATTTAATAATCGAATTCGACGGCTGAGTGCGCGAGCGCGCTCGTCCGTTAGTCTTCCCTCCTACCAGCTTTCCCTTCGTCCACTGTTACCCTCCTGTTCCTACGTTGGAACGTATTAATGCGTTGCATTATCCCTCGCCGGAATAGCCTTCGATACCAGTAATTGCTAATGCAACGACTGTATCTCATAACGGCAACATTCCCGTGTCTCTCCGTGATAATTGTTTATTATAAATATCTAGTCATTGACTTCGATCGGTGAGTCATTTTCGTTCTATCTTCCTCTTTGACATCTTATATATACATATATATTTCTTTGACTTTTTATATAAATACTCTTCTTACATAAATATATAAGAAAATAATTCTTTATATAACGTACTAATTTTATCGTTGGTACGTTGCGCATATTCTTTTATTTCTCTTTAAAAATTCATTTCCTTGCCGTTTGAAATACTCGAATAACAGGACAAAAACTCGTCTAAATGATCGAAATATATCTTTTATCAGTGTCTTATAAATCTTCTCAACGTCCTATTCGATTTCTTCGAGTTTATTTCAAAGATAGCTACTTTCCTCGATCCGAAATATTGGACAAGAGCCACCTCGGATCATTCCTCACGACGATGTAACTCCATCTTCTTTCAGTCCTCTCAGCAACCAACACGACTAGTTTTAACGAGACTTGTTTCGAGCTTGTTTTAGTAATTACGCGGAAATTGCACCGGGTGGACCACCGAGCACGACCGCGGGAAAGTTTAAAAGGGCGCTCGCGCCTCCATCTTTCTTTCTTATTTATATAGCTACGAAGACGAAAAGTCTAATTTTCGGCGGAGAGAAAGAAAGAGAGGGAGAAAAAGGGAGAAAGAAAAAGAGAAAGAGAAAGCGAGAGAGAGAGAGAGAGAGAACGAAATAATCGAGGGAAGAAAGTTCCCATGGGGAATGATCCCTCGTAGACGTTGGAAGAAGTCGGAAAAGAGAATAAAGAATAAAGAGAAAGAAAGAGAGAGAGAGAGAGAGAGAGAAAAGACCAAGAGAAAAAGAAAGAAGAACACTTCGATTATGAAACACGACGATCGATCGTTCATCTCTTGACATTCGATAAATTCACGCGGACAAGGACGGAAGGGAGAAAGAGACGACGATCCTACAGTTGATGGTGGTGGGAGTGATGGTGGTGGTTGTGGGACGAGGGTGAAGGAGCGAAAGAAAGCGAGAGGAGCAAAGCGGAACGTCGTCCTTGTTTTCCGTTATCTTTTTATCCCGACGATAAATCTCAACGGACAGCTCTTCGCACGCTGGCAGATTTACCGGGAAAGATTCGTGACGCTTAACAAGGGGTCGCTTTGCACGCCTCCACCCTCTCCTCCATTGCTAGTTCTAGTCTCTCTCTCTCTCTTTCTCTCTTTCTCTCTCTTATACGAGCTATCGCGTGCTTGTCGCCGGGAAACGACGACGACGCCGGGGATGCACTTCAGAAAATATATGAACGATCCGCCCACGTTTCGCGTTACAACCCAAACCCCAACCACCAACGTCCGTTACCTATACCTTCGAGGATGGAAGAAGTTACCCTTTTCGCTCGATGGAACTTGGACGTCGCCTTTATCCTATTCAGGCTTGCATCTTTACCTTTTATTTCTCTTTGTTTCCTATGTGGTAGTAAGTAAAAGAATAACTTTCGAAGGAAAAAGATCTTATCTTTCTTTCCGATTATTTCTTCTTCCCGGTTCTTTTCACTTTTTCTTTTTTTTTATTTCTTTCTTGTATACACGTTCTTCCTTGTAGCCCATTTTGAAGTTAGAATTTCTTTGAGAAGAAACTAAGGAGAATCTTTTTATTCGTCGGTTGAAAAGCTTCGCAGAAATAATCGCTAATCGTAAATAAATTTTCTATCGTAAATGAAAAAGAATAAGGTATTATTTATCTCTCGATGTCGACGTTGTTGGGAACGTGCGTTTGCAAAGGAAAAAGGAGAAAAAAATTCTACGTGTTTCATCTTGGTCGGAGGGAAACGAACGTGCGTACATTTGTAAATAAAATTTTTACATTTTTATGTAGCTACGTGGAGTTCGTTTCGCGTGGTCGGTAGAACGCACAAACAAAATCCACGTTGACTTTACACCCTAGTGTCGTTTCGAGATGAAACATGGGGAGTACGAAGTCGCTTCGTGTCGTGTATATGTTACGATGCGTCGTAATGTCGACTTCCGCGGTCCCCACTTTTCATCGTGGTACGTTCATACGTTGTAAAACGATCTTCGAAGTACGAATACCGCTCGATAAATCCTTCCTAACCTACATACCATGGTTTCTTTATTGTTGGGAACGTATGAGAAATGAAATTTAATTCGCTTGGTTGTTTTCTTTTTTTTTTTGGAGAAAGGGAGAAAGAAAGAAAGAGATAGAGAGAGATAGGGAGATAGAGAAGGACAAAAAGGTGACGGTTTAATTGCCAAAACGCGTTATTGTCATTAATTAAAACTTAACTTGAGCGAACTTCAAAGCAAAAAGATCTCTGGGAGAAGAGCTGCTCGTTGGTTTCTCGTTAGTTAACAATGCTACGAGTGTCGAGAAGAGTATATCGCGTGGAAACGGAAGATGCAGTAATGTTTCCATCCTCTCTTCTCCACCCAACGGGGACATTTTCTCGGCTCGACAAGAGTTCAAAGAGCGAAAGCATAAGCCGGAATTACGAGTCACCACCCTCTCCTCTCTCTTTCTCTCACCCCTTTCATGTTGTCGGCCTTTATCGCACGTTGAAAAGGAGGTAGACGACGATCCAGCATTCTTCACTCGATTAATGCAAAGTGCTTTGTACGGAGAGTGCCAAATTTACACGGTCCTAGGAACGTTACTAAATTTTGGAGCAAGTCTTTACGAGATGGTCTTTGTTCGTCAATCAAGTCATTGACGAATATCGAATATCTCGCTAGGTGAGCCATTACAACGCGAAGTTGAAAGGGAAAATCGAGGACGTTTGATAGATTCTCTTTGTGACTATCCACTTTTCTTTTCGTTTCTCCTATATTCTTTATCTCTCATTCGTTCTTTTTTGCGTTTGTTTATTTTCTTTCTTCCGTTTCGTATCTTTTTTCAATCAACATACGGACATGCATACGCGTAAATACGACGACGTAGATTTTCGACCTAAACTAAATCGAAAAGGTAATTTTTTTTTTTCGCGGGCAGGGAAAAATTAAAGGAAGACGATTGTGGAAAATAAGAGCGATGCTTTTTTGCTGGAAGAAGAAAGCAAGAATTATCGCGAATGCGTTTCAATCTTTGTGAGGGACCAGCGAGAATAGATAGGGGAGAGGAAATATCGAAAGAATTCGACGTTGGAGGTATCGTGGAATATTGTGGACTGTTCGACGACGACGAAAGCTGCGCTTTTGAAAGAGACTTCAAAGGGCACATTTCGGAAACGTCAGCGGTTGCTTCGGATTATTATTATCATTATTATTATCGTCGGAGAAGATGTATTAGTAAGGAAGAGAAAAGACACGCGTTTACAAGTCTACGTTTCTTGTTGGTAGTTCCGACTTGGCAGACATTTCGGAGTAGTAAATGTGTCAAAAGAGAAAGAAAGAGAAAGAGAAAGAGACAGGGACAGACACAGAGAGAGAGAGAGAGAGAGAGAGAGAGAGAGAGAGAGAGAGAGAGAGAGAGAGAGAGAGAGAGAGAGACAGAGAGAGAGAGGGAGAGAGAGGGAGACACAAGAGATACATCAACGGAGTCTCTCACTTCGCGGTTTCCGCCACGAAATATGTTCCCCGAAGCATCGTCTGGAAGCTAGGCTTCTCTGCTCCTTGTCTTTCCTACCCTCTTACCCCTTTACCGATTGAATCGATGAAACGTGCGACGTTACGGCAGACTATCGCCGTTTAAACGAACAAGAGAGACAGAGAAGGAGAGAGAAAGATAGAGAGAGAGAGAGAGAGAGAGAAGAGTGAGAAGATAGAGAGGTTCGAGTCACGATGTCTTGCTTAGATGAAGAGAGGAAGTTGCTCGCTTCTCAGTAAAGTCGAATCTCGAACTAGTACTTCTCTCTCTCTCTCTCTCTCTCTTTCTCTCTCTCTTCCTGTCTAGGTTTCCTTCCTCAAGACTCCTGGTATCTTCTCGTTCGTCCGCTTGGATGCGTACACGACGACCTTGCATACACCGTCTTGTTCCTACCACATCGTGGGACCACCTCTCGACGAATCCTCCAATTTCTATCTCTATCCTTCTCTCTATTTCTCTCGCTCTCACCATTCCGCTTCTTGAGCTACAAACTAAACTACTAGAGAGACCACAAGTTATAATTACATCATGGGGTAACTATTACGGTCATTACGTTGGTAAATGCCCACACGCGACTATGTTGCCCAGCAACGTAATTATTAGAAGGAGAGAGAGAGAGAGAGAGAGAGAGAGAGAGAGAGAGAGAGAGAGAGAGAGAGAGAGAGAGAGAGAGAGAGAGAGAGAGAGAGAGAGAGGAAGGAAGGAAGGAAAGAAGATAGTCATTGTACTCTCTAAAAGTTCATCCTTTTTTCTTTCCTTTTTTTTTATATGAGTCCTATAAAACTAATAAATAATCTTATCTTATCGATGCTTAATTTAATAGCGATATTTGACTTCCGTACCCCGAGGAAATATTGACTCCGTTCTGCACGATGATCGGATTCGCGTTTACGCCCATCCTGGTCACCGGCAAAGCAATCGCCTCGTAAAAAGTTCACTTCGTGGATTAACGGCGTTGGAAACGATCGACTGGGTGGGACTGGTAAAGGTTTACGATATGTTCTTCCGATTGTTCATTGTCTCTTTTCCCTTGGCCTATTTACATCGATGGTTCCACGAATCGAGTACCTATTATCGTCCTTGGAAATATACACACAGAAACTACGACGCGTCGAAAATATATTCCTATAGGAAACAAGTTTTTATTTTGTTTTGTTCTTTTTCCGATTACGTTAACAAATTTTTTCTATGTGGTGAATATCCGTGCTAACGAGAACGCTATATTTACGAGATTACAATAATATCGTTATACGATCTAAACACAAACAAAGAGCTGATTTTGCTTTGTTTACATGTACATGTTTCCAACGTACAGGTCGAAGTGTTCCGCAGTTGAGTTGGAAATGTTACACGGAACGGGCGTTTACGGAGTTCTGTGCATTATCAATTTCTTCAATCGTACCGACATATTACGTTACAATGGATATTTATACTAAATGCATTCGATTTGCATTCACCCAGATTGAATTCGATCTATTGAAATCAGGTAAGTGTGTAAAATTTACATTTAGTTCGTTATCATTAATATTACAATTGCGTAGGTAATATATACATATTAGCGGATATTTTAAGGTTACCCTCACAAAAATGAAGGAAAGTAAAGCCTTTTAATGCATTCGTTAGTAATTCCCAACAACCATGTTTACGCGATATTCTGTTTGCCATTACAGAAAGCCAAGTTATACATAATGCTCAGCGCGATGTAATTTTGGTTTAAACGAGAACATAATTATGGTCGCGCTTTGCGAACGTATTTCATGGGACGGTGCTAAATGTGACGTTAATTTTATCGCCATAACCATCGTCGTTAAATCGCGTTCATTTATTGTAAATGCGTTAGACGATTTAGAGGATCGATCGGAACTTGTTTAGAGATTAGTCGTTTATCGATGTTATATATTTTGTAAAATAGGAGTATTTGAAGAATTATCGAGATTGGATATGTCACGATAGTTAGCGAAATGACAGAGCATTTGCGTTCATCGATTTACGTCTAGTACGTTTCGTAGATAGATGTTCTTTTTCGAGTGTCACTTTGACCGCATCTCTGGGCTCGAAGAAGATCGGATCTCTGGATACGAATCGTTGCAAGAGCGATCCTGAAAACGTCACCGAAAGTAGTTACGATTCGACGCTTCGCGATTCACTCTCGGTCTGTCGAGCCTGGACAAAAGAGAGAGAGAGACAGTTCGAACGATCGACTTCGATTCGATCCCATTCAACCAGTAGAGCTTTAGCTTTCTCTCCTATATCCAAACGATTCAAATTCAGCGGTGTCGAAATCCGTAATCTATTGTACGAATTTGCGTTGGCGTAATATCTTAATTGACGTAATCTTATTTTAATAGTAATAGTATATTATCGTTATTTTAAGCAACAAGATGGATCGAGCGAACTACAACTATTATCACGACACATTGTTTTTATAAATAGTATAGATATAACTTCAAAAGAAGATAAATGATTCTCGATCGGAAAATTTCACTTTAGGGATTATTTAATCTCGTATATCAGACTTTTTGTGTAACTCGCAATTTAACCAGCGGTAGATTTCAATCAGCGAGTCAATTTTCTCGTTAATTAAGGAACGATCTTTTAACTAGGAACAAATTATTGTCGAGTTAACGACACTCGACACGCAATAGTCTCATTAGGAAAGTGTAACGATCGACACCCAATAGTTGCGATTTTACCGAGAATACGACAAAAGATACGAGAGAGAAACGTCTGCCATACGTTGCTGCAGATTCGAAGGCTTTTTAATCGAAGAAAGAGAACGTCATCGATCGGACGATTTTTCCTGGTGTTGCGTAAATGATTCCCCGGGGTTAGATGCGCCGAGACAGAAAAAAGGGAAGGAAGGAAGAAGAAAGAAAGTCTACGAAGCTCGACGTAACGGTTCGCTTTCATTCGTCATTGTCGCAACTTCTATGGTGGGAGAGTCACGTGAGACGTCGCTGGATCAGCTACACGTGCCACGTGCACGTGCACGAACTCGTGCCCACCCTTTTTTCTCCCACCCTTTGTTACATCCTGAAAAAAAAATCTTTCCCATTATTACCAAGTATTTCTTTCGCTTTATCGCGAATTTTCCAATTATTTTTCAGTCGAGTTCTCAAGAAAAATAATTGTTATCTCTAGCACGTTTATACTTATTTTCTACGAGCTCGTTCGTGTATCTTTAACATCATAGACGAGTAAACGGAATGTATTTACGTTCGTCGAGGCAACAAGTACCTGGGATAAAATATATTTCACGTCATATATTTCTCGGCTTGAAGAATAACGTCGCGCGTAAGCTCGACGTCGATTCCGTCCGTCCAAACGCGAAAACGTTTTATCCTCATGCTTTTTCGACGCTCGCTCCCGTTGCAAAATATTTGTCATAATATTCGCGTTTTATTAATGCTTTTACACATTCTCATAATATCGGAAACTGTGTGTGTGTGTGTGTGTGTGTGTACCTACACACGTAATAATATGTTAGGATTACTTATGACATTCGCCTCTTGGGGGTAACGTCGTATTATATTATCACGGAGACAAATGTAATTGCTTTTTGTTTTGTTAACGAGATTTCGTCTGAATTTCAACACATTTATTTCTATCATTTCGATCTTCTTAAATCTTCGGGATTAATAAAATTTGCGCCAAGATTTTTCTTCTTACATATAATTTTGATTATTTTCATTTCATAAATTTGTTTTCAGAATCAACGAAAATACTTCGAGAAATTCAATTGTTGAAAGACGGATTATAGATATCGGTTAAATTCTATACGAAGAACTTTAATTAATTTCTCGTAATTGAATGACATTGGTACATGTCGGAATATTCATTTTAGTGCAGAAACATTCAACAAACATTATGTTCCACTTAGACGGTTGCTAGGTTCTTTCTGTCGGTGTTCATCGACCCGCATTCACTAAACGTATATCTTGCACGACGCCACTAGCCACTCGGGCTTTCTAATTTCTACAAACTTCTCGAAGCTTCAGGAGTTATAGACTAAACTGGCTCTAAACATAGTAGATATGTTGTACAATATCGTATTATTAGTTATTATTGATCGGCTCTTCATCGTTCGTACTTCCATCGCTTTATCATTTATGTGAGTTTAACTTGCATTGATTTTGATTAATTTTTTAAAGAAGGAACTCGATTAATCAAGATCTCTTTTCAAAATTAATTTGATCGATATTACGACGTTTTTAACGTCATAGAAAACAGATATTTATATTTCAGATGAAAAGAATGTTAAATTGTATGGATCGTGTGAAAAAGTAAAAGAGAAACCGTAGCTTATGAGAAACCGCAAGTTGTCATACACTTTAACTTTCTTTACAGTAGACGTTCTTTGAGGTTGTTTAGCGCCTGTCTTTGGAGTAACGTATAGAGAGAAATAAAAATGTCGTATATACGTACATGTACGTGCGAGAAGGAGTTACATTTCTAACACAAAAGTAGAAAGGGAGTGGAACACACCCGCTCATCCAAAGACGGTTGAAAGCATGTTTCGAATATGGGTCGTGTTTAAACAAGATCACGAATTCATAGAACGTCGTTGTTGTTCGAGAACTGCGGTTGATGCATATATATATATATATATATATATATATATATAAATACACATGCACATACACATGTATATATACATTATTATCATCGTCGTCCTTTGTAGATTTACTGTGTTTCACGCGAAAATGTTCGGTGTTACGTTTGAGGAAGGATAGCGTAGAAAAATGTCGTCCATTGTGTGTGGTTTTGGTGGATGACAAAAAAAAAAAGAAAAAAGAAAAAAAAGGAGAGTAGAAAGTTGCAGGTAGACAAATATTTTGCAACGTTTGTTGCGAGCCAACCACTGGCATTCCTATCGAATGGATCGAAGCTTCGCCATCACAAAGCTCCGCTCGTCGTTTCTCGGCGTTTCTTGGGGAAAAAGAAAAGAAACGTCGATACTACTGCTACTACTTCTCTCAGCGAGCTTTTCCGCCTCTATCGGGGAGAGCACGTTTTTCCTTTTTCTCCGACTTTCTCTCCACCTCCTCTTCCGAAGAGGAATCCCTTCGGTCAAAGACTACCGAGGGGACGATACATGGTATGGGAAGGGTGGGAACGGAAAGGAAGGGTGCCGCGGGTAAAAGGTCCGAGCTTCGACAGACAGGAACAAACAGTCGTAAACAGAGGGTGAAAGGAGGTTGAAAGAAGGAGGGGAGGAAGTCGTGTGGATGCACCGCTTGAATCTCGACTCTCTCGCTTCTAAGCGTGCACCTACATATGTATGTATGTATGTATGTATGTATATAGGTATATATATATGTATGTGTGTACTTACATACATATATACCTACGTATTCCCTGGCAACGAATGGGAAACAGAAAGGAAGAAAAAAAGAAAGAGAGAAACGAAATAAGAAGAAAAAAGGAGTACGAGCTGCTCGTGGAATACATATTTTATGGGGCAATCACCGCGAACTCTTATCTACGGTTTGTTCAGTTCTCTCTTTCTCTTCTTTCTTTCCTCCTCTTTTTCTCCCCTTTGTAACTCTTTCTCTCTCTCTCTCTCTTTCTCTCCTTCTCTCCCTCTGTCTCTCTTTTTCTTTCTTTTTTCCTCTCTCTCTTTCTCTTTTTTCTTTTTCTCTTTTCCTCTTTCTCTCTTTCTTTCGTCTTCGAGTCTCACGACCTTTGATAGTTTTCGTTTGCCTTTTGCCTCGTATAAGCCACGACCCTTTCGTGCGATTTAGAAAGATCCGCTTGTTTGTCGATCTGCGAGTAATCGCATTGACCCTTACGTGAGAAAAAAGATCCTACTCTGTGCTAAAAAAAGAAATACTAGCAAATTTCTCCTTTGTAAGAATTCTTCCCTTTACATCCAATTTTCTACGTTCTACCGAAATAATAAAGATAAATATTGTTGGTGTTCGCGTTCGTATTACATATCTCGGTTTCGAGTTTCAAAGCGAAGCATTTGCGGGATAACACATGCCGGAAGGGGTTTCGAGATTCAAGACGATCGTGCGGATTTTTCTATTCGATCAGCCGGAAAGGGAGAAAAAGAAGAAGGAGGATAAATAGAGAGTAGGAAGAAGAGAAACGATGGGACAAAATCTCAAATGGTGAAAATTCTCGAAGACCTTTTCTCTCTCTCCCTTTCTCTCTCCCCTCTCTCTCTCTCTCTCGCGGAATTTCCGCATCTATCCGTGGCGGTCTTCGCCGCTCGATGGTGCGATACGATGTGCTGGCAGGTGCTGACCATGTAAAATGCATGAAACTCGTGTATGGCGTGTATACGAGCGGGCCGCCGCCGCCGTCGCCGCCACCACTACCACCCCTTGGTAACAGGGATCTCTGAATGCGGGAATTAAAACGCAATTTCCCGCACAAAGGGGACAGTTTATGCCAGCCCCTTCTACCTCGGCCCTTTTCTTTCTCCGTCGTACCGTCGTTGGACCCTCTCCCACTCTTTCTCTCTTCCACTTTCTCTTTTCCTCTATACTATCTCTATTTCACTCTCTCGAGCCACCCCAACGCAATCCCTCGTCGTTTCACCCCTACGCGGGCCCTCTGGCGTCTGCTTAATGAAGCTTTCCTGCGAGGCTCTCCTTTTTTTTCCCCTTTTTTCCTCTTCTTTTTTATCCTTCTTTCACTCAAGCCAAGCCGACTACACGTTATACACACCGCTTGCAAGCACGTTGTTCCATTGCGGTGTAGCTTTGCGCCCTTGTCTTCACCGCTTCCCTCTTACTTTTCTCTCTCTCTCTCTCTCTCTCTCTCTCTCTCTCTCTTTCACCCTCTTTCTCTTTCTCTTTCTCTTTCTTTTTCTCTCTTTCTCTATCTCTCTCTCTCTCTCTTTCTCTGCCTATCTTTTCTTTTTCCCCTTTTTTCTTTCTTTCTTTCTTTCTTTCTTTCTTTCTTTGGTCTCTTTCTCTCACTCTTTTCTGTCTTTTGATTTTCTTTATACCTTGTCATAACGGTCTCATAACAGTGCAGATATTCTGAAAAATCGCTTCTATACTTACTTCTTTAAGAGCTTCGCTGCTTTGAAAAAGAAGAGAGAGAGAGAGAGAGAGAGAAAGAAAGAAAGAAAGTGAGACCTTTTTATGTTTCTCCTCTCTCTTTCTTTCTTTCTTTCTTTCTCTCTTCTTCGATTGTCACCGTGCACATACATACATGTATCGATAGATTTCTTCTAACACCTTTTGCTCTCTTTCAATAGAAAAGTTAAGAGACTTCTTTCGACGTGTCCGCCGAAGGATAGGTTTTCATCGATGTAAATAACGAGCTTTGCGGTATACACTTAACTATACCTTGAAGAAACTCTATAAAACTCGTAGGAGTTTCACGTTCGCCAGCTTTTTTTTTCTTTCCGCATTATTCTTTTATATAAAAGACGTCAGAAGACGCGATTGAGTTTTTACTTGAAATTTATTCGATACAAAATAACAAGCAGAAGATATTGGTTCGCCAAATTTTCTTGGAAAGAAAAAAAAAAGGAAAGAAAACAAATCTTTCATACTTTTTTTTTTATCGATCGTTTTCCTGTTCGAGGATCGATCAGGAACACAAGAGTTTATCGAAGAAGTTCGACATTGTTGTCTCGCTGAAGAAGAATCTCTCGGTTGAAATAATAAAAAATAAAAAAAGGAAGAAGAAGAAGAAGCGAGAGAAAAAGAAAGATGAGAAAGAGTATAAAAAGGACATAAAGAGAGGAAACATCAGAAAAATTCAACGACTTTCGTTCGTGTCGTCACGAGAAACTGTGAGGCGTAGGTATTCTTCTAGTCGCACGCGTTCGCTGTAAAAGCGTAAAGGGACGTAAATCTCACGTGGACATAAATTCCTTTATCACGGCCCGTCTTGCCACGTTCGCAGGAGAACGCGAGAGAGAAAGAGAGAGAGAGAGAGAGAGAGAGAGAAAGAGAGAGAGAGAGACGCTTGCCGAGTAGTTCTTATTTTTCTTCTCTCACGGGCTCTCTCTATAGCCTTCTTATTGCTTTGCCGACGTGTATTCGCGGATAACGTACTTTTCTCAACTTCTCTGTCCTTCCTCTCCTTCTCTTTTCCTCTTCTCCTTTGTACTTAAAGTTTTCTTCCTCGTACGTATGCGATACTGGACATTGCGAAAACGAGAGCTTTATAGAAATCGTACTTTGCTCTTTGCTGGATTTTAGGAGATAAGAAAGAAATACTCGTAGAAAGTGAAAGAGAGAGAGAGAGAGAGAGAGAGAGAGAGAGAGAGAGTTCGTAGGTGGCACGAAGACTCGTTAAGATAATTTTCATGAAGGATACTAAAAGGTAGAGAGTAGACGTCTTTGAACTCGACTCTTGACGACTTGCTAGAACGATTTCTCTTTCATGAGAAAGAGAGGGAGAGAGAGAGAGAGTCGAAAACAAAAAGAAAGAAAAAGCGAGCGTTAAAAGCTTTTACCGATGGAGTAGTCGATTCTAGAATGCTTTGTGTATTCTTTTATCCGGTGTTAAGAGAGAACAGAGAGAAAGGGTGGTAATTCGAAGACGCGGCAAAGAAAAAAGAAGAAATAGGTGCGGAATACACGGTGCACCAATTAGCAGTTCGCGAATGTCGCTGGAGCGGCAATCAAGACAACTAGGTAAGAGGAAACCAATTATCTCTCGGAGCCGGGTGGCCGCTAGCCAACGCAGTTGTTTCCTAATTGCACCAATGTCCGGACGCGAGGGTGGGTCGCGCGTACTATAAGGGAGCGAGAGGGAAAGAATGGAAGAGGGTCTCCAACATCGCGCACAAGCGAAAGTAGCGATACTCGATCAAATGGAAAGTAAGAGAGAAAGAGAGTGAGAGAGAGAGGAAGAGAAGGAGAGAAAGAGAGAAATCTACTAACCAAACTTTTGACGAATTTTCGTATATCGAATTTCCCAGAGCCGGTGATTGCACCTTGAAGAGCAGTTTTCAATGTTCCTATCTAGGTTATATATATATATATATATATATATATATATATATATATATTTTTTTTTCCGCGGAATCTCCATGCAACGTTAAATTTCTTTTTTCTTCTTTTATTCGACTATACGTAGCAGTCGATGTAGTTTGTAAAGTCGCTTGAATTATCGCGTTCAATTAGTTTCACACAGATGAATTTTTATGCGTTTTAAGTGAAAGAAAATTTGGTTCGGAGGCTCGATCTATCAAACACTAGTGCGGCACGTTCCTCACGTTCGAACACATTATGGACGATCAAGATGCGTTCCTGGCGCGTTCGCGCCGATTTAAAGTACCTACTAAATTTTCACCCTCTCTAATAGTAGAGTAAATTCGGCATTTGCCATTTTATCCAATCGTCGAATTAGCTTGCTTTACGATTGGATTTCGTAGCGCTCGCTTGTAGAATTAGATCCGCAATCACGAGTTATAGCAATTATGTTAGAAATTAGTCAATACCACCATGTTGGACAATGTTGCACAAATTATCGGCACAGTTAGGCGATACGCGAACGTTTAATCTCGACGCGATGTCGGCTGTTTTGCAAATAGAAACGCAAGCTTTCGGATGAATGGAATTGAGAGAGAGAGAGAGAGAGAGAGAGAGAGAGAGAGAGAGAGAGAGAGAGAGAGAGAGAGAGAGGGAGAGGGAGGGAGGGAATGTATTGCATATTTTTAACACCTACCTATATACATATTTACATGTATACATATGATTTTAGCACCAAGCTATTCTTTTCCAATATCGATCTAACTCTCATAACTCGACTTACATTTACGAGGATATTACTGTGACACAAAATGACGAGAACGTGTTTCTCAGCAGACGCGAGGATGCCATAAGGGAGTAAATTGCACTTTATTCTTTTCCTCATAAACTTTTTACCGATCGGTCGAGACTCGGAACCTGCACTAGTTTCTTCCATGTATGTAGGTATATACCTAACTGCACTTACATACATATATACATGACCACATATATGTACGGAACGTCTTCGGTTATAACGTAGCTTTAGTGTGATATTTCGAGCTCCTATCTCTCGAAAATTCGGTGACGATTCGTTGCGAAAATTGGAATATATTTGAAGCTTCCTTAAAATATCTATGCTCGATAAAAATATAAAACGATATTGGCCATTTTGGTAGATCTTAAAGTTTTTGTTGATAGATATTTTCAAGCAATTATTCTATATCAATAACTTCTTTCTTAATTCGAAATGTCTGAGAGATTTCATTTTATCAGAAATAATATAAACCATCTTTATACGTAAGAATTGATTGTAGAATAAACTAAAAAGTTGATTAAACCGTTTAATTCAATTTAAATTGAAACGAAGACATTTCCCGTTGGCTATGTGAAAATTTCTATGAGTTTCTCGACGTCGAGCAAATTTAGCGCTCAATTACGGAATGAATTCGTATACGGCACGTATTCCAAGTAATATAAAAGCATCGTGATACCAGAGTCAGCATTCATCCGTGACTCGCGAGTCAAAGATGGTTCTAACAATATCCGCGGCATATATAGCGCGAGAGAAACGCGTTTCATCGGCTATGACGACGACGGCGACGACGACGACGACGACGACGATGACGACGACGAAGACACGGCACCCACCCTGTCTATTAAGCGAATACGTTACGTACAGCGTCGAAGATAACCATGGCAACGAGAAGAGCTTCAGAGGAAGACATAGAGACAGAAGGAGAAAGATGGAAAATGCTCGATAACACGATTCGTCTGGTAACAAAGGGTATACACTTGCATTCTCGTGTGCCATACAAAGTCGACTCACATATGTTCTCTATCTCTCTCTATCTCTCTGCCTTTCTCTCTCTCTCTCTTCCTTTCGTCTTCTTGTTCTTTCTCTTACTAAGACAAGGGTAGTATCTGCGGCAATATGTCCGAGCTGAAGAGAAGCTGCTAGAGGTAACACGCGGAAAGATACAACGAAGAGGAAAGACGAACGAGAGATAGAGATGGAGGGAGGGTAAGTGAGTAAGAGGAAGAGGGGAGAAAGAAAGGAGAAGGGGAGGATGAGATAGGAAGCGAGAAGAGCGTGGTCCAGGGCTGCATGGCAGTTTCTCTGACAATGGCTCACATAAAACAGGTAGGAAAAGTGGAATGAGGGTGTGTGGGCGTGTGTGAGGGACAGAGAGAGAGAGAGAGAGAGATAGATAGACGGACGGATGGACGGAGGTTCCCCGTTGATACAGGCCAGAGGTGAATTTATAGAGGTTGCTGGCCATAAGAATAAGGGCGGGCTCGCCTTTACGTCTCTGTTTTACTACCTTTTCCTCCGATTTGCATAACGCGCTGAATCTTCTCTTCTCTACCTTTCGATTCGTCTCTCTCTCTCTCTCTCTCTTTCTCTTTGTCTGTCTGTCTGTCTGTCTGTCTGTCTGTCTTTCTCTTTTTCTCCCAGTTCTTTCTTCTTTTTCTTCGCCCATTCACATTGACGTCTTTTAAGGGAAAAGGTTTCTATCTTTCTTTCGGTACGCTTTAAATGTCAGCAATTGATGGAAGTTAGGATAAAACGATAAAGTCCTCGATGTATTTTTGAATTTAAGCGAAAGTTCGTGTAACGAGATAGGAGATTGACTGAGATAGGATAAAGATCAGAAAGACAGAGAGAGAGAGAGAGACAGAGAGAGTATGTTAGTAAGAAGGAAGTGTATAGAAAGGGAAGAGTATCTTTACGGGAACAAACAATTATTGTAGGACGGACCGCGTCTTTCCGAGAACTCATAGATACAGTGAAACTAGCCAAGTGAGACGGCAAAGTTCGTGGAAGAGCTCGTTTGCCGAGATCAGAGCGTTCCAGGATACTCGACGATGCTCGGTAGTCCTGACAGTGTGATCTGCTTCCAATTAAAGAGTCGCCGAGAAGCTTTCGAAAGCAAATTGGTGCCAACCGCTTCCTCCTTCGTGCGCTATCGGTTCGTTGACTTTAATTTCGGCACTTAATGGGGGAGAGGAAGAAACAGATAGAGAAAGACAGAGTTTGGACTTTCTCTGAAAAGCTTTCGTTCGTTTATATCTATCTCCTTCTTGCTCTTGCTCTCTCCTACCACCTTCAATTTTCAACTTCAGCATCCCCTTCCATTGTCATTTCTTCCTTCCTCCATCCCTCCTCTCCATTTCCATCTTTATCTCCTTTTTTTCAGCTACTCCGCATTTCTACGATTCCCTTGATCCCAAAGCTCAACATTCGAACCCGTCGACGTCACGGAAGGGCGCCCTTAATTGGATGGTCCTACTTTACTGACGTTGGAATTAGCTCCTTTTGGACGTGACTTCTCTACGTCTCTCTCTCTCTCTCTTTCTTTCTTTCTTTCTCTATCTTCCAAGGCGTAAGACGGTTTCGCGATTTGACTTTTGCTGAATCGTTTCACCGTGAATCTCGGCGAAGTTGTCGTTCGAAACGTCGTAGTTCGAAAGTCAGTGTCGTTTCACGCTTCAACCTTTCGTTGAATGGTTTAACGCGATATTTTTCGGTCGAAATAGACTTTACTTTCGTCCTATTGGAAAAGGTACGTGGTTTCACTTCGATTATACGAAACTCGGATTGGAAGCTCGGACGTTTGAATGAATGGCCGAAACGGATTTAAACGTCTTCTCGGTTCGCTCAATGACACGAAAGCTTTCACTATAACAAGAAAAGCTCGGGGATTTTGATTCGAGTAGTTCATTCTGTCTTCTTCTTGGAAATTCCTCGTTCGTTTCTTATTCGTCACCTTGTTACAATTCACCAGTTCCGATTCGAGCGAACCCAACTGATCTTCTTCGTCTAGCTATCCACGAGCTGTAGAAATTTTTCCACGAATATGGAAATTCTTCAAAGTTGGACCACTCAGGGAACTTTTCCGTAGCGAACGAAGCGTTGACTTTATAAAGAGCAGTCGATACCGAGGCGAAACTATCGTGTTGCCTACTAAAAAGGACCGGACATTAAAGTCAATGGAATTCGTAATCCGATTCTCTGGAACGAGAGCAGCTCTAGATTAAAACATTGATGGATTTCGCGAGGAAAGAAAGAAAGCAGGGGTGTGGGAAACGCGGTCGTGATCTCCACCTCGCATAATAATATCCGCTCGCACTCGATGAAAGTTCTTGTTTTTCGAAAGTCGTGCTCTATTAAAGTTTTCCTGTCTCCCTGTACGATCTCGAAAGAAGAGGAAAGAGGATGAGGATGAGGGAAGGGAAGGGAAGGGAAGGGAAGAACAGCAAGAAGTGATAAAAGAAAAAGAAAAAGAAACAGAAGATGCAGCAAAGGGGGTAAAAAGGGGAAGGAAAAACGAATTGCATTTGGTGGTAAGTTGAGTCGTAAGACGGTGAAGAAGAGTAGAGTCAAATAAAAAAGGAAAGAGGAGGAAAGAGTGCGGAGAGGGTAAGGTCGAAAGAACGATTGTAAATTAGAATCTCTATACCGCGAAGCAGGGACTTCGAGGTAGCGTTGGTGGTAGTGTGATGAGTTAGGTGGGTGGTGGGTTGTGGGAAGGTGTGATTCGTCGAGAAGGAAAAGAGAGACTTACAAGAGAGGGTCGAGGAGGTTTCCGCCTGCACACAGATTGTTAGTGGACATTCAGAACTTCCCACTTGTGGGTATTACTTCCTCCTCCAAGTTTTCGCGATGTTTTCAAACGTCTCGATGGGAACCGCATATCGTTCCGTTTCTTTTTCTTTTTCTTTTTCTTTTGCTCTCCTTCTTTCTCTTTCTCCTCTTACTCTTTTCTTTCTTCTTTTCACACACACACAGTTTCTTTCTTCCTTTCCGTTAAGATCGTACGCGCGTAACGATAGAACAGAATTTCCACCGAGTTTCATTGTGGTGGTTGGAATCTTCGATTCGACGCATATTCGGTGTATTCTTGCCTCGGGCATATCTCGTCCTTTTTCGCCCTTAATTTTTTTTTCCTATCGAGAACTCGCTCTTCGTAAAATTGCGGAGACTAAAGACTTACTCGCTCTTTCTCTTTCCCTCTCTGTCTATCTATATATTATATATACATACATACATATGAGTGTATATATATATATATAAGTGCTATAATATTATCTTTGCCACTAACGTGTTCCTATTTTGTTAAGTACGAGCTATCAAATGAACCAGCTTTTCTGTTTGCAGAAAATCGCATCTCACTGGAATAATAATGAGACTTTCGCGTTTCACGGCTTACAATACGAAAGACGTCGATCTAGAACGTGTTCCATCAATTTAAAAAGATTTTCATTTCTGACTTCAAGTAGAACTTTCAAGTATTCTTATCGAAAATCATCTTATCGTAATCGTCGAGATCTAATCGCAAATAATGTATGTATGTGTGTGTGTATATATATATATATATATATATATATATATATATATATATATATTATTGAGGAACGTAATAAAATGTTTGCACGTATCAGAGTATCGGCATCTGTGATTTCCTGATTTATAAATCGACAAATGGCATTTCGTCGATCGTCAGGTTTTTCTCGATTTTCCCTCGTTTCGACCCCGATCACTTAAAGATTTACGCCACGAAGGATTTCCGTAGGAAATATTTATGTTCTCGTCGAGACGTCGACGATTTTGGTGTTGGCCGTGTGCCGGCTACAATGCTACCAGATTCCTTCCGTCTCGTTCTTATAAATCGACTTTCCTTTCGTACGATTATTATTTTCGAGATCGTGTTTCTTCAAAAATATGGAACGTATCACAAAGAAGTTAATAATAAAGCAAGAAAGAAGATAGGAAATCTTTTGATAATCTTTTGTCTTCAACGGTAGGAGAAGCAACATCATTTTGAACGTTTGTGCTATCCCATGGCATCCCATAGAAGGGATGAAGTCAGTGAGGGATGGGTCGTGATTGCGCGATGTTATATCATTCTCCCAATACACCTTCCTTTTCTAGAACGAGGATATGTATCCATTTCTCTCTCGGTGTCTCTGGAGTATCGTGCCTTTCACTTTTCAGGATTATAGTAGGAGAATACGAGGACAGGGGATGAAAGGGTATGTGAGGACGACTGGTAGGAAGGATGGAAAAGCAGAAGAAAGGAAGGAAGGACGGAAGGAAGGAAGGAAGGAAGGAAGGAAGGAAGGAAGGAAGGTGACTGGCAAGAGGAGAGTGCTTGGTGGAGTGTCTCGAGGTCGGGCCGTGATAAGCAGATTATCCATCATGGGACCTGTCAGATCGTATAGCGAAGAGCGCAAGAAGGGAGCCCGTAGAATCCACTCGGCGCGTACGACTAACTTGTCATAACATTAGTGTTCTCCGCGCTTAAAGCCGCTATTTACAGGATAATGCAGCACTTAACCGCTCTCTCGATTCTAAAGATACTTTTCATGTTTCTCTTTCGAGTTAATTCCAGCTCGCTTTACTTCTTCTTCTTCTTCTTCGTCTTCGTTTTCTTCTTTTTCTTAGTCGCTTCGCCAATAATCTTGTTCTTTGCATATTTCGTTTGTTAGAGTTAGACAGTGTCTCGGTACAGTCGCGTTTTCGAAACAATTACAAACCGGTCCCGTTGAGATAGCAAGAACGATAAAGAGGGATTCGAAGTTGCTTTCGAAAGTTTCGAAAGTCGCGAGGTAACGTTACGAAGAGTTCATCGAGTTACGGGAAAGGTAGAAGCGTGAGTACGAACGTTCTACACGTTGAACGAAAGTAAGAAAGTCCGGGGAAGAGAAGTGCTCTTGCTGAGACTCAAATTTGAAAGAGAATAGGAGAGCGAGAGAAAGAGAGAGAGAGAGAGGGAGAAAGAAAAAGGGTGGGAGAGAAAGAGAGAAAGAGAGAGGTCGAGATAGCTTGATAGAACGTCTCTAGCCGACGTTTAGTCTCGGCTGTATTTAGAAGTCCCGTAGAACGTATGCTTTTAGATTTCATTGTCGGCGTTCGTTCTTCACACTGGAATACTACTGTTATTGTTAGAAATGTCTCGAAAGTGGAATTCCAGGGTGAAAAGCCGCGGATCTTGAGTGTAGCATTAAACGATCGTCAACGTGAGCGCGAGAGAAATGGCAATGGAAAGTTTTGAGCCAGGCTTTCAGACTCGTGAATCGTGATGCTATTGCCGCTATTGCTGTTACTCACAACGTTATTTTACTTTTGACTATACGTAGAAGAGTATAAACAAAGTCTGTTCACATTCGTTCGTGCATTTCATACGAAAGATTATTTCCGTATATACCGTATATATGCATTTTAAAGACTCTTCTCGTTTCGCCTTGAAAATTTCTTGGAGTCGTAAGAACTTTCGAAAAACGTGATAACGCATCTAACTCAACGTGTAAGCTTCTCCGCTTCGTTTAGTTTCCTTCGTGTTTTAACCCCATTTTTCCTTTCCTATGATAGCGCTAGCAACCATCCCGTGATAAGTAGTTTTTAAAAGGTACTCTCATCCTGAAATATCACGGTCGTTGAAAGTGGTCCTATGCTTCTCGTCCTTTAGCTTTTTTCTCACATACAGAAATATATATATATGTTTAATATATACACATATATTCGTACGAAAAAGAGCGTACACACATGTCATAGCATTTCGCGAAAATCGTCAGGTATTTCGAGAAGTGTAAAATAATACGAAACGTTGCATAAATCTCTGAAAAAAAAAAAGGGGGAATCGGAGGAGTACCACGTTACTTTCTTGGAAAGGGACGAACGCGATTCGCGTCTGGTCGGTGAATTACTCGCCTACCCGCCGAATTCCCAGGCGGTTACCTGCGATAATTTATTTTCCATGGAATTCGTTGCATTTTGTTCGCGGGCGATAAATTTCGAGGGTAGAGTTCGATTGTTTCAAAGGAACGCCATAGCGCTCGCTCGTTTTCCGCTGGTTTTGTCGGGAGGTGAAGAGGAATGAGAGAAAGAATGAGACGCGAAAATCGTTTTGTGAATTCGATCGAATACTTTTAACGACGCGGAAAGAGATGAATAAAGAGAGATGGAACTATCTTTTGGGAATCATTGATAAGTGACTTTAACTAGTTTTATCGATCTTTCGAAGGATAAGTTTTTCTTAAATATCCTAAGAACTTTACTAAGAATTATCGGGATATTATATTCGATTGAGATCATACTCCTGTTAAGTATTAAAGAACAAGGATGAATAATATAATCATTCCAATCTATTTAGATCGAAATCTTGGTGATTTACTTTATAGCTTTGCTCCTTCGAAATCGAGTTAAAAGGACCTAGGAGATAAGAATTTGAAAGTATTTTCGCCGATAGGAACATTTATCGGATTCACGAGAGAATATTAGTCGAAGAAGATTTTCTCACGAGAAAATTCCATAGAAGGAATAGCGACGGGTGCTGTAAGGCTAGAGAATGGGTCTAAAGGTTGAGGGAAGGAGACGCAGACGGATAGGTCGGATAGAAAATTGCGAAGGAAGGTACATAAGAGCGTAGAGAGAGAGAGAGAGAGAGAGAGAGGAGGAAGAGGAAGAGGAGTAAGAGTAGGAATGTCGTTTCGTTTAATTCGTAAACGCCTTAGGTTGCCGTGGGGAAACGGTTCGCGCGCGTTTGCCAAGAGAAGGCAACCTGTTAGAGAAATTCAAAGAAAATACTGAGATTCCGTGAAAGAGCTCTGGAAAGTGCATAAAACAGCACATTTTTCTTCGAAGAAAAAACTTATCGGTTGTCAAGAAAGCACGGGTTTGTCATATATTTTAATTATCTCATCGTACGTTCGATCCTTACGAAGTTCGTGGATTTTCGACGATCAATTTCCCGATGTTCGTACGTTACAATATTCTCTTTACGTTATCTTCTTATCATTATTTCTTCGGCGAAGCAAGAAACTAATAAAAGGACGTTTTCTCTCTCTGTTTCTCTCGTTCATAAAAGAAACCTATTCAAGATAGGTTTAGTAATCTCGAAACAGATGAACGACTAGTCTATAAAGGTAAAGCTTCTTGCGCTTCTGAATAGGAAAGCATAGATCCTCGTAGGCGAGTAGAAAAAAAGAATCAGGTCACCTTGGTCGATTTTCTTACGCTGTGCAGCTCGAAGGATGGCAAAATCTAGCGACGACTAAGCTAGATTTCGTCGTTGTTGGCGTGTTGGTTGGTGCGCTTGCCAAGAGAAAAAGCTACGGCTTTTTTCGTCGACTCTTTAAAATTCTGTCGGTGCTCTCACCGTCGGCGATTATGTGTTGAGAACACAGAGGAGTAATTTCGGTCTTTCGCGGTGTCGCGGAAGGAGGTGAGAAGGTGTAGGTGGGTGGTTAGGTGGTCGTAGAAGGTGTACGCCATGCGTAAAACCGTCACGCTGTTTCACTCTACCGACGTGCAGCGTCGGTGATGCGACGTTAATTTGTCTCTTGTCTCCTAGCACGTCGTACAACGGGTTCTACGTGCTGCTTATACGGCCATGCCACGATTCTTCCTACTCCTTGTCATGTATTCGTGCCATTTTCGAGACGCGCGCATGGACATAAATGTACACACATACACATACACTTGCACACCTCGTCGCGTCGTTGGTCGCTGTGTCGTCTTTGTCGTGCCATAGTACGTGCGTTGGAATATATCGAGACGAGGTGTACATGCATATATGTATAAGAGAGAGAGAGAGAGAGACAGATTCTCGTCGCGTGCTCGTCCTCTCGTAACTAATCGTTTCCGATCTAATCGGACGAGTTCGAGATGGAGATAGTCCGATGACGAGAGCATCGAACGCAAGCCGACAATCGACCGACGTCCCTTCCTCTCATCTCTCTCCTTTCTCTCTCTCTCTCTCTCTCTTTTCTATCTTCACAGCCGCAGCAATCTTCCGCTTTCTTTATTAAAGCGATATCACCTTCCTCTTTCGTCGTTCATGTTTTTATAACGAAGATTATACGCGTTCGCGTATTTTTATTAGTTCGAATTTTTAGAGTTCGAATGATTTGCTGTTTGACGATTACAAAATTGGACATTTCATTCAATAATGTATCTACAAGTTGGAAATAATATATTTAAATAGAGTTCCAAAATAAAATCACATTTATAGAATTTCAAAATAATTGTATAAAAATAATGAATTAATGAAAAGTGCATTTAAAAAACGTATGAGGTATTTTAACTTGGAAGAAGTGCTTTCAAGAGATCGAGTACTTGTGGAACGGCAAAAGTTAGAAGAGTGATATACCTACATAGATGAAAGTTCCGAGAGAGGAAGCGGTACGTGGTAAAAGCGAGAAATGATCGACAACAATGGTAGTCAATCAGGTGGGCGTATTCACGAGTGAATCGGTTCGATTATCCGGTAGGAGACGATCGACGTAGCGCATGGACCACACCTGCACCGTGGCATCAAAACCGCTTTTGCATTTGCACGGCCGTACGCCACCCTCTTCCCCGTCCTATACCCTTTCCCTTCCTCTCTTTCTCCCACCCTTTATCCTCCTCTCCCACTACGAACGAGCGTGTTTCGGCGTGCTATGCCGGCAACCAGACGAGCTGAACGCTGCAACGACGTTACCGTAATAGGGTCCGATTAAGATGCAAATTTGGGGCCGGGTCTCCGTCCGACAATTTAACTCGGTAACCGGGCTAATATTAAATAAAATGCAGCCTTCGTCGTGCAAGAAGAAGAGAGAGAGAGCGAGAGAGTGAGAGGTTGGAGAGGGGAGAGGAGAGGAGAGAGAAAGAGGATAGAAGGTGGTGAAAGATGGCGTAGGAAGGGTGATTCGAAGAACGTAACTCTACTGCTGTACCTCTACCCCGCTTGAAAGCGGCTAATTTTCATTTGAGAAATTGTTATTAAATTCTCTCCCGTTGCCTCGCGTTTTCTCCGTCAACCTCAGCAAGCCCACTTGCTCCTCCACCACCATACTTTCCTACTATTTCTACTTCGTAAGTCATATTTCTTTTCTCAGGCCTTCGGGTCCTTCGCTCGTTTTCTATTCAAGGCTTTCCATTTTTTTCAACGCCTTTTTCTTTTTCTTTTTTTTCTTTTTGTCTCCTCCCCCTCCCCCTCGCGATAAATCCGAGCGCCGCCGAGGATTTTAAATCTATCGATAAGTTCGTTTTGTTTTTCTTTATTTCGTATTACGTCGTATTATCATTTATTTACTTTGGTGTTTTTAGTGCAGTTACACTACTACCGGATATATCGTACGTATGGCCGCAAATACATTATTTACCGCTCAATGTACGCTTTCGTAAGGTAAATGTTCTTCGAGATGCGAGAAGTTTAGCTTTCGTAGAAAATGAGATTTATCGTACAAGAGATAAAAGTTATTTATCGCGTGAAGCTTCTGTTAAGCGTTTCGTTTCGAGAGAGGTGAGTCATGTTCACGTTTTCCTCTTTGTAATAATCTTTTTTTCTTTTTCTTTTTATTATTATTATTATTATTATTATTATTATTATTATTATTATTCTTTTTTTATTTTTAAATAACATTCTCGCGTTTGGGTGCACCGTTCAAAGTGCGTGCATGTTTTTGCGGTACTTGGAACAAGAAATTTGATATTTTCATTACAACGTTTATATTTTCTACACGAAACACAGAGAGTTTACATCGGAGTGTTTCATGAGTTGGTCGAGAGAGGTTTACTTACCAAATACTAAGCTTAGAAGCGTTTCATCTACTCACACGGGAACAGACCGTTTCATTTTCACAAGATTGCTTTAAGTATAAAAATGTCACCGCTTATTTCACTGAGTTCAACTTTTTTCAACAATTTTCTCTTGTGCATCTACGATAAATTCGTGGAGATATCTACCTTTTTTAAAAAACGATAAAGATCGAAAAGATATTTTTCATCGAATATCGTTTAACACTCCACTTGACTCGTTACAACTTGGAAAATTGTATCTTCTCGTGCGTCTCATTAGTTATTTATCGCACAACAAACTTGAAATAATTGGCGTAGAATTTTTGATGATCTTTCGATAGAAGTAAGTTTAACAAGATTAAGGGATCGAATGTTGTTATTGATACCTATCAAAAGTTATCAAGCATTCAGCTTCAAGATATTACCAGAAATAAACTTCGAAAACCGTGGTGTTCGTTAAACGTAAGCAAATTATAGAATGCTTATAATAGTTCGTTATTCCGTCGTGTCGCGTTATAGAGAGCGGGCACCGTCCTCCGCGAATGCCGCATACATAATTATTTTCGAAAATATCGGCGATGAGTAATTTCCAAGTAAAATCATTTAATGCCTGCTAAAAGCTTTTAGAATTTCGTTCGCTAGTAAGCCCTCTCGCCTCTCTGTGCCGAAGTTACTTACAGTTAATGTAAAAATAATTAAGTTGGATTTTAATTTAGTGGTGAAGTTCTCTCCCTCTCTCTCTTTCTTTCCTTCTCTTTGCTTCTTTCTCTCTTATTCTCAGTTACGTGCGCTCGCGCTCACTCGCATTATCGACTCAACCTTTTAAAAGAGACCAAGAGAGCCTCGCCCTTATCGCCGTCTGTGATGGTGCTTTCTCGTGGATTTTTAATTCCGATCCTCGAACAGAAGTATCTTAACGACTAAGGAGAAGAGTTCGTTAGGACAACAAATTTCGTCAGAATCGAAGCTTTTGAGCACTCGAAGGAGACGTTTTATCGATCGCTTGGGACACCCTGCCCGTTTTCTTCGTACCTAACATTGGCTTCGTCTTACTTTGCAA
Organism: Vespula vulgaris; assembly: GCF_905475345.1. Lineage (NCBI taxonomy): Eukaryota > Metazoa > Arthropoda > Insecta > Hymenoptera > Vespidae > Vespula > Vespula vulgaris. Next base: position 14,230,157 of record NC_066587.1, read on the forward strand.
GAATCACGTCGTTAGGGGTAGTAATGAAGGCATTTCGTGTTTCAATGAATGAACTTTCCATATACGTATATAGGTACATACGTACTTACATCTATATTAGAGAGTATGAAGAACACGAGACGACCTCGCTTATGTTCTACTAGTCTAGGATGTCACGTTGAAAGTCGAGAAAAGAGGAGGGTGCGAGCGAAGGAATCTTCTAAGGATTCGGTGAAACGATTAGAACGCCGGCGACGTTATGCTCTTTGTAAAAATACGTTCCTTCGAGGAAGACGGCACGTTCGGACAATGCACCCGCCTTTGATGGAGTTCGTGATGGTACGTAGCTGGAAGAAAATTCAGACAGGAAGCCAGCCAAGAGAGAAAAGAAGATTAGACATCTTGGTGTCATACGCTTGAATCACCTTTCGACTCTGCCTCAAGCCAACCAAAAACTGATCGATATGATCGTGATAATAATGATAATAATCCAATTATAGGATAATAATATATAGGGTAATACGACGATCCAATAATATTATATTTAACACTGACTAATTCATTCGCACAAGATGTATTCTATCGCTCATTCCATAGAATATCTTTAGAAACGATACTCAAACGCTGTTGATCTTTTAAAGCGCATTATTATATTTATTTACCCTGTCTTGCATTACTTCTTCTAATGCTAAAAAATTATTTTAAAAATGCTGGTTGTATTATTAGTATTTAAATTCGGAACACTGTTTTTCGAATTAGATGGAGAAGAAGAAGAAGAAGAAGAAGAAAAGGAAATAGAGCGAATACGACTTTATTTTTCCGCTCGAAATAAAGTTATCGCTTGCGAGCGAAGAACGAATCGTCTGTCGTCACGTCGAGCGACTTATGGTGGCAGCGGGTGGGCTGCGTTTACAAAGCGATTTGCCTCTTGTTACCTTCGTCACGTAGACGCTCGCGACGGCCGCTAAGTCGCTGGGAGACCGAAGAAGGCCGGAGGCTAAAAGTACGCCGTGTACGCGCGAGCGCACACCCCCAAATGGGGTGGAAATAGGGATGGGACTCGGGGTGGGTGGTTGGATGGATGGATAGGTGGCTTAAGGATGAGTTTCTAACTTGTGCTTGTCGAGCGATTCTGCGCGCATACCTAACCGTGTTGTAAACCGTGTTTATACACCTTGTATTACGTTATACGCCTCACGAATTTAGCTTTCGATATTCAAAAAATAACAATTCGGTCTGACGTTATCATTTTCAATTGATTTCAATGGAACGAGCACGAAGTACGAGTTTTTTCTTTTTATTACGATTATTATCGATTTTTTTTTCAGTCGGAAAATGTACTCTTTGTTCGTTTTACTTGTAGAAGTCAGTGGTATCAATGAATCCATAAGAGAAGTTCGTTCGGTCCGAGAGAAAAGAACATCTATTGAGGTAATGGCGATCGTTAATCGAGAAGACAACATTATTAAAACCACTATCGCGGAAAAGAGAAATCTAGTAGGGGAGAGAATGGTGTAGGAATTATTGCTTGTAAAAGAATGGCCATGTTCTCTCTCTCCTCTCTCTCTCTCTCTCTCTTTCTGTGTGTCTCTCTCTTCCTCGCTGGCTTACTCGAACACATTCGAGCGGCGAAAAACGAATCTGATTCGCGAATGAAAATCGCCAAAGACCCGCAATAATTTTTAAGAGGGAAAACAAAAGCGCTGGGACTCGGTCCCGGAGTAATAACAACGTCGAACCAACGGGCTCGTATATCGGAAAACGCTAAATACCGTCCGCAGTCTCGTAGCTCTGTTTCGTGTCATTCATTTTATTCGATAGCGGCTTGGCAAGGGCGAGAGACGAGGTATCGCTGAATTGTTAGCGGTAGTACTGCCGTTGCCGGAAGATCTACGAAATTGCTCGATGTACCAGTTACATGATGAATCGCGTTGTATTAATTACTTGCTCGCTGATAAATAAACCGGAGCCGAGTAACAGCGGCAACAATTCGTGCTCGTCTTTGATTTCTCTTCGATATTCATTTTCTTGCTGCTTCCATTTAGGAAAAAAAGAAATACAAAAAAAAGAAAGAAAATCGTATCGAACGTTCGCTGGCATTCTACCAACAACAAGAGAGTACGTACGAATAAAAATATAATCAAGTAGAAAGAAAAAAAGAACGTTATCTTTTAATAACTTTTATTCGCATACATATCCAATCTATCTTCGTGCGTTTATTCATCTAAAGAAAGTATTCTCGTCGATCCTAGTTTTTCTAATTTCCATTATTTTTAATTGTTTAATGTCGCATCGATAGTAATGTCATTGGTTAAATAATTTGTTATTTCGGAAGTCTTAAACGACGAATATAACTTATTCGATTAAATTAATATTGTTTCTAATATATTTTCATGAGATAGAGACTATTTTAATAAAGAGTTCGTATAATGCGGCGAACAAATGTAAATCTTGACGTTATCGATGTTTCACTTCTTTTTCTGGCAATGACTGTAGTATTTAATAGTTCGCAATCGATTTCGAAAGTATTAAGTTCGAAGAACGAGAAGGAAAGAGGATGTCAAGTGAGATGATCGATATCGTCGACGTGTCTTCGCGTGACTGGAAAGTTGCTCCGCTTAGGACGGTGGTCTTTTTACCATTTTTCCCTCCTTTACCACTCTTCGTCACCGCATAATACTTTTTTCTTGGTACACCACGATCGAATATCGTGTCGAGCGACGACGAGCGGGATAGCTAGGTGATACGAACGCGAGATCGTTTACTCTCCTTCGTTGTGGGTGTATCCAGAGACCGATAATTCTTCACTGTCCTTGAGAAGAAGCGTGCGAGAGTGAGACGGATCTCATTTTACGCTCGGTTCGTACGTTCCTCTAGGACTATTACGTTATATTCAGGATTTACTATCGCCTCTTTGTCAGTCCCTTCAAAATGGCCGTACATACACGTATATACATATATTTATTTATATACGTATGTACAGTTGTATGTATGTATCTATCTATACACACACACACACACACACACACACACACACACATATATATATACGCATTGTAGAGTAGACCTATAGGTGTCTCGAAGAGTGAGAACGGATTATTCGCGAAGAATGGAAAGAGCGGAAACGAGGCAGAGCCATTGCCGATGCTACTCGCGTGGAAGGCAGTCGCCGGTTTATTTCCACCAGCGAAGACGGATGGCAGTGTCAAATGAAAGCGACCTAAAAATGGCTCCCCGTTTCTGTACGTCGCGCTTCTTCGCTCACGAAAAGTACCCGGCTTCTTCACGGGCTGCCAGAAAGGATCGGAAGAAGGAGCGAGCTTTACGAGAAGACCGGCTATTGTTCCTCGTTCTCTTACTTACCAGGACGGATACAACGTCGAGACAAACGGCACGTATCTGTATCTCTTGTTCGTGATACGTGCAAGATACCGTTCTTACACCGATATTCTTCATGAAACATTCGATAACTCGATCGTAAGAGTAATGACGAAGATTTCACAAGCTCGTTCTACAAAACGTGTATATATATATATATATATATATATATATATATATATATATAAACTTGGATTTAAGTAAAATATAGCACCATTCATATATTCGTACATATATATAATATAATATTAACCTCTTTGTGATCTATTTTCTTTTTCTTGAAAGGTGTTACAACTATAATACGATGTTCGACGTATCGTTTAAAACAAAGATAATAAATTGATTTAAAATTTGTAAAAATTTTCAACAAAATTTTTCCCGTAGATCAACGAATTCGATGGATCTATGAGATCATTAAAATTATCCATTGAAAGATCAGGAAAATGTCTCCGTCGATAGTCTTCGAACGAAGTTTTGCTGACAGCAGGGAAATCGTCGTTTTCGAGCTAGTCTTACGGATTTTGGTCGGCGGTTTACCGTGGACGTTTCGAGGACGGTTTCTGTGGCCGGAAGGTGGGATCGGTCACACGGATATGCTAGCGAAGTTCGTTGTTCGAAGTTGGCAGGCCGTCGTTGGTATCGTCGTCGTCGTCGTCGTCGTCGTCGTCGTCGTCGTCGTCGTCGTCGTCGTCGTCGTCGTCGTCGTTCATCGTCGTCGTTCGTCCTCGCCTTTCAAGCGTGAAAATGGCACGAACAATGGAACGGTCGGTGGTAAGCAGGATCGTGAGACCATACTCGTCCTTATGGTAGTACTGGGTCTTCGTGGATAATGGCACGTATGTGAGAAAGAGAAATGGACGTAGAATAGAATCGTCTGCAAATTTACGATACGGAAGATAGAGAAATGGTATATTACGTGTATATAGCTACCTTGTAACTTCATCGATTATCTGACATCAAGTAGAACTTATTAATCATTTTCTTTTATCTTTTTTCGATCATTGATCTATTTATAAAATATGATTTTAGAAATTTTACGAAATTCATTTTGCAAATATTATTTTCTTCTTTATAGACTTCTTCGAGTATTCCTAAATAATATATCCACCTGACAATGAGTTCGAAATAGTTTAGGAATGAAATGATAAGAAAAAAGAATAACAGAATATATATAATAAAATATAAATTTCATCGGTCGCATTATGTTCTGAAAGGAATTCAGAAAGCACATGCTTTCTGAAGATCGAAAGGGATCCCACCTTACGGCCATTTCATTTTACAGCCGTTTATATTTATGAGCATCACAACTAGAATGGAAGCGATGAAACTTCAACTTGGAAGTGGAGTTCTTTCTCTTTTTATTTTCTTCTTTTTTTTTTGTTCTTTTTCCTTTTTGTTTTTTTTTTCAGCTTTCGAAGTTTCGTTGAATAATGACGAAGTGCGTCGCGAGCAGACGTTCTTCCTCCGGCGATAATTAATGGACGTTCGATACGCGAGGATGGACGTGGATGGTTATCGCGGATGAAAACTTGGATGGCGTGGTGGCATCGCGATAATCGCATTGCAGCCAAACCGTGCTATCACGAGCCAGATACTCTTTGATTTAAAAAAGAAAAAAAAAAGAAAAAAAAGGAAGAAAGAAGAAGAAAATTATCGAATCTCAGCCAAATTACAGTCGATTGATGATCTCTGGAAATTTGTCAAACGTTCGGATACGTATATATTCGAAGAAGATACGGGATAATTATTTAAGGACGAAGTTTCGAGAGGGCGGGAGAGTCAACGAGATCTTTCCGATTCCTCGATCATCCTCAAAATCGAATCTACATCATCGAAGGTAGCGGTAAAGCAGCGCAGCATGCTCTCGCTGCACCTGACGCAGGGAACTTGTTCGTAGAGAACGGAACAGAAGAAGTTTGCTGACATTGATGTGGGAACGTTCCAAAGAGACGTTTGTATGTATCTACATATAGTATATCTATGTATGTAAGTAGAAACCACGACGTTGCGGTAACAACACAAAATTCGCCATCGTCCGTCGAAAACTCGTTCTTATCGATACTGTACCTCAAAGGAGATTACTTTTACAGCATTTTCATTTCGATCGGAAAGTTAAAGTTTAATTTAAGAGATCGTTCGAGATTTTCTAGGAACAGGAAAAAGGAAAGAGGCGATATAAACGCGTTGACCTTATTCACAAATTTGTTTGAAACGTAAGAGAAAAGAAAAGGAAAGGAAAGGAAAGGAAGGGAGAGAAGAGAAAATAAAAGAAAAAGAAAGGAAGAAAGAAAGAAAGAAAGAAAGAAAGAAACTTGAAGAGAGGAAAGAAAAGTTATAAGCTCGTCAATATCGAAAGATCCCGTTTGAAAAAGATATGAAATGAAAGAGAAGGAAAATGGCTTTATCTCGTAAAGGGTATAAAGTAATCGTATAGAAGAGAAGCCAAGCGACTTCGCGATCGTCGGCACACCATGGAACGGCAACGACGATAACGCGTGAACGGTTGGATGTCGTCGTCTGCGACGATAGGCGCGTCCGCTCTTCTTTCGCGGTAATTCTATTAGCCACGGTAAGCGAGCGCGAATTCTTTATTCTCTCGCTTTTACGACGACCGCGCGACGGTATTACCCTCCTTACTGCAAGGAAGTCTGCAGAGGAAGAAGAAGGGGTGGGAGAATAAAAGACGGGGGTGAGGAGGAAGAGGATACGAGCAACGACTGTCCTCGTTCTTTTTGTTTCTTTCTTTCTTTTTTCTTCTTTTCTTTTCTTTTTTTTTCTTTTCTTTTCTTTTCTTTTCTTTTCTTTTCTTTTCTTTCTTTTTTTTCTTCCCTTCTTTTCCATTCTTTCTCTCTTATTCGTATTCTCTCTTACTCCCTTCCTTTCTATCTCTATGTTTTTCTCTCTTTCCATAGTCCTCTCTCGTTCTTTCAGCAGAAACCTCTTCTCTTCCTTTCTCTCACGGCCGAGGCAATTCTCTCGGCCGCGCTAAATGTGTAAGCGATAAAAGTATCTCCGACGTGGAAAACCCGCGTCGTTTTATGTACCCTCTGCATTTCCTTAAGGGCCTCTACCGAATGCTCGTAAATTCGCGAAACGCTTCCCAGAGAGGAATTTTTCGTCGGGTTAAATGGAACTTGCGTTTTCCGGCCAAGGCGTTAAACGATTCGCGCTTCCTCATTGTTTGCTATTTCTTTTCATTCGAAATAGAGAATATCGAAGAAGAACGTTAACTGGATGGATCGATGAGACAATGAATATTTTCCTTTAAGATAATCTAATGCTTTTCGAACGTCGAACGTCGAACGATGATACTCTTATTATAATCTGTATCTATTGAAAATAAAAAGAGTTTCCAACGCAATATGCGAAGATAAGAAGACGGAAATTTCGAGTACAAAGCGAGTTCTCGCTAAGTCTTCCTCTCGATGTCATCCAAAAGGATTTCTTTCTCAATTACTACGGATAATCGATGGTGGATCCTAAAGAGGCAAAGTCGTATCAGGAATCCTAAAACAGAAAAAAGGAAGAATACACGAGTACATGAATGAAACTAGAGAGTCATGACCGAATCGATCTTCGTGCATCGCGATTAGAGAGAAAGACAGGCTTCGAACACGATAACAATTACGGTTAAGTGCCGAGGGATGAGTGGTCGAATACGAACGTGAAACACTCGTGGCTCTTGCCATTAGCGCTTCATTAATAACGTCACTCGTGGTAGCAGTGATTTAGTACTCTCTAGAAAGGACCGAAGGAAAGGTCGACTCTCTCGATGGAACTCGAAACAACGATAGAAATTCGTTTGTTCTCGACTGCTCGAGTATTTTCGTATATATATGGTTTTTTTTTTAATAAATGGGAAGAGAGAGAGAGAGAGAGAGAGAGAGAGAGAGAAATTACAGACTGGATATGATTTATCCATTACGATGGACAGCATGTAACGGCAAAGGATGATTCGTTAGTTCAAGCGTCAGATGCCGTTTCGGAGCGTAAACCAAAGTTTCCGTTTCTTCGAACGAATTACGATGCTCCAGGATGAGAACAAGCCGTGATCTTAAGTGGAAAGCAATGTTCTCATTACGTTCATTAGACGTTTTAATTAATCTTTCACTTCTATCAAATACTCGCGACTGGCGGTAAGAGTAGCCGTAACCGAATCATAAATAAATTATAAGATCCGGCGATCCAAATCTTGCTGAGATTTACTTGTAACTTTCTAAGTTAAGAAATCGCCGAGATAATGAGAATTATGATTCTTGGATTACGAAGGATTGAAAATTTAATTAGAAGGAAAAATCTAATCGGTCCAAAGATCCACGAAATCTCCTTTTGTTCGTCTACGATATGTATATACATACGTATATGATATATTGTGTACCCATTTATATATGATACGCGTAAAGAAGATTTCTTTTTGGCAACGAGATTGAAGAAGTCAGTGTTTCGATTATGCAAAACGATCTAACGTAACGATAACGATTAGATAGAAGGAATAGATCGGATAGGCTATCTCTCTTTCTCTTTCATCTCGGCTAGTATCATAAAGGCAGGAGGTCATTTCCGGTTTGGCATGGACCACCGGACTCGGCGCATCGAGCATCCGGATTCCGCTTTTGGCGTAGCTTCAGAAAACTTGCGGTAGCCGTAAGCTTCGCTTGGCAAGTGTATCAATCACTCAATATCTCGGTCTCGAACGGTGGGCCTATATATCGAGGGTAGTAGACTGGTTTGCGAGATTCCTTTCTGGTGGGTACTCTCAGATGTGGCGCATGGCCAGCCAACAGGACGCACGATATCCTTTCTCGTCTCTTGCTCTTTCCACGTACAATACCGTCGAGGATATATATGGTGGATACGTGACGAAGCGAAAGCGTGTTTTTCAAAATTCCAACGGAATTCTTTTCTACGAGACACGTAAGCTCTAGAAGTTCGTTTGGAGCAGTACAAAAACTCGGCAAACTCGCAAAGTCGTGTTACATCTCTCTGTGTTATGCTCGACTCGTTAAGTGAAAAAAAAAGAAAAAAGAAAAATGAAAAAAGAATACGCGTAAATCACAGGTTAATTACACAGAAAAGATATGAGTAATATACGTGCAAAGATCGTTAACAGTAAAATACATAAACCTGCATGTATGTGCATTGTGAATATTTAACCATGAAAAGCATAGAGTATCGTACGTTTTGAAAGACGCATAAAAATGGTTATTTTCCAGAGTGTACGAAAGAGACAGGGGATAAGAAAGAGACAGCTTTATTTGGAAAATCCGAAAAAGAAGGAACGCGTTAGAGTAAACCTCGCGGAAAATCCGTGGACAGTGTAAGCAAGGTTTCGTTGTATCTTCTAAGCAAAAGCCGTTGCGAAGAAGCGAAAAGAAAAACGAGATCCTTTCAGCTCGAACGAACATCAAAAAATCCTTCTCGTTACCGTCACAGGGAAAATAAACGATCATTCGGGACGGGGAGCAACGTCTCTTTTTCTTTTTATCTCCGTCTTTCTCTAGTTGTCGCGCGATCTGACTTTTTTTGGGACGGTCGCCTCTTCCAATTTTACAAACAGCATCAGAGAGGAGTAATCGAAAGGCACGACCTCTGCCATGTTTCCTCGTTTTATCCGGATACTTCAATCTCTGGCCTCGAGCCTCGTAGTCGATTCCTCCTCCTCGTCCTCTTCTTCCTCTCGCCCCATGAGTGACCTTATCGATCTACCCTCGAGTAATATCCGTATCGAACAAAGAGAGAACCAGTTGCACCGACGACCGGTGTATGTTTGCAGTCAATAACTCTCCAATCCGTAGCCTGGACTCTTGGCAAGCACCAGCCTGCTGGAGTACTCGATCGCGCGAGCACTCGCGCGCGAGTGAGCAAACGAACCAGACGGAGAAAGAACGATCTTTCTCCTCGCTGTCCTCCTGTATTCGTTTCTGCGGGACACGAGAGCTCGCGCTGTCTGTGCTCGAGTACCTCTCTTCAATTTAATTTGCATAGTTCGCCGAAGCGTAGATATATTTTCTTTTTGATTCCGATACGCGCGCGAACGAGCTGCCGGGTTAACGCTTATCGCTAATCTTTTATTTCCTTTCTATTCCTCCTTATTTCTCAGTTGAACTAAGAATACTCATTACTTTCCTAGAATATTCCTTGGTTTATCGTTCCGATCACTTTCACTCGAGCGTATACGCGTACGCGTTTCAGCGTTACCGCGGAATTAATCAAGCCTATCTATATTAGAAGGCATGTCCTGCGGTTAGATTAGAATCCAGCCAAATCCGCCAACCGGATGGACAGTGGTACTCGCTAATGGAGCTCTGCGTCGAGAACGGGCCAGCAGTGAAGGGGAAGGGGAACGAACTTGATAGCGACAAAAGCTCGTCGTCCTCGTTTCGCTGATTAAATGATTAATTTAATGATTAATCTTCTTAGTTCAAACATACGTAATTATTAACTTTTCATCATTTTCTCGAGCTTTGATTCCTACGGAATTTCGGAATAGCTCGATCTAACCGCGATTAAGTGTGCAACGTGCCGTGAAAGTTGGTACGAGAAAATGAAACAAAGCGAAAGGCGAAACGACCAAGGCGAAGCCGAGCAATTTCGGACGATTATTAAAATTTCTTTCTTAATTTAAAGTCCTTATTATAGGAGGAGAAGGAGAGGGAGAGAGAGGGGGAGAGAGAGAGAGAGAGGTGAACGCGTGCCACGTTAATTGATATCAAAGATCTGCTGGAGGGAGGGCAATTGAAATTAGAATGGGAGTACTTTCGGATAACGATTACGTGCGACGCGTTACGAAGAGATCGTGCACGTGCTCGCATTCCTCGATTATTAGAGACTGGAATTGTATTTTATTTTACAACTTTAGACACGTACAGATAGGAAAAAGAGGAGAAAATAAAAGTCAAATAAAGAATAAAAAAGGACAAAAAGAAAAAAAATTTCTCGGAACAATTCTCTAATTTTGCGAATAACGTAATAGCGTGTAATGCGTTTCTAACAAACGCCACATTTATTTTGGAGTTTAAAGTAGCGTTCCTCGAATGATGATTAATTTCCTTTTTCGCAGAGTAAAAAAAAGATTCAAATATAACTACTTTGTACGAGTAGTAGGAAGTGGGAGGAATGTCATCGTCGGTGTCAACGTGTTGAAGGTAGTAGAAGGGTGTTGCTTATCGGAGGTTGTTTTGGGAGGTTGCACTGCCGGCGTACGTTCATAAGTGCTTAAAGCATTACGCCCGTAACGTAGCGTTATTACTGGAAACGAGAAGGGAGTGTAAAAAATGCGTTTACCTCGGCAGCATTCTGCCGAGCGTGCAGGCCAAGAGCTATGTTGCTACTACTTTTTCCTATTTCTCGAGGCAGTTTTAAGCGGAATAGCGGGAGGAAAAACATCGCTTCGTTTAGTGATGGCCGCTCGATCGTTGATGAACGAAAAAAACGGATGAAGGGAAAAAGAAAGAGAGAGAGAGAGAGAGAGAGAGAGAAAGAGAGAGGAAAGAGAAAAAAGCTAATCGTGCAATTTTATATTTTTATAATATCCTCTTCTCCACCATTTAAAAACAAATGGATATGCGATTGTTCCGGATGTTCGCGCTCGACAACCATTATCGTTATCGTTCTATCGATTCTAACGATTTCTGCTTACCTGCACCTGCTCCCATCTACCCCTATATCGAATCCGTTGTTACGCGCAAGAAACTATGCTTCCCTCTATCTCTCTCTCACTCTCTCTCTCTGTCTGTCTGTCTCTCTCTCTCTCTCTGTTTCTCCCTTTCTCTAGGTCTCCTTTGTCACAGCGATATAGGTCGTCGATACGGCTTAACGATGGGCATCGCTTTGATTGGAGCTACGGTCCACAGCAAGGAACCAAAGGCGCTCCGTAACCGTTGTAGATACCAAAGGGTATTACATTGGGCTTAGTACGGGATGACACTAAGTTAAGGATAGTAGTAAAAGATAGGATAGAGAGAGAGAGAGTGAGAGAGAAAGAACGAGTGGGATTAGAGAATCGCTAGAGAATCGCTAGAGAAAGAGAGAGAGAGAGAGAGAGAGAGAAAGCGTCGTCGAGTGGAAGGACAAGGCAAAAGCGAGCTGGTGAAGATGAGGTAGAAGAGGATGAGAAAGCCGAGGATGAGGAAGCCGAGGAAAAGGTGCGGGTTAGATGAGAATCACTCCTATTGCCATCAAAGACGTTCGTGCTACGAATTCTGCTAGAGATAGATTCCCTCGACGATATACATCAGCATCGCGACCTCTCTACCGCCTTCTCTTCCTTTTTTTTCCATCCTTTTTCCTTTTTTTCTTCTTTCTTTTTTTTTTTATTCTCGCTACCTCCTTCCTTCTCTGTTTTTTCTTGCCCTTTTTTCTTCCCTCGTAGCTCCACGCTCCACTACACGATCCTCTGATCTTTATCGCTTTATACGTGTGTACGAAGTAAGAATACCGTCGCATATTTTACCCTCCTTCTCTTACTACTTCTTCGTCTTCTCTCTCTCTCTCTCTCTCTCTCTCTTTTTCTCTCTCCTTTTTTTACATTTTTCTCAAAGTTCATTTTTTCCCATGATATCCGGGGTGAGACGAACACGGGTAAAGCCTTCGATGAAAGTTTCTGTTCCAAAACGACCGAACACGACTTGGTTTCGATTTGAATTCAGAGTGCGGATGGATTTCGTTGCAAGGACTTGAAATCGAGAACTGTCTTCGAGACGAAAATTCACGATCGTTACTGACATTCAAAGGGATCAGATCAATGGGAACGATAGATACCCAAATTTTGTGGGTTTCAAGGAAACCTTCCGACGAAGATATACGCTATTACGTTATACAAATTTGTATTTATTTAATTTAGACGTTTTTTTCTCTCTTCTTCTTCTTTTTTTCCTTTCTAGGGAACATAGTCGGCTGGTAAGTAAACGAAGAGTGTGAAAAAAAAAGTGGACGGACCGAAAAGAAAAACAGTGGCCTTTTTACGCGTTGAACTTTCACGAAAGTTCGTTCACCGTCGATGTGCGCCCATTTTCGCGAGATACAATTTTGCCACTCTCAAAGTGTTACCGAAATTCACCCAAGAGGATTAGGGACGAACTTGAGTTTCCTGGCTTCTCTTCCTTGCGAATTACTACAGTTTCTAACGCGAGCTCTCGTATATTTTAACTTCGACGGGCAATTCTGCTAGTGCGTAGAGAACAAAAAGTAGCTAGTTCAGTGAGTAAAAGGTTCCCTTGTGATTCGGTGATTAGCAGTGCTGCTTCGTTAACTTTGTATTATTTAGCTAATAACGCTGGTTGATGCGCGAACGCTCGCATTCGCATGATAATAATAGAAAGTAATGAAGGTTGCAGATCGGAACAGTCTATCGCGTAGTTGGTATCCGATAATGACAATTTTCGATTCTTCACTGTGTTTACATTACCTATATGTGTATCTCTTACCTATGTACAACAACAAATGTGCTATAAGTTGTATTTTTACCTACATCCTTGAACTCTCAATCGGCACTCACTTTCCCTTTCTGCCACATCGATCTACCCAGGTACAGATCGCAATCTGTTGACATCCATTGATCATGACATGAATAATGAATGGATACATCGCTTGAATAATGCATGCATCAACGTCGAACAACATCTACTCGATGGCTCTGTATAATCGAGCCGGAATATCACGTAGAACATTGATGAAGGTTGACTGTTCACTAGCGGGCGATACCGTGGTATCGTTATCGTGTTACACTCGTGCTTTTCTTTTACGATTTGCTTCCTCTCTCTTTCTCTCACTCACTCTTTCTCTCTCTCTCTCTCTCTCTGACACTCTCTCTTTCATCTTTGTTCTTCGAGATACATCGCATCGATCCACTTGAATTTGCGTGTTCCACCGTGTTAACGGAAACGAAGCAACATTACCTATTTTCTCCATGCATGCTACTTCGAACATATATTTTATTTATCCTACCAATGAGATTTCCCTTTTGTACGGAAGCACGAGGTCGTATGTACAACGGGAATCAATCGTAGTTCGATAGAACCTAACGGAAAGTAGTTACCCCTTGATAGAACTTTTATAGCTTGGCATGAAATTCCGTAATTGGAAAGTATAACGAATTAACAGAATCGTTCAGACGGATCTATGAAAGATATAAAAGATTTCTGCGTAATGGCTAACTTTCTACAAATATAACTACTTGAATATATCGTGGATAAACGGAGTGAGATATAAAATTTTAATGATCAGCCAAGAAATATTTCGCGCTGATCCATTCTCATCTCTTTTGAGATTCTTCGATAATTGTACATGTATATAATAGAATACTACAAAAGAGAATTATCTGTCTAGTCGTACGAATCTAAATTGTATTAATTATTCGAATTAAAAGGTACACATTTACCCGCGTTAAAGGAGAAGCAAGAAATCAAAATCTCGGCGATTTTACAAACGGCGATCGCAAATTGTTCGCACGGGTTTCTTTCGAAAGAAGAAAGAAGAAAACTCGGAGAAATCCGTTTCGGTGATTACAAGGAAGCTTCTCTCGTGGAATACGAAAAAAGAGTTTCAGTTCGTCGAGCGTCGTGTTAGCGCGTTGGTGCGTCTTCGGTGCTTGGGGTAATTGCGGTGTTCCTAAGTCGAAGAGAATTGGGGTGAAGGGAAGAACGGTGAGATCTCGTGGAGATAGAAGAAGAAGAAGAAGAAGAAGAAGAAAAAGAAGAAGAAGAAAAAAGAGAGAAGAAAAGAGAAGATGAGGATGAGAAAGAAATAGAACGGGAGTAAAAAAGAAGAGGAAGACAGCAGTGGTCTTAGTTGTGTTAGGTAGTTACGCCGCTCATCGGTACAATAATTAGTTTTCCTCGTGAAGTCTCTCGGTCGACCAAGCGCGATAGGTAGCTTTAAGAGTAGGGAAGAAGAGATGAGAAAGAAGGATAAAACAGAGAGGGTGAGTAGTAGGAAGGAGATGCCGAGAGTGGCATGCCGGATAGAAGAGAAGCGTCGTCTCGCCGTTCTTGTCGTAGCTTTATCGAATTCCCCGGGCTCCTGCTAACTCGATCAAGTCCCAGTCTTTAGAATATTTACCGGTGGATGCCAGGAAAGAGAAGAGAGAGGGGGAGAGAGAGAGAGAGGGAGAGAGAGAGAGAGAGAGAGAGAGAGAGAGAGGGATAGAGAGGGAGTTGCCTGAGACGACGTTCGCGGTCTAATTTAGTTCGCCGGTACGTCCTGAAAAGCGGTAACACGATGGACCGCACAATAGACGAACCGGAAGGAAAAAGGAGTACGATTAAACGTGGTGTGATCAGGAATTATAATGAAGCTCTTCGTTCTTTCATCGCCGTGTCTGTTATATCTCATCTTTCATTTCTTTGATCAATGATATTATAAATTTGTATACCACTTTGAATATATTCTTAGATGATTTTCCTACGCATTGTTTCGCAAGATTACACATTGATATGGTAATCATCTACGTTTGGATAATTTTTATTATTTTAAATTACAACCTGCGGATGCGTTTATTTACATGTATTCTCGGAGTACAAACATAACTGGTAATATAAACGAAAGTTATTGTTTTGATTGTCGGATGAATTAGTTAGTCGTATACGCGCAGCATACAACTCATCCGTATAATTTTCGTTAATTATATCGACAATAAGTTTATTATTATAACATCGACATTGTATACACACACACACATATATATTAATATTTTTTTTCTTTTTTTCGTTGTAGGTTCCGGTAACGGAGCGATCGTTTTGGCGCTTCGCGGTGGAAGACAAGAGGGTGGTCGGCGAGCACGAAGAACGACGACGTCGACAACGACGACGACGACAAGTACAACGAAAAGCACGACGACGTCGTCGTCGACGTTGATATCCTTCGGCGAGGACGTCGCGCAGCCTGCAGCACTTTTAGCTCCCGAAGAAGAGACATGGTCCGTTAGTTCCTCGACAACGAGCAATCTTCCGTTTTCTTTTCCTTCGAGCGGCGTGTCCACGTCGTACGCAAGACCCGTCTCTACGAGACCACATTTGGAACTTGTCGTAAAACCACATAGCAAGGTCATTTTGCCTTGCGAACTCGAAGGGAATTATTCTAGGCTGCTTTTATCAGGATCAAGGTAAATCTCTACGTTTTTATTTTCTTCGAAGATTCGATTTAACTTCGTTCGACCGAAAGTATAACATAATGAAGAATAGCCTTAGATCTTTCACGTGGAACTTGGAATATGTACAATAATTTAATCGAGTTACAATAGAAATTGTTTTTCCTTTTATTTTCTAGCGTATCATCGAACTCCGTTTCATATCTGATAGAGGAGTATAGATTTTGCGGTTTCTTTTCTTCGCTTTGTTTCCGTAAAAAATAGCGAAACGAACAATCCGTAGCTACGATATTTATTACGTCGGCGGGTAGTAACAATAGTTGCGAATTACATGAGTCGTTAGGGTGTCAGAGGTAGGATAGATATATGAGTACGCGACGAGAACCATACGTTTAATAGGTTCCATTTGAATAACTTGATATTGACGATAAATCCGAGAATGAGAAAACGGATGAGAATCGTAGATTAGAGAGGTGGAAGATGTACTCGGAAGACGGAGACGATTCGAGTGTGTCCCGTTCGTTGTGAAATATCACGTTTCGCACGCACGCGACACGGTGACAAGGAAATACAAGCGTTCTCCGTTCGTTAGAAGTTACAGAATACATGGGAATCCGGCTGTATGGTTGCACGAAGGAAATCCGGTGGACATGCTCACGATAAACACGAGAACGGAAATGAGCGGAACTGGTCACAGATACATCGGTGATTCTACTACAGCAGCTTTGCATATAGATAACGTCAGATTGGAAGACGACGGAATGTGGGAGTGTACCTTGGAACACGATCAAGAAGAGTTCCTTTTGGGGAGACCGATCAAGCTTGTTGTTCTCGGTAAGTTTTATTCCGATAGTCCTCGTTTTCTCTTATCTTCACGCTTCTACGATCATTTATTGTTGGTTTATACATTGGAGAAACGAACGGGTATCTAGATAAAATAGATAAATGCTCGAATTTGCGGTACAACGCGTTCGTATAGTTTCCTAATTCACGAAAAACCCCAGGCGTAACAAATTATTTTTAATAAATCGGTATAGCCCCAATGAATAGAAAAATGTAGATTTTACGAATTCATCGAGTTTGTCGACATAATTCAGATTATTGACATAATCGATCTTATTATATCGATATTATTGAAGTATGTAGATGAAAAGATAACATTTTTTCCTTTAAAATGATCTTTGTTTCAAGTCTCTACGATTTCTGGTTCCGAAGATATTTCTTTTAAAAGATTGCCATTCATTATTCATGTACATCTGTTCGTAGTAATCAGTAGTAGAAAAAGACTGTTTACGCTATCAGCTGAGTGCGTAAATTCCAAGGATTTATATAGGTCAGTGTATCAATGAAATGATATTGAATGAAATCACATAGATCAATGAGTCAATCTAAATACATTTTATTTGCACGTGAATATCTCTGGAATTAAAAATCGTGACGACTTCGTACAAAGACCATTTTCAAGGCTAAATTGTTCTCTACATTTTTATTTATCGTTAACAATTATTTAACAATTTGTTATAAACAATTTGTCGTAGGAAAATTTTTTTTCTCTTTTTTTCTAGACCTTCCTCTCTTTTGTCATTACCATATCAAATTCAAAGATTAATTGATCGTTATAAATAATTTGTTATAAACATTTTGTTATAAACAATTCGTTACTATCAATTTTTGACGACCAATTTTATTCTTGAGATCTTTTCTTCTATACTTCTCCCTCTTCTCTCACTTTTTGTATCGAATACGATGATTCAATAATTGTTATAAACAATTCTCGTAAAATTTCAACTTTTCGATACTGTTATACCAGTAACGCGATTTACTTGCATTCAATGCGATATGTACAGCTAGAATATGTACGTGATAGGTCGATCAATGAGTAGCATAACGATTATAAATAAATAACTAAAATTAAAAGACGCGAACTAATATTCTTTCAGTTTTTACATATTTTTCATGATATAAACGTTACTATGAATTCGGAAATGACTGCAACGATGGATGGGAAGAGTATCTCGAAAACATCGGAAAGCCGCAGTAATATCGTAGTTTTATGCATAATCTTGCGTCACGTGGATGGCATAGCTAGAGAAAGAGAGAGATGAGGAGATGGAGAGATAGAGAATATCGTGACGTTTCCATGAATATGCAACTGGCGGGTAGAATTTTTTTTAGGCAGTCGTGTGTCAGCTCGCTGCGGTTTGTCCTCATTGCGTTCGTCTCCGCGCGTCCAAACGTATATACGGCGAAACAATGGCACCGCGAAGCGAAACAATCGCATGTTCGTTCCCTCCTCGACGTGTGACGTACTTCAGCCCTCTCGGTATAGGTCAATGCCCGGACCAAACGAAACTTCTTTGTCCTTTTCTTGTTCGGCCGTGTACACGCACGTTATATCTACCGAGAGTCACGTTCCCTTTTTGCACACATTTTTAATATTTTATTATTATTTCATAAAAAAAAAAGTAGAAATGAATACGATTATAGCTTAGTTATTGTTTTCCTCTTTTCTCTCTCTCTCTCTCTCTCTTCTTTTTCTTTTTTCTTTTTATCACGTAACCCTCACTATATCCCAACGACGAAGAATCAAAACGTTTCTTCGAATTTCACATGAGCTCGTCCTTCCTTGCCGCGTGGAAGGGAAGAAAAACGTTCGGTTTCTTCTCCGCACAAAGAAAAGAACGTTCCTACTGCGTCCGATGGGAATAGATTCGCTAGACGCCCTCGAGCGGTGCCCTTTTCTTAGAACACTTCCTTGTCGTATCGGCGTGCGAGAAAAACTTAAGAGTAATGTGCGTTTTATGTAGGCCCACCGAGGCTCGGAAGGGTCGTATTTCATTTGACGAATAGACAGAACGGAGACGGAGAAAGCTCGCTTGCTCGCATATTCGCTTGCATGCTTCCACGACGAAATTCGTCTTCCTCTCAGCGTGTTTGATGGCTCTCGTCTCTCTTTCCCGGCACCTTTCGATTAAGTCGAGATTGTGAGAAAAAAATCTGTGTAACCACTATCCGCCTTTTTTCTCTTCTTAGTTTTTATTTTTTTCCTCGTTTGCTGTTATCCATCCTACTGCTGTTACTACTGCTACTGCTACTGCTGCTGTTGCTGTTACTGCTACTGCTGCTGTTGATGCTCGAGAGCTTTTCTCCTTCCACGTACGCACGCAATTTTTCCCTCACTCCTCTTGCTAAATTGAATTTACCGCTTCTTCGTTCGTGAGGAGCTTGGTCGAAAGGCCACGCGTACTCTCTCTCTCTCTCTCTCTCTCTCTCTCTCTCTCTCTTTCTTTTTCGTATTGGAGGATCGTCTGACCGTGACAGGGGCCAGACTACTGGCAGTTGCCTTTTTCCAATCGCTACCTTACGATATCTCTTTCTTTTTCTCCCTCTTTGCTTTCCTTTTAACGTTACCTGGCTCTTCCCTTTGTCTCCTCCTCCGTCTCTTTCCCTTTCTCTCTCTCTCTCTCTCTCTCTCTTCTTTCCCTCTCTTTCCCTATGTATCTATCTTTTTATCTCTCCTTCAGCCGTTCAACTTACCGGACTAAAGTTCGAGCTAGTCCGTATAAAGGTACGATGAGAAATCGTGCTGCCTGACGCGAACAGGAGGCATTCCACTGTCTGATCAATATCGAACTTTCCCCTTTGCCATGCCAAACGTC
Source organism: Vespula vulgaris (assembly GCF_905475345.1). NCBI lineage: Eukaryota > Metazoa > Arthropoda > Insecta > Hymenoptera > Vespidae > Vespula > Vespula vulgaris. The sequence continues at coordinate 14,249,258 of NC_066587.1, forward strand.
GGACGGTGCTTCTCTACTACCTTCCTTGCTACTACTACTACTATTACCACACTACTATCATCACTACTACTACTACTATTATCGCTACTACTATTACAACTACTATCACTATTATCACGAGTATTCGATAACGAAACTCCGCTATCCTAGCATAGATCTTCCTAGATTTCTAATTTTATTCCCCTTATCATCAACTTTGGCAAATCCTTATTTGTTTGCTTCTTCGATTATGTGAATTCTCTTCCATCGAGATCGTCGTTATCGTTCCATTTACGATAACTTATATATAAATGAAAGAATACGTTTTATAAATATTTTGTAATCAATAATTTTAATCGCTTAATTTTTCTGTTTTTTTTTTTTTTTTGACATCGTTTTATCGAGTTAACGTCGTTTGTATCACTTACTTTAGAACCCGTTATAGCTTTAAATTCATTTTTTAAGAGGAAATGTTGATAATAATTGAAGAACGCGGAAGAGTAAATTTGTCTTGCCTAAGGAGACGAAATGAGTGGAATTTTTATTTATTTTTTATTTTTTTTTTATGTCGTTTGTTTCCGCAAAAGGGAAGAGCATCGTGAGGAGACAGCAGTTAGTCATTGTTTCTACCTCTGTCGCAATTTAACAGCGGAAAAGGTAGGGACGCTCACGTTCGAGTACAGAGAAAAAGCAAGCAAAGCGCGGTACTACCACGGGGAACGTTTACATGGAGTGTTTATAACAGTCCAGCGAGCATAACACCAGAGCATGTTAGCACGCGGAATGTTTCCTGTAATTTGTGTTCCGACTAAATTTCGAAAATGTTACGACCCATTGCACGATTTCGTCGATTGTCCTCAACGTTACTCGAATGGTTTCGAATCGATGGAATTTTTCGTTGGCCCGATAAACGTTCGAAAATTTTTTACGCTTTATTCCTTTATTTATTATATTTATTTTTATCTATATATTTATTTATTAACGGAATATACGATGTTTTATAACGATATACGATGAGTATATAATCGAGATAATTAAACTGTTGATTCTTTTTTCTTTCTTTTTTTTTTTATAAGTGCTTCGAATAAAAATGCAGTTTATAGTATAAAAGAATGAAAGGAGAATATAAGCGCGTTTAGAATACCAATCGGCATTTATTTTATTCTTATAGATTGCTTTAGAAATTCCTTTTTCAGCTTGAATGGATGATTAATTGAAAGCTCGGCGATTTCTCGGTAACGGAGAAACGTTGATGTGATCTTCACGCGTATTAATTCAAATCGATCCTTTCGAAAATCGTATTAACGATTGAACAAGGATATTAATCCATCGTACATTTGGTAGGCGTATCTCCCGATAGCGAATCGCACAGTCGTCGTTCTGGGCTAGTGCGACACGGGGCATTAGTGCAGGTGGTGTAAATTAGCGCATCAAAGCCGGGTCACCATACCGGCACCCTCGGCTGGTAATTATTGACGAGCTCCAACCGTTGCCCGCTAACTACCCATTCATTAGCCGAAGGTTTCCACATAATTAATGGAAGAGTCATCGACAACGGCGATTCGTTAGCCGATCGTGAACTCGCTATTAAGATACTTTTCGAATTTGCTTATGATTTTTATATCTTTTAATTCGTACAATATGATTATAAAAATTAACGAATTTAAAATGACACGATGATCGGAGAAAATGACATTAAGATATTTTCGATGTCTCACCAGAAATATTCTCGTTCCATATTTCTTATAATAAACGATGATACTTCTATAATTATAAATTATATTAATAAATTACGGAAATTTCAAAAATATTATTTCCTGTATATCAAAAATATTCTCTAAATTATATCTCGACGGATTTGGATTGAATTTCTTTATGTATTCGAATCAACGATAACGATCGATGAAATATTTCAATCGAAATTTTCTTGAACGAATAAACACGATTAACGCGTTGATTAAATAATCATAGTTTTGTAAAAACTACGATTAGCCGATAGTTAATCTCGTTTGTCTATTTCTTGAAACTTTTATCGGGAAATCGGATGTTTACTTCATTTCTTTCGAAAATGTCTTATTTATTGGTTGTACGATTAATGATGTTGTCCACCGGTTCTTTCTCACTCACTCTTTCCCGACGATCGTTCTCCAGTAGTTCGTTTTTCAGGCACCCTTTCAATCCGGCTCTCGTCGGCGTAGCTCGTTCGAAATGGATGGACCAGAGGCGATCCCGATAGCCATAGCACGTCGAAGAGCAAAGATACATACGTTTCTCGAGCTCCCTCTTTCCTCTATTCCTCTTTCCATCCTTCTTCCCAACCCTCGAAATATCCTCGAACACGGCGAGGAGAGAGTGTGTACGCTGCGAATGTGCCGGCGAACCGTACTGAAATGGAGTGGCCAGTCAATAACCTTGAGCTTCCGAGCGACTCGGTGCACTCGAAGGGCTGTCATTCGAACTGAAAGCTCTTCTGGCTTTACGACGTTATCGTGCTGTGTGCATTTAGCGCCGGTCACCGATACTAGCCACCGATGGCTACTGTTTCCTCTGACAAAGAAATCTTTCTATGTACAATGAGTGTGTACATATACGTACCTACATGTATACAGACATATATGTATGAGAGAGAGAGAGAGAGAGAGAGAGAGAGAGAGGAAGGTAGGTTAGTCACGCACACACTTCATCCTCGTTCGATGTCGCGCGATCCTCGCTTCGAGGAGATTTAACGAACAGCGTACTAACGTGGAGGCACGACAAAGTCGACAAGTAGCCAGCCCAGCCCAACGCCCATTCACCTTCGTCAAAGGGAAATACCGTTCTATTATAACTTACTAGCCGAAGAGCAACGGAACGTGTTGGTGATTTTATGAAAATTTCGTCGTTCACTTTTCTCGGACAAAGAAAAAGAAACAGACCAGAACGATCGATCGTTCCTTTCTTATCTTTCTTTTCGCGTTAAGATCACTTCTCCTCGAACATCGTCTTCGTCGCGACGCGTACTTTCGGATTATCTATTATGTTAATGATTCTCTCTTGATATTATAGTTTATCGAAATTAACTATATCGACGGTACACAGACGTCTGTAGGTCTGCACAAACGCGTGTTTATAGTTACCGTTTCATGATGATCGATATTTCCTATGACGTTTGCTTTCCAGACAATCGATGCTACGATTTATTAGCATTTACATAATTGAGCTAATCGTATCGTATTTCAATCGCATAATCAGTTCTGTAACGTTAAGGTGCCACGACATCGTGGAACGTGATTGAACGTACAATCGAGTAGAATAGAAAGTATAGAACGAAAGAATAGAAAATAAAGGAAAAAGCAAGAAAGGAACGAATACGCTTGCTCGAAGCATCGGGTCGGAAAATGCGTTGGAAAACACGTCGGAAAACTTGGAACGAGATTAAGCTAATAGACTAATGAAATCTTTGAAAGTGGAAGTTGCAATCGCATCCGGTTCTCTTTTCCGGGGGTCTTTGGCGTACGACCGAGACTAGCCACGGTGTTTTCTCGAAGATGGATGGCTAACCGTACCAACGGTGACTCGCTTCATTGACTGGAACTTAATTAATTGCCTCGATGTTACGTGCTTTCGTGCGAGCACGACAAACGACCACAGCGATATAGAGACTATTGTTCTGTTTTCTGCTCTACCAGGAATGCAATAATTACTTGCCTCGTACGAACCTTCTGCTCTTCGAAAGCTCGTTGACATTGGTACGATCGACATTGAACAACGTCGGAGATTATTGAATTTAATCTAAGTAAAAGAAATAAAAAGTTATCTCCCTCGTAGGATTCTCTAATCGAAGCGAGGTGTTATAATTAGTGCCATCGTGGAATAACTTAAACGACATTTCGCTCACATTCTTTTTCATTTCTTCTTATTCGAAGGTTAACTAAAGAAAAGTGTAACGAAGTTCGATCGAAATTTTTCCATTCTTTGCGAAGGAATTAATAATGTCGTCGGAACTATTCGAAAAGTTTTATAAAACTCGATTTCGATGAAAAAGTCGAGTGCACGTGGATGAATCTGAACGGCGATTCGTTAACAACCTACTAAGTAGAAAGTATTCGAGATGAGCTTTGAAAGTAGACGAAAAGTGTAACGTTTGTATTCGTTAATCACGTTAGTTCTTAATTTGATATAACGGATAAGTATCAAAGGAAAGAAATAATGTTAATATTCGTTAAGAAGTTAGAATATTTGAACGCGTACGCGAAAGAAAAAGAATGCAATTCGTACGTAAAGATTACGTATTAAAGGAACGTAATACGCAAGGGAAACAATTTGAGCAATTCGATTGATAGAAAGAAAATCGTAATCTTTCTTTTTTCTATTTGTTTCTCTCTCTTCGTTCGTCGTTCGATATTTTATATCTATGTATAAAATCGACTCGACGAGCAATTTTGATCCCGAAAGTCGAAGAAGAAGAACAAGAGCAAGAAGAAGAAGAAGAAGAAGAAGAAGAAGAACAAGAAGAACTTCAGACTATGTCTTCCTGTTGCACTTTCGATGGGCAATGCCTGAAGGGCAGTGCAAACATAGGATACCAGCCTCGAGCGATTTCGCTTGACAGCTTCGAAATAGAGCGCTCAGTGGTGGAATAAAGCGCGAAGTCGTGCGATCTTCGAGAGAAAAAGAGGAATGAGAAACGGAAGCTCGAGCTACTACTGAAGACGACACGACGAACTTCCTTTCATCGAAAAACTTTAGCTCGACGATTCGGGAATGACTTCAATCTCTTTTCATTTTTCTTACTGCCGCCAACAGAGATTTCAAACGGATTTTAATTGCGTGTCATAAAGGGTCCCCTGACTTTTCGAAGAAGAAAGATCTAAGGAGAAAGAGAACGAACGGTATACCTTCGGTCCTTCTCCACTTTCGCCACGATTTCCCGCGTAAACACGACAATGAAAAAATTATGAATGCAAAATTTTCTCTACCATTACGAAAGAAATTCATTAACGGGCGTCTTCGTTTCTTTTATCCTTCGGTCACACTTTTTTTGAACTAGGAAAACTTTCGTGATTCCAATTAGAATCCGTCTAATAAGTGAACTGGATTTCATTCCTAAGAGCTAAGCTCTGCTATTTATCGTTTTATTTATTTTTTTCTTTTATAGTTTACCTTTTTTTTGTAATTTATTTAATTTATTAATTCATTAAATTATGGTTTATTTTTTAAAGATATTTCGAGAGAGACGTTGAAGTTAAATAAAAATGAAAGCTTCCGTATATAAAGGCAAAGGAAATGTATTTCTCTCTCTCTCTCTCTCTCTCTCTCTCTCTTTCCTCAGTTAGATTCTTTTATACTCTACTTACTTTTGATTGAAATGCACATGAAACACGTCTGTGGTTTCGATTCATGTTCATTTCGAAGAGTAAAAAAAATCGAGCCAATTATTGAGTGTTCAATAGACTGACGAATCCATCGACTTTGTTTCATATATTCTAGCGTACGTATGAATCCAAGTATCGATGTGGAGTGTTTACAAATACACAGAGCGCTCATCCTTATTATCCATTTTGGGGTCAAATGTTTTAGACTGAAATATATTTCTCTCTTGACCGTTCATGCGAGAAATTCATCGCGAAACTTACATTAGATTGAATATTAATTAAAAAAAAGAAAGAAAAAGAAAGGAAAGAAAACGGGGATATCAAATACATTTGAAAGACAATATCGTAAAGATTATTATTTGTTTACGAATATACAAGTACGTATTTTTAAGCCGTAATAAAACATGATAGAAACACTAAAAAGAATTTATATACAAAACGATTTAACTGTGAGAGGAACGATTTTGTCATTTAACACGTGTTAGTATCGAAAAAGATAACAAAGATATTCATATATATATATATATATATATATCTTAAGTGATCGGGTTAAGTGAAACGTCCTGTATATAACGCGCATATACAGATACAGTTTCTCGGTGACATTGGTGAGAGACGATTTACAAGGATCACGATATAAATCACATCGCCCGAAGCTCGATTGTCAATTTTTCTTGGCATCGTACGGCTCGCATAGTACTCCATCAAGAAAGATCGCTCTCAAAGAGATTCCGCCGCCGGCAGAGCCGACAGACACAAGCAGTGGTGATAAATACGAGGTGGCACGAAGAGTAGGAACGTGTATAAAGCACTGAAAAATTGACATCAACCAAGCGAAGTAACGAGCGATCCGCAAAGTATATAACCGCCGGTTATGACTCCTTCTTGTCTTCTTCTTCTTTCTTTTTCTCTTTTTTTTTATATTTTTTTCTACCCCTCTCTTCTCTCTCTCTCTCTCTCTCTCGCGCGCACATCTTGTCTAGTAAGCTCGGACCAGATTCACTCTCCCGGTAACTTCCCGTCCTTCGAGCCCACTTTACACACCCTCCGTTATATTGCGAGTACGTGAGAGATTAACGGATTAGCCGCGTACGAAGCATCGCTGATCAAAGTCTGCGAGAACCTCGTTGTATATAGACTCCTTATTCTCTCTCTCTCTCTCTCTATTACACTCACATTCTGCTTAGATTAAACTTTCTACTTGCTGATATTAGCGCAATAATCGTGTCTGTCGTAAGACGTTTGCAAATCACTATACATTTTGTTGTCTATACATTTTTCTTTTTCTCTTTTCTCGATCGACAATTTCCTTCGATCGAATTTTTTAGATGAAAAAGTTGACCGTAAATATCCGTAAGCAATAGTTACCTTCGGATCAAGGGGACACCGCATACATATAACGTTGGAAAGGATCGTTGCGGCATAGCAACGAGGTTCGGAGTAGTAAAGGAAAACCATTTCATGGCTGACTTGTCGGCTCCTGTCCTGGTGGGAGTAGTCGATCGTTTCGCGTCTCGTTAGCATCTCATCCATCGCCGGTGTCTGCTCGTTCGCTCACCCACCACCATTCGCCCGCTTGCCTGCTTGCTTGTCGACTGCTAGAGGGTGAAAATTCGCAGCGCAGGCCCTGTTTCCCTCAGGCATCCCTCCTCTATTCCCTTCCCTTGCATTCCTCCTCTTTTCTCCGAATGTTCCGAAGCATCGACCTTCTCTCATCCATACGCGATCCATCGGGAAATCCAAGATTTACCCGAGAAAACGCATAGCGAACGCGAAAGCTTTCTATCGTCTCGTTTACTCCCTTCGACGTAGCCTGTCTATCGAAAATCGTAAAAATATCGCTGGTCCTCTGGGTCCCTTGGTGTATCAATAAATCGGCTCGTTAAATCGATTCGTTTTTTCCATATATTTTTTTTCTTTTCTCTTTTTTCCTCTGTGTTTGTTGTTTCTTTCTTTTTCGCTTTTTTGCTGTTCTTTTTTTCTTTTCTTTCTTTTTCTTTTCTGCGATATCTATGAAAGGACTAACGTAACGTAACGTGACGTTTTACGTTTCGTCATTTAACGTTGAAAGAATTTCTTCGAGAATGAAAGAAAGACAAAAATGAAGATCGATATTCTTTCGAAGATCGTTATTCAGTGGAATCATGATATATAACCATCGGAATAGAGAATGAAATTGGAATTTTTCGGAAATCTCGAAGAGATGCGAAATTTCTTTTCTGTTGATATGAACGGAAACAGGGCTTCCATAAAATATAATTGCAGTGTATCAAGTAAAGTCCACACACAAACACACCTACGCTGTGTGGAGGGCCGGAGAGAGAGAGAGAGAGAGGGAGAGAAAGAGAAAAAGAGAAAGATTTCTAACATTTTCTTCGCAAAAGCCGTAATTCGTGAAGATCGCTTTTCAGCGTAGTGATTCACGCGAAAGGAGAAGGAGCGGCAGGATTTAGTGTCCTAACGGAAAGACGTGGAAAATTCGCGGTGGTGTAATCTCAAGACGTAGATATACGTATACGTCGTGCCTTTATCACGAATCTAGAACGACGAAGTTATCTGCCGGCAACACACACCGAGCTCAGGATTTTATAAGAAGCAACATTTCCTTCGTACGTCTTCCGGAGAAGATGGCTCAAATTTTAGAAGAATTCTCTTACCTTATTCTTTGCTCTCGAGACCTCGAGACCTTTGAAAAATTTGTCGTCGTTCTTACGAAAAGCTACTCGTTTTCTCTCTCTCTTTCTCTTTTTAAATGTGTGTAGGTTACTTGTATATATGAGAAACATATGAGTTTCTTTCCGAGATACAATGCATCATAAAGTCGTATATAAAGACTTTGATATGAATTTTACACCTTGTTTATTACTATACGCTTATATAATTATCATATATTTATACCTAGGAATTATCAACGCTCTCCAAACTCTCACTTTTATCATTTCCAAATTTCTTCTGCTTCGGCTTATCTTCATGTTATCGTTCATCATCGTTTCCAAACTAATTACCATACATGCCTTTGTACGAGCGTTTCTGTTTAAATAACAAACTCCGCGTGATATCGATTTTGAAAGCATCGACGACGAGTCGGAAAGTTCCCTCTCTCTCTCGCTCTCTATCGAAAAAGAGAACGAGAGAGAGAGAGAGAGAGAGAGAGAGAGAGAGAGAGAGAGAGAGAGAGAGAGAGAGAAAGAGAAAGAGAAAAAGAGAGAGGAGAGAGAGAAGGCCACTGTACAAAAGTTTGCGTAGAATGAACGGCAGATTTTGAAACTCGTTTCATAACCTATAGCCCGAAGGGAAGTCGCAGGAAGTTTAGCGTTTCCAAAAGCGATGCTCGCGTTCGGTTTGGAAATTCTCGAACTAGGAAGCGTTTATCGCGATAATACGACGTAGCTGGTGCAGTCTACTATCGGAGAAGATATAGAAGGAAAAAGGTGGTCGCGGAAGCATTTGCATGCGGTCGTTTTGCATATCAAAGGGCGTCGAGAGCTATGTTGTTTCGTTCCTACGTACTAGTACTAGATAGAACGATGAGAACGATGCACGGAACGAGAACGGATGATTCGCGAGCAACGTGCATCAGTCTTCCTCGCGAATTCCATGCTCGTTAGTACTTGCATACATAGGTATGTTCGTAGATAAAACGTACACAATACCAGCACGATGTTAAAGTCGGTCTATTATCGAACGATCGTGTCCTAGTGAATTGTCCAAAACGACTCGCTTTCAAATTCGAACCGTTCGTTTGGTTTTGTTCCCTTTGCCGAATCTCTAACAGTAGATATATATATATATATATATATATATATATATATATGTACGTGCGTGCGCGCGTGTGTGTGTGTGTGCGTGTGTATGTATAGGTACGTACGCATAGTTTGCTCTGCGTAGTTGGAAAGGACGATGTCTCTTGACGTGTTGTTCTCCAGGGAAGGATCGAGCTTTCCGTGTTTCGTGATTATTCGCAAAAGGGAGCACCGCTTACAAATGGAATTTCAGGTTGTCTACGAAAGGGTTCCTCAAAGAACGAATAGGGGGAAACACGAGGAAGAGATTCGGAGAGAGGAAAAAGAGAAAGGCTTTGCTTAAGCGAAATATAGCAAATTTGCCTTGGAAATTATTGCGATAAGTCTGAGTGGCACTTAGGCGTTCCAATTACGTGCAAAGCATTATCGTCGTCAGCGAGCTTTCGGTCTTTCTTGTTACCATTGTTATCATCGTCTCTTTTACTCTATTTCTCTCTTTCTTTGTTCGTTTCTCTTAAAAGCTAAGACTATACCGGAAGAAGAACGTCGCGCGCATGCCACGCACGCCGTCGTTTCGTATTTTCGTTATATCGCGCGTATAAATCTGAGCTAGAGAGAAATGTAGAGAGAGAAAGAGAAAAGACGAGTGGGGGAAATAGAAAGAGGGAGCAGTGGTACAGAGAGAGAGAGAGAGAGAGAAAGGTAGAGAGAGAAGGAGGAATGAATGAGGTAGATAGAGGGAGCGGTGGTACAGAGAGAGAAAGAGAGAGAGAGAAACGAGTGAGAGAGATAGAAAAAGGGAGCAGTGATACAGAAAGAGAGAGTGAGAGAGAGAGAGAGAGAGAGAGAGAGGAAAGAGGGAACTACGGAAAATTGCAAGGGCAGTCGGAGAGAAACGGAATTGTATATCGAATCGAGATTCTTCGTGACTCGAAAATAAAATTTCTAAGTCCGCTAGCGCGCACGTATTTTAGCTCGAGCCAAAAGTAAATAACTGATTGTCCGATATAACTCGCATGGTATCTGTCAATTCGACGAACTCCTTCGACCTTCTCAACGATTATTAGGCCGAGATTCTTTCTCCTCCTTTTCCTTTTCCTTGGCGGATTTCAAGAATCGAAGGAAAAAAGAATATAAGGAAAAAAAAAATAAAAAACACGTTGGATTCTCTATTAGCTGTTAGAAAATAATGAGATTTCCCTCGATTCTGCTCCTCTCCGTTCTAACGACCTTTCTTTCGACGTGCGCACCTGTTGCGCTCTTGTTGCGCACTGGGAGTCGCGATATTTCTTTTCTTTTTTCTTTTTTTGTTTTTTGCTTATTTTGAGTTCATTTCGATCGGCGCGCTACCAATACATCACAAAGCTTGTTTCGCTTTTAACAAGAATTATATCTATCAAATCTCGTATATTTTATTTCTACGTTGATTTTGATTTCGGTATTAACATTGAGTTTTGCCTATTGAAACTGACATATCGAAAAGTCGACAACATGTTAACTAAAATCTATATTTTATTGGTAAACTTTTGATTTGTAATATATTTAGATTCATTATAGTCACTCAAATGTAACGTATTTCAAACAAACCAAAAAAACAAGAGGAAATGTTATACGCAATTCAATGACAGTACAATGGGTTGTTAAAAATGTGAAAGAGAATAATAGAGAAAGAGAGAGAGAGAGAGAGAAAGAGAGAGAGTGAAATATGAAATCGAAGATTTGAGATTATGTTCGAAACGTTGTTGCAGTGAAAAAGGATAATCCTACAACGGCAAATAGAAGTTCGTGGACGAAGCGCCGATGACGAAGGAATTGGTCGAACGCGACGAGTCATCGGACCATTCGATGTCTTGTCTATTTACTAGTTGTTTCATTATTGGAGGGAAAACATCGGGTTTTCTTCTTCTTCGTATTTGTCGAGAGCTTCGAAGAAGATCGAATCAAGTTTCCTTGGGTATTTTATTCTACCAAGCTTTTATCAAAACTTTTCTCCTTCCTATTATCAGTTTTACGTTTAACTCGTTATCCGTTTGAGGTACATCTATTAACGCGAAAATATTTCAGTTGAATCCTCGTAGTATATATATACATACATACATACATACATATATATATATATATATATATATATATATATATGTATATATATCATATATATCAGTTGAATCATTCCCTCTGTTACGTACGACGAATAGATAAATTATCGACTGTTGTCCGCGAAATATTCCTTCAGAAGCATCTTATACCACCCTTTCTATACACTTTCCTCAACTTAGATATTTAAAGGCCATATTGAGTTTCCCACTTCTTTAGTGGGATTAAAGAGAACGATAACGTTTGTTGAAAGTGGAATCCTTGAAAAGACGATTGCGTTAAAGACGCTTTCACCGATAAAATAACGTGGGAAAAGGGTTCATAAGCTTTTAGAGAGCGATGGATATCGAAGGGCGACGAGGAATCTTCGGTTTATTGACAGTTCCGAGCAATCTGGATAGTTATTGGCGGCGACATCCACCAGAGCAGAGGAGAAGGGTCGATTGTCCTGAGTAGTTTCCCACGGCCGATTGGATTACCTCGATGGCTGGTTTTACTCTCTGAAGAACATCCCGTCGTTCTAACGGCGGCCGGGCTTAAGCTCCGCTCATATAACTTCGCTTCGTATCTTTACGACTTATTTGTCAGTCTGCATGGACGCTCGATTAAATCTTTATCGAATGCTTCGGAGCGGTTTTTCTTCTCGTAAACGCCTTATCGCGCCGGAATCCCAGTGGGTACGTTCATAACTTTATTCTATCCGGCACGAAACGCAAAAAGGAAAATTCTTGACATCACGTCCTTTCTATTGGCTAACGTTACGTGAGAATCTTCGGGATAAAAGTCTCTTACAATAAAACGAACTAAATTCGTGCCCTTTTAAACGTAAGGCTACTTGTTAGGCCCTCCTCTCTGCTCCTTCTACCTACCACTGCCCCCTTTTTAAAGCCTTTAATCGCGAACAGATATTACATGCGTACCGCAAAACTACTTAAAGAGGAAGACGCCTCGTTAAGTCGTAAACGTTGCGGCGCTTAAACGGCTTTCAAAAACATTCCAGGTCCCGCGTAGAAACGGAATTGCTGAGACTTGCCGTGCATATTTAACGTTTCCTTCGGGCTTCTTGAATGCCTCAGAGAGAGAGAGAGAGAGAGAGAGAGAGAGAGAGAGAGAGAGAGAGAGAGAGAGAGAGAGAGAGAGAGAAAGAGGACACCCTTCCCTCTGCACTGGTATGCCATTTTCTCTCCTTCGTGTCGGCTTTGCAAAATGCATTTCGAAATCTTCTTCCTTTTCTCTCTGTCTTTCTCTCTTTCTCTTTTTCTTTCTCTCTTTCTCTTTTACACGTGATGACCTCGTCACCGTTTGAAAGTCAATTCTCTTCTCTCTGCGAAGCCATTCTCTTTCTCTTTCTCTTTCGCTCGCATTCTCGTAAGTACCAATCATGATAATTTCGAGACGACCCAAATCTCTACTTTAATATTATGAAGTCGTACGACGATTTGTTCCGTGCTCTCCATCGAAGCTTGTTTTAAGAATACTCGACTCGTTTGACGTTACTGAGAAAATGACACTAGATATACCAAAGAATGCGTCATCTCCCGAGAGATTCTACGTATTTTCGTGCGTGTGTGTATGTGTATGCGTGTATGTGTCTATGAGACAGATAGAGAGAGAGAAAGAGAGAGAGAGAGAGAGAGAGACAGAGAAAGAGAGACAGAACTTCCGTAGTAATTTCTCGCAACGACATTAACTATCGTGGCTTACCTCCTACTCTCTAGAGCCTTATACCTAATTAGACGATACGTCGTTCCTCTTGAGAAATCGAGCGGTTCCGTTTATAAATTAGCTTCCAACGTGGCGCTCCACCCGTCGGGTACGAGTATTCGTTCGAAGGCTCGTATAACCGTTTAAAATTCCAATAACAGTTGGTTGAATGTTTCAAGCAAAACGCAATAAAGGAGAAACTCTTGAGAGGCTTTAAATTAGCTTTGATCGTCGTACGATATTTTCGTCGATTTTGCAAGCGAAAAATGAAAAACGAAGAGGAAGAAACATAAAAAGAGAAAGAGAAATATATATATATATATAGAGAGAGAGAGAGGGAGAGAAAGAGGGAGTTCGCAATATTATGAAATTTTACGAGCTATAGGCATCATAGGGTCGATATAGGGCTCGCAATGTCCTAGATAAGGTACCCTAGCAGCAAAGGGCGCGACGCCACGTGCACGAAATGCCACCTTCGCCATTCTCTTCCCGTTGAAACGGAGAGCGTTCTTGCCGTTATGTTTCCGTATTAACACCTGCTGTATCTCGCTCATACTTTTCTTTCACCCTTGGTTTTTCTTTTCGTGCCTTCGTGTAGACGAACACACATGTACCGTATTCTCCAAACTGAATTTCATTGGGAATCATACGTTTTCTCAAATCTCAGTGGATATCAGAAAGAGAGAAAGAGAGAAAGAGAGTTTTCTTTCAGTATTTCCCTTTTATTCAGAAGGGCGACGATGAGATTCCGTTTGGAAATTCTCCAAGATCAAGAGCACGAAACGTTTTTTGGAAATTAAACCACGGAACCTAAACGGTTGCCATCGTTAAGAAATTTTGGCGTGCTTTCAAAGGATTATTTATTCGTAATACGTTTGGTTGGAAGGCTTGCCTTTGATGTTATATCTGTTTTATGCATATATAAATGTATATTGATATTACTATTTATTATTATTACTATTTATTATATTTTGAGAAAGTTCTTGTCTTTACGTGACGCATTTGGTATTAAAAACTTACATGTATTTAACAATCTTTGAACACATTTGTATTAGGTCCCTATATCCGAAAATATATTTCCATTTTACCGACATGAAGAACGTTCATCGAGATTCGTCTCCCATTGAAATCTGTCTCTAATGCCATCCAGATCTCCACCGTATGTTCCCTGAAATTTCAAGGGAGATCGTATGTTTGCGAGGGGAATATATAGTTGGAAGTATGAAAACCTTCTTTTCCTTCGAATTCTCTATATCTTTCTCTATCTTCACTATGAATTCGCGATCGTGTTACATGCGGATTTGGAATTCTTCCAAGAGGCCAACTTGGTGATTTTTCGACTCAAAATTGAAGCGAAAAGTGTATGCAAAGTAAACACAGATTTCCTTGAGATTTCTCTATCCTACGTTCTAGCCGTTCAACGAGTCTTTCTACGAGAAGTATCGCGAACGTTATAAAAAAGAGCATCCACTTGTATGTATGAGATGTAGGCATAAATATATTTTAACATTCTTTTTTTCTTGCACGTACTTAATGTAACTTAAAATTCCGTTCTTAAAAAAATTTATGGAAATGACGTTACCTGTATGAAAATGTCATGCGCATGACTAGAGAGAATATGTTTGCCGTTGGGCTATGTCGATGGGAAAAAAATAAAACGAAGATAAATAGAGAGAGAGAGAGAGAGAGACAGGTAGAGAGAGAGAGAGAGAGAGAGAGAGAGAGAGGAAATGTAGAAAAAGAAAAAAAAATTGGACTAGTATCTAAGATTCTTTTCAACTTATAAAATGCAGATACACGTTTTGTATATGCAAAGTAAGAGATAAAGACAGAGAAAGAGAGAGAGAGAGAGAGAGAGAGAGCTTTTCTACAGGGAAAATTCGGAGGAAATTGCCAGTACGGAAAGCGATCGAAGCAAAAGAACAAAAAAGAAGGAGAACATTCGCGTTGGTTATGCGCCAGGATTTTCATTCGATATTTGACGGGAAATGCTTATTTCAATGGAAAGACAATTCTCTCAATTCTGTTTCAATTTCAACATATCCTAGAGAAAACTTTTGACGTAAAGTACGAACACGTTGTTTTTAAGGGGACGATTATCGAAAATATATAGACGAATATTTGACTTTTCCCATTTTCCCCGAACGAGTATTATCTTTATTGATGTTATCGTTTAACTTAAAACTTCATGATCCTCCTAATAACTATTTCATGAAATATAAAAAATTAGAGTGGTAGGAGAAAACTCGAGAAATATATACGATCGATAAAGTTAACATTTTTAAGACTGAAGTTATCGACGTAACTAATTCTTATTTCGCAAACGAGGCAAGTCCCAAGAGAATCCTGCTAACAAGTTAGTTGCTTATTGTCGGCGGCCTAGCGGCAGAGTGCGACGTTGAACAAGTAGTCCTTACTTTAATCATTCCTTCTTCCCTTCGGCTCGATAAAAACTTAGCAAAAAATTCAAGCAAGATTCCGAGAAGTTGGGCGAGAACGTTATCCGGCATCTCTCTCTCTCTTTCTCTCTCTCTCTCTCCCATGGGTGCTTTCAATCCGGAACGAACGGTTAAACTACCGCGCGAAACAAGAAAAGCAGCCGTCTAGAAAGTTAAGCCCCGTCGTGTTGTTGTAGCCTCGTAAAAGAGCGCACTTCGTAACGGCTGCGTGCGTTGAGCAAATTGTGATCCGCCTACGGTCTTTACGCGCTCCTTCACGGCTTCTCTACGATGCCGGGTGCATGCTCTCGGGAATCCTCTTAAAGATCCGTCCGATGGATAACAGTGTTCTAAAGCATCAGACCGAGGAGATCTAAGGAGTCGAGACGAATCGCGAGAACGACGACGATGCATCGATGACGCTTCTTGAATTTCTAGGAGTATAATATCGTTACCTACTCTCTCGATAGTAATGTAATATGGCGTACTTGAAGAAAACGAGCGCGTTAACGCTCGAGAGACTTCGCTTTGAATCGAGTTTATACAGTTTCCTTAAACGATCGTTACCCGTTCGTTTCATATCGACGATTCTCATAGATGATCGAAGAAAATAGGAAACTTTCGATCTCGAGTTATCACGATGGAGGAAGGGTTCGAGTAACTTGGCCGGATTACTGTTACAGAAGCACCTCGGGGGACGTACCTGCTAATAGATGGGCGCAGACTGGATCCAGGAAACCAGTTCGTGCCTGTTAAGGAAGGCTCCGAGCTGACATTGGAATGCGCCGCCGAGGGTGGAAACCCACCACCGGTTTTGGCATGGGGCATGATCCTATCCCAAGCCACTTTGGACGGTCCCGAACAACCACCGGATAACCTCACAGTCTTACCTTCGACGTCCGCTAGACACAGTGGAGCTCACCTTAAAGTCTTGAGGGGTCACCACAATGCCACCATCGTTTGCGTGGCCCGTCACGTCACCCTTACTGTGCCGATGAACGCCAGCATTTTGTTAGACGTTCAATGTAAGTTTACAATTTTCTTCTTTTTTCCTTTTCTTCTCTTTCTTTTTTCTTCTCTTTTCTTCTCTTTTCTTTTCTTTTCTCGTCGATAAATTCTCGTTGTACTTTAACACATTAAACTACGATACTCGCGACGTCGTTGAAAAATGTCTTCACTCTCACGAAACTTTAACGTTGGATTTTTTAAACCGACTCGTTTTCATCCAAAAGCTCGTAATTTGTTTCCTCTGAAAAGCTTAGTTCGAGACGACATTGTCTTCTCTTCTGCAAAAAGAGATAAACGAATGGAAAGTAAAATTCGCACTTTTTAAAAGTAGACTTAATTTAAGAGACGAGGACACTTTCGGAGACAGGAAGCGCAATAAGTCCGTGGATCGTTCCATTCCGTAGGACAAGCAGGTAGGATTTCTGTGATATTAGACCTAGGAACAGTAGTTGCACCATGGGAACGTATAAAACACGAACGTCCTAGAGAAAGAGGAAGAGAGCAAGAGGGAGAGAGAGAGAGAGAAGGAGAAAGATATATCTACCGGTGGCAGGACAATGCGAGTAAAGCGGACCATCGAAATTGAAATATAAATTTAATTAAGTCGGATCTTCGCCCGCTTGTCTTTCTCACGTTAAGCGACTACTCCGAGAACGTCTCTCTCCGAGAGAAAGAGGATAACGAGGAGAAAGAGGAGAAGGAGGAGGATGAGGAGGAGGAGGAGGAATAGTGGAAAAAGAAAGCTTGAGGGATGACGCGCTCCAAGCTCTGGCGAAGAAATAAAAGATGTGGCTGTACGTGTGTGGTAACCATTCTGTATTATGCAACACTGGTATAGTTTATTTTCTCTCTAGCTGTATATACATCCTTTACCACTTGCCTTTGGAGCCAAGAGGAAGGCTAAAGTCCGTGTCTGCGACGTTATACTTTGCTCGCCTCCACCTACCTTAGTCTCTACCCCACCTACCGGTTGGCTCGACTTTCTGAAGGAGTCGAAACTCCAGGCAGTTTTCGCGGAAAAGTCCAAGGAACGAAGGATTAACTCTACCACACGAACAAAAACGGTTGGGATCGTGCAAGTACGTCTTCTCTTTCTCCTTCTCCTCCTCCTTTTTCTACTCTTCTCGCATGACTTTCTTTCTCTTTCTTTCTGTCCTTGTTTCTCTCTCTCCTTCTCCTTCTCTTTCTCCGCCTACTTACAGGAATCCACGCTCCTCCTCTACTTTCGCATAGTCTTCGTGATTCTTCTCTCTGTGGGTTAAGAGAGAGAAACTAGTCTATAACGTGGCAGCCCAAAAATATGCATTAGTGGATAGCGCTTGTTTTCTTACTCCTTCCACTTTTTTCTCCATTTTTCTTTCCTCTACTTTTTCTTCTTTTTTCTTTCCCTTCTTCTTCTTCTTCTTCTTCTTCCTCCTCCTCCTCTACTTCTTCTACTTCTTCATTCTTCGTCGTCTGTGTGCTAGATTCGAGAGTATCGCGTCAGAGCGTATCGCCCTTCTTGTCCAAGATTATACGCTTACCAGGAGCTTTTCTACCATCTCCTTGTACTACTCTATCCTTCTTTCAGGATATGCGAGTGCGAGCTTTGCAGTTGGTGTACAATGTAAAAGATTCCTCCACCGCGTCATGCGAAACTCTATACATTCGATCTGGCTCGACCTACTTTTTCCATCGCAAGTTGGTGAAAAGAGTGATGTGAAATGCTTTCTCTCTTTTCTATTCTTTTCTCTCTCTCTCTCTCTCTCTCTCTCTCTCTCTCTCTCTTTTCTTTCTCCCTTCTCGTGAACAATATAACAATACATTTCGAATACCTAATTACCGTGATATTAATTTCGTTTATCATACGATCGCAAGTAGTTGCCTCGAGACATCGATATCGAAGTTATTTTCTTCGATAAGGTAAATATTTTCTCGATTCGAAAAACGAATTGAACGTTTCGTCGTTCTCGTCCTCCTCGTCGTCATTTCGATGAATATATTAACCACATCGATATATCGTGTCGTCTTGAATGATACGGGCACGAGTAACCGAAGTCGAAGATCTCGGGAGATGCAAATTTTCTACGCGAATAGCTGCCAACCTCGAGATCGTCGATGTAGATATGCGGGTGTCGTCGAGGAGTGATGAAGGATGAACGAGGGAAAAGAGTAAACTTAGATAGCGAGTATCTCTTCTCTCTCTTTGGTCGTTACGTTCGTTCTTTCAGAGAATTTTCATTTTTCTTTCTTTTCCTTCTTTATTTTTTCTTTTCTTTTCTTTTTTCCTATTCGTCTCCTCGTCCACCAACATCCTTGTCGTTTTACGAAAGTAGACGTACATAGAACAGGAATATCCGTGCGACACCTGAACGAGCAAATTTTACGCTCGACTGAATATTAAAGAGACCTCTTTCGTAAGCTTTTAAGATCCGCTCGAAGCGAGTAGCCTTTCCTGTCCCATATATATTCGTTTTCGGTCTGAAAACAAGTAGACTTTGTATGCTGTGCATCTCCGAGCAAACGTATATCTCATAGTTCCATCGTTAATGAATGGAAATCACTCTTTTGTCCAATTATATTTGAATTCTGCTTTGGCGAACGATGCAATTAGTTTCTGCAGTCCTTGTTAATATCAGCTAGTATAATTACAATGGCATACGGTATCTATAATAGACAATGCAATTCCGGAATTCGAGTCGTGCGTTTTTGATCGATTGTATCAACTAAATGTTAGAATTATATTAACCTTGTGAAAATAGAATATCGTCACAAATATTTTTATTCTTATTATCTTGAAATGCCATTAACTTTTGTTCCTTTAATCGTTTGTAATTAAACATTTGTAATTTTACATTACAACACTTCATTCTAATTTTAATCGTATCAATCTTTTTTTTTTCATGGCGATTTGAGAATATATTTGAGACAGAGATAAATAATCACATTTTCGAAACCAGTTTAAATCGTAGATCTATAAATGTTGCTTTACCAATATCACGATCAAAAATTAATACTGACGGATTCCATTTGGAACTTCTTAAATACGCGAAATATCAACAGGTTGTTGATTTTCAGTCCGTTTCTCTGGTTATTTAGTTAAGCTTTGATCAGATATTATGCGCGACGTGTTTCACATTTACTGAAAACAAAACGAGATCGATGACAAATTTTTTCTTCGTTTTCATGTTAAAGAAGAAAAAAAAAAGAATATAGAAAGGAAGAAATAGATGGTGCCTAATTTAAAGCAAATTAATTACGAATCCTCCTTACGTTATATACCAAAGAGAATAAATTTTATTCCGTGACACGATTCGGTTCTGAATCTGTTTGAAATTTTATGCTCTTTGAAGTCTTTTGCTCTTAATAAATAAAAAAGAAGTAGAAATGAATTTTTACCGAATAATCGTTAATAACGTTTCAAATACAACAAAGAGAATCGTTGCTTCATCGACGACGAAGCTGATTCGCGGTTCGCATCGTCGTTTGCAAGGAAAAAGAAGATCAAAAATGAAGAAAAGTAAAATGTTTGCATCTCTTTTTCTCTTCTGCTAGAGTCCTTGATTCAAATAGATTATTACGTAGCATCGTCGTGATTCTTATTAATTAAATAGAACATTTATTCGACATTTACGATTTTTTAAGTTTATATTTTATAGCTTCATATCCGATTGCTTTCTACGAGCAGGAAAAAAATTTCATTACGTTACGACTATTATTATGCTTCTTTCTTTTTTTGTTCAAACATTATAAATACATAGCGAACGTTCTCGCCAGATAACGTTCTCATCAAGTAACGCATTCATCCGAATCTCGCTGATATCGTACTTTCGTTCAAATTCTAGGAGATACTTTGCACGATTCGATAATGAAGTTATTGCCACGGAAATTGAAGTTGGCTGGTTTTAATTAGACCAACACACCGTGACAATACGTGTTGCCTGTTTTTTTTTTTTTTTCATTTTATCTTACAACCCACCACATTTTTTCTATTTTCTTTATCAACCGTATCAAGTGTCAAATCATCGTTGGAAAGAAGTGCCTCTTGTGTGAAATCAGTTTTCATACGAGCGAGAAAGAGAGAGACATAAGGATACAGAAGAACATGTACATATATACGTGGTTTAAATCGATACTACTCCTGCTTATATAATACAGTATCTGTCCAATTATTTAAATTGTAAATTTTGAAATTTTCGAAGTAAAGGACGTTAGACGTGTAAAGTGGAGCACATATAAAGTGGAACATGCATACACATAATCGGAAGTACTCGATTTTCTATTTTATATTTCGAAGAGACGCGAAACACAATTACCATCGAGTTTATCCTGAGGTAGAGTTTATAAAAGTCGCCATCTCGAGAAATGACACCTTGTATATGTAGATGGATAGACGTAGGCACATACACATACAGACATACATCAGCAGAATTAGTTGGATTTGTTGGTTCACTGAATCTATCTATCCTGACGACGGATGAAAGGCACACGTATAATTACGTTCCCCTCGCACGTCGAGAGGGTGCGAAAGGCCTCGGTATGAATGACGCCGATATCTCTCTTTTTCAAAGGGACGAGAAATTGGAGCCGCTCATCTGCCCTTCATTTTTTAAATTCCCCCTTTTGAACGTGGCAGCTATCACCGAAAAAAACCTACGTCTATCTATATACTCAGTCTTATCGTTCACCGTCTATATGTATGCGTATGTATATATGTATATGTGTATTCGTAAGCAGTATATATTTGATCTATTCGAGGGAATAGGGTTTCTCTCCGCTTCTTTCGATCTTGCGGATCATGAAAGCTTTCTACGACTGAAGTCGTTCTTGTCGTCTGTCTTGAACGAAACGCGACAAGTAAAAATTCAAATATCGATATAGGCGTGTGTATATATGTATATACATATATCTTTATATATTTACGCAGAGAAAAACGTGTCTTTGATATTCATGCCCTACGTAATCTCGATCTTCCCTTTGACTTTTCAGATTCGCCACGAAAGTATTTGCAAACTTATTCGCACAAGAAGCAGTCCCGTCTTGGTTATTATTAAAATAAATCGTCTACGGAGACGCCTATATAGTTTTAACTTTTCTATGTTTAATATTCCTATATACGCAAGTCATAAAAAAGAGGAACCATTAGGAACGTTTTTGTTTATTCTGTCTTTTAGTTTCGTACGAAAAAAAGAAAAATGGAAGGAAGCGAACACGCGTGAGAATTCCGCACAGACGGAATTTGAAGGCCGCGTTATCGTCTCTTCTAAGCAATTTACTTTCGAAGAAGAAGCGAAACTTTAGGATTCCTATCTTTCCTTCGTAACGTGGCGCGAAGTATGCTGGTAAGAAGTAAGTTTTCCATACGTTGCAAGTTTCTCTCTCTCTCTCTCTCTCTTTCTCTTTCTCTTTCTCCATCTAACTATTCAGGATTCTAAAATCCGGAGCTTTCGACTTTGAGAACACGCGTCATATTAGTTTCCTTAGGTTCTACTTCGAAGACGTTTTAATGGAAAAGGGAGGAAGGATTTCTGGTTGGAGCATGATTGTTCCTGATGGTATCAACATAGCGAACTTTCTCTCGTAGAAATTCAACGTTTCGTTTCATCCGCGACGTTTCGTGATCACTCGAATCTCTGTTTATTTCTTTCGTACTCTAGTGAAGGAAGCTTTTGTTCGTAATTATGTCATTTTGCAGATTCGGTATTTATCTTCTTTCTCATTCCCTCTCTCTCCCTCTCTCTCTCTCATCATTTAAATGCTTACGATCTGTGTCACGTGTCAATGACTATAATTAATAACTCAAAGCTCGAATAAATTCCATAGTTGAAATTCGAGTGAGAAACGATTTACGAGGGAATACGTTGTACGAAATTCGAGAAAAAGCAATGCGAGGGGAGTTGAGACGAGGCGAAAGGAGACAATGGAGTCGCGAGAGTGAGACGAAAAGTTTGAACGATACGAAGAGAAGGAAAGGGATGGAAAGGGGAAGGAAGAAAGAGAGAGGGAGGTTGGCGAGACTGCTCCTCGAGGATTCGTGACAATGCAACGTCATCCTCCTTGCATTCGCTCGAACCCGCTTCCTCTTGCGCTCTATCGCGGATGCGCATCAATGTCATGTTTCTCGAGTTTCGTCTTTCCTCCACTTCCTCCTCGGTTCCCTCTAACGTATCCACGCGATGCGCTTGCTTACCAAACTAAAGTTCTTCTCGTCGCGGGATGCCCCATTCACGTCGTCCTCGTAGCTCCTCTCAATCAATCATATTCAAATCTAACGCTCGTTGCTTCACGATTCATTTACACAAGGTTGAAGAGGCAAAGTGAAATGGGAGGAGCAAAGAGAGGGAAAGAGAGAGAGAGAGAGAGAGAGAGAGAGAGAGAGAGAAAAAAAGAGAAAGTATGCATGTATGCTTTCACGCGAGATAGGAGATTCTTTAGCTATCTCTTTCTATAGTATTCTTTATATAAGCTATGTACATGCATAATGCTTGTATATAATGACGTGTCGAAAGCTCTTTTTATTGCAAGACGAAAGTAGCTTATTAGCTATTAAATTGCACTTTCTTTCGACACCAACGAAATTCGAATTTTATATAAGAATTGTTGTCAATTTCTGTTCTCATTGAAAAATTATCTTTCATGCTCGAAACGACAAAGATAGGAAATCGATCTTTTACAGTTTGACACATTCGCGATGATTTCAATAAACGTGAAACGGTATCTTTAGTTTCCAAGGAAAAGGAGAATACAATCAGTGATGAAAACTCGATAAGAGGAGGAGGAGAAATAAGAGAGGAGAGTAACACAGAGACAAAGTTGGATCGATTATTAATTTTCCGGTGAATGATAGAGACCGGATCGATGCTCTTTACAGATATCTCACAAGAGAATCCAGCCGGGAGGAGTCTTTGTTGCATTCGATCGGTAAAGAGAAAGAGAGAAAGAGAAATAGAAACAGAGAGAGAGAGAAGCATACAGAGAATCGGACTATATCCTCTTGCGTAGACTTCAGATCGCAAACCTGTTAAAGGCTATTTTCCTTCGGGATTTAACCGATGCCATTTAACAATGGACAGAGTAATAATGGAGTGGGAATAACAGGTGCACTTGCAATCTCGCACCAGAGGATATTATATTCGAATGTCTACCGATGTCTACAATGCCTCTGTGATTTATACTGGTCGTACATAGAAACGCGATCGTGCGTATGCATAAGCGGATAGTTTGCGCATAAAGAGAGATAGCGAAATAGCTGCAAAGATAGAGTAAACGAGAGGGAGAGAGAGAAAGAGAAAGATCCTTGCGTAGCATCGCTGAGAGGATAAATGTATCTCGTCATCGAACAAGAAGAGAAAGAGGAGGAGTAATTATTATTTCCGTAGAAAATAATCCGACATGTTACACTAGGTGGAACAGAACCCGACACCTGTTGTCTTCCATTATTATAACACTCTAGGTATTAATATAAGGAGTCGCGAAAGGAGTTTTCAAAGAGCCCTCTTCTCATGAGAACTTAGGACGGCATCATAGATGTAACGACCTATTATTTAAGCATTCTCTTACAAGAAAATATCATCCTCTTACACAAACTATCAAAAATCAAGATTACATATCGGAAACAATGGCGTCGTTAATATTATGCTTTGACGTACGATAGTTCAGAAAAGAATTTAATAGTAATTTAAAATCTTTACTTATCTCGACGCTTCAAAATATCTAGTGCTACGTCGACGTTATCCGGATTGAACAATTTAATTAACAGCAACGAGGTCGAATCCAGTCGATAAATCGTCGAGCCAGCACGCAGTACGGATTTGCACGTAGTCGAACGTGACGAGTCGAGAGATTAGAAGAGAGATAGAGAAATGGAGAAATAGATAGATAAAGAGAAAGAGAGAGGGGAAGAGAAAGGTCCTAACGCGTAAGTCGCGATCGAGGAACGTGTCGCCGTTCGTAACCGGACAGTAATTAAATTACAAAAGACGTTTCTCGAAGCGTACTGCTTCGATTCGAGCAAAAGAGAAGAGGAATTGGAAATAGCAAGGCAACGAAGACCATCGTCGATTGCTTAAACCACGGAAACCACGGGGCCGACGTGGACCGTCGATGGTCATCATTGACTTAGGGAACGTGTCTTCGTAGAGCAGGCATTAACGATCTGCTTTCATGCTTCGACGATCGTTTTGTCTCGTCGTCGAGAGTTCGTCGTCGTAAACGCACCAGCAACCGGAAGTGGCCGACCAGCGAAGGACGTGGAAATTGGTCGAGAGAACAATTTCTATTATCGGTGAACGTCGTAGACCCAACCCTCCTTTCCCTCCTCCTCCTCCTCCTCCTCCTCCTCCTCCTCCTCCTTTACCTCCTCCTGTACTCTCCTCATTCCGCTTCGTTTCGCAACGTAGAGAGGTAGTAAGACCTCGTGCATGAGTTTGCCGATCACGTCAGCGTTCGGAACTTGGTGAGCTTTGGTACGTGCCATTTCTCGAGGTTCGCCCAGTCCTGGGACTCGTAATTGATTTACAAGCTTTGCTTCGGGACCACCATCGAGACGATAGGGGTGGGCGAACATAGAAAGAGAACGTCGCTCTTCGTTGTGAAAGCAGGAAGAACCGATCCGTGGACACGTTTCATCGCTGTGTCCTCTCCCTCCGATCGCTTATCTCTCTCTCTCTCTCTCTCTTTCTATTTCCAATCGAATAAAACTGTCTCTCTCTCTCTCGAGAGAGAGAGAGAGAGAGAGAAAAAGAGAGAGAATATACAGTCTTTGCGGTCGATTTCGTACGTGTTCTCGCGTTTACCATTGCTCGAAAGCGAGTAATTTGAGCTAGATTTAAAATTGAATTATTATAAGTAAGAATAATCGCAATTTCTTTTTTTTTATTCTCGTACAAGGGTCTCGTGAATACTCAAGCTTTTCTCTCAGATTTTTATTCACATTTTCTCAACGATCAACGTTAGCGTTGATAAGAGCCGTTCTTCTACGTCGCGATATCGGCTTATAAATATTAGAGAAAGCTGTTAAGCGAAAGGAAAATCGAATCTATCGCAACAAGAACGACATCGGTAATTTTTTTTTTTATTTTTTCCTAATCAAGCGTTAGGAATTTCAAAGAAAGGAACGGAGGGCGACAAATGGTAAAGATTAATCGATAAATTAGGATCATTTTCTTGAATGAATATTAGACCACTTAACTTTTATAATACTCGACTGCTACTCAATGAATTGATCTTTTTCTTTGACGACTTAACTTCTTTCGAAGTGGTCTGCGAGTGATCCCTCACGATCACCATAACCATCACTGTTACCACTACCATCGCCGCAGAGCATTTTGACTATCGACGGAAGAGAGATATCTCGTTCAGCATCTCGGGATTAAATGAAAGAGAAGATTGGCTATGGTATCCGGCAGAGACGAAATGAATTTTCAATGGAGCTCGGGATCGAAGGTTTGTTCCGAAAAGACGAAGAGAAGAACGAAGAACAGTCGAGAAAAGAGAAAGAGAGAAATATAACTGAGAGAGAAGGATATGCCGACTCTCTATCTCCTCTCTCTCTCTCTCTCTTTCTCTCTTTCTCTCTTTCTCTCTTGTTTTTTCTTTCTTCTTTCCGCTACCTGTCGCTTCTTTTCCTCTTTATCGTAGCATTACCATTGTTCGTTGAAGTTTCTACCGCTCGTAGCATTTTCCTATGACGGAGAAAAAGGAAAGAAAAGTAAATGAAGAAAAAAGGGGGCGGAGGGCAAGGGAAAGAGTAAGCTTTAGAGAGAAAAGTAACGAAGATCACTCTACTCTCGACGATGTAACGGGTATTGGCCTCTTTTGGCCCGGAGACAACTCTCGCTAATCCCCCTTTATCCGGAATAACGTAACTTTGCGTTCCACTCGAGAATATCTTAGAGCCGTGTAACGTCGCGGCAACGGTCCAAGCCGTCTCGTTTCCCCTACTCCACTTTGTTCCTCTTTCTCCCCTTCCTCATCGACGTTCTCCTCCTCCTCCTCCTCCTCCTTTCTCTCTTCTACTGTTCTTTGCTTTTCTTTTTCTCCCTTCTCCCTTACCGTTTCTCTTCCCAGTCTCTTTTACTCGAACGAACACCAAAGGATTCCGGCACGAGCAGTACCGTACGACTCGCGACTCTTCGAACGAGAGGAAATTCCGGCCAAGTTGAAAATCGAGCTGCGATTTTATCTCACTCTTTTCCCTGCTCTAGCCACCCTTCGCTCCTAGCAACTCCCTCCCCACCACTCTCCTGCCGCCACCCTCCTTCACCCACGTCTGACAAAGCGTGCACGAAGCCACATAAGATCGAGAATCCCCTTTGCGACTCGTTATGTTCTCTCTTTCTCTCTCTCTCTCTCTCTCTCTTTCTCTTTGTCTCTTTTTACCTATCTCTATCTCTTTTACCGTCTCTTCTATCTATATTCCTACTCGAATACGGTAATCGTTCTATCAGGCTTTCGACGCAAATGTCCATCTTGTCATACCCCGAAATTTATACGCGAATATTCGATCGGACAGTTTTCTAGAGAGGGACAAAACGTTTTTCCTCGACGATCCGACGAATTTTAATGCGATTGCATTCACCATGTGCGTTAAAAAGCTTGGAACAAGGGAGATAGAGTTATAGAGATAGATAGATAGATAGAGAGAAAGAGAAATAGATGGAGAGACAGAGATAGAGAGAGATAGAGAGAGATAGATAGAGATAGATAGATAGATAGATAGATAGATAGATAGATAGATAGATAGAGGGAGAAAAAAGAGTATGAAGTTGGATACGGCGAGGAAGTTGTCGAGAATAATGAGGAGCGGACAGATTGACCGGTGAATGACGAATGCGTATGAAGCAATGTTGGCAGGTACGACAGAGTTCGTCGTCGGCGAGATCGAGACGGGAACGAGAATTATGGATGTGTGAAAGACAGGATTGATTTATATGGAATTCTCTGAACCCTCATTCTCTCCTTTTCTCTCTTACTACCTCTCTTTTTCGTTCGTTCTAGAACTTTTCACCCGAAATTCAGATTTTGCATAACGCCGAACGAATCGCCGACGAGGCGAATCGCCTCGACGTTTCTTACTCGAAGTGCATGCATCTTTATGCGTCTGCATAGGCAATACGACGAGAGGTACGAGTGTCCCGAAAGGAGAATAAAGAAAGAGATAGCAAATAATGGAATAGCTAGTAGGATGAAACTCAAAATTTTATTTGCCATTGTTAACGACTTGCCAAGCGAGTTTTTAAATTCACGCCAAAACTTCTCGACGGGTTCCGTTTAATCCGAGAATATGAGAATAACTTGCAAACATCAAGATTTTCGTGTTCGAATCGAAAATAGCAATAAAGCGAAGTGAAGAGAAGAATTGGAAAGAGGAATCGATGATTCGACGAGATACGATAAAAAGACGAACGAGCGAAACAAAGGAATCGTTTCGTTCCGATGTTCCATGCGGGCTTAAGGAGTGAGAGATGGGAATGGGAATGAAGGAGGAGAAAAAAAGGAGGAGAAGGACGAGATGGAGGAGAAAGGTGAACGAGGGAGAGCAGACAAACAGAGAGAGAGAGAGAGAGAGAAAGAGAGAGAGGAAGCAGAGATTGGTACGAAAGCAAAAGATGTTTATGTAGCCCAATTTTCCGGCCGATTGGCGCCAATGCCCGATTTCCCTTTCACAACATTCCTCGTCTTCTTTCTTCTTCTCTTTTTCTTCTTCATCTCTCCTCTTCCCTCTCTATCTTTTAGCCTCTCCTTACACTTTCTCGCATCCTTCCGATTTACAACGGCGGTATACTCATCGTCTCTACTGGTCGCGTTCTTTTACTCTCTCTCTCTCTCTTTCTCTCTCTCCCTCCCTGTCTTTCTTTTTCTCTTTCGCTCCCTCGAAATTGCATCCTGATTCAAAGCCAAAGCGGCATACTATTCCTTCGTTTTCGCATCACGAGTTACGAAACGCATCGATTCGGGACAAGAAAAGGCGTTAAAGCGGACGCATTAGTGACGAGACAAGATTTGCTAAGAAGCAAGGTCGATAGGATAGACGGAAAGAGAGAGGAAAGGGAGAAAAAGAGAAGGAGACTTAGAAATAAGAAAAAGAAAAAAAAAGCAGGAGGGTTAGAGGTAACAAGAGACGAAAGCACTTTCTGGACACCGTGTGTATGTGTGTGTATATGAGTGTAAGGAAGAAAGGATGTTTGTTGCCTCATTGCCCACGGGTAACGCTCAAGAAGAAAAACCTTGTATGACAGTTGGCTTTAACGTTTTATCGGATTCTCTATCTCCCTTTCTTTTTTCCCTTTTATCGATCAGTCTTCGAGTATTCGTTCAAACTTCCCCACAGGACGATACTCATGTATAGCCATTAATACGAAGTGATGTCGAGCAATCTCAGAAAAAAAGAATACGAGTAGGGGAAACACTCGATGGTTGAGAAGCAAGAGAAAACGAAGCTGCGTGAGGAGTTGCGAGAGGATTCGAAGGTAGGAGGACAACTGGGTGGGATAACAAAGTTAAAAATTACTGGAGAAGTCCTCCTCCGAGCGTAGTCTTCTTAGTAGTTACTTCCTATGAGAAGTAAGGAAAAGGTTGGTACTTCTTTCGGTATTCGTTATACGCCCAAGGCGCCCGAGTTCTTGTCGGAAAGTTTATGGCAAGACCAACACGTGCTTCCTTTCCTCCTTCGCTTTCTCATTCTCTCTTTTTCTCTCTTTTTCTCTCTTTTCCTTCTTCTTCCTTCTTCTCTTTCTCCTCTTTCTCTTCTTTGTAACGCGTTTATTAAAGCGAAGGGAATGAATTCTTATATCTTACGTTATTCGCTATCCTATCTTTCCATTTGCATACGTTTCCCTCGCTATTTGCGATCGTGTAATCGACCAAAGCACAGAAAATTATCTTTCCCTTTTTCTATGTTTCATCTCGCAAGCAAATAACGGGCTGGAATTTTGTTTCGATATTGCGTAATAATTTTTTCAAAAGAATCGTTCGATATTTCTCCTCTTGACTCGTCCTTTTCTTCTTTGCTTTTTTTCTTTTTCTTTTTCTTATTCATTATCATTTAAACGACGATCATATTTTTGAGGGACCCATCGAAATTTGCGAATATACGATCGGTATCCTTGTTAGTGATATCAATTTTCGGGTTTTTTCTTTTCTTTTCTTTCCTTTTTTCTTCTCTTTCGTTTCGTTTCATTACGAAGGGAACAGCATTGATTTAATCGATATAGGTATAGGTATCACGAAATGATTTAAAACGAACGCTCCAGAAAACAGAAGACGAGATATGGCTCGTCGACGTAACATACGAAGCGATAAATATAAATTCCTTCGAAATGGCTCGGAGAAAATTCTCTCTTTCTCTCTTTCTGTCTCTCTCTTTCTCTCTCTCTCTCTCTCTCCTCTCTTTACCTTTACCGTTCTCTTCGATCGTTTCCCGTAAATGACGCGTATTCGTTAAAAAATCGGTTCGTTCCTCATTCTCCCCGCCTGACGGCAAATTCATCGTCACACGTGAAATAGAATCGACACAATATTTTCTACGGTAAGAAAGGGGATTTCTCCGTACAGCATTTTTCTCGGTACGATCTCGGTCGTTCTCAGGTTCGAAAAATGGACAGTTATCTCGTTACCTTTCCACGTTAATACGTATATCTTATACTTTATTATTAGATTCCACTATTAGTTTACTTAAATATTTCATACTAATTTCGTCTTTTCATAAGATATGGATATTAATCTAATAATAATAAACAAAAATTAATTTTAAGCCTTTAAAGTATTCTCTTCGAAACCTTGGTAAAAGATTTGTTTTTTTTTTCTTTTTTTTAATCTGGAATTACTAAACGCAATCTCTTTGCTTTCACAACGTTTTTTAATTTCAAGATTTTCTTTTGTCGAAATAAAATGCGAATTCGATCGAGCTTTTTCAATTAAACTAATATAGAAACTCATACAACGGCGTATAAGTAACTCGTTTCGTGGGAATTCCATGTCAGTATAAATAAAATGTTTCTCTTAGTTTTGTGTATTTGCATAGAAAGAACCGTTGTATAGTAACACGTTTATGAGGTAAACTTCATTTTTGGAATAGCTCGTACGAAGCAGTTTTAACTAACTGTTTAGCTGAAAATAGGAAAAGTTTGATCCAGCCTAGAAATGGCGATCTGTTTTGCGTTTCGTGGACTCCCTCGAGGTAGACTTCCCTTTTCCTCTTTCCCCTCCATATCTTTCCCTCTTAGTCATTGAGTCACTGCGGTGCCATGGAGCAAGAATTTGAAATTCAGATTAATACGGGACACGGAATCGTTAACGGCTCGAAGTCTACCTTGCGGTAAATTACCATATACACGTTGTCTCACGCATCCAGTTGTATCACTGTCGCGAAAGCTACGCGTTCGTGTGTGTATATTATTCCATGCTGATGTTTGTTCGCATTGCAATTGTCGGATGACGGAGAATCGCACTCCAAAGCACACTAGCTAGTCTACGATGATTTTGCGAGAGTATTCGGAGAAACATCGATGTTCGTCGATATTATCAAAACTTTTATTTTTAATCATATATTTTTTCTTCTTTTTTTAATTCACCGCGATATTGTCATTTACGCGTTTCACGATATTCATTTTCGTCGATATTTATTCATAATTTCTTTCAAAGTATATAGAATCATATTTATAACTAAGGAAAGAACGAACGTAAATAGAAACGTCTCGATTGAATTAGTAGCTTTCTCTTTTAGATTCTCGAGCAATATTCGTTGGAAAGGATAAAACGTTAAAATGATTACGCTGATTCGAATTTCTCGATTCTTTTTAACGTTATCCGATCAAATCATCTATACTTACGTCGTAATAATCTACGTGCTAAAACTTTTCACTGTGTTATGATTTTTCGAAAAAAAAATCCTTTTCAATCGAGACTACAGCATTTTCTTACTTCGAAATTATTTCCTTTTTATTACTTTTCTTCTCTTTTTTCCTTAAGAAAATTTCGTAATTAATTTATCAAGATCTCATTTTATATTCTATGTTAAATTAAACTCGCGCATGTAAAGAGTTTCTAAAAAAGTTTACGAGAGGCGAGCGGAAAGAGAAAAAAAAAACATTTCGAAAACCGTGTAGTTTCGTTTCAGTAGAATTAATTTGCTTTCGCGTAGGATTCCGTTGGAATAGAAAAAAGATAGACAGAGGAAGAAACGTCAGACGGTGCGAGAGGAAGTAGTTACTTGAAACGACTTTCTGTGCGTGGCGCGGCATGTCCTTTGCACCGTGTCGTCGACGGATTTAACTGCCCGACCGCAACTCGTCGTTGATTTCGCGTTGACTAGCTTGTGTTTCCACGGAGGCCATTTTATCGGAATCTCTCAGAGCTTTCTAAGTCTGGGATTACCAACCGAGCGTGGAACGAAGCGAAAATGTCGCTACGAAATGAAACACAGGATACCAACTACGTTGATGATTCTAGAACACAATTTCAAGCGTGTTTGTAACGTGTTACGTGATTTCCTACCAGCTTGAAAGTGATGGAAGAAATGATGTGAATTCTTCTGCCGCAAAAATTACCACCATGGGATTTCAAAAAACATTGATGAAAGACACCGAAAAACATGTTCTTTTTTTTTCTTCTTTTACATTGTTTATAGTTTTTCCATGACTTTGACGAGGGTAAAACGATGCTGCCCATCGATACCCTTTTATTTTTCACCTTGGCTTCTGTATGAGAGATTTCACTTTTCTACAGGCCGTCCCAACCACGCCCACCCTTCTCGAGGACTAAATCGACGAGGAAAACCTTTTTATCTTCGAGTCTTCTCTCGACGCCACGTTTTCTTATCGTGAGTCTATTCTCGTTCTACGACATCTGTGGTATATTTACTCAAGGTAAAGAATAAAGGAGTATATTCTATTGAGAGAACGAAGAAAAAAAAAAAGAAGAAAAGAAAGGAAAGAAAAAAGAGGAAAAAAAGAAAAGGAAAGAAGTATCCTTACTTCGACAATATCTTCGCGAAAGAAAAAGTAAAATCGTGCAATGAACTATGAACTCGAGGAGACAAAATTTATTATCCGCCCTTACACGTTAGTAGTAACCTGTTCCTTACTGTTTGGAACTTTTTTATTTTCACATTAGAAAGGACGTATCATTTAGTCGACTTGTCTTCGTGCATATTTCATCCCGTGCCAGGTATTAATATCAGTGTCAACATCTATGTGGATACAGAGAAGAGAAGAGTCGAGGAGGGTTGCTAAAAAAGAGATAGCTCCCTTGCGTTTCCAGCGGAGTAACTTTTGCCACCTTCTTGCTCTCTCTTTCTCTCTCTTTCATCTTTTTTTCTTATTTTTTTTTTGCCTTTTGAGTTTCCACTGTGTTTCTCACTTTTCCTGTCTTTTCGTGAAACGATCCAAGCCCTCTTTTTCTCGTTCCAATCCTCTCGTTCGTGGACAGAGCAACGTCGGCAGGCTTCTCATGGTCGCATCGTCGCTCCTCTGTTGGCGACGATGACGACGACGACGACGACGACGACGACGACGACGAGAACGACGACGACGACGACGACGATGAGAGTTACCCAAGCATTTCGTGTAATTTCCAACGGGAAGCGAAAGCTACGTACGTGCAAAATGAACGTCCGTCCATCACCCCTCCTCGGTTACTCAACCCCGATCCCAACGTATACCAACGACACTTCATTAAAGCAACGCGCTGACGATTTTCCTTGTCTTTCCTTTCCATCTCTTGTTTTCTCTTATTTTTATATCTCCTTTCTTTCTCCTCTTTCCGCTCAGCGAACGAGAATTAAATTTATGCTCTTGCCTCTCTTCCTCGTTTCGTTAGTCTCCTAACGCTTCTCTTCTCTCTTTGTGGAATCTGAAATCCAATGGATTCGCTCGGCTCGCTGAATTTTTCAATTCCGAATTCGCCGTTTTATTCTTACGTATCGTCGAAATATAAACGATTGTTATTAGATGGTACGATAAAACTTTGGCTATGGACCGAACGACCATTCGACGAAACCTTGTTCGTATTACTTATCTTGTAAACTGTCATTGCATCGTTAGAATATATTTCATAGACGAAATAAAGAATGGAAATGAGAGAATGGATAATATCTACATTATTCGGTTTAATATTACAGGGAGTGATAGGTATAATATTTTTCTTTTTCTTTTTTTTTTTGTTAAGGATTCACATAAATTTGAAATATAGTTAAATTTTATAGCGTATAAGTTCGATAGCAAGAGTAAGGAAAGACATGAGTTAGGTAAACGTGGTGAGGTAGGGATAATCCGTTGACTGTACGTTTCGGCACGTTTTATTCCGGAATACGGAGAAAAAATCGTCGCGGCGAGCATCTTGACCTAGTTCGATACGAACGATTGGTGTGGATCGTTGGTTCTTCCTTGTGGTAAATCGCTTTTCTCTCTGTCTCTCTTTCTCTCTCTTTCTTTATTTCTTTTCTTCTCCTTTTTCCAGTGTTCGGTGCATAAGCACCTAGATAATCGATCGCATTACGATCTTCAAAGACGGATATTTTCACGATGAAAAGCCATAGCGCCTTGGAACAAAGCCCGTTTTCAAAGACATCGCCTTTCTCGACTTTAAAATTCCCGAGAATTTCATTTCTTTCGATCTCTTGGACGCTTTTTATCGTTCACGCCGCTCAACTCGCTTACAAAGATGAAAAAATCTGCAAGATACAAATGATATAATCTCGCCATTATTCAAGATACATATTGAATAAAATTATAGCGACGGACGAAATCTAACAAAACGTATTATTTACATTTGTTCTTTCTGTAATTGAAACGAACAGATTTAAGGGCTTAATAACGAAGATATTAATGTAATTCTCTGTGTATTGTAAGGCCGTTAATAATAATAATATTAGAATAGTTAATAAAGCAACAGTTTATACGATTCACGTTCCCTTTGTCGATGATATGTCGATAATTTTATTACCTTTCTGTTAACATACCTAGTTTATTATTATTATAATAACAAGAATTGTTATATGGTATTCTATATTATCGTAATAATTTGAATCGGACAGTAATCGACCATCATTCCCAAAATCTCTCTATGCAATATGTTCTTTTATAGTTATCTATAATACATATTCGTAAACGACCAGCATTAAAGTTTATAAGCGAATAGCGAGAGTAATAATCGGTTAATTGATTTACATCTATATCGAGCCAATGAATTTCGATAAACGATCGAAATCATTTGTCTATTACAAAATCGTCTTCACGAAGCTAATTCATTCGATGTTCGAGAATGGAGTATACTCGGCATTATAATTAGCTATCTAAATGTACTTACAATTAGAGGAGGAAACGTGCCGTGTTTACTCGTACCAATTAATTGAAAATGTATCGTCACGGAAAGACAATGATGTTTTGCCGGTGGTATCGCTTCGAGATATCGTTATTCGTCGATTAGAAGAGGGGGAATAATGTTTTGACTGTACCAGAGAAGAAAGTATTTTGCTCGGTGCTTCAACGAAATGACACGTCCTGCGTGTATGCGCATATTCGATGACCCATTGAAATCGTTCCACTCGAATGCCTCTGTAAATACGTATTGCACGCGTGTGCTCATACGTATATCAGCGGGTCTTTGGAAAATTCGTTTCTAGCGGTATACGTTCGTACTAATCGATCGGAAATTTTATTAAAGCATGTATTAACGATTCGATTGATTCATTTTATATTACGAGGATAGAAGTATAACGTTTAATAATAATTTTAAAAGAATCCATTTGAGAAGCTCAACGTATGAACATATCATTTCGCATCAGTTCAGAAATCTCATAATCGCCAGGTTAATCGTTATGTATAAATGGACGCGTGGTTCATATTAAACTGAGCGCTATTCAAGCGTAATATTTGCGAAAGGCCTCGCACGTGTCGATGTATGTATACGCAATACATACGTCCGATGTACGTAGGTGAGTAAAGTAATATGTATGTACGAGAGGAGCGCGTCCACTAAACCGAGAGTAACTTGCAAATTTATGAAATAGAAGCGAGCTCGCATCGCTTCCTCGATTCCGAGGTTCACGATAATGTTACCACGTTTAGTTCAACCTAGTTGCTATTCGCGTATCCTTCCTCGGTCTTTCCTCCTCTCCCTATTCTCTCTCTCTCTCTCTCCCTCTCTGGTGACTTCTATCTTCCTTCCTACCTTCTCCTATCCTCGATAAAACGGAGTTCTAACGTGATGAATGTTGCTGCATTAGCCGCTCTCTGCACAGTGGACGTGAACGCGCTTAATGAAAATTGTTTCGGCGACTGTGAATTCATTGTGAGGAAACAACGCAAAGAGAAACAACATAATCGGAGATATTCATCGTGATCGTTCTCGTCGGTAGTTATATGCATATACATATATGCATATACATATATATATATATATAGCTCAATGTCAGGATATTATTTGTGACAAGTTGTTTTTCTTTTTTTTTTGTTTGGCATTTTTTTTTCCTCTTGTTTCCTGGCAGAAATACTTTGGAAAGTTTTTTGTTATCTCGCCGGAACGCGCATATAAAATATCGTCGAGTACGTCCAATTCGTTACGATATGACGGAAGGTAAAAACGAATCAATTTGTCAACGAGCGAGAGACGGTCACAATTAAGAGCGTTACGTGTTACGTTGGAAACAAATAGATTCAATAGGCTCGATAAATAACGTGGATGGTTTCGGCTGACCGGTACATCGAAGAGAATTAACGATCCTGATTTTAATAGTTACGTTCTGCGTTACGAATAATTAACCAATATGACAGAATTATTAATCAACGTGTATGTATTGTACATTTTGACATAGCAAAACAATCAGAGACGTAAACCGTTTAAGGATTATCGTTGCATCGTCGATATATGTATCTCGGTTATTCTCGTTTGAATACTATTGATCGAGTCACTAATTTTTTCTCTCTCTCTTTCTCTCTCTCTCTCTCTCTCTGAATTTTTTTTCTTTTTTCATTTTTGTTTCTCCTCCCATTTCAGGGACGAATCGGAGAAGAAAACTTTGCTTATTTTTCCGTATCAGTCGGCGTCATGCACATACAACAGCATCACACTTTACGGCCACTCTATATTTGCAAATATTTACGTGTTTATTGTACGTGACAGTAAATCGATCCTTGTTGCTGTCAACTCGGGCCATAACGGAATACGACGAGTTCTCGTATTCATTTCGGAAGAGCTTCTGTACAAATTCATCCGAACTGTAAGCGAAGAAGTCTCAAGTAATACGATCTGTCGTTTCTAGTTGCTAAAGTTTAATATTTCTTAAACGTATAATTATCTTAATCGATATAGGATTCGACTCGACGAATGGAAGAACGTTTCTGTCTATTCGTTTCATACTTTTTTCTATATAAGTTGAGATACGGATCAAAAAATGTTTCTTCACGTAAGAAATTATTTATATGTATATAAGGAATTTTTTATAAACAATTATATGAAAGAAAGTTATCAGGAAAATTACTCTTGATCGATAGTTTATAAAAATTATTTATAAGAAATTGTTTATAAAAATTGTTCGAAATGTGTGAGAAAGATAGAGGAAAGTCTGCCCTTTACAATAGTCTTCGTACGAAGTCTCTTCGATTTTTAATTTTAGAGATATTTTAATATAAGTCAAAAATAATACATTGACCCGATATAAATTCATTGACACAGTGACCTACATATATAAATTCCTGGAATTTACACGTTCAACTGATAACTCGACGTAAACTACTACTAATTAAGAATTATGAATGCAAATCTCTTTCAAAGGTATCTTTGGAATGGAAAATCATAGAGACTTGAAACAAAAATCATTTTAAAAGAATGCATCTTCCTTTTTTGCCTCATTTTTAACTCTTTTTTTGTCATCTCGATAATATCGATATAATAAGATCGATCATGCCAACATATTTTATTCACGTATCTCACAAGTATATACATATCCGACAAGTTTTTAACTTTGATCTTGAAAATTAATAGCCATCGGTATATCTACTTATTCATTTAAGATTGTATAAAATATTAAGTGAATATTTTACTTTTTAAAAAGAGCGGCGAGCGCTTCGGTAAG
Organism: Vespula vulgaris; assembly: GCF_905475345.1. Taxonomy (NCBI): domain Eukaryota; kingdom Metazoa; phylum Arthropoda; class Insecta; order Hymenoptera; family Vespidae; genus Vespula; species Vespula vulgaris. The sequence goes on from NC_066587.1 coordinate 14,286,630, forward strand.
ATTAATAATAAATTTGAAAAGTCTCTCGGTGTCGCGATAACTTAAAAGAAACGAGATAATGTTTCGGATGTATTACTAATTTTAACAAGATCTATTTTTCCCACTCTCTCTGTCCTCTTTTCGTGTAATCCTTACCGAGAAGGATCGATTTAAATGACGAGAGACCTACTAATCATCTTGAAAGTATCATTTACAGCTCCTACAAGTCGACGATTATTCCTCTCGCTAGTACTCGAATCGTTTCTTCTCGGGTTTTGGCCTGGTGCCATTAATTTCTTATTTATGAGTTGATTCTTAAAGAGAGAGAGAAACGCATCGCATCGTATCGCGTCGCATCGTATCGCATCGCATCGCATCCTATCGCGAAGAACGATGTTCCTCTTTCTCGAGAATATTTCTCGCGAAACGCTTTCTAGGTCGAGTCTATTAATAATCCTTGCAATGTCCTTTTACGACCGTCATTTTTCTTCCAAGCATTCGGTAATTTTCCTGTTAACGTTGCATCGTCTTTAACCTTAGCAACGAACTTGTGAACTCGTATTTTTTATCCCTATCTCTTATTCTTCCTCTCTCTCTCTCTCTCTCTGTCTCTGTCTCTCGACGTTCTCGACGATGAGAAAAGAAAAACTTGGAAGGTCGCATTACGATATCATCCGTAAATTGTTTCGTTAAATCTATAGACGACTGTTTTATGCGATATTACGAGGAAAAAGAAAAAAACAAAAATAAAGTTGTCGAGTATTGTGTTAAAAATGTTCCTATTATACGAAATCGCAACACGAAATCAATGATTTTTCTAATATTGAGGCGATCAATCGACACAAATCGTTTCTATGATGAAGTCTACTATTTTTTTCTTTTTTTTTATTTGCTTTTTTTACTTCTCCTTCCATTAAGGCTTACCAATGGAAATAGCATGGCAAAGTGAAATTCGTTCCGCGGTGAGCCAAACGATCGCGTTCGACTGAAAGCCACGATTTTCACGGTGGAAGTCGCTCTCTAGGAGAAACTCGAACCGATTTCCAGTCTTTCTTTAGCTTCTCTCAAAAACGAATTTCGTACCCTTTCGCTCTTTTTCTCTTACACCCTCTTCAGCCACCTTTTCCTCGAGCATTCGTCCTTTGTGCATACTAGTCCGTTTCAAGGCTCGCTTTTCACACACGTTTGAGTATGTGTACAATATATGTATGTGTATATATATATGGTACGCTGGTACGCTCGGTTTAAATATAATATATACAGGCTATTATTTCGCTAAGTATGAAAAATACAAAAAAAGCTTTCACAAGAAAATTCTTGTACATTCTGATAATTATTTCATTTTGCAATAATGTTGGAAAACTTTGCAAAGATCAAATTTACATTTTTTCCCTATATTCTTTATTAGATATTATTGTTATATCAAACGATTTTTAAAACACCACGTATACGTGTATTTTGTATGAATCATTATTGAGTTATTAAGTTTCAAATTAGGCATGGTTGTAGCAAAACATAATTTGGTCAGTCGAAACGAATCGAATCAAATCGACCCTCCCCTGTTTTGTCCGATTGTGTCCTGTCCTATCATGTCCTTTCCTGCCTTGTTCTATTCTCTCCTGACTTACCCTATCGTATCGTGTTATGTCCTTTTCTGTCCTGTCTTTGAAATTGACATGCCGTTGACATTAACACGTCTGTACATATCCTCCATTATTAATTTATACGTTTTGCATCGATGTGGCTCAATTCAATTGATTCTCGACTGAAGCACACAAAGCCCGATCGAGCTATCTCCCCGTAGGGTACAATGGGGTAACATTAATGCCGGAACATGCCAAATTTGAAGCTAATAACTCAACAATAGCCCACATAAAATGTATGTGTAAATAGTATTTTGAAAAATGTTTGATGTCAGTTACAAGAATATGTAGTAAAGAATATAGAGTCTCGTTAAAAATTTAAAACTTCATTTTTGCAGGACTCTAACGTAATTACCACCGGACGAATGAAACATTAGTCTAAAACTTTGGGATATAATAACGTGTATACATATAGTAAATCGGACATACTGTATATATTACATGAGAACGTATATACACGTTTCTTAACAATAAAACAAGATTTAAGATTTAATACTTTCAACCTACTATTTTCTAATCACCGTCGTAAACTTAACTGTTGTCGTGACCTATTTTGTATAACAAGGAGTGTAAAATATCGATAAAATATCGCGAATTAATGCAACGATCGATAATTACGACGTCGATTCGGAATCGAAAAGACTCGGTCTTTCTCTCCTTCTCTCTCTCCTTCTCTTTTCCCTATTTTATTACAAATTCTTCGTAGACAAGTTGATGCGAAACGTTGCGAAACTTTGTACACAACGCGATTTAATTGCGGTCGCGATTGAGATTTGCCACTTTTCCGTTTCTTCCTATTAAAACTTTTCGACGATAATTACTTTGTGATTGAACGTGTCGATTGCTATTGACTTTGAACAAACGTGAGACAATAATAGCATGTAAATTGTAACGACTCCTTTGTTTTACGTTTTATTCGATGATTCGATAAAGCTGCCGAAAACATATTCAGGATATAGCGAGATGAAAACGATATTTTGGATTAAATTGTGACTCTTAACGATGACGCGGAAAATAAGAGAGAGGGAACTTCGATGGACGGCCATTTTATCGAGAGGACACATTATATTGGCAAACGCGGAACAGCTTTAACCTCGCGCCTCTATTATCGAGAAACCGTTTAATAGAAGCGGCGTTAGTGCGTCTCTACTGTCGAGAGAACGAATTTTCGGAATAACCGATTGACCAACTGAATTTTCGACGTTTCCCATCTCTATCATTCTCTCTCTCTCTCTCTCTCTCTCTCTCTCTCTCTCACTCTCTTTTCCTCTCTTTCATCGGATGTATATCTACGTATCTATCTATCCTCATCTCACAATCGAATTCTCTTTCTCTCTCTTTCTCTTTTTCTCTTTTTTTCAATCTATTTATCTACGCCTTTCATTTTCTCGTTTTCTATTTCTTTCTGTAAATATGCAAACGACAAATGTTTACCGAACGGATACGTTGTGGCCGAAAACGGTGGCCTGTCGTTTTGTTAATGATGCGTTCACGAAATGGCGTAATCGGATATTGACGAAACGTTATTGTTTTACAAGTGATCTAACGAGCGATACACTTTTGATCATAGATATATTTCGAATGCAATGTAATCGATTTACTACCAGCACGCTTTTAATTTGGGTTTCTAATAGAAACTGAAGATAGAATAATCGTTTTGGTTTCTATTGTGTGAAGTTCGATGATTTCCCATTTGTTTCTCCATTAACAATAGGCAAACTTATTCGATGTTCAACGTTCTCGAATTCACGACTGCGTAGATACGTTTCAAATTGAAATTCGGAAAATCAATATTATATAAATAATGGCGTATCATCGATAATAACGAGTTTTATAATATAAATACGATTTGGGATCAGCGACGTAGAAAATTTATTGGAAAGAAAGAAAGAAAGAAAGAAAAAAGAAGGGAACTAAAAGGGATACGATACGAGTTCGATAAGGGACAAATCCAAACATAGACGGTGATAAGGATTAAGAAAGATAGCGAAGATCGATCAAAAGGGTGACCGTAATCACCGTGCGAAAAGGAAATTCGTACGGTTTCCGACTACAGTAGTCAGCTAGAGGGTCTCATTATCGAGGGTATCGATGTACGATAATCGAACGAGCAACTCTTTTCGTTCTACGTTTTTAAACAATTTTTTGGGATCGTTATTTTTTCTTTTCTTTTCTTCAACTTGTCCGGTATCAGAAAGTTTGAAATGTTGATGATGCCACTACGAGACTTATTCGTTTTGTTGATAAGTACGCGTAAATGCATAGCTGTTCTCATGCTCTAGTAGGAAATCCTCTTTTCTTGTCCGTATATAGGTTTGCCTAACGGTTCGTATAAGGTTTACGAGCGTTCCGTAACAAACGTTGGTAGAAATTTTTTTGAAGAGACTTTTTCTTTTCTTCAGAGCCTTACGGAGCAGCTTTACGTCGTTTCTCCTTACATTTTACGAAGGCGGGCGAGTGTAAGCTCACACGCGTAAGCCCACGCGGAAAATGGTGTTTGAAGTCGTTGATTCTTTCTCAAGTGGTAGCGACATGATTCATTGCCGTACCGCCAAATGAGAATCGAATGCGTACGCTCGTATATCTTTCCCCATAGCGTACCACATACAATCGTGAATTTATCCCTTCGTTTATGTGTTCCCTTATCTCGTACGCATCATTTACTTTCGACGGTGAAAGAGGCTTATTCGCGTTTTAAAATAATACGCCAGGAGGATTATTCAAATTGTTAACATTTATCAGGCACCGTGCCCGTGGAAACCCGTAATTCATCGATGAAAATCATAATAAAATTTTTCAATCAGCCATAGTTTACGAAACGACCTTAATATAAGCTATGAGCCTGATATAGCTATGTCCCCGATATAAATTTACGTATTGGATCAAGTTGTAGGAAAATTTAGAATTAGTACGATGCACGATCGCACCATTTTTTTTATGCATTTCAAATGGTCTCTAATGCCGCTGGGCTAGCATTTCTCTACGCTTTCTCGTTCAAAGGTTCGACTTGATCAAGCGTAGCTTAATTGAATCAGACCAGCGAAAAATCTACGCTTTAAACGATCGCTCTGAACTTTCAACGTTCGTCGACCGTGAAATCCAGATACTTTTTTTCTTTCTGAGAAAAGTGCAATCCGCTCGAATTTTCTCTCTTTTCCTCTCTCTCTCTCTCTCTCTTTCTCTTTTTCTCATATCGTTATATAATATTATATCAAATTTTTGTCGTGGAGCTTCGCATATTGGTATTACATATTTCCGCGAATAAATGAGAACGAATATATCGAAATTAGAGTACGAAGAAAATAAAGGAACACCGAAAGGATATCGGTCGGAGAGTATTTTCTTTTGAAAGTAGAGAAAACGATGGTAGTTGTAGGTATACATATATATACGGTAGAACGTTTTAAAGTTCTCATTAAACGATCGAGGTCTGTGGGACACTTCTGTGTCGCATTGTTCGCTTTGTTCGGTGTTTACGCCGCTGCGTCGGTGGCGTCGGCGTCGTCGGCGGCCCTCGAGAGGAACCCCAACGGCCGGGGATAGCTTTCATTAAGCTTGCATTGTCTCGGCACCGCACTATTATGGCCGAGTGAATAACTCCGAGCTATCCTAGCAAAGCGAATGAGAAAGAGAGAGAGAGAGAGTGAATGAGACAAACAGATAGATAGACAGAAAGAGAAAAAGAGACAGACAGAGAGGAGAGAGAGAGAGAGAGACAGAGAAAGAGAGAAACAGACAGATAGAAAGAGACAAAGAGAAAAAGAGAGAGAGAAAGAGAGAGAGAGAGAGAATATTTTCCTCGTCTACTTGCACGTTTCGCTTTTCTCTCTTTTTTTCTATTATTTCTCACGTTCGTGATCTCGTCTCGAAAGAAAATTCGTTTCCATGTTTTCAAAGATAACGCGTCAATAACAACGCTCTCACCTTTATGACTCTCGATGAAATCGTTACGATTTTTATTTTCTATGCATTTTCCGGTCAGTCACATGCCGTACACCAGCCCACGTTTTATATCGATCCACTTGCAATGGATTTAATCCTGCGGATCGCGCGCGGCCGCGCTCCTGTACACAAATACACACGCATTGACACACGCACGCACACATACACACATATATATACACGTTGACACAGACAAAGCATACGCACGAATAGCAGCAGCAGGGTTTTCCTTCCGCGCCATTAACGAGCATCGTCGGCCTGTGTGAAAGAATTCATGCATATCGCGAGCCAAGCGAATAGTAGAAGCTTTTCGCTTACCACCACGAAGATGATAGGGATTGGTGATGGAAAAAGAGGGAGGACGAAGAGGTAGGTAGAGTAGGTGGGAGAATTAAAATCGTTGGCGAACAAACGAGCCAGCAGAAAGCGACCCGATCCGAGGTCGAGTAATTAACGAGCAGGACAGCGAAGATTTTTACGGTTGGGCTTGGCAAAAGGGGTCTCTCTTTTTCACACAAATACATATACACACATGCACTCTTACACGCGCGTACGGTCGGTCGCTAGTTCGCTCGCTCGCTCGCTCGCTCGCTCGCTCGAGTACAGGACACATTTACGTTATCACGAGGCTGCCCATCGCGCGAATGGCGTCGAAGGGTGAGCAGCGAGTCCAACACGTCACTAGCTGGCGCCGTTGAAACGTTTCTAGACGCGTTATGCTATAATTCTCGCCTGGTTAATATTCCGACCTGGTTCTCCTCTTCTTCGCTCATTCTTCTTTTTTCTTTTCTTCTGTTTGCTTTTTCTCCTTCTCTTTCTTCCTCTAAGAAAAGACGATTTTGACGAAGACAACCAACGATGTTGTCCTCGTCATCGTCGTTACGCGCCGTCGAATAAATTGGTGACGATGCATCGCTTCGGTGAAATAGCGCACGGGGAAAAAGAAGAGATATGCTTCTTCCCCGTACGAAGCTTCGGCATGAAACTTTATGATCGTTTGGATTTTACGATCGTACGATAAGTAGGGATTTATATCGAGTTGTACTTGAACGAGGCTTAGGCGCGATAGAAGCGCGTGGGAAAAAGATAAATTTGTTAAAAACTCTTGAATCGATTTACGAGCTTTCGTCTCCCTACGTAATACAGTCCGTTTATATCTTAGAGTTATGAACAAATTGTTGACTAATTAGATTTATTGTCAGATAATAAACGTGATACTTTTCTTCGAGACTCGATCGTGATCCAAAGCGAATATTATTTAACATCTACTAACGAAAAGTTAATGCGTTAACTTAATGCAATGTTAAGGCTAACGAAGATAACGAAGGATTAATCGTTAAAATTATCGTTAGCATAGCACGAACGTTTGTTTGATATCAAAGTTGTAGGATTAGCGCGAAAGCAACGCAATTTCGTAGAAACGGAGAATTTTGGAGCGCCGGAGGAACGTAATAACGTGTCAGTTCAATCTCGGCCCTCTACCGTCAATCAAGTCCTGAAGAGTATTGCGTCCCGTTATACGCCGAAGGCCGGTCGCACTATTCAAATAACGCTTCTGTCTCTTTTCGACGATCCGATAGGATCGATACACTAGCGTGCATCGAACGCTTGGCACTGACACTAATTGCTTAATACCTGTTTCAGATACTCCATCGTTCGCGATAACGCGTTTACCTGGATTTGGAATTCCCATCGTCGAGGGAATGTCTGTCAGCCTAAAATGCGAGGTGGACAGCAATCCTGTGAGCACCCCGATATGGCAGCGGGGTAAGTGATGTAAAACGAAAAGAATTCGATTTTTATCCTGAATTTATCGAAACGTTACGTGTTTCTCTCTTTCTCTCTCTCTCTCTTACTCTATACTTCGACTCGTGTTCCGTGGCTTTTCAGTTCTCTTCGTTAGATATTAGAGAAACGAAATATTGCCTCGGTGAGGTAGATCAAAACGTTAACGGCTTTCGTTGCATTGGATTAGTGCGTTGGAGTTTTGGCTATCGTTCGTTTAGAAAGGATCGAGGCAACGAAGTTCGGACGGTCGAATTTTTTCGATACAGTATGTGAGTATGTGCAACGTGTGAAAGAGAATATTTTAATTTCACCTCTTTCTGCATGCAAACACGAACAAGCAAGTTACAACGTTCGTTAAAACTATACGTGAGTCCGCGAATTGGTATTGCAATCTCGTCCAAATTAAATTGTCTCATCTATACGAGGTTAGGTGATAAAACTACAGAAACACAATTAACAATAACGAATAAAGTTTATTTATGACCAAGGTTTACAATTAACAGATATCTCAGGCTAACAGACAGTTCAGACAGTTCTGACTAACAGACAAGTCAGACAGTTCGTACTAACAGACGATTCAGACTTACAAACGGATTGCACTTCTAATTAATTACTCCGTCTAACGGGATATTCCCTTCTCAATTTATACCTTTTCGAAGGGTTCGTCGAACTATCGCGAATTATCGCGAGTCTCAATTTCCTTAATTAGACGATAAGAGATCACGTCTTTCACGAGGCTTGCAAAAGTTAATGTCCTTTTTTTTCCCGATCATCCTCTTTCCATTAAATATCCGTTCGTTAAGAGCCGTAGAGATTCGCGAATTACGACGTCAACTGCAATTAAATCCGAAGCAATATACTTAATTATGGTCGTTACGTAAATAATTAATCCACCACGATTTGCAAAATGTTACGTAACAAATATTTTTCATATTGATACGATTATTTATGATCGATCTGTGACATACATACAGGAATTGCATCGAAACGATTTGCTCGATCGTATTAATTAGTTTGGAATTCTGCTAATTATCGTAATCAAATTATCAAGATCTTCTTTTTGATCGATATTCCGTATTATAGCACATGTTCCTATTAGAAATTTATAAAAACAGGACTAACTCTTTATCGATCTGGAAACGAGCGTTGTTTCGTAAAAACTTTTCGTTCGACTTTCTATTTACATCGTGTCGTAAGCTTACGATATATTTTTCCTGTATATTTGTCGTCATGACGTTAAGGTTTTTTTTTTTTTTTATGTACATGGTAAGCCACCGTAGCGACGATCGTTCGATATCGGTGTTCGTCCGATTCAAAAACCTATCGAGATTATTTTTATACCTATCTGTAACGGCAAACACGTTCAAACTATTCCCTCGGGTCTATTGTACATACGCCATTGAAGTCGATCGTAACGAGACATTCGGTTATTTGGAATGCCGAAACTCTCAAGCGTTTATTTGGAGGATTCTTTAAACAAGCCCGAATAACGTTCCTCGTATTTAAAATATTATCAAGATAGAGAGAACGATTTCTAGTCAACTTTTATGCATGTAAAAGCGTTACAAGTTTAATGATGGACAAATAATCTCTCTCTTTCTCTCTCTCTCTCTCTCTCCCTCTCTCGATATTTCGAAAGTTTGTTTTCATAAATTGAAATTCATATTAGTTTGTTGGCCAGCGGCGTTTGCTGGTAACGGCGTTTATATATTAAATATTTTATAACTTTTCTCTCGAAGCGTGTGCGCGTTGAAAAAGCTTTGAAGACAGATCGCTGAAGCGATGTTATGATTTTTTTTATGATATAAAGATTTTTATTAATAAATCAAAGAAACATCAAACGTGCTTGGAAAATAAAGAGAGTAAACTTAAACTTCGCTCTTAAAGAGAAAGAGAGAGAAAGAGAGAGAGAGAAAGAGAGAGAGAGAGAAAGCACGTCGTATCATGGATATTTACAAACGACATTTACGAACTTTGAGAGATTCGTAATTAGTTGAGAATCTACTAATCATCGCGTAAAGCGAAAACTACGATTTCTAACTCGTCGACTCAAGATGTTGGTAAATGTAGGTATTCCGAGCAAACTCGCAGGTCTCGACAACCGTGTACGTATGTTCTTCGTCAACAACGAAGGACTTGATTCACTTGCGCACGTGCATTATTTCGTGCAACGGCACATTTCCATACAACCCCTACCTCCTCTCTTCTCCTCCTCGTCAAACTGCAAGAGAAGCTGGGAGACGTAGGCACGTGTTACAGCAACGTGACCGTAATTTAATCAGGTCTAACCGTTCATGTGTTGCACCGGGAGAACCGAAAAATCAATAAAATTAAAACACCTTTCGTAACTTCACCGATTGCTTTTGTTTTGTTTTGTTTTTTTAATTGTCTATCCGTATAAACCCCATCGTTAGTATCGTTAGTAGATTTTTAACGAATCTATATAGATTCTAATAGATCTCACTTGGTACATATAAAATATAAGGAAAGTTCGTTTCATATCATAGTTTCAATGTTCTTTAACATTCAGATTTTTCATTTTAATAAATAAAATCGAGATGAGAGTTTCTCGTTAGTTATAATATAATTATTAAGTAACGATTGATATTTCAAGTTGCATTGGTGGTAATGCTGTAATACAGTTAAATAATTGATAATTCTATCATTATGGATATAACAAGAGAATATTATTTATATTCTTCGAAAATTCCAATTTCTTTTATATATATATATGTACCTATATACCTATGTACAGTACATGCAATGTTAATATGTTTACTTTTAGGGCCAATTTTCCTCGCATCACGTTTTCGTTTCATTCGTCCTCTTCTTTACAGAAGGGAAAGGTTACAGATGACAACGAAGTCCATTTAGAATTATTTTCTTTTTTCTTTTTTATGCTCTTTGTAAAAGTTTCACACGCTCGTACGAAAATTCCCTACGACCGGCAAAGAATTACGATTCGGTGGTGGAGCAAAAAATCCAACTCTATGCTCTCGCACCTTTCTTCGTATCTTTTAAGCAAACATTAATTTCCATGTATATAGGATGTTAAATATTTCACGACAGCTCGCAAACGAAAATTATTCGAGAAAGTAGGAAGTACCTCGCGTAGAGTTCGCGAAACGCGTCATTTCACATTGTAATTCTGTGAATCTTAACGTTGGACCGGTATCTGTGAAATCTAGGAAACGTTCCTCTAAAATTTCGTCCACGGTCCGCAAATGTTCGACTCTTGGAAATAGAAGCTTTCTCTCTCTCTCTCTCTCTCTCTGTCTCTATCTATCTTTGTCTCTCTTTGATGTTTTAGTGGGAGGGTCGTCAGGTACATCGCCCTATAATCATATTATTATGGACCGCAACGTGTACTAGAGACTGGAGTTCGAGTAGCGGGACATTGTCGAATCGAAACAATAGCTATTCTCTGGTTTCGTCTCCTCTAACCAGCAGCACGAACCCTTCGCTCAGACGACGCGGCAGAGTGACACGTGGTACCAACGTTATTCCGTTCTCGATTAGTTGCGTCACATTTCTATCAACATGCTGAAATTCTGCGTCGAAATGGAGACATTGTCTCTTCTCTCTCTCTCTCTCTCTCTACTCATTTACTCTCCCTCTCTTTTTCTCTCTCTCTCTTCATTAGAGAAACACTGATTAATACAATCGATAATTCGTAGGCTATCGCACACACGAACGAAATTTATAAATCAATATGTATCGATGCTTTTACTTGCATACGAAGCTTACGAGAGATTTTTAGACAACGCGAACAGATTGAGATTGTTTAGGTATATTTTTGAATAATTAATTATCAGCATTGATGAACGCAATATAGCACTACTGACGTTGGCAGGGTTCGTTCGCGAATGATTGAAAATAATCGGCACGTGGAGACGGCTGGTTACGTAACGATAACTAGATTTCTGTTTTCGCTTCGGCGAATGATTGGATTGAATTCAGCGCGAATTCTTTCGCGCTCACGGAGTTTATTCCATTATCAGCGACGCGTCCGCCATCGTTTGAATTTCGTGCGTATAATAACGAGCGATATAAAGCCGGATAGGATTAAAAGGTAGGAGAACGAAAACGAAAGAGAGAGAGAGAGAGAGAGAGAGAGAGAGAAAGCTTGATAAATAAATTCTGACGATATCGTTCGAGGTTGCTCGATGGATCGTATAATAAAAGCGAAGGTATTTGATTGCGTCTATCTTCGTTTCCTCGCTCGTTATATCTCCGGAAATACTTTCCTAAATTTCTATTCTATTTTGGACAGACAGTCAAATATAAATCTCAACTCGTAACTCGTCCAGCAATAAGATTTGTAATATTTTTGTTACGGTCGAACAAAACGAATAAGACTCCAGAATATCGATCTCATCGGTCTATTTTATCTGTTTAATTCAAGAGAAAGTAATTATCGTCGTAGAGTAGATTTCTAACGAAAACATAACTTAACGATAAATTAAGAAAAAGGAATTATACGATACTGTACGATTCGATAAAATACACCGGTCACCTTCTGAATTTCCTTGGTTCTCTTGACCTCTACTTTATCTTGACAGCACGACATTAACCGACGTACGCCAAACGGCAAGTTTACCACATCATTGCGGACCCATGTAAGCGCAGGAAAATCTACAGCAACTTGTAACGTTAGGTAATGGGTAACGCGAAACATTACCTCTACGGTATAGTTTGCTTCGAGGATTAACGTTTATTTTAATGGATGTACTTTTCAACCGGATCTCCGCCTGACATCGTTTCGTTTAGATCGCCATCGTAAGAAAGATTTATTCTCGTAGAACAACGCCAAAGAGGTCATACGTTCGTTGGATCATCATCTAACGTTTGAAAATCTTTTAATACATTACGTTTCTTTTACGTCGTTTGAGTTTTAACATGCGTTCTTTTTTTTTTATATCGTTGTTTTCTCTGTTGTTAAAATAATATCTATATTTCATTGAATTTATCCCAGTAATATTTTGTCTTACGTAAAAATGTATACTTTTGATTCTCTGACAAAGAGCGAAAGACAGAGGAGTAAAAAGTTGCAAAATATTTTGCATATTATTTTTCTCTATTTTTCATTAAATTGTCTCTTTTATATTTTCTTTTTTATAGTTGAATGAAACTTTTCATCACTTTATTTTATTGCTTTTAATCGAAATACCTGTAGGGAAAGTATACGTATTTTTCTTTCTGTTTCTCTCCCTCCCTTTTTCTTTTCTTTTTTTTCCAACAAAACTATCACCACCTCGTTGAGGATTCGTAGAATCGATTCCCAAGTAAGAATGAAAATAATTCGAGTCCTTAAACTTTGATTTCTTCCAATAAACCCTTTGGATTTGTTTTCGGAATAATTAAACAATCCGCTAGAATTTCAATCGCGTTGAAAGTTTGAAACGAAGTTGAAAAGTAATCGAGTCGGGAAGTTCGAAACGAACTAAAAGAGAGAGAGAGAGAGAGAGAGAGAGAGAGAGAGAGAGAGAGAGAGAAAATACATTTGCATCGTTCGTAGATATCATATTTTAGTTCTTATCGAAGACGCCTTATTATTATCTTCTTCTAATGAAAGAGAGAGAGAGAGAAATCATTGTTACATGTTTACAAAATGTTTACTATCTACGATAATATTTACAAGTTAAAACTTACGTTGTATAAGGACGTACGTAATCGTTCTTTTTTAGTTCTTCCTAAATCTTTAGAGTATCAACAACGTTAACTCGGACTTTGCGGTAGATTCGAGTTGGTTATAAAAATTGATTTTATTCCTTATCTTACGACCAGTTTCTTACTTTTTTCCGTGGACTCTTCACTTTTTTACTACTTCCTCTCTTAACTTAACGCCATGGTAGTATTTTTATCGATGCTCTTGAACCGTTGTATTTCCGTTTGAGAATCGTGATAAGAGGTAACCGCGATCGTATCGTGAAAGATAGAAAGAAAGAAAAAGAAAGAAAGAAAGATATATATATATATATATATATATATATATATATATATAGAGAGAGAGAGAGAGAGAGAGAGAGAGAGAGAGAGAGAAATAAAAGGTTGACTTTTATTTGCCGTGCGAAGTGGTAAAAGTTCGCCGTAGCATAATTCTCTTTTTTTCGACGTCAATCAGTGCATCGAGATACGAGAGAGGCAAGACCAGGACATTAAGGAAGAAAGGAACGAAGGAAAAAAGGAAGGAAAGAGAGAATTCGGAGTTCACTTGAGAGACCACTTTCTTGATTAGACTGCAGCGTTTAAGAGAAACGAATCCATTACATTCGTTAACCGGCCGCGAAGTAAACTTTCTACCGAGTTGAAATTTGCAATTTCAGATTCTGCATTTTTCGCAGATTCCTACCTTTTATCAGTGTTTTTCTTCCTTCTTTTTCTTTTCTAACTATTCTACAACATCGATTATTATATTTCCCTTCGAAATATCGAGTTCGATTCATCTTTTATATTATAGAAGAACATAATTTGTAATTTTTGGAAATTTTCACATCCACGTCCATGTTAATGGAAATAATTAAAATTCGATAATGTTTGTATTGTAGTTTTTAAATACGTTAAATTGTTAACGTAGTGGACCATCCATTTTTCACAAATGTTGTGTGTACGTAAATATTATTAAATGATACCGAGATCGTGTATGCTTTTAATGCTTATCTTTTAAATAATAACCATCTTTCAGAATATTTTCATGTATGTTCAATTATATGATTCATTTAAATAAAATTGTGCTGCCAATATGTCATTTCTCTGGATTGATTAACAATGCATTCATTTTTAAATTATACAAATATTTTCGCATATTAACTTATTTTGTTTTGAGATCGTTTCACGTGTACATATGTACGTATGTACATACGTACATATGTACATATGTACATTTGCTTAAATATTATATTTCAGTAAACATTTGATTGTGCTCATTAAAAAGCTTTTGGAAATATCGCGTTTAAAATTCATTAAAATGTTATTGAATCGTACAGATTTGAACAAATCAATGACAAAGCAAATGATTGTTGATTACTTATTATAATTAAACTTCTTAGTTCCACATAAGTCCTCGTTTTATTTGCCTTGTAGCTAGATGATGACGCTTTTTCCCTCTCGAAAGTCCTCTTCTTCCGTTTTCTAACCTCGTTAAACTTCGATTTACTTGCCGTGCGCTTTAACAAGATAAAAGCAAACCCAAATTTAACGTATTTGCATCAAATCTACGTTAGAGCATAGTTTACTTTGTGATTTAATGGATATTTCAGAGGATTAGAATGCTTTTTGATATAAAATCGTAGTGGGACGAATTATTCCATTTCAATTTTTTCATGTTCTGCTTTTTCTAACAAATTCATTTTCCATTACTGTTTCCTGAAAATAATTAGCATTTCAATATTCTCTGGAATTGATTATCTTAAAAAAAAAAAAGGAAAAAAATAATATGCATATAGAAGTACGTAGTGGACAAACCACAAAATGCTTCTCTTTTTAAAATGCAAGATTTCTTTTTTCTATCAGACTAAAAGAACGTAGATGACGAAAAGAATAGATCATGGATGATGCAGAACGTGTTTTCCTTCGATATTCTCTCTCTCTCTCTCTTTTTTCTCTTTCTTTCTGGTCTCGTTAAGGAGAATCAACACAAAATGCTGAGAGCAGCTGGGACCATCATTTCGTGCCTGGATCAATCGTGAGAGAGAATGATAAGAAACATGATGGACGAGCTGCTATCGGCACGCTTCCGACGACGAGCTATACGAAAATGACGGGATGGTGATTTTTACGAAAATAAAAATTATTGCTTAATAACGTTTTAATGTAATTCGAAAATTATCACGAAAATAAAAGAAATCGCTTTATCGCCTTCCGTAATCAATAGATCAAAGTCTTCTCTGCGTTATTATTCATCTTTTCACCTTCGATTTTACAACGCAAATATACTTTAGTAAACGTAAACAAGTTAGTTTCTCTCTTTCTTTCTTTCTTTCTTTTTCAGCTATGTTTTCATTTCTTCAGTGCTTTATTCCTTCTATTTCGTTCATCGCGTTAGTCGCAATTGGGCCGCAGTAGAGTGAAGGTCGTTCAAGATTGAAGTCTATTTCGTCTTAATTTAAAGTAACGTATAATTATATTTATTTTACCATATCTTTTAATTAAACGTAATTAATATTAGCGTTGAATAGACAAAAATCTAATGATATATATTGTTCAAGCGAATGAATAGATTGATATGTGATATTAATTCTTAGTCTTGATCTTCTCAAAATATTGAAATGCGTTGTGTAAGAAGGGTGCGAGGAAAGTGATGGCGATAGTAAGGAGTAACCAAATTTAAGATCTCTTCTTTTTCGTAGCATGGTACTCTCCGAATGTATAATTAATCGGTGTCTACGGGGAGCAGACAAGGCCGACAGAAAAATCGACGTTCTATCGCGATGACGGATGGCGGTCGAATCGACTCTCATCCTCGTCGGTTTACATATACATATACATACAAACGTATAAGGGCGCATATTATATAGAATCCATATACATACATATACATACATACATACATATATATATATATCTATCTGTAAACGTACATACAGAAGCAAGTACCAATACGCATAGATATAGCCAAGTTATCTATTAAATATTCAATTATTTCTGTCTTCCGCCTCTGACATTTGGAATTCGCCCAACTGCCCCGAACCCGTCTCGTTGCAGAGCTTAATCCCTATTCATAGAACCAATCGGGTGATTTCGAACAAATCCTTCGAGCGTTCCGCTAAATCCGTTGCAATTAAAATACTTTAATATCCTTTGAAGCACGTACCTGCCCCAGGCTTCGTCTCTTCTCTCTCTCTCTCTTTCTCTCTATCTATCTATCTATCTATCTAACTTTCTCTCTCTCTCTCTCTCTCTCTCTCTCTCTCTCTCTCTCTCTCTATCTTTCTCTTTCTCTCTCTTTCTTCATAAATTCGTCCTGCTGCTTCCCCCATTCGGCCCTTCCCTTCATGCCAACCATCGACCAGAGAACTTTCCATCGCAGATTCTTTTTGGAACGGTTGCTCTTATTAAACGTCCCAATCGAGATGCCCCGAGGAGGCAGCACGTTCGTTTCCTTTCAAAGCGTTCTTTGCCAACGCTATCTCGAGAAAATTTCGGGTCTTCAATTTCTCGGACGGATCGACGGGAATATGAAGCGTTGGATAAACTCTGGAACGTCCAATCTTTGTGGTAAATGTTTTTCTACTCCTTTCTTTTCTCTCTATATATCTTTCTTTCTCTGTCTCTCCGCCTCCCATAAACGAGCTATTTTTGTATGTTTGCTCGACTTCCTACCCCGAAAATCGTGAGTGTCCTGTGGAAATAGCCGACCGTAATATAATGCTTATAAATTGTTCGCTCGTACATACGGGAATTGAAAAAATAAAGACTAATAGAACGAAAGAGAGAAGAGAGAAGAGAGAGAGAGAGAGAGAGAGAGAGACATATATTGCATTATTTGTCCGTGACGGTCTTAAAGTACATATTGTTATTTTTATGAAATTCAGATTTATTCGCTTATCATATACGTATTCCATTATTTTTTTTCATTTATTTCACACAGGGATGTAGAACCGACTCTCTCGAGTATCATTTCAAAGCGGTATCTATAATCCAATTTTAAGGACGTATACATATATAATATAAACGAGAAGGATTTTCGACGAGCGTGTTGTCGCAACAAAAAAAAAAAAAAAAGAAAAACAAACAGACAGGACAAAAAGGAAAAAATATAATTACGATATTAATTAGCGAGCATCTCTAATAAGCAACCGTAGAAATAGAGAGAAGGGAAAAAGTGGGGAAGGAGGAGTAGTACGTACAATTCACAAACGAACAATTCGCATTTCCAACGATATCGTTGAATTCGAGGATCCAACGAAGGACGCGAGAAGGGCTGACGTAAAATCAGGATGTAATATTCGTGTCATAAAGCACGCTGTCAGTTCGAATGAAGAAAAAAATTTATCACTGTTCGGTCGAACGATTTGTCAGGGATGATACGTTTGGTCGAGGGACATTTCGCGAGAAACGTACGGGAGCGTCAGCTGTGCGAAACCGCCCAAGGGATAGGAAGTTCGATCCCCTCCTGAATCGTTGTTCATTCGAAGGCACCACCATATAATGGGGAACTGTAGCAGAGGATTCATAAAGTCCATGCATACCGAAAGATTTAAATCTTCCTGGTATCGTGCATCGTATCGTCTAAATTTTTATTTTTCATTTCTGAGTTTTTTTTTCTTCGTTTCTATTGCTCTTATTTTTTCCTTAGATCTTTTATGAT
Source organism: Vespula vulgaris (assembly GCF_905475345.1). NCBI lineage: Eukaryota > Metazoa > Arthropoda > Insecta > Hymenoptera > Vespidae > Vespula > Vespula vulgaris. The sequence continues at coordinate 14,304,291 of NC_066587.1, forward strand.
CCTTATGAAACGTTTCATACTAGAGTATAATACGACATTTCAACAACGACAATTCCTATTTATATTTTTCCAAGATTGTTAAAGACGATGGAATTAAATTTGAATTTTCGAGCTTGAATTTTCTACGAGACTTTTTACAGATAGTAAGGAGAATTGACGATTTATGTATTTAGGTTATGCAGAGATTGAATGTCGTTGAATCTTTAATTATTCGTTGACGAAATGCTTTATTAAAGCGATTATTAGAGGAACATATGTATTTGATCAAACGCGGAAATGACTTTGAAAATAATTTATAAGTATATATTCAATGTATTTGAGTCTAATCCAGTAACTACATATTAAATGATAGCAAAGCAAGTGAAACGTTTCTAAATGCTGTATGATATATCAGATGATATTAATGTCAACACATTTTATTAATTGTATCGGATTATAAATATTATATTATGTGATCGCATCACGATATATTTACATGTGTATATTTTATTATTTTATACGATATCGAAGCATCAATAAATAATGTTAATATAATAATGTTAATCGGAAACAATGTAAATTTTATTTAATTGGTTTGAGTTATTTAATTGGATCGTTCGATGCAATCCTTGTCTGTAAATGATAAGATCGTCCCACGTTAATGCGAGTTACACCTTTTCCGATTTAACGTCGGCATGCTGGGATAGGATAGAAAAAGCGTCGTTAGAGTGTCGTTAGGAGACGAAAAGGTGAAAGAAAAAGGTATCGATATTGTCGAGTCTAAGCGTTCGAAGACGAAGAGAAACGTCTTTTTTCGAGAGAAAGAGATAGAAAGGGAGGAAAAAGTTTTTGCGTTTGTTTGTAAATCCTTCGAGCGTGTTGTTTTCTATGTTTATCCCGTTAATTCGTCTTTGTATTCAAGAGTTTTTCACTTCTGTTTCAGACAATGGACTACTTCCCGTCGAGCAGAGCGATGACGGATGGTTGAACTTTACAAAAATCACTCGTGCCGAGAGCGGCTGGTACAAATGTTACACTCGGCACATGCTCGGAATTTTCACCAGTATTGGTTATTTCCTGAACGTTCGCTGTGAGTAAAACGTTACTGTATCATAGAATTAATCGATCGATCGTTAATGTGGAAGAAGTAGGGAAGGGGAACGGGAGAGAAGGCGAAGTCTCGTTAAATGGTTACATCAGTCTCGTCGCAGCATTCGAATCGTAGATATCTATCCAGGTTGCAAGATCATCTCGTCATTTGCATCGGTATATCGTGATTGCGTCAGCAATGTACATCGTGATCTTAGAACATCGAAGGAGGAGAAATTATCTATTAACTCCTCGCTCACTGCGTCTACCACTCGAAATACTTTAATCCCTGAACGTACGGAGCTCGTATTATCGGCTTCTCTTCGCTGATTAGCGAACGGTAAGCTCTCGAGGAGATAGCAACGTATGGAAAGCAATTCGCAACGTGCAGTGATAATTGGAGCGGGAATAACTTTTGGCTTGAACTTGCCGAATCGAATCTACGTACATACGTTATATACTTATAAATGAGCAAAGTAGATACGTGTATAGATCGCACGCGATTTTTCATTTTCGAGTTAGACGCTCGAACGACGACGAGGACATTTTATCGAAGAGTTTGCTTCCAAAAGCGACACGACTTGCGAACAAATTCAAGCTCCTCGATCTTCGCGTCGTCAGTTCTCTACAACGTCGTATTTCATGAGAAAGCTCGTAAATATGTCGAGATACCGCTATCTCGAAATATCGCTCGCATCTTCGAACGGCGTTCGAAGAAAAATCAGAGTACGTCGATGGTAGCGTTGTTGGGCGATCGAACGAAAGATGCGATGGACCGATTATTCTCTATACACTGGTACAAGCATTGTATACATAGTAGGGTCGTCGTTGTACGATGGCCAATAACTTGAGAAGAAGGTAGAACGTATAGCGTAGGTAGATAGACGTACGTTGGTATTGTCTTCTAGTAATGATCTCTATCCTTCTTCCTCTCTCTCTCTCTCTCTTTTTATCTCTATCTCGTAGGTCATAGATGTTATGTACTATACGCTTTATCCCATCTTTGGCTCTTCCAATTCTCGGAGAGAGCAAGAGGAGAGATTCTCGCTGATTCGAAATGCGAAGCTGGTCGTCGTGTCGACCGATAACCGGAAACCACAGTCATTTGTCAAGGGCGGAAACCACCGAGTCAACCGGAAATTATCCGTGCCTCGTCGTGAAAATTTGCAAATTTCCTACCTGGTCCCCATCCAGTCTCGTTATAACTAGAACGCGACCCTTGAATCTCAAAGCTCTTCCAACCTCTGCATTTCCCAATCCTCTCTTTCTCTCTCTCTCTCTCTCTCTCTCTCTCTCTCTCTCTCTCTCTCTCTCTCCCTCTCTTCCCCTAGCTTTATATACACGGTACGTTCCACTCTCGTCTGTGTTTCCTCGGCCGACGATCCGGGATACGGGCTTCCGAGCACCTAATCTCTACGCAATTTGGATGGCTCGCGAGTGCCTGTAAACTAACTGCTACTCTACGATGGGAATTATCGATTACATGGATAACTCCGTCCCATACGGATCTCCTCGTGGATTACTTATCCATGGATTACGTTACTATGATACGCGCTTTCGGCTTAAATATCGAATTGCGTGCTATTTCGAGGAGGATGAGAGACTAGAACGACGACAATAACGATCACGACATAATTTCGTTTTTTCTAATGACGTTAAAACGTTTTTCTTTATTCGCATTTTAAATGTGGGTACGTGTTCCGATATACAAATTTTTGTTTTCTCTGCGACATTCGCCGAGAATATTTTTAGAGTATTTCGGGCAGACGCTTTTAAATTCGAGAATAACGGGAATACAACGAATAAATGTTAAGAAACAGTAGAATTTATCTCTCCCTCTAGTAAAATAAAAAAAACATCTGATTGAGCCAAATTCCTTTTTTTCATCTTAACACCCCTTGCCATTCTCCTATTATTTCATCCCTGTTTGTTTAAAGTGTCACTAGCGTGTTTGCTGTAAAATTCCGAACAAACTGCAAGACAAACGAGTTGTAAGACGAAGGGAGGGGGTAGAGTTTCGAGGGGTGGAAGAACATAGAAGGAGAATGGAAGGGGATAGGTTGGAATGCCTTCTCCTATCGTCGCAGCCAGTACTTTGATCCCTTTGTTTTGCTATAGGATGAGCCAGAGGATCAGCTTGCTAACTCAAAGGACTCTTTCCATTCTCCCTCTCTCTCTCTCTCTGTCTCCTTTTCTCTTTACTTCTCCGTACCCAGGAATAGTCTTTTCTCGTTTTTCTTATTTCATCGTCTCGAGCGAATTCCAACGTACCAACTCGGCTCTAATTCTCAAGTAGAGATACGAATATCCACGAGAGCTGATTCCTCTCTCTTTCTTTCCCTCTCTCTCTCTCTCTCTCTTTCCCTCTTTATCATCCTCTTTATCTCTCGTCTCTCTTCTCTTCGATCCGTAGATGTGGACACAGTGTTAGCTGAAGAGCAAACGATCGTAGTCGTATAATTCCGTAGGTAGAATCGGAAAAGGGAGGTATGAGCAAGACGTGGCAAGGCGTTCCAGAGTCGCGCCCGCGTATAGAAAGGATTTCGTTGAACTCGGCACGCGAGGAGGAGCGGGTAGAACCATTGCTCCGAGTTTATCCTCCGTACGTGCGGTTGGTTCCTGATGTCGAAGGATAGCGTTGATATCGATGAGAATGGCGGTCCGCTGTCGGCACTCGACGTGTATTTCAGCGTGGAATAGGATTTGGACCTTGGCGGCGATGTGAAAGCTTCTTCCTAAGCTTTTCCATGGACTTTTTCTCTCTTTCTCTCTCTTTCTCTCGCGCGCGCGCGCTCTCCTTCTCTTTATTTCTTTTTCTTATTTTCTCGAGTGAGAGAAAGAGAGTTTAGGAAATTATTGGACCGACAAAGAGCACGCACGGAGTATTTTTCGATTTCACGTTTGTACGTATGTTTTAGAAGCGCAAGAGAGTATATTCCTTTTATGTTGGCGAGCCATCCTCGAGTATAGTTTTCCATACGTTAGACTCCTCTATTTCCGAATGCAAATGTAACGCGATGGGAAGTGGTGGTGGGTACTCCGCTGCATCGAACGTTCTTCGCTGCTCGTCGAGAGATTTAAATCAATGGCATTTAGATGATCCAGATATGGAGACCGAGGCAGAGGCATTGAACGGGGAGGCTACCGATTCAAGGAGGATGGAGGTGCAGATCGGCGGGGCGGTGACTCTCGAGTGTGACGGCGGATGCTGGGGTCACGGACCTGGAATGGATCCAGTGGGTGGGCCAGGACCTCTTGCTTTGAGCCGGGTCGTCTATCAAGAAGCAGGAGAGTACAGATGCGTAGCTCCTGATCGGAAAATGCAGGACACGTGGCGGGCTCAATTACCCTACCATATTAAGGTCACCGGTGAGTAATGCGAAATCCTTTCCCTTCTTTGCTACTTTTTCTTTTCCTAGATTAGCTCCGAAAGGCTTATCTCTACTACGATAGCGTAAACTATAAAGATTTCACGGACACGTAGAAGAAGACTTATATCGTTCTTAGTGACCCATGACGCGTGAGAGAAAATTGAAGGAAATTCTCTCCTTCTTCGAATTCAAAATCTTCCTTTACGTTCGCAAGATTCGCGTCGAACGACATCCTCCTCCCCTTGTTCAGAGCGACGACCGCAACGACTTCCAGTTCGAGTTCGAGGTTAGAAAAGCAGTTTTCTCGATGCCAGGGCTGAATCGAGAAAGAACGGCGACGACGATAAAATCGGAGCCATGCTTGCTCCAGCCTGTTTCTCCATCTCCAATACACCCTCCTTTCTGTCTTTCTCCATTTCTCTCTTCTTCTCTTTTCATCCAAATGCAAGATCTCCCTCGTCGCACGCTTGCCGGAACGAGCAGTCAGACTAGAAGTAGTCGTTTTCGATACGTTCGCTGTGGCGCTGTCTTTACGGCACACCAATTCCCATTCCGCGTCATAAACTTGTTTTCCTTCCGCAGTTGCGAACACGTATCATGCGTGCGATCGTGTGCACGGACACGGTCCTATTCTTAGAATATACGAACGACTTCGATCCCCTCGATATACTTTCTTTTTTTTTCTTATGCTTTCAATCGAGAAAAGGGAAGCTCTTTGATATTTCTTTGTCGAATTCCAATTCGAATTCTATTATAATATATCAATAGAGAGATAAACAAAGCTACTCGCGAAGTTTACCTTACGTTGAATTTTCTCTGACGCCTTGTCTCCTCTTGGAAAACTAATAGAAGAGAAAAAATGTGACACGGTGAAGAAGCCTTTGAAAAATATTCTTCTTGTTACGAACGTCGAAGGTCTCGAGAGTCTTTCCACGATATCGAATATCTTCTCCATCTTTCTCTTTTCTTCGTGTCATCGTTACCGTAAGCAACGAAGCCGGATACTCGTTTCTTCTTCCTACTCTTTTTCTTCTTCATTTTCCTCTTTTTCCTCCCTGTCCTATTTACGCGTCGATGATGGATGCAGAATCCTCCTCGTTCTCGGTCTCACCCTCTCCTCTAACATTTCCCTTCGAAGCAATCGCCGTAGCAATTCCGGCTTCTTATTGATTGCGGCTCAGGCAACTCGTGCGTGTAAGGTGGCTCGCTCGGCCGTAAGCTCAGGAGAAGACCGAAAGAGCTTTCTACGTCCTTTCCAACCGGAATGAAAAGACACGACGTCCCTCATAAAAATGATTTCTTCGTAAGTCCTCTCATTCGGATTATTC